>NC_092417.1:50180153-50914320 GCF_040894005.1 Engystomops pustulosus
TCTTATGAATTTGCTCATTTTAAAAGAAAATGACCTTTAGCTGTTACTTATGCAGAGGAGAAATGAACCCTCCAACTTCCAGGATCACACATTTCTTATAAAATTGAATTTCATCCGGAGTAATTGAGGATCTTTTGTGCGCTGCCATCTTTTTCTCATATTTTTTTTTGTAGTTTTTGTATGATATCTTTGCCTAATAATTTTTTTGGTCAGAATAAAATATCGCCATTACGGTAAGAACATTTTCTTGTCAGATGCGATCAATTCAAATCAGATAGTGAATTACAGCCCTGGCAAATCAGTGCTAACAGTTAAAAAAAATCTTTGAATATTTCATTCCATATTACATCTGTCATTAGAAAACGAGTAAGTAGAATCTGAAAGTTTGATATAAATCTTTATAAATTGTTACACCCATCACCCCTGTTTTTTTTGGTGGGGAGGGGTAGTTGTTTTTAAGTTTATTAATTTACAGATTTTAAAAATGCATAAGGGCAAAACAAAGCAGAAGCATTTAACAACGTTATATACCGTATATATACGAGTATAAGCCGACCCGAGTATAAGCTGAGGGTGGGAAATGCATTGGTCACAGCCCCGGTATAAAGCCAGCCATCCCCCTGTAGTATATAGCTTGCCAGCCCCTGTAGCATATAGCCAGCCAGCCCCCTGTAGTATATAGCCAGCCAGACCCTGTGGCATATACCATGTACCTGTGGTATATAGCCAGCCAGCCCCTGTGGTATATAGCCAGCTAGCCCCCTGTAGTATATAGCCTGCCAGCCTGCTTCCCTGTAGTATATAGCCTGCCAGCCCCCTGTAGTATATAGCCAGCCAGCCCCCTGTGGCATATACCCAGCACCTGTGGTATATAGCTAGCCAGCCCCTTTGGTATATATCCAGCCCCCTGTAGTATATAGCCTTCCAGCCTGCTCCCCTGTAGTGCCAGCTCCTGTGGTATATAGCCTGCCAGCCCTTTTGGTATATAGCCTGCCAGCCCATGTGGCATATAGCGAGCCTACCCCCTATAGTATATAGCCAGTCTGCCCCCCTGGAGTATATAGCCAGCTCGTAAAAAAACATTAATTCTGTACATCACAGAGTGCGCTGGTCGGGCCGTGCGCACGGAGCTGTCGTGGACCTGGCGCGGGCATGAAGAAAGAAAAGGAGCTGCCCAGGGAGCTGTCGCGGACCTGCCGCGAACATGAAGATAAAAGAGGAGCAGCCCGGGCCGTCTGAATGGTGAGTACTGAGTTTGTTTTTTTAAATACCCAAGTATTAGCCGAGTGGGGAATTTTCAGCACAAAAATTTTGCTTAAAAATTCGGCTTATACTTATACCATATTATATAATAATAGCAAAAGTCACAATTAAGATTATCATCCCTATTTTGGGCTTCCAAATTCCACCTACAAATTAGCATCCAATTCATAATTATGGGAGGGATAAGGAGCACAATTTCACCCATTATCCATTATGGATTGTCCATCCATGATAATAATATATGCAGTTTGGGTGGTAGCCGGGGGTCCAAGCCTTCTAGGGGGCCCATGGCCACTAAACCACCCACCAAATTAAATACTTAGATGGACTTCACCGATTAAATCCTCCTATTTCTGTTCCTGCTCTTAATACACATGTACACAAGTGCCATTTCAGGACCTTTGAAGATCCTCCAAAGGTTCTGAAACCACAGATTGAAAGCAGGCAGAAGGGACTCATCCTCCAGTCCCCAAGAAGCTTGATTCTAGTATCATATGTAAAAAGTGATTCCAGACTTGTAGGGGCTATAATATTCATTAAAACCAGGGCCCATGGCAGTCCTAATCCGACCCTGCCTTTGTGCCAAGTGGGGGTGGAAGAACATGGTGTGGTCCGAACTGGCAGCTGCTTATGAAGTTACTTTGAAATGCACCCAGAAAAAAAGTAAAAATTCTCCACCTCTCCATGCTCCCCTTAAATAAAGTTTATTGTTAAAATATTTGAACACAAACATAGGAATGTGGAATTAGGAGGACTTTCAAGACTTTCTAACTAGCAGGCAAATCCTGAACCACTGTGGCGACACATGCGCACACTTTCCTCCAGGATACCAGAGATACCTGTGCGCCAGGACAGCCATGTGTCAGGACCACCACACACATCCAGCAGGAGTGCATCATCTAGCAGCGGTAAGGAATTCTTTATAAAATGCCTGGTCCTAACTTCTGGACTAAAATGAAGTGCTCTTTTACATACCTACAGATAGAACAGCAATATTAGTGCAGTGTAATAAGGACTAACAAAACTTGGGCACTCTCATTCCAGTGACTGTTGGTCTCGGGCACTCTCATTCCAGTGACTGTTAGTCTCGGGCACTCTCATTGCAGTGACTGTCTGTCTCGGACACTCTCATTCCAATGACTGTCTTTGTCTTTGACTGTCACTTTGTCAGTGGAGAGATTTATCAGAAGTGTCTGAGGGCAGAACTGCTCTAGTTGACCATGGCAACCAATCAGAGCTCAAGTTTCATTTTCCCACAGCTGTTTATAAAATTACAGCTGATCTCTGATTGGTTTCCATGGGCAACTGGAACAGATTTACCTCAGACACTTCAGATAAATATCCCCCTATCTCTGTATCTCTATTCAGTTTTCTCTAATCTACAACAAGAAATAGCAGGATTGGTCAACAGAACATGCCATATTGAAAACAAAATGGCGGAGATAACCTCAGCACATAATGAGATAGTAGATATCGCAAACTCAATTGAAGAAGACATACTCTGTATTTTTAAACGGCTCATATATGTAAATGGCAATGTAAATGGTTACACGTATTGTCCATTGAAATGTAAACCCGTAAAATAAAGGTATGGTACAGGTAGCATACGGCCATATTCATAAGTTAGTGTGAGTGCAGCATTAAACAGATGTGTTTTCGGATTACGTTTGAAGGTTTGGAAGGTGGGGGACAGTTTGATACATTTTGGTAGAGAGTTCCAGAGTATGGGGGGCGCAGGGGAGAAGTCCTGGATGCGGTTGTGAGAAGAACGGCTGGTAATAGAGTGAAGCTGAAGGTCCTGTGAGGAACGGAGATTACGTGTGGGACGGTATTGCCTCATTAGTTCAGAGATATAAGAAGGGGACAGATTGTGGATGGCTTTGTAGGTCATGGTTAGTATTTTAAACTGAATTTGCTGTGCAATGGGGAACCAATGAAGAGACTGGATAAAAAGGGCCTCTCTAGCAGGCACATTATGCTACATCTAGTTCTGTGGGATGACACTGTGGTTACATTATCAGGGTACAGGTGTATATACACTTTCATCTGGCTTTTGACATTGTACTAACACACTGACACATAGAAAGAGATGAGACAGATCGGAGATGCATGAGATCCATTAGATGCCTATTACACACACCTCCCTGCTACATCTGTGTTCTCACAGATATGTGCCTGCCTGCCTCCCCCTTCCCCTGGATCACTTATCTCCTTGTAGCTTGTAGTTTGCAGCCTCTCTCTCTGCTCACCATGTGCTGACAGGAAGTGATCAGTGATTGTCTCTGAGCTCTGTGCAGGGGCGTGGTTACAGGCACATAGCAGAAAGACACAGAAATGTCAGCTCCAAGCTGTCACACAGAAATCCAAGATGGCAGCGCGACACTAAGTCAGAAGTTACAGGGTCGTGTCTAGGGGCAACTGAAATTGTGTACACCAGAACTGATAGAGACAGGTTGGACTTATATCTGTGAAATTCTGTAATTACAGTGAATTAGAGAATGTTTATGTTGTTGTGCTGAGTACATATAAGAAACTTGTCTTCGTGGGAATACCCCTTTAAATGTAAAAATATTGTATCATGTAAGCAGCTGCATCAATGTAGAATGTTCTGGCTCTTTGTACGAGATGATGAAAACAATCTAAATTGCTTGGTTTTCAGGGACTCTGGATGCTAGCCACCATTTTTTTACTGAATTCTTGCGGAATCCTTAGGGAAGTACTGAAAGAACACCATATAACCAGCTTTACTTCTGAAGAACGGCAAGGAGCTGAAGTGAAGGTGATTGGGTATTGTTAACTGCTTCCTGTTGCACCCGTTGCTAGGCAACAACCCGACATATTCAAATTTAAATAGGAAAGCCATAAAAACTAGTGGTTGTAGTTTGAAGGACATTCTAATGAATGATCACAAAGAAAACAGTTATACTATATATATATAAATTTATACTGATGCAGATCTGGACCTTAAAGAACCTCTGACTTAAGATCCAAGCCAAAGAGGAAAAAAAGAAAATTATAACATCTTATATAATACCATTCTGCTTCTTGGTCCAATGTTACTGCTTAGAAATGGTTACAAATGGAGTGGACTCCCAATGCTCCTACGACAGTTCTGCACGTGTGCTGTTTGCGTGTCACAAACAGGGGAATGCAATCCCTTGTTTGTGGCCCGTCTGAGATTGAGCACCGCTCACACGCTATTAACAATAGATAAAGACTTTCCCGTCCATTATCTGTTATGGCCTTAGCAGAATGTTCATGCCTACAGGAGTGGTATCCACAGCCTTTCACATAAACCCATAGAAAGAAATGGGGACAAAAAATGCGGATGACAATAGAAAAAACTACGCCGGCCACAAAGACAGGCAAAAATGCTGTATGCTTGCATCCCAGGCAGTTGTCTTATGCACAGGCCCCTAAAATGCATTTGTCAGCATGATGCCTTGGAGATAAGCAAATCTATTTATAGGGGACCTGTCAGCAGAAATTGACTTAATAAACCACTACCATTATGTTGCCAAGCGACTGAACACTTTTAACATCATGTTTCTTTCATGACATAATGTGGTGGCATTATGCAAAAAAATCTACTTTGAAGTGAAACGTAAACTGGTTGTATAAAGTCAAGGAGGTGGAGTTTTAACATTGAGGTCAAGCTCTCTCTTCCTTAGAAAGCACCATTCACTGTAATTGATGGTCCTGCATCCAGAGACATCAGTAACTGGATCTCCCGAAGTCCGATGCATGAAGTCAATCACAGAGGAGGAGGCGTTCAGCGCCTCCAACCTTGACTTTAGTGTTAAACTCTACACCTCCTTGACTTATACAATCAATTTACAGCTCACTTCAGAGTTGATTATTTTTAGATGATGCCATCACACTGGACAATGACAGAGACAATAACTAGAAGATGTCATGCTGTTTGACAATATACTGGTAGTCGTTTATTAGGCCTATTACTGATGACAGGTTCCCTTTAAATCTGCCCTTTTCAGATGTATCTTTTAAAATGGAGGCAGCTGCAGCTGTCATTCAAGGTTGGAAATGTGGTGTTGATGACAAGAGAATACTATATTAGGGAAATTATGTGCCAATTTGGTGACACAGAAATTTAAGGGTAAACTTCAAACTTTATTGCGCAGATATGTAGAAATTAGCTAATAAGCTGTTCCATCCTTCCCCTAAAAAACCTTGTTGGTAGGCATTTTCTTCCAAAAGTACATAAGTTACTGTCTTCTCCTCCTGGGCCGCCCATTGCTGCAGGGGTAGAATCAGGTATGGAATCCTTGTTGCAATACATAGACTGGCAATTATATCCTCTTCACAGCTGGTTTGTACTGTTATGGGTACCCCAGTTGCATGTACATTTGCAAATGTAATCTTCACCATATTCAGTCTTTTCACAATGTTTTCATCGTCTGGATTGGATCCACCACAGACTTTAAAGCATTTGAATATTTAAATTTGGCAATTGCAACAGTTGGAATTCCTTGATATTTTGGTCTCGGTTTGGGGCTCCAAACTTATGACTATTGGGGACATAAAACAGTCAGCTACTAACTCCCTCCTTCACATGTGAAGAAGGGAGTACCCTATAGCCAGGTCCTCACTCTTAGGATATTAAATAATGATGATAAGTATTTTGGGAACAGAGGAACTGGAGGATCGCTTTCTGGAAAGAGGTCACCCTCACACCTACTGAAAAAAAACATTATTAGGGCAAGTAGGTTTTTCCCAATCACAACTGCTAGATAGAAAAAGCTACAATACCACACACTGCAGCACTGTCCCCTGCTGAACAAAGCTAAACTATGTACTAACAAGGAAATTGGTTATACATCATAACAATCAATGAAAAAAATAAAATGTATTACTGTATTTGTATATTTTTTTTTTATTAAATTGTAATTTTATCCAATATTATATTATAAATTATCACCTGCAAAAAAAGTCAAAAAGTTATATTTCATACACTCATAATTAACTGAATATTTTTACAGTTTGTTCGTTGCAGGCATTGTAAATACTAGACCAGAGATCATTAAAAAATCATTGTGAAATGGTTCATATTGATTTACCATACTCCATAATTATTGTAACCACTCGCCCATTTTTTTTTACATTTTTTTTGTATAATATTAAACTTGTCATTATAACAGAAGTATTAGCCATCAAAGGCAATGAAGGACCTACTGTTAGTATTGAGCCATTCAATAGGACTTTGTTGCAGTTTAATGGACCAGATACAGGCGGTCCCCTACTTAAGAACACCCGACTTACATACGACCCCTAGTTACAAACGGACCTCTGGAATTTGGTAGTTTACTTTACTTTTGCCTTAGGCTACAATAAACAGCTGTAACAGTTATCAAAGGTGTCTGCAATTAAGCTTTATTGTTGTCCTGGTTCTTATGACAATCCAAAATTTTTAAAATCCAATAGTCACAGAGACCAAAAAAAAATTTGGCTGCCGCAACAATTGTAAAGTGTACAGTTCCAACTTACATACAAATTCAACTTAAGAACAAACCTACAGAACCTATCTTGTACGTAACCCAGGGATTGCCTGTATCCCCTATAAATCACACATTTATTTATTAAATATTAAATTAGTTTTCAGAATTAAAAAAAGCAGAGGTAGAAGTTCCTTACTTGGATATACTGATATTCAGCATTTTTTCTTATAATTCGCCTTTGCCTGACTCCTATGTTATGTGTACTAATTCTTTTAAAACTAATTTTTTTTTAAACTAAGTGTTGGTGCACAATCTCACACTGTCAAACACTGTTAACAATGTTAGCGCTTGTATAGCCACTCCCCTTTGACAGGGGGGAATGACAGAACCCAGTTGTCAATTAGGTCTTAAATGTCTAGGATGGATAACAGAGACATGGCAGAACAGAAAATTATAAAAATGCTCCAAAAATGTTATTTTATATGAGATATTAGTATTTACTCAGGTATTTTAAAGTAGAGGTTTCAATACCTTACCAAGTATTTCTTAGTATAATCAGATCCAAAATATTGTGATGATTAAATGACAAATCTATAGTTACACTGGTCCAGTCTAGGTGTTTCTAATAAACATAATATAAAAAGATGAAAATCTATCTGCCTGATGTCACCACTAGGGGGCACCCTTATATAGCAATGTACAGGCATACAATACTGAAACTCTCTTGACCAGCCATGTCAGTATTTAGGGTTCATATGCTGTACTGTGTATTCTGGTTCACTATTGCCTGTCCGAAACCCATATGGCAACTTAGATCTATCCGTTTTAGTGTGATCGATAGGTCCATGTGTCCGTAAAACCCGCTTTAGTTGGTCGAAGATTTCATAATCCGGAACAGCCAGGGTGTTAATATTAAATCCCATCATTCTGGTGATGGTCTCTCTGAAGTCGACAAGCTGCAGAATAGAAGAGAGATAAATGCATTTAATGTGTTCTTCCCAGGCATCTGCTAGCCAGGACACATCTGTATAGATTCTTAGCAAATAATTTCCAAGGGAGGGAAAAATCATCTCCCTTACATTTACCACCTTTATAATTAAACCTTTTCTAAAATCTCTTCACAGTTACTCAACCCACCACCCTAAAAACACCTCCTAATTGCATTTTGGGGGATTGGTTAAAAAAAATGCTTGTTATATTCCTTATAAAGGCAAAAGCAAAACCCCTTCTTCCAAAAAAGACATATCACAAGATCTATGGGACAAAAACCTTCTTTATTCCCATGTATTGTGTAAAGTCTCTTAAAGTTCTCAAGTGCCTGCAAGTTACAACTTCCCCCAAAAAACTTATTTAATGAGCGTTTTTAAGAGTCGCTAAAAAGATACTAATGATTCACTTTAATATACGAAGTGTACCTGTTTTTCTCTCCTTGCTACCTCCTCGAGGGCTCTCTTGGCTGTGTGCAGCTCATTAGTGACTGCTTCCACCATCTGCTGACACCTCACTTTCTCCCCCACAGTCTCGTGTTCCGTATAGTCCAGCTCTGTTTTCAAGCTCACTACCTTTTTAGCAGCTTTATCCTTAATTTTCTCAAGCTTTTCTAAAGACTTACTGAGAAGTTCTATGGTTTTCTTCTGTTGGTCGACTTTCTCCTTAAAAAAGAAAAGAACGTGTTACTGTCCGAAATAGTCAAAGCTCTAAATGACTACGTTTTCTCTATAAAACTTGTCATTTGAATTATATATTATTATTTAGGGGTATGTGATTTATGTTGTTTGGGTAGTATAGATCAGTGATTTTCAACCAGTGTGCCGTGGCACACTAGTGTGCCGCGACACATGGTCGGGTGTGCCGCGGGGAAAGTTCCCCAAACTATGGTGCCCCCTGTGTTTTGTTTCCCAGCGATGCGCAGTCACGGCTTCTTACAATGTAGGAGATGTGTACAATAACACATGCACAAGCTTTGAACCTCGCACGACAAAATGACATCACCGAGGCCGGTGCATCATCCTGAGAGCGGAGAGACTCTCGCATTAGCCCACCGCCAAGGTAATGCCCACCAATAATGCTGACTATATGAGCTTTTGTCTGAGTATATGAACTGTTGGCAGAATACTCAGCATATGGAGCTGGTACTTTTAGTACTCCAGCAGTATACTGCATATAACAATGAGAAATGTAAAATGAGAAATACTATAGTCATGAGGCTGGAGTACTACAAGTACCAGCTCATATGCTGAGTATATGAGGTGGCACTTGTACTCTGGCCTCATGGCCATAGTACTTCTCATTGTACCCCTTTATTTTGCAGTATGTGAGCCACATAAAAATCAGCACCATATACTAAAAACAGGGAGAAACTGAGAACTGTTGAGGAAGAGCTTCGTGTGTGTCTTTCCACCATTCCTGCCAGGATATCCCTTTTGTGTTTATCGAAACAGGCCCAGGTTTCACACTGAGTGAGTAAAATAAATTTAGAATCTATATTATTAACTATATGTATAATATGACTGTTTTAGTGTCATTTTGTGCTATTTTGGTTGGTGGTGTGCCCCAGGATTTTCTTAGTATAAAAAGTGTGCCGCGGCTCAAAAAAGGTTGAAAATCACTGGTGTAGATGATTAAAATTATTTAAACATTTTTATTCCTCTGAAACAATTTAGTTCTTTTAAAGTGTTCCAAAGATGTTTAAGGGTTCAAAAGCTTCAAAACCCAATGGCCAATTGTAGGAATCTCTTTGTAATTCTGCTATGTCATGATTTGGGTGCACCGATTGTTAAAACTGGTGCACAATGCACCAGTCTTAACACATCAACCACAATGTAATAATTCAACTACTTCTGGAACATCAAAATACCAAAAGGTCCATTTATTAAGACGAGCGATTTGTTCTCTGGTCTTAATGTATAAATTTTCATCATGCAAAAAATAACAGTAATTTACTGAAATGAGAATACCCCTTTAATGTGCTGCACTGCAGAATCTTCTGGCATGCAAGGAATACAAAGTCACAATTCCTGGTGCACAGCCAGGTAGTTGTGACTTTTTTCCAGCTTTCTTTCTCGCACACCACCTATTTGTGGAATTTATACAACCTCATACAATTATACAACCTCATACAATCTACATCAGGCAGGACCTGGCATACATTCCATTCCAGCACACAAGGATTGCATCAGATTTACTAAGCAGGCAATATCTCTTAGTAAATCCAGTGTGTAGATTATTATTAACTAGCGCTACAGCCTGGGCAAGCATACGCTTGTGTGCAAGGAGCCTTAAAGAGATTTTGGGTGACAGTCTTGAAGAGGTCTTTTGCTTCTGTGGGGACTATATATGGCCATGCATGAGGTCCCTTATGTATAAGTCCTGTATAAAAAAACAGTTATAGCTTCTAACTCTACTTTCCCAACTGATACTGTTAAGGAAGAAGCAATGCATAATTCCCCACTATACTTTAAGTGGTGCATTCACCTTTAGATCGTTCATATCGACAAGCTGAAGCGTCAAGTTTTGATTAGCAATTTTCATGTCACTGAGCTGTCCCTGGAGTTTCTCGACCTTTTTCTGCAATTTTTGGGCTGTCATAGTTGCTGAATTTTCAGCACTCAGGAAGGTTTGATGCTCTTTTTCTCTTTCGAGCTGTTTGACTTTCTTTTCTAGTTGTTCAATTTGTGAAGATTTTAACTCTAGTTTATCCCTTTGGGAATTCACCTGCAAAGAAATATTTCTTTGGTTTAGTCAGGGAAGAAGTGATGAGAGCAGTGAAGACAAAGGAATAAATGCTATGAGAACCTTCAACAAGTGACACAGCAGAAGATAGAATGGCAAGAGGTAGGGAGAATAAAACCATCGAACCATTCAGAACCATGTTGGTATTCAATAATATGACCTAAATGGGTCATTGAGAGTAGACATACAATAAGGACACAATGCTGGAGAGGAAAAAGAGGAAACAAAATGGACTTGTAGGATTAAAACAGAAGACTTGTGATTTACATTCTGGGCATATCTTGGTATAAGGTATTGTACAGTATCTGTCCTGCTGTATTACAGAAGCTCAGATAAACTAATAGAGGGATCTCACATGAAGACACATTAACAACACAATTGTGACTGTGGCTGTAAAATCATTACATTAAAAGCAATGTCATTTATTAATTCAACATTTTATAGGTATTTTGCTTTATGAATACATTTTAAATAGTATTTCAGTGGTTGAAACTTCTGTGTTCACCATTCCTTTACAATATCAGTAGTCCAATGTGTGTACATGAGCAATTGAATCCTCAAATAGACGTTATGGGAGGGCCCATAACTGGGCCATACATGAAGATCCTCCATGAGACGGGGTCTGGGATAAGAAGCAAAAGTTGAGTATACAGGTTTTTCAAGAGGGCCCTGCTGTGGACATTTCATTAATTTGGAAGGGGTATCTATGCTGTGGACATTCTGTAAAGGGGGCTCTGTTTTGCACATTCTGTAAAGGGGGTGCCCTGTTTTAGACATGTAAAGGGGGGCATCGGCAATGGACATTTTTTTAAAGGGGGCATATCATGTGGACATTTCTTTAAAGGGGGCTCTGCTGTGGATATTTCAGTAAAAGGGGCATCTGCTGTTTTGAACACTGGGGTCACTAGTTGTGTGAACAGCCCAGGGCCCATAAGACATGTATACCGCCACTGTACATGAGGAGTAAGCGTGTTTTTAGGCTCTTCCTATCACCCCAGACACACCCCAAGAGCAGTACCTCAATGTTCTGTGCTTGATGTAATTGTTCAACCATGGCAGCATTTGAGGAAGAAACTGATGCTATCTATCACCACACGTCTGACTGCTTGTGATGTTTAGAAAAAGCCAAGTGAAATAGTAAAACTAGGGACCATAGAAAGCCTTCTTTGTGTGAATAAAAATAATGACACCATAAGGAAATTAAAAAGAACAGTTTGACCCATTTTTGTAACATACAGTAAGAGTAAAACAAAGTTAGGGAAATTATAGTAAAAATATCTTCCTTTACTGTATGAAGGCAATGTTCTATCTGAATTTTTGGAAAAAGAAAGAAGGTTACAACAAAAAGAGACCTTATTTTAGGTACAATTTTGTTACCCAGTTGTCAATATAGTTCAATATAGAAATAAAAATTGTATGTCGTTAGATACAAAAGGCTTTTTTCCTTTTGGAACGTCTAGGTGCTTGTGTTGAAAATTGGCATATCAGACAGATGGCAAGGAGTTGAAGATAAAAAATCTTTGTTAATTGTAACACGTGGTCTGTTACACACAAAATAGAATGTACTACCTGTGACCTCACTTATGTAGGTTGCATAAGTAGATGCCTAAAAAAGAGGATCGCAGAACATATTGGGGGAACAGATATTAATAATACCGACAGTAATATTTCAAAATATACATTCAGAGGATCTGGCTGGCTTTCGTTTATGTCGTTCGGAAAAAGTTAACAAATCTGTAAGAGGTGGAGGTTCCAGACGTCGCCTCTTGAATCGGGAAGGATTCTGGATAATGTTAATCGAATATATTGTTCCAAATGGCTTAAATACAAGGAACGACCTTATCCCTAAATATTGCTTGTAGATATTTTTAAGGCAATCTTTGTATATGCATATTTTTGTAGGTGGAGTTGATTGCTCTGTGTGCTTTAAATATCTTCACCTGTGTAGTTCTCAATATCTATGACCAAGGGTCCGGTGGAACCAGAAAGGCATCAAAGAGTCCGCTCAATATGAATTTTTTCTCTGTGATGTTTTTTGAACAGGAATCTGCTGGCCAACTTCAATTTTTCTTGTCAATGCCTGCTGAAGCCAGATTTCAGCTAGACTGTGGGACATAAGGTAAGTTGGCCTAGATCACATGACATACAATTGTTATTTTCTGCAATCTTTGTCAATTTGCAATTTTGCGCACTGGGCTGTTGGAAGAAGACCAAGCAGCTGTGACTCTCTGCTTTGCCTGCCGTCTGCAAAGAGCTAGTATTCAATCTGAGTTTTCCATCTGAAAATCTGCCAGGAAAGGAATGCCACCTGAGATCTTAGGAACACACCTAGCTGTTGTAACTCACTACCATTTTTGAGATTTCATGTTATCTGACACTCAGAGAGCTTTCACCCGCCTTATGTCCCTTTCACATAAACATATGATTCTTTCGTGCTGTATTTCTGTGCCACATGTATCCATCTAAAAAATGGTTTGCTGGCAAATGATGGCTCCTCCCTGAATACTACACGTATATATAAGGCATCGTACGGTTGACAACTGTATGCAGAACGAATGCAACACGTATTTTAAACATTCCCATAGACTTTTTTGGGTGTACAGTACATAAATACTGGAGAAAATAGGACATGCTCTAGATTTTCTTTTACATCTCGCTCACGTTGGACATGTAAATGGATGGCCATTGAAATATGAAAACATTTTCATACATTCATGTGAAGTCAGAAGCTCATTTTAACAAGATGTGAGGGAGCATAATACAAGTCATAGTAGGTGGAGAAAGATGCACTTTTGTTGGTCTTTTTCAAAGTTTGTTGAAATGTTAGTCAACATTTAAGCAACAAAGAAAGAGAAAAATTTAGGGAAGAATGTTAATAGGAAGAGTATGGGAGAAAGGCGGAGAGTGGGCATAGACAGGCTGGGCATGGAGGGAGTTATGATACTTGGGTGGTAGTGATTGGGCAGGGGGGGGGGGATAACAGTTTAGGTGATAGGGGGATTTTAAAGTGAGGGGTGGAGTTAGCCACTATATAGGTAGCTGGCAGGGACAAGGACCTCATTCTGGCCAGAAAAAATTTGACCACCCACCTTCCCCCGTAGTTATGTTTTTACAGGTAACACACATGTGTTTTTGGGGAGAAGGGATACAAGTACAAAAAAGATTCTCTGTCAGGGATGGGTTAGAATAGGCAGTAAGGTTTTTTTTTAAGGTAGCAGATTCTTGGCATCAGCCAGTGGCGCATAAAAAATTGTGGTTGAAAGATTGGTCTAGGGCAGTGGTGGCGAACCTATGGCACGGGTGCCGGAGGCGGCACTCGGAGCTCTTTCTGTGGGCACCCAGGCCACCACCCCAGAACACCAGGCAGGACATAAAGAATCTTCTTGCAGTTACAAGCAACTTAAAATATGCTGCTTCCGATGACATTTTAAAGTGATACTTACTTGGCTGCTTGAGACTGTAGGAAGAGGGAGAATGTGTGGACAGGGCCAAATTATCTTTGGAGGTCCTCCTGCTGGCCCCACAATTCTCCATGTACAGTGTGACAATAAGTTACTTCTTTAATTTTTGTTTGGCACCTTGGGATAAATAAGGGGGGCTTTGGTTTGTTGTTTGGGCACTTGGTTGTTAAAAGATTTGCCACCACTGGTCTAGGGCCACATCTTCGTTCGCCATTTTTCTAGGAGGTTGGTGGCAAAGTGGAGCTGGGGGTGTTGTTCTCGTGCGCTGTGCGTGCAATTTATGGTTTATGGAGACAATGCTGAAACAGTCGTTTATGGTTAACATCCTGACAATTGGGGTTGTTGCCAAGAGCTCAGCTATCAGCATTAAAAATGTTATGTATTGAATTGCTATTTTTTAACGAATGTTTCTTGTTTTACAGATTTTCAACTAGTTTGTAATAAAGAGCTGTGACCATTCACATTTCCAATTAATAAAATGTGTCTGTGTTTTTATTTGTAGTTAGGTGGTGGTCAGGATAGAGGTATTGTGGGTTTTTCCCTGGTCACCAAACTCTGTCATTGCCCAGTCATGTCCACAGGGCTCTTGAAGATAATAATAAAGTAGTGTTAACAAGGGATATTAGATGTAATCTATGCTTCAGACTTTGCATTGAGCATCTACAATGTTTTTCTACACATTTGGGGTGGCCTATCACAACGGAGATCCCTAAAGTCCTGTATTATTCTTTTTATATCCCCTTTAGGAAAATTGTTAAAACTATCAAGTTGGCACTGTGCCAGTTCTGGGTTTCAGTGGCCATATATTCCATTTTTTAAGCAGAGGTACTGGTAGCAAATATCAATGTTTGCCTCCAACTCCAAGTGCTTCTAATTTTAAACTAAAAGCACAGGAAAATAAATGAAATGATGGCATATTGCAACACATAGATAGAAGCAGTAGAAGCATATGACGTGCTGAGTCCATAGTACAATATATATCAATGACATTGATTAATTCCCAGTGAAGGTAATGGACCTAAATATCCACAATGGTTCAGGTCAGATAGCGCTGTAATCATGACATAATACTGGATCACTAATTGGGGAAGGAGAAGATCTCAGCCAGCAGTAGAAATCTCATCATTACCTTCTTCTGGAGATTGTAGATAAGAGTTTTATTTTCGCTCAGAAATTCTTTATCCCTCTTACAGATTTCATCAGCTCTGTTCAGTAACATGTCGTACTGTGATACAAGGCTCTCAGATGAAATGTCTTGGCTTATTTTCATCTTCTCGGCCAGCTGCAGTAAAAACTTCTTCAGCTATGACAAACCAAAGAACATGAAATGTTAACATAATAGGACATCTAAGATCAGCGCTGTAGACATCTGCATGCATGTTTTTTCCACATTTTTATAGCTTAGATCATATTATGATTTGAAGTGCATTGTAAAATGCTTTTTGATATGGACTCATTAATTGAAGGGATTGTACCATGTTTTCAAGTTATCTCCTACCCACAGGACAGGTGAAAGTCCGACTGTTGAGAACCCCAGAGATCACCTGATTGGGAACTCAAGCAATCCGGAGAGTCCCATTTTCAATAATGGGTGGAGCTTCATTAATTAGTATAGGAATGTTGGAATTTGCTGAGCACAGCACTCAGTTATCTCCACTACTCCCATTAACTGTGTAAGTACCTCTTTTGATTTGTCCCCCTCCCGTTAGTTTTTGAGATTTCAGTGCTAGAGCAGCGAAAATAAACCAAAACATTTGGAGTAGAAAGAAGGTCTGCCTGTGCCACATCACACTTAGGGGTGGAGAGGTAGGTTGGTGCTCCCCCTTGGTTCCCCCATGTTGCATCACGTTTTAGTAGTACTTAGCCGTATAGTTGTGAGAAAAGCTCCAGTGAGACAGATTTTGTTACTGTTATCTGTGCCAAGAGCCCTGTGCCTGGAGTTTAGCAGCGAGATAAGGGCTGATAACAGGAATTAGATGTTTTTTTTCTCTAACAAGATAAACTGCAAAATTTCACATATTCACCTGAACTATTCCAAAAAGACTCTGGGGTTACTTAACCCCTTAATGCCGCTGGCCTTTTTCATTATTCAATTTCCATTGTTGCTCCCCACCCTCAAAAATCCATAACTTTATATAATGTTTCTTACAAACATACACACCGCCTGTATAGGAGCGGGTTCTATCTTTCTACATTTGGTTTATATGTTTTTGTGATGGTTAATGTTTCATGCAATTAATACCAGGCATACAATGAAAAAAAATATGGAGGAAAATTACAGAAAATGGGGTGAGCCGGGGAGGTCGACATGTCATTGTATATTTATTTGTAACATGTAAGTTAAGAAGAGGGGTTTGTTCTGAGCGGTGTGGTTATCCAGGGAACACCATATTGTAAATAGCTGGGGTATTTTTAGGGGCACAGTGTGGAGATGTTCTACAAGGAGGCAAAGATTCTACCAGTATGTGATCAGTTTTAGAGTCACTAACTTACATCTATTGTGTGAGACAATGGCATGTATGTGTAATGGCGCATGATAATAACCTGCAAAGGGAGAAATATTTCATTTCTTTCTTTTTAATATACTAGTTGTGGAATCATGGTCACCTACGAGAATTTTGGGGGGAATTATAAAAACAGAATTTGATATAAAACAAACACTTGATAGCTCTTGGGAAATAGAACTTGCCTATTACTTTTTTCCTATGTCCAACAGTTTCTTTCCTATCCTCTTCAGTTTAGTCTTTCCCTGCAGTAGCTGTCTCCCCTGGCTGTGCTGCTTAAGTCTGTGAGACCATATCATGTTTACAAAAAAAACTATGCTTGACAAAGACTGAGTATCAAAATACTAAATGTATTTCTGGTGAATAAAAAGAACACTTATAATGGAATAATTCTGCTTCTTCCTCTATTGTGTTTACAAAAGAAACAGATATATTTTGTGTGCTGGAAGGGAGGGGCAGGATGCAACTCTCTGCTCACTCTGGAGGGAGGGGGTGGTGCACTCTGTGTGTAGCTAGCAGGAGAGTCTTGTATCTATGCAGCTTTATTGATGCAGAAATCTCCTGCAAAGAATAGTGATGTAGAATGTTCCCCTGTACTTCCATCCCAGTCTGGGATTATTATGCAGGACTTTTTTTGTCTCTCTATGCAAGCTGTCATATGCTCCTTTGCAGCTTCACTACGCCCAAGCCTCTGCTCTCTGAACACTATCATCATAGCAGGGAAAATATGAATCCTTAGTGTTCATTCAGTACAGACTATACTTTATGTAAATATTCCACTGCTGGTTTCTACTACTTATTCCATGCTCCTTCATGTGATGGAAGATGACAGGTTATTGACTTTATCGTCCTATACATACAGACTATGTTGAGTTCAGTGGATTTACTTGTAGCAATCTGTGGATTTGCTGAGTTAGTTTAGTTACTTTTGAGTTACTTCTCACAGTAGTTACATCATAAAAGAACAAAAAGCATAATGGGAAGTGTGGGCAGCTTAGGGCAAAAATAGGAAGAGAGTCCACCCACTTTAATGCGGCAGCACAGAAAATGCTGGAAAACCCTGGAAAGAAAGGTGAGAGCAACCCAATTCGGGCATCGTTCTATTTGTTTGGAAGGTGGTATTGTGAAAATTATTTGGGACAAAGCAAAATAACACATTTTTGAAAATATTATATGATAAAATGTTAGAATGCATACTAATTAATACTAGTTACATACTAATTTTAGTAAGATATATCTCCTCCTTTAGCAGATTACAATTCTTCAGTTCTCACCATGGAACCACACTTGTATGGCACAGTTAATAATGCGTTCTTTGGTTGTACAGTCCATTTTGACAAGAAGTGTCTTAACAATGCTCCACAAATTTTCAATAGGATTTAAGTCTGGTGAATTGCCAGGGCAGTCCAGCACTTTTACTTTATTTTCTTCCAGGAATTTCTTCACACACTTGGAATTGTGCCATGGTGCCAAATCTTGTTGTTCCTTCAAATGCATGCACGAATGGCACAATAAAACGTTTTAAAATGTCTATGTATTTGGATGATTTCATCATACCTTAACAGGAAATTAGCTCCCTGTACCATCAGCTGTAAAAAAGCCCCAAAACATCTGTTCTTGAGGGTGTTTTACAGTTTGTTGAATATGATCAGCTTGCAATGGTTCATATTTATTTCTTCTAAAAACACTTGCTGTTGTAGTTGTTTCTTTACTGGCTTTGTTGCCCTCCGACCAACTTCCAGAAGCCTGCGCCGTACAGTCAAACCGCTTATATCAATACCTGCAGCGAACAAGTCTCTTTGGAGGTCTTTACTTGTTTTTCTTGCATTCATTTTACTATTTCTGTTAAGTGTTTTATCAGTTCTTGGTGTCGGTGTCCTTTTTCTTCCACATTTCCCTTTTTGTTTTGGAGAAAACAATCCAGTTTCATTGTGTTTGCGAATTATTCTTGAAACGGTAGATTTTCCAATACCAACAGTGGAGGCACATGTTCCTATAGTCAGACTCGTATATTTATTAAGAGTAATAATTCTAAACCTCTTCCATGGAGTAACATCCATTTTTAAAGGCACAAATCACACTGAGAGAAAAAGTACACAAGCTCTCAACTGAAGCTGGCTGTTATTTTCTGACTAAAACCAGTCAACCCACATTTGTTATTCCAGGTTGTACACTGTGGGGAATTGCTCTGGTAGTTGACTGGTAGCAGTGCAGGAAGCAGGGACACAAGCCGGTTTAAAGTCAAACTTAAAGGGGTATTCCGGGAATATGAACGTCTGACACAAAAACCCATGATGATATAAATAGATGAGTACAACAATACTCAATGTCATTAGTCACAAAACGGAGCTTAAATAGTTTGATTTTATGATTCACAACATTTTATGTCCTCTATAAAGTAGGTGGAGTTATCACCAAGATGGCCACCACTGGAAAATACAAGTCCCATGATCCTTGCTCTGTTACCATAGTAATGATGTGTAACTGCCATCACCAAAACACTGACCATACTGGATGCAGTGCAACCAACCGACTACAGCCAAACATAGTGGTGATCACATGACCTGCCAAGGCAGGTGCAGGACATGTGATGTGGACATGTGACCAGCGGCCATCTTCTGTCCTGCAACGGACCGCGCGGAGGAAATTAACGGACTGATTAAAGGGCCGGTAGCATTTTAATGCAAGACAGGAGGCCCTCAGTTACATTTGCTGTGAGAATGCAATCTCGCTTTCAGCTCTCCAGGTAGGGCCTCACCTACTGCTTCTGGCCTGCAGATTAAATCAGGCCCTAACGAGGCCTGTGACCCGCACCTGTGGGCTATACAAAAGCCCAGGACCGAAGCCCGTTTGGAGTAGGAGTCCCACTACCAGCCTACCCCTACTCCATAATAAGCAGGCCCAGTACGGACATTACAAATGTGTCTGTGTTGGCCTAGCTAATCATGTCTTATCATGTCTGCATTAACCCTTGGGTTACTGCAGACAAACCCAGGGCTTTTACCACATGCATTTCATCTGCCTGTAGGACAGATAGCGGTTTTCCCAAATGACACCTCTCACTTTCTCACAACACACACCTGTTGATAGCAGTTAAAACTGGTTTGAATAACTAAATGATAACCAACTTTCGATTTTACTGAAAAATGGTTTGTCCCAATTAATTTGCACAGCACTCTGCATATAATAATTTAGCAAAAATCATGCTATTGGAGTTACACTTTAATGGACTATTGATTATACAACTTTAACTGGTCATCTGGAAAAGGTTACCCTTTAGTTCTTTTAAATGAATAAATATTACAAATATAGTGTTTAACTGTATAAAACAGGTAAAGCACCCCATTTCAGGACACTATAGTACACACATTTTTATATTTATTTAAAGCACAGAGGACTGGTACAATTATTATCTAACCTCTTTCATAAGAGGTGTTTCTAAAAAACCTATTTTCTTAAGTGTTATGCCATCTCAAATTCCCGGCATCTAAGAAGAAACTCTTAAGCTAGTGTCAACTAGACAACTAATCCTTAAAAATGATATAAGCTAAGGAAAATTATTAAACCATTTTCTTCTGAAAGGGCAAGAACTTCACCTAAAATATACAAGAAGTAGTTTCTGAAATTTCTGAGAAGTGATTACATTTCCATGTATTTAAGGGGGTGATCTCAGGTAATTAACATGTTATAAACTCTTGATGCTTGGCATGGAGGTGTTGGCTTCCTTGGCAGCATGATGGTTCTTACTTTTTAAATGTATTTTATTGACTACCTACATGACTGCCACATTTCAGTTAATTTTCAAGATGACCAAAGTCAAATAGTTGAAAGTTTCATATCTTTTTCAGTATCCTATCTTTAAACTATAGGCCCTTACAAATAGTATATTAGGGCATTTTGAATTACAGTACTTTTAGGGTGTCCATAGACAGAGAAGTATCTACTAACAGCTTCTTTATCTTGTGGCCCCTGTGGCGGGGCTGAGGACATACTGAAAAACTTTCTGCCAGGTTTGGAGCTAGTGAGACATCACGCATGGTGGCTGAGTGAGTAGCACTTCTGCATTGCAGCACTGGGGTCCTGGGTTCAAATCCCACCCAAGTCAACATCTGCAAAGAGTTTGTATGTTCTCTCCGTGTTTGTGTGGGTTTCCTCTGGCTACTCCAGTTTCCTTCCACACTCCAAAAACATACTGGTAGGTTGTTTAGATTGTGAGCCCCATGGGGACAGGGACCAACTTGGCAAGTTCTGTGCAGCGCTGCATAATCTGTGTGCACTATATAAATAAAGAATTATTATTATATTATAATCACCTGCAATATATTTACTGACTCACCCTAAGGAATAGGAATTGAAGTATGAAAGTATAGTGTAGGCATCTGTATGTTTCCTATACTGAAACTTTGCTATTCTAATTGACCATTTTTATTTGAAGATTGTGATCTGTGAAATCTGACATCTGAAGTATCAATTTCACAACAGACATGGGGTTGCAGGTTGCAACCATTAGCGATCCTAAAAAGGAAAAAGTGAATGACCACAAACAAATCACATAATGGATATACCCGTTTCCTCTCCATGTTAAAGCCATCTTTGATCATCTCCTCTGAAGCAAGCTTGCCCTTCAAATGTTTCATGGAGTCCTGATGTTCTTGTAGTTGTCCTTCTGCTTTGTAGGATTTGGTCATAGCCTCATGATATAGATCCAGTTGTTTCTCTATCTGTTTATTAAGCTTGACAATCTTCTGCTCCAGGTCCTCACAGGTCTATGTTTATAAAAGATAAAAGTTACACCAATGCTATATTACAAAAAAATACATTATAATGTTGTAGTACAATAATTTTTTTAATCTCTTATCTACACCTACAGAATGTTATCAAGAAAATAAAGAATATGAAGGGAAACAACGAGTAACTGTACAATCAGACTACACACAGGATGTATGTGTAGTCTGCAACCATGGAAACTAATAGTTTTGCATAGTAACTATATACACAAAGCAGTATGATATTTTTAAGCAAGGCTATTTGCAAAATCACCTATTTTTTATTGTAAGTAGATTAGATAAACTAAATGGGGGGTATTTATCAGAGCTTCTGCGCAACGCCAGTGAAGGGGCGTAGCCAGCAGGGAGGTGAGCATGGCTGGCGGGGAGTGGGCCGACACCGGGCGTTCCAGTACCTGCGCCTGCGCAATCACTGCAGCTGGGGAATTTTCATATTTCTATGACAGGCCGGGCCGGTCGTTGAAATAAACGCTGCCTTGGCCGGATATATATATCGAGAAGCCGGCGCCTCTCGATGTATCAAGCTGCATCGGAGCAGCAGTGCCGCTATCATATGCTGGTGCATGATAAATAACCCTCATTGTATCCTTTACTTGTTCAGGCTAGTTTCAAAATACATTGTAGTTTTTTCTCTCCTAAAATAATCCTTTCATTTTCCACTAATTCTTGCAAAGGGTCCTCCACACCCTAGTGCTACTTAAGGGTGGAGATGTCAAGTCGAGTAGAACAAGTCGCACAGACTAGACAGTCTTATTCTGCACCAGATTTATTAAGTATCTAATGCTGAATGATAAATCTGGTACAGTATAAGACTGTCTAGTACAGTGATGGCGAACCTTTTAGAGACCGAGTGCCCAAACTACAACGGAGACCCGCTTATTTATCGCAAAGTGCCAACACAGAAATGTAATTTGTGATTTATACTCCCTTCTCGGTCACAGTTTTCATTGAAACCAACACCCCGAGGACACCAATAAAGCAGAAAATAATCCCAGATAGTGCTGTCACTTTAAAATAGCTCTGTGCAAAGCAAGTCCTGGGCTGTATGGGACTGCAGGAAGATACCTGGAGTCATCTCTGGTGATGGCCTGAGTGCCCACAGAAAGGGCTCCGAGTGCCACCTCTGGCACCAGTGCCATAGGTTAGCCATCACTGGTCTAGTACATTCAACCATCTATTAGCTGGTCTAGTTTACTCCCGGTAAACTGAGGCAAAATTTTGGTGCATCTGCATAAGAAATTCCGACACACTACCATCTCTCGTGTTATAAGCAGTGGACTCAAGGACAACCAGGGACTCAAGGGCTCTATAACAATATTACATTTCCAGTATCGGATATACACTCATTCGAAGGTTTAAAGGTAGGGAGTAACATTTGTGCACAATTGCACCAGGTAACTGAATTTTTAATACACGTTTTGCAGAAAGACTTAATTCATATTACACCAATAAATTAAAAGTTTCATTGATGTTTGGATGTGGATATTTCTACTTGCCTTTAGCAATTGGTTCATAAATAATATAAAACCCTGCTTTGAGATTGAGTTTGTGTTTTGCCTGCAAAATATTTGGAGCACTGACTTTTTTCTCATGAGGCAACACCCACTTTTCACAGACCACACCACTTTGTTGTAATAGTTGGAAAAGTACCTAGAAAATTTCTAAAACCCTTAATAAATGTGGCACAAGGTCAAATTACACCATAATTGTGGCACAGACAGCTTGACATATCTCCCTCACTTTGTTTTCCCCTTCCTGAAATATGGCTTTTGCTCTCTTCTCTCTGTACTGTTCTTCCATAAGTGTGTGGTTGTAGTTTTTGTTTCCATCTATTATATAATGTACAGAGCACTTGGTTGTATATGAAAGTTAAAATCTTTTTTTTCTATTTTGATTGTTACTTATATGAAAGGTCCCTTAACAAAAAGGTTATTATCATGTTATCATCAGTATCCACCTGCTGTGATTAGCAACAATCAGCTGTAATCTCAGTAGAAGGTTCAGATTCCCTGCAGTGCCCCCAGAGGAAATATGAAGCATTACACAAAGTCAACTAAAATCAACAAACTATCTGTATTCCAGAGACACACACACACTTTATAACCCTCTCTATAGTCGCTAAGAGGAAATGCGGGTCTGGAACATATATCAGACTGCTTTTATAATCATAAAGGGTGTATGATAATTGGTTTACTAAAGCAGACAATCTCCTTAAACCCCTGGCATGAGCAAGGATGAATACATTCTTTGTCTAAACTGTAAAACATGTTGTTGGAGAAGAACAAATTGTGGGGGGGCACTTTCAGGTTGCTGTATAAAAAGTCAGTCTAATGAAGGTACATGAAGATGGGCAGACTCTTCATGCTGAGCTCTGCTAACCTTTTGTCAGTTCCTCTTAGGTTTCTATATATTACTTGTATATTACTCACAGATTTCCAAGTTTGTTCACTGCTGCAGAGTTCTTGGATTCTCTCCTTAACAGCTTCCTCTGTTCTAGGTACAGTTGTAAATCCATTGCTCAGGATTGTAGCCAGCTGACTTATGAAGCTTTGGTGCAGACTGTGAGATGCTTTAGCCTCGTAATCTGAGGTACGGAGAGTCCTCTCCAGATCATTTATTTTCTTCTCCTTTTCCATCAGTTCCTGACGAAAACTGCCCCATTCTTTATGGTTGTCCTTTAGATTTTCTTGCAGAAATTCTTTTTCTCGCTCCATATTCTTCCTGGCCAGAACGGCCTCATCTCTTTCCTATTTAGAAGTGGTGAAAAGGACAGTGTTATATGGAAATAGTCTATAAAGTTGCACAAAATAGTAATAAAAACTGTTTATAGACAGTGGGGGTCATTTACTAAGGGCCCGATTCGCGTTTTCCCGACGTGTTACCCGAATATTTCCAATTTGCGCCGATTTTCCCTGTATTGCCCCGGGATTTTGGCGCACGCGATCGGATTGTGGCACATCGGCACCGGCATGCGGGCGACGGAAATCGGGGGGCGTGGCCGAACGAAAACCCGGCGTATTCGGAAAAACTGCCGCATTTAAAAACGGAAAATGTGTCGCTCGGGAAGCGCTTACCTTCACTCAGCCGGCCTCGGTGAATTCCAGTGCGTTGAGATGCTTTTCAGCGCAGCAGCGCCACCTGGTGGACGGCGGAAGAACTACTTTAATAAATCCCGGCCGGACCAGAATCCAGCGCAGAGAACGAGCCGCTGGATCGCGAATGGACCGGGTAAGTGAATCTGCCCCAGTATGTGTTGTATATGGTTCATTTGGGCTGAATACAAATCCATAACTGAATATGTGGACAGTTGTTTCCCAATGATAGTTCTCAAGAATCCAAACTCTGAATATTATGATCATTATGATTCAGAATTTCTGGTACGCGTCCCTAATGAATCTGAACCCCCTGCTCTGCTCCGACAAGGTGCACCATTTTTTTGATGCACCTTTAATATGGGAAGTGCAACACAATTCTGTCGGACTTTGCATGTTAAATGTGGCGCACGGTCCGACTCAGCACCAGTAAGGCCCATTTTAGTGCAGAATTTTGTGTGGCGGCGGGTATAGTGTCTGGGACACTTCTTAAATACCCGTGCAAGCAGTTGGCACATGAAAGAACGTGCAAAGTCCGACAGAAAACTGGTGCGAGTAAATCTGGGCCATAGTTGGAGAAGAAACAGAACCTTAACCCAGGTGTAATCTGACAAGACAAGATTCTTATTGTAAATATGATACCAAAAACATCTTTCTAGGCACTATACAACCGAAGATAGGGGCATGTGACCAAACACTTTCCCTGCAGCCGCTAAGCTTGGCTTTACAAAATATGATTCTTTTACGCTAATTTTCAGATGACTTTCAGGTAGATTATCGTTATATAAGTAAAACGCTTTTCACATAAAAAAAGGTCATTTCATACCCTACATGAGGCATATAGTTAATGAGGTAAAACTGGCCACAGGTTCCCTGTAAGTTAATCTTTATTTTTAAGTTTTCTTCTGTAAAATATCTGTACACTATAGATCTGTAATTTTGATGTTATAAAATATGTAGTTCTGACAGTGTACAGACAACATTAGAGGAAGCTTACTGGCTTTATACAGACTATATTGAATTTAAAGGGGTTGTCCAGGATCAAGATTTTTTTTTTAATATAGGTCACAAGAAAGTATAAAAGTAACTTCCGCGCTATACTAAGCCCTCTCCGGCAGTCGGCATCAGCATGACACCACCTGTCACCACCAGCCTGGTTCCACCAAGCACCCTACCCAGTTAGGGATGCCATAAAGAAACAGTCAGGAAAGTAGATAGGGAGATACATTACTAGATACTTTCTAAATTTCTGAAACTTTACTTAACATCAGGTTTTTTTTTACTAGATATCAGGAGAGAGATATAAAAGAAGATTGAATGTGTGACCTAACTTATGACAATACAGGTCACAAGTGTGGTTCTGGATTCAGAGAAATAGACATGACATGAAAAGTGACCTGATAAAATGTAGAAGAAACAGTGAGATTGATGAATTATCACTGACAACCACGGCGGACATTGTAAGGTGCAACCTTGGGTTACACAGACCCTCAATGTCACTCAACACAAAAACAAAGATGGAGCTACACGCGCCGTGTGCTTAACACTTGTTTTGACTCTTGTTCTCTTGGGTCTTTATGGGGACAAATACTTCTGTCCTATCTCACCCTCTTCAGAGATTTAAGTTCTGCAGGAAAATCAGCCATGGCTTTTTTATGTTTTTCTGTCTCCGCCACCAGCTTAACAATGGTGTCGCGGCTGGCTTTAGACTCCACTTGTTGACTTCGCAAGGCATCTTCAAGACTTGTCATTTTGGATTTGTGTAGTTTATATTCTTTCATCAATTTCTCTGCCTAGAAGAGAACAAATCATTTATTATGGAGAAGAGTTTTTCTTGTTTTTTTGCAGGATCACATTTTTATGGCCTTTCTTTAGTAAAGGTCATCCAGTCAGATATAGAGGTGTCATTGTTCCTGCAAGGAAATAAAACAAAACACTTAAAGATAATCTACCATTTGATTTCATGCATTATGAAGCAAACATACATTGAGAATGCTGTAGCTACACTAATGCAGAAACATATCTTGTTTAATCCCTAAACTGAGTGCTTTTGCTGAAAAAAACAATTATAAAATTATGATAATGAGGCTCTGGCGCTCCTGTGGCTTCTCCTCACCCTAATTATGCACTGATGATTCAGCCTTGTCCTGCCCAGCATAACCAGAGAATAGTCATCACTGTGTTGTCCCTGACAGGCAGAAGTAATCAATTGCTGCACCATCCCCCAACTCCTGTGTATGAGTCATCCAGCTCAGGTTGATTAGTCGTGTCTGGACAGTTCAGGAAGCTCTGTGTAATGTGTTTATTTAGGCATCCAGCTTTCCCAAGGTTCTGAATTTTATAACAGTTTTTTGAGCAAAACCACTCGGTTCAGGGATTAAACAAGATATGTTTCTGCATCAGTGTCGCTACAGCTTTCTCAAGGTATATTTGGTTCACAATGCATAACAACAAATGGTAGATTTCCTTTAAGGCACCATAGAGTTTCAGCATGACTTTCAACCCATTGGTTCTGCTCATTGCTTTAGGTCAATCACACATTAATTAAAAAAGATAATATTATTAATAATTATATCGATAAGTTCATTACTTTGTTATTGATTGTAATATTATTCATACCTATTCTATAAATGTGATTTTATTTATAACAGTTCTTGTCATGATGTTGCTAGTGCATGGGTCATTTATATAATTCAGCTGATTTTCTATGTGAAAACCCATGAATTATGCATTTATTAATTAAGCATAATCTTGACGAGCAGTCTGTAATTGTAAATTCCTGTCCCCGATATACCATGTATATGAGATCCGTGTCCAATAATGATGTGACTAGATTGGAGTCATGTGATGTGTAGAATGGTATTTTAATCTTATATTTAATCTTATATATAAGACTATACTGCCGAAACTCATGACTGCATTTAATTCACGTCTTCTGTAAAATATAGATCAATAAAGAAGATTTTTTTCTTCTATTTCTGTAATTCTGCTGGAACTACCTTTTTTTTTTACAAAGATTGTGATTTGTAATATAAGCTTATATGTAATTAGTTGTTATTTAAAATTTTGCTCCCCTTAGCAGAAAAATGCTGGTGACATGTAATGAAGAATTAAAATGCTACTGGCCCTTTAATCAGTCCGTTAATTTCCTCCGCGCGGAGAAGACACAGGATAGAAGATGGCCGCTGGTCACATGTCCACATCATGGGTTTTTGTATCAGACGTTCATATTCCCAGAATACCCCTTTAAGGAATGGGTGAAAATAGTGTTCTGGGGCATGGGAATGGGATTTTAATTTTTTTTTTTTTAATAGGTCAAAGAGATTAAGGAGATTTACCTTTGATACCAAAGCATTCAGGGGATCGTCATGTTCTTCAATGTTTACATTCAGACAATTTGACAACCGCTCAACACTCTCATGTAGTCTTTTCCCCAGACCACTGCTTTTCTGTTCAGCTTTTTCTCTTTCCATCAGATGAACCCTGCATATTAATATGTGT
Organism: Engystomops pustulosus; assembly: GCF_040894005.1. Classification (NCBI taxonomy): domain Eukaryota; kingdom Metazoa; phylum Chordata; class Amphibia; order Anura; family Leptodactylidae; genus Engystomops; species Engystomops pustulosus. Next base: position 50,207,950 of record NC_092417.1, read on the forward strand.
ATGATTATTTTTTATGACTATACTTAAAAAAGTACCCCAAATTTGCACTAGCCAGTGCAGCACACAGAGTAGTGAACACTAACTTAATTTCCAGACGATTGTATCTTTTAAAGGAAATCTACCATCAAAATCAAGCCTGATAAACTTTTTTAATTAACTCTTTAAAAATTGTGATAAGCATGAGCATGAAAGGCTACTGGGGTGGCTCCCAGAGCCCCTCTGTGCTGCAGATTCACAGGCTGTTACAGTGTGCAAGGAACCTTTCTCCCTCTCCCACTGTGTGTTGGAACTTCCTTTGCTGAGATTACATCAGGCAGAGAGTGGGGGAAGTGCCGAGGGAGCAGAGGGGAAGGTGAGACAGTGTAACAGCCTGTGAATCTGCAGCATGGAGGGGCTCTGGGAACCGCCGCAGTAGCCTTTTGTGCTCATTAGCATAATTTGAAAGGTTCATTTTAGAAGGAAGGAGGCCATTGATGATAGAAAGTATAAAAAGATTACCACAGTCACACTGCCTGGGTCTATCAGTAAGTGCCCCTAGTTTATTAATGCTTGATCTACTTTAAAACATCAAGAACATTTAAAGATTTTCTCCAGTTTATCGCCTTAATTTCTCTTTAAAGCACAACTGCTACATTTTTTTTCACAATCAATAGCTCTTTGGTGGTAGAATAACTTTGACTATTATCTATTTTACCTACCGTATATCCAGCAGTTTATTTGCTGTCATCCTCAGTTTAGCCTTGCTCTATACTAGCGGGGTCTCCTGCCATTTCTGGTTACTCTTATGAGATCTACAGTTGTAAACAAGATACTTAGTGAAAGAGAGGAGGGTCTACTGCTCCCTGCTCACGGAAGAAGAAGGAGGGGAGGTTATGTGACAGTGCTCTCTGTGTGTATAGAAGAGCTTAAAGGAATTCTACCATCAAAATCCATCATGACAAACCTGACAAGAACTTTGCTTATCTTCTTATATTTGTTAGCCACTGCTTCCTTCAAAAAAAATCCCTCAGCTGCTGTAGAGTTACAGGCTGTTACAATCAGCAGAACATGTCTCACCCTCCCACTGCTCTCTCCATCCACCTTATGCCTGTGTAATCTGGCAGCAGCAGGAAGTGCAGGGGAGAGACCTGTTCTGCTCATTGTAACAGCCTGTGAAGCTATAGCACTGAGGGGCACTGGAAACATCTACCAGAGCCCCTCAGGCTCATAGTTTTTAAAGATGATTTTAGAAATGGGCCTGGATCAATACAGTAAGAGTCACTGGTTTATTGTGATGGATTTTGATGGTAGGTGTTCAGTGCCGTGGATATAGATGTCTCCTACACAGAATAGTGAGGTACAAATATCCCCTGTTCTCTATTGGTAACTCCATCCCAGTTTGTGATTCTACAGAACTGTCTCTCTCTTCACCTCATCCTGAGCCCCCTCCCCTCTTTGTACTCCTTACTTCGTGCACATTGCAAAAAAGCTATCTACCCTTAGTGCACACACAGCACAGACTATACACTTCATGTAATGGTTTTACTTATGATTTCTACAACTTATTACTTGTTCCATGCTACTCCATGTGATAAAAGTTGCCAGCCTCGTCAAAATATACTTCCTGTATGCAGTGTTCAGTGGATTCACTTCTAGGATTCTCACTGGAATTGTTCCTAAATTACTGAATGAGAGAACACAAGGTATCATGGGAACTGTGGGCAGAGTGAATTTGACTTATTTTCAGGGTAGATAAAGGAAGAGGCTAGTCTCCTCCCACTTTACTTCCAGTGAGAAAGATTTTTGTCAAGCACTTTCAGAACAGAAAATGCGATAACTTAAAGGGTAATACAATATGGGTTTTGCTCCATTTGTTTTTAAAGGGGGTATCACAAATGACAATCTTTGGAGTTACGCTGTAACAAAATAATTTTTTTATTGACTCAAATATACATGCTGAAACTTGTATTTGTTCAATTTTGGTTTACTTACATGTTTTTTAAAAAAAATCACATCCTCCACTACTTAAAGGGATTGTCCTGTAAAAAATATAAATTTTATCTGCTAATAAAAACTTTCCTAAGTTCCTAATAAAAACTTTCCTAAGTTCTTTAATGAATTTCATATCATGAAATGGGCCAAAACTGTTACATCCCTAGTTCCTCCTGGTAAAGACCAGTATGCTTGTTCCGCTTTGCTGCTGTGCATGCGTTAAAATCCCTTGTGTGTTGCCACTCATTCCCCTGGATGACATTTGAAAACACCCTCATGCATATTTATGAACGAGGGTGCTGCATACTGAGCAGCCATCTTTAATAATAGCCAAAGGAGAGGTGAGCAGAAAATGTAAAAATTGCAAGAAGAACTGATGAGGAATTGTATGTATAAGAGAAAATTTTTTAGGTATACTGACCGGACAATCCCTTTAACCACGACAGTTTTTTTTTACAAGAAAATGACCTGAATGTCTCCATATAAAAGCCATTTTCTTCATTTTTCTGCCATGTAGTTACTGATAAATGATCCTTATAGTACTATCAAAAAAGAGCCAATTCATTTCCACTAACCTTAATCGGTTCTCCAGTTCTCTAATCCTGTCATTTAACTCTTTGTTGTCTCTACGGAGAGAGTGTACCTCCGCGTTTACTTCTGCCTTTTCACTAGCAGTATGATCAAATTCCTTCATATGTTCTTTGAGGCTCTTTATCTGGGACATGTGGCGGGCACACTTCTCTTTGTACTTTTCTATTTCCTCTTTGGCTTCTTGTAGGTAGATGTCTTTAGCTGCCAGTCGTTTCTTTAGGTCGGATACCTTAAATGTAAAGGATGCAGTAACAATCACAAAAGAGAGTTAATAACACTAGTTATTGAAATTAGTATAAAAGGCATGAATCAGAAAATCATTGATGGGCAAAATTCCCAGTGTTGCAGAGGTAGGTTATCTGGGCATGCTAGGAGATGTAGCTTTGCTAAAGCTATAGAGCATCAGGCTACGGCGATGGCAAGGCTGAGGCTAAGGATTCTTGGTTGTGTTTTTTTAATCTTTTAATCATCTATTTTTTTCTGCTACAAGCCAAATGCATTAAACAGAAGCTGTCATATTATATCATTGTATGGGGATAGGACGGGCTGCCACCACTGGTAACAAGAGGAACTGCACGTGTCAATTTACAACAAGAAACCACAAAAAGAATTGCTTCGGAAATGGAAAATTCATTTAGAAGGGTAAGACTTCCCCTTCCAAAAGATATTTTAACAAGAATTAAAAATAACATTGATAAATATTATTACACTTCTATTCCCTATTGTGTTCAACTTGCCAAAATCTAGGGAAGGGGAATGCAGGGTGTTTTTTTTTTCTAAACTAGGGCAAGTTATTGGGACTTCCCCTGTCAGGGCGGGAGCTAATCACACCTGGGGACAGGGACAGTTGTAGCCTTGTTACAGTTCGTGACGTTTTTGGTTCTAACATATACAGGTATGTCCTTTACCATCTTAATGCTCCCGTCAATACACGTACTTTGGAAACAGCACAGCTGACCACTGGACACAACTACAGACCATTACCAGTTGTGGTAAGAACCATCTTTTATTTCCTCTTTGCAAGGTATTTTTTGGATGGTATGGTGCATGGCACCGTGATTTACAGGTACGTGGTATCCCCATTGTTTGATCCACAACCGTTGGGGGTTGTGGTGATCAGTATAGTCGCCTAGGTCGGCGTCTATAGTACGGATTGTTGTTGTTGTTTTTAGAATTCACAACCTGTGACCTTTGTATATTTTAAGGTATATCTAATAAAAATATAAGTTTTAGTTCACAGCCATGCTGATAAATTTTGCCAAAATCTACCAACATTTTCCATGGAGATCTTTCCTCTGGATTCTGAGTACAGAACACTCTATGCAGAGAAGTGACTCTTCCCATGATGGCTTACTATTTAATACTCCTCTCTTGCACCTAATAACTTATACCACTGGAGGCACAGAATAATAATAAGACCAAATGTAAGAAAAGTTTTCAAACATGTAGAGTGCTCCCCCACCATTTATAGATGACGGCATGTTTTTTTACAGGGAGACCCAAGCAAAGGAGCCATGGAAATCACAAAGAGTAATGAACGTTGGGAAGAAGACCATCCAGAATTATTATATTTATAAACTATCCTTAGAATAAGTCAAACTAAAAGGCAATGCTTCCAGACCTGTGTTCTTACATTCATTAGATACATGCCTTAGTTTCAGTGCTGTAGTATTCAAGTGATAGGATCTTAGCTGCATTACCAACCATAGCCATCATGCAATGTTTGATAATGGCCCAGATTAATTAATTAGTTTGCGCCAGTTTTTGTCGGTCTTTGCTCATAAATACATATGCAAACTTGTTGCACATTTATTTATGATGCGTTTCCGATAGTATTGTGTTGCGGTGTACACATTGCCATGAACACAAGTGGGCGTTCCGGTGCACAATTACACTGTGCACCCCCATATTTATGTATACAAGTCTGACAGAAATGTGGCGCACACGCCCGACGAACTGAGTGCACCAGGAAAAAACTGGTGCAGACAACTCATGCAGTTCAGGCGCGTGCAGCAGATTCGGTCTTCATGAATCTGTCACGTGCTGCACACTTATGCACACGGAGTGCAGTTTACCTCACTAATAATGGATCTGGGCCAAAGTGTTTAGTGGGCAGATTTTTCTCCAATCTGATACACACTCGGCAATCTGATACAAGATAGTTAATGAAGATCAGTGTCCTGGAAATTCTATAAGGCTCAGGATTTTTTTCAGAGGCATAATTGGAAATATCTAAGGGGAAGCATTCTCATGCGGCAAAGATTAGAACAGTGGAGTAACTTGAAGCAGTGTTGGGGGTGCAGTTACTCCCATACCAAGGAGCCTAAGGGACCCAAAACTCATTTTTAATTCAAACCTCCCACCCACAACTCTGGGTCTTCTTACAAGATGCACCTTTTTTCTGGTGTGCCCTACCCCGGATAGCTTTAAACATGCTCTTAAAAACCCTCTTTTCAGGTAGGCCAAAATGTGAAATACTTGTCCAGCAAACAGTGCAACCGCAACTAGACAAGGCACAAGCTGTCAGACTGGGAAAGCGGTGGCAAACCCACCCTGCAATGTCCCTGCAGGCTACAGCCCTGCCTAAAGCAGATGGAAAGGGCAAACCCACTATCAGGAACCTGCTAACAGACCATGAGAGACACTGCAAGTAGAAACAGAGAACTCACAGCGTCTGGCAGCTGCTGGATGAAGCGAACGGGTAAGATGAAGCGTAAACACAAGGACACAGAGTAACAAACAACAGATACAGACAAACAAATGGAGTTCGACTGAGCAGGGTCAGAACCAAGAATGCACAGAATGTATTACCAGATAGAGTTATCCTGAAATCACTTGATACAGATCTACAAGCTATTCTCCTGTTCTATTCACCTTGGACTTGTATATATGGCGGCTGATGGTTTATAAAGCAATATTACTTATTTATCAATGAATTTATTTTATCTTCTTATTCTGACCGTTATACAAGCACTTATACCTCCTGTGTCACCCCCTCATCCTCATAGATTGTAAGCTCTTGTGAGCAGGGCCCTCACATGACAATGTTATTACTGTGTAATGTCTTACTTTATTTGTAAATGTATCCCATGATCTGTAGAGTGCTGCAGAATATGATGGCACTATATAAATAAAAATGTATTATTATCATTAATTTTTATATATAGTAAATAGTAGTTCTGCTAAAATACTATTCACAGGGGACAAATCTGTCATTTCCATAAGGCCATTGTAATGGCAGGACACAAACAAGGACAGTGAGCCCTGACACTGAGACCCCCAATCTGTCCCTACCTACTTATTGTGTCCCCCTAAACGGAGGCCAATAACTGGGCGGCATTCCCTCCCTGGGTAAGGTTTGAACACGTAACAAAACAGACAAACAAACACAATAAGGCAAGGTAATCAATCTGAGTCGGCAAAAGCGGGAATATCAATAACCAAATCACAATCCAAATAGACTAGTCAATAAACAGGCAAGAATTCAGAAACCAGAAGTCAGAAATCAGCAATAAAAGAGAGCTAGACACACAGCAAGATAGCACACTGGAGGAACTGTCAATCAGTCTAGTAACCCTTGCAGGGCAGGGCAGAAATGCAAGGTGTAGGGTGTGGCCCAGTAAATCCAAGCCCCAGTTCACACACAAATCACCACCACCCATTCTGCCAACTGCGGATAGTGCGAGGTTTCGGCACGGACGTTACAGCCTTACATTACAAATTGAAATTTCAGTGGGGCTTCACTAAAATGATAACTAATGTGGATTTACGCTGTATACACAACAGCAAACATGTACCTAAAAGCATACAACTTCCCATGTGTATATTTCATTTTTATTATCCACCAGATTTTTGTCCAGGGAAATATCATCTGAAGAACTACAGGTTTCCTAAGTAAAGAACGACTGACACATTGAATTCACTTGACACAGTAGAAATATCACTGCTTAGTGACTCGGAGAAGGTCAGGTACATTTTCTTATTGCTGGAAATTGTACCTTATTATAGTAGTAGTTCACACTATCTCATGTACTGAGTATTAGGCTTGTTCATCTTCTGTATACACTGCCTATAAACTATACCCGGTTGCCCACTTTTTGTGTGCTGCTTGTAGTATCACTATATTATGTCTTTGAAGAAGAATGTTTGGGGTCGTCAAGCTCAATGGCTGCCATGTGAGACATGTAATTTTGCCTGTACAGGCAGTCCCCGGTGTCACGGGTGTCCCTGCGATCCACATATCGCATCACAGGCACACCCGTGCCCCTCTCCGTGGTGGCACCCGGTCCCTAGCTCTCTCACCGCTCCACGTTCTTGCTCCTGTCCTGGCTCGCCTGCCCCGCTCACTAAAGTTAATAAAGTTATTATTCTGTTCTATTCCTAGAGCGTGCTCGCCGGTACTAGCAGATTTAAAGGGCTAGCGAGCCACTGATTAGCGTTGGCCACTTCCGGGATTCCTTAAAGCCGGCTTCTCCAAGCAATCCCTTCCGGATTTTAGTGCTCCAAGCCTATGAGAAAGCTTTCCTTGTGTTAACTCTGTTCTGTAGGTTTGTAAGTTAAATTAAGTTGAATTTGTATGTAAGTCGGAACTGTATATTTTATTATTGTAATCCCAGGCAGAACTTTTTTGGTCTCTGTGACAATTGGATTTTAAAAATGTTGGGTTGTCATAACAATCAGGATTAACACTAAAGCTTCATTGGAGACACCTGTGATAACTGTTATAGGTCTTTATTGTATCCTAGGACTAAAGTACAATAAATTACTAATATCCAGTGGTTAGTTTGTAACTAGGGGTCGTCTGTAAGTCGAGTGTTCTTAAGTAGGGGACTGCCTGTACTGGTTTTAAGAAATCAGCTCTGCATGTCTTTTCTTTTTGTGACAAAAGCAGAGATCCGACTCTTATGAAAACATATTTTTGAATGTATTAAAAGAATAATGTTTACCTATTAAGATCATGTTATGGATTATTATTAACATATTATGGGTTACAAATTATAGATTCATTGACAGATGTAGAAATACCATTGCTTGAAATCTCTAAGCGTTTAAGTATTAATGGGTATCCCATATAACTTGAGTCTTTAATTGTAATAATTAATAGACGGCGCTCACCTCTGCTTGTAGAGCGGTATTCTTCACCAGCAGTGCAGCATGTTCACTCTGTGCAGTTTCTGCAGTCATTTTGTAGGTAAGTATTTGGTCCCTTATCCCAGAGTTATAAGGTGCCTGAAAATAAAGCACATATAGTTATGTAAATCAGTGTGAGGTTTACATAATAGTGCCCTCATACTATTTGTAGACGTTTGCTATAAGCTTTCCACCTGTTTTTTTTTTTTTTTGCTGTGTCTTGTGCGCCAAATTTATAATCAGTCGGTGTCACAATTTAGCTTCTTTTCCAATACGTACACTTATTTTGTCACTCAATTTAGGGGCAGCTTTTGAACCCTGATACTTTTCCTGCACTCCTAGTTTCATAACTTTTATTTTGGCACTATTTTTGTGCGCAAAATTAAGACAACAAAAAGAAAGTCTTCGAACGTCTAAACCCTTCACGAATGTGGTTTCACATTTCTGATGCTCATTTGTTCTTCTTAGTGTGAACCAAATGCATTAAAGGGGTGATCTGACTATTATAAAAATTTAGTAGCCGGGTTGGGGAGGGCTTTGTTAAAAAAATAAACCTTCTGGGCTTTTCTTTAAAAGGGGGCTCTGCTGGACATTTCTTTTTTTTAAATGGGAGCTCTGCTGGACATTTTAATGATGAGGCAGGGCTACTGGACATTTTATTAAAGAGTAATTGCTGCATTTAAACCCTAGGCTTATACTTGAGTATCTTTATTGACATGTATCTTTATTTCTGCTAGTCAAATTATCTAATTTTTGCGACTTTTGTCATTCTTGCGACTTTTTTGCAACTTTTTACTCTGTCGTTTTTCAAGTGCACCTTGATCTGCACCTTGTGCAGTTTGCCTTGTGTCTCTTTGTTTTCCAAATGTTCTGTGCACCTTTACACTTATGTATCACTTTTTTTTGCTTATTCTTCCGACTTTTTAGGCACAAACCTGCACCTAGTCCAAGGAAGGATTTTTTTCATGGACCCTATTTTAACTTGTAAATTGGAATTATTTCACACGCTTTAAAGGTTTAAAATTTTGTACAGTAACCTTTTTTTTTTTTGAAAATTCAGAAATGTTTGCAATTTTTAATTTTATTTATTGGTTACTTCTAAGGGGGAGGTCACATGTTGCGTTTTAATTGCGTAGAATCCTCTCCTGTATATAACCCCCTCACATGGCTTGTGTCCACTCCTGTATATAACCCCCTTTCGTGGCTTGTGTCAATGTGGATTTGAGACATTTGCAATAAAAAAAAGTCTCAAAAAGAATCCAAAATTTGCACCTGCCAGGATAAGAAAAGCTGAACATGTTTCACAAGTAAAAAGACAGGATCATACATAAGGCGCAAATAGAGCTGGCAAATGTCTCCAAAATTCACCACAGAGAGACAAAACTAAGCTACATGTCCCCAAATAAGTTTTCCCAGTTTTTTGTGGAAAAAATAGGTACCTCGGCTTATACTCCTTACGGCGTATACTCGTGGACATTCATGTGAAAGGGGTCTTATAATAAAGACTTTATATAAAAGCTATTTTGAAATATAGTGGGGCACTTTTACTCCCTCGGAGTTCCCGAAAGTGTATTGTCCGTCCATCCCTCACTTAGATTGTGTGCATGTGTCGCTTCCCCGCTCAGGTCCACCCAAGTTCACCATCGTCTTCGTGGTGCATGTAAGTGCTTGGCTTGCAACACAATTTTGAAGTTAAATCCCGCGGTTTGTCTCAATCCATCAGATCGTCCGACGGCCCGCCCCCCCGATTTGTGCCTCATGAAACCCAGCGTGATTGCGCCAAAATACACATGCGTGCACCAAAAAACGCTTTTAAATCCCTGTCCCAGAGGCACATAATGGAAAGCATCCGAATGTCCGATTAAATTGCGGTCCACGGGCCTTTATTAAATGAGCCCCAGTGTGTGTTTTTATGACATCAGTATGGTTTGGGTAGTTGGTCTTTATGAAGGGCTAGAATAATCGTGTAAGGAAAGTTTCATAATGGGAAATTATAGGTATATGACACTTAATGTAGTCATTTAGCACCCAATGATAGGAACTCATGCCAGGTCACATGTCGCAGCTGCCATAGACAATAACTGGGAATATTCAGTGCACTTTTTTTACCCTTGTAGAACTGGAGAACAAAAAAATAAAAATTATGACTGTGTTATATTTAATCTGGACTTGATGGGCAGAAAATGTTCTTTTTTTAATTCGGTCATAATACACTATACTTCACTATTGGACATAGTGGTCATGGTTTAGCCTTGAACTGCTAAAAGCTGAATATTTCACTTGTGATTTCCTCTGATATTTTATCATTTATGTATTACAAGGGCTCCCTCTAATGTCTAAATATTAAAAATACAAAAAGATATCCAATTTTCTTTTGCTATTCAATGTCCCTTTTAAAAAAGGACCAATTGTTTTATAAATGTACTGGAAACATTGTTATTTCCTATAATAATTTGTGAATTTGTGTCATTGCCATTAATACATGTCACCGCCATATACATTCATGTGAAAAGGACCTTATAATAAAGTCTTTATATAGAAGCTAATTTGATAGATAGAAAGATTGCATAGATAGATCCTGTATATTCCATATTTTTTGGACTATAAGGCGCACCGGATTATAAGGCGCACCATCAATAAATGCCTGCTTAAATGTCTAGGTTCATATATAAAGCGCATCGGATTATAAGGATGAATGACCAGCAGGTGGCAGACCTGTGCACAGTTCAAGGCAGCTGTTGCCTGTAACTGTGATTCATATATAAGGCGCACTGGACTATAAGGCTCACCTTTGATTTCTGAGAAAACCAAAGGATTTTTGTGCGCCTTATAGTCCGAAAAATACGATAGATGTCATACATCACCCCATGGATTGTGGACTCCAGGCTCAAAACTTTTGTAGAATTTGGTAGGAAATGATCATTAACCATGTACATAGCCTCTTTTTATCCAGCAGGGGGCACTGCTGTAGTTCTTACTTTAGGAACCTAGTGGCTGTTAATGTCAATAAACACTTTTTAAACCATAGGAGAGGACATAATTAGTGGATATGTGAGTCTACTACAGACAGAGCTTTCAGCTTTGGCACCATTGCTTGAGCTCATCAGTGAGGGTTCTAACCTTTGGATAAGTAATTGGTTTATTGGGTTTCTTTCTGCTGACAGGTTCCCTTTAACTTACTACGATGAGCTAGGGGTAAAGACAGATGACAGGATGCCCCTAGTATGGGCGTTTATCTCTCCAGTAGCTTGTTATAGAGCAAACCCTCCACCAATAATTGGAATGCATCAAATGAATGAGCTCTGGCAGTCTATTTAGCATTGTATGTGTCTTTCTCTTTGAGTTCCATAGCTTGGGTATAGAATGGCAGTGCAGGGATGAAGTAGTATCCCCAATCTTGTGATCAATGGCGGTTTCAGCAGTCAACTATAGCCAGGCCTCTTGATGTATCCGGCGAGTTCCTGTGCAGAGTTTATTTCTACACCAGGCACTAGCTGGTGTAGAAATAAACTAAACACATCCGGCAAATTTTCACTATGATAATTCACCTACTGCAGCGAGTGCACAGGCGCAGGGACAGGAACGCTCTTAACCAGCCCACTGCTGCCGGCCGCACCCACCCCTAGTCGGCCGCCACCCCCCCCCCCCTTATGCCCCTCCACGCCCCCCTGGCATGGAAATGGGGAAATAATCACAAGTGTTGGTAATAAGCTAGGATTTGCAATTATTTCAGGCTTCTACACCACTGGCGTGATGCAGAAGACCTGAGAAATAACCCCAACATCTAACGCTCTTAACCAGCCCACTTATACTAGTCAACTTTGGATAGGTGATAGTTTGTGATTGAGGTCCAACAGGTAGGTCCCTATACCTACTAAGCTCCTGGTTACATTCATATAACATCCATCTCTGAGTACACTACAAAAACCAGAAATTTAGTAACCATTAACACATCAGGACCTCTTGCACCGTACTAATGTATGTGGAGTTCACCTGGCGTGACCTAGTAAGCTTTATCTTAATATACTGTGAAAAATAGCTTACCTTATCTTCCCCTCGGCTGTCAGTCAGGTCATAGTAGTGTCTGGAAAAGAAGAGTCAATGAGTCACAAAGTGCATGTACATTGAGTTCTCTAAACAACATTCTCTGGTTTAAAGGTGATTCGGGGATTATAAAGTTGTGTTCCTATAGCTTGTTTGTTCAGCACTATAGATAAGATGTATATGTTTTACCAAGTCATAATGCTAGATAATTGCAGCATATCACTAGCATATGTTAATAATGGGCTATACAATAACCTTACAATAAACTTTATTTTTTTTTCTAATTTCCTTTCATACATATAAGTTTACAGTTCCATACATTAAAAAAAGAGAAAAAGAAATACATAAAAAAGATAGTAGGAGGATACCTTGAGATGAGTTAGATAATATGTAAGTCAAAGCATTTTTGTGGTCCCACCTTCTCTGACCCTTCCCCCCTCTATAGCATTCTATATGGTTCTGATCCATCAGTGAGGAGAGTTTGTGCCTATAATCTTTGCATCTCATTAGGGTTCCCATATAAATGATTTATCATTTGCTGGCAGATCTTCTACTATTGTTTCATAATGCAATAGGCATAACCAGGGATTTTTGGCAATTGTGTTGATTTCTTTAAGTATATGATTCCAGTATTGGGTTAAAATTGGGCAGGTGCATTGACAAAGAACAGTATCTCCACATTTGGAGCATTGATTTGGTTGGTCCTCCATCTTTATGTTAAAAAGGTGCAATAGGCTCTATGGGCTATTTTGAGCTGTAATCCTCTCCAAATTTCCGAGCCTATTGTTTTTGTTATCATAGTTAAGCCCTTGATTATTCTTGGCCATAATGTTTTAATGCAGTTCACTCAAATAAGTCCTTACTGTACAAAGCCTTAATCTCTGTATAAAGATTTGAAATGGCCTTCTGGCAAGGTGTATTCATTATTTCTCAATAGCTATGTTAGCTATCTCTTTCAGAATACTGCTTATTTGGGCATAAATTCATGATGTGACAGACAAAAGCGTATCCTGAAGGACCTCATGGACTTCAATGACATCTGACAGTACCCCAGATCACCCTTCCTCCTCTCCAGCACGCCACTGTAAGCCCGCCGGGAATACGTTTCCAGAGCCCCTCAGTGCTGTTACAATGAACAGAACATGTGTCACCCTCCCCCTACTCTCTCCCCCTGCCTGTGTAATCTAGCAGCAGCAGAAAGCGGAGGGACAGCCAGTGAAGCTGTGGGGCTCTAGAAACACCCTCCAGAGCCACTCAAGGTCATTAGCATAATTGTAAAAGTTTATTTTAGAAGGAAGGAGACCATGGATATCAAATATAAGAATATTACCATAGTGACAGTGCCTGGATCTGTGAGTAAGTGTCTCTGGTGATGGTAATTTTCTTTAAAGGGAACCTAATACCACGGATCTACGTGTAAAGGTAGATCAGGTGGTAGGTGCATCTATAGGATGTGAGGATAGCCCTTTTAAAATTTTACTAACTTTTAATTCCTTAATGTGTAAATTTTGTAAAGAGGCTACTGGGACGTGGAGTAGCCAGAGCTGAGGCTACACAGTGCGGCTACTTCAGGCCTCAGTAGCCTCTTTGACCCTCCTACCAGATGTCTTTGGTGAGAAACCCGCAGAACGGCTCATCGGGTTTTCCTATGTTTTCAGGATTTGAGCCACAGGTATTTAACTGGGTATTGTGTCGCACACGATCGGATTGTAGCACAGCTGTGCTGACTTTCATGCGACAGAAATCAGGGGGCGTGCCGGCGGACAATCCGACTGATTCGGACTGAGTGCAGGATTTAACTGTAAAATTGTGTCCCAAGATCAAGCACTTACATGCACCAGGAAGAAGAAGGTGAACTCCAGCGACACATGCAGGAAATCAGGCGCACAACCTTAGTGAATCGCGGCACAGTGCATTAACGTCGGAACAACGCACTTTGGGTGAACTCCTCGGACAGGTAAGTTAATGTGCCCTAATGCCTCCATAAAATAACTTAATAAATGTATAGAAGCCCAGAACTGCTTGGCACACAGTGTGCAAAACCTTTTTCCCAGGTAAAAAACGCCTATCTGTCATGCAGGGATTTGGAAAGGGGGAGCCCTCAACCTCCTTATAGTGTAGCGTTAATCTGTATTATGGCAGACACTTTCTATGGTCTCCAGATTCCTACAATATACTGAAGCTAATGACCAGCACACTGCATGGCACACAGCAACTCCCACTATAGTAGATGCATATAAAGTACCAGAGTGACCTGGAAATTAGTGTACTACTAATGATTCACAATGAGTAGTTCTGCATTCATCATATGATTTTTTTATTGACTGTATATTTGAAAACTAGCTTTCTAGGTCTGTCTAGGGAAACCACAAAGGTTCTTGGAAGTCACAGTCCCATCTACACACCTCTACTGTATCTGCTGCTAAGCAATACCATACTTAACCTGATCTACTTCATGGGACGCGTCTAGCGCTGTCCTGTAGACCAGCGACCTAACAACCCTTCTGTAATGTAACTGTTGTGGCGCTCACCCATCTACAAGGTTGTTAGACAGGTTAGTCAGGAGACCTCTGCTCTTCCCCTGTTACGGCATGTATTTTATTTCAGCTTGTTAAAGTAAGAAAATACTATGTTTAAACTTATGGTCTGTAAGCTGAGGTGAAGGTGTTAATGGATGAATAACAATTTGGTCAGAGATAGCAAATCATATTTCATATTAAAAGTAAAAAAGTATGTCATGTCTTTGTACAGACAATGGATACAAAGCTCTTTTATTTTGGTTTAGATACAATGGGGGGCATTTAAAGAACATCTAGCACTAGGATGAAGAATTGTAAACCAACCCACTGACATACTGGTGTGTGCCCCCTCTGGCAGGATCTCCTCTTCTTTAAGCTTCCCATGCCCTTGTTCTGAATAAAATAAGTCTTTAAAAATTATGCAAATTATCCAGAGGGGCTCCAGGTTCCATACATTAAAAGGGTATTCCCATGAAGACAAGATTCTTAAATATACTCAGGATAACAAAATTACACATTCTCTAATTTGCTGTTATTACCAAAAATACATTTCACAGATATAATTTCAACCTGTCTCTATCAATCCTGTTGTACACAATTTTGGTTGTCTCGGATCAGACCGTTAATCTTCTGAATTAAGGGTTGGGAAGACATTTTGTTCTCCTGTCTGATGCTGCACTGAGCTCCTCTCTGCCTCTAGCCCCCACACTTGCATTCCAAGACGAGCTCACAGACACTAACTTCCTGCCAGCAAACAGCAGCATGAGGAAAGTAGATCTACAAGGTACAGACTGTTAAGTTCTTTATCCAGGGGAGGGAGGCATATAGCAGTACTGACAGAGTATGTTATAGCTGTGATAGCAGAGATGAAAATGTCATGTGTAATATGCATCTCATGGATCTCATCATCTCTCATCTCTGATCTGTCTCATTTCTCTTACTATGTGTCAGATACCAGTAAATGTTCAGAAGCTAAATGAAAGGGAATATAAATCTGGACCCTGGCTATAGAGGAGCAGTTTCCTTCCCACCCTTGGCAAACCACACCTCTTTGTGTCCTTTTCAAATATATGAAACCGCCCCCTACTCCTCTGTATCCACTCCCAGGGGACTAGTGCCTAGTCACAGAGCACATGGCATTTAAAGATACTATATAACATATATTTTTTTCTGTAAAACCTATTTCTATACAAAAATTCTTTTGTATGTTCTATGCTCTTGGGGAGGTTGCTAAAAATCAGTCTCCTGTTGACAGGTTCCCTTTGAGGCATTCAGTTCCACATCAGGTTTGTAAGGGACACTGTGTCCTTTCTGTAGATTATTTCCAAAATATCTGTACTGCGTGACCTTGTGGTTTTCACCAAACAATAAACAGTGACTTTAGGGTTTTGGTCTCAGCTAAATCTTTGTTTATACTTCCCAGAACCTTTGTTATCTTTGCAGATTTAAACAAGAAATCTTAGGTAGATGAAAGACGCCACATAATACATCAACACAAATTTGTCTGAGGCCCGTGAAGGGTCAAGGGTCCTCATCACAGATTTTAATAAATTTTTGTTGACGTTAATCTTGCTCTTAGAAATCCTTGCCAGTCTCATAGCCCCATGAACTGCAACTTACCTCTCATTTAAGGGAGACAATCAATATTAATATGCCAAAAAATACAATTGAAGAGTTCACGCAAATATATGGTAAGCTATCTTTAAGGAAATTTACCATCAAAATCATGTATGATAAACCAGGGGTATGTACTCATAGATCCAGGCACTGTGACTGCGGTAATCTTATGCTAACTGCGGTAAAATTATGCTAGTGAGCTTTGGGTGCTTTACCAGAGCCCTTCCATGCTGCAACTACACAGGCTGTAGCATGAGCAATTCCTCCTTCCACTTGGTGCTGAAACTTCCTCTGCTGCAGTGAGATTACATCTGGCAGAGGGAGGAACTGCTGGGAGGGCAGAGGGGGCGGGTGAAACATCCTGTGAAGCTACAGCATGGAGGGAAATCCCCCCAGTGCTCTTCTGGCTAATTAGCATAATTTTAAAAGTTGATTTTAGAATTAAGAAGGTCATGGATAACAAATATAACACGATTACCACACTCTTACTGTCTGGATCTATGAGTAAGTTTCCCTGGTTTATCATGATCAATTTTGATACACCTATACTGCATCATATGTCTTTTTTTATGAATCCCAAATAGATGATAACTGTTAGGTGTCTGACTGCTTGGTTCCGGCACTTATTATACACTAAAACAGGGAGTCCTTTGCAAATGTACTGCCACCCTATTCATTTTTAAGAGACCGCTAATGAGATGCCATGTATATTGTTCGTCTGCCTTTTGCAGTACCATAAAGATAACAAGATGACCTGCATGAGTACTGTTCCATAAAGATGGAAGAGATCCTTATTCTTGTGATTAGTTCCATGGTGTAAAGGGAACCTGTCACCTGGTGACAGGTTCTAATAGACTATTCTATGCAGATTTTAAAAATGTCTTTGTCAGCATTCTGAATAATTTCAGTAGTTTATATAAGTTTAATTCACATTATCTAGCTCCCTGCCAGTAGATTGTAGTATGTCCCCAGGGAGGGGGCAGCTGCAGCCTGTATGTGGCAGTGTCAGTCTCCTCTCCTTCACACTCATGCAGCTCCCTCCCCCTCCCCATTTCCTGTCATATGCATTGAGCAGGCAGGGGAGGGAGTGGGATGGTGTGGAGGAGAGCAACAATGCATGAGCCAAGAAATGTAAATCAAACTATTATATGCTGACAAAGGTATTTTTAAAATCACCATAGCATAGGCTATTGGAACCTGTCACCAGCTAAAAATCACATTCCTGGTGACAGGTTTGCTTTAAACCTCACCAATAAGATGATTAACACGGCACAACCCCTTTATATAAGGATGTAAAAAAAATTAAATACCTTTTAGACTTTTGGGAGCCATCTTTATTTTTCGTGTATGAATGTTCTGTATTATGGAACTTAAAAAAAAAAAAAGAACATAAACTTTAACTACTTAAGTACAACCAAATTTTTTATCCAGTGCCCCTTTATTAATATAGATTATGAAAAGATTGCTGCCAAGATTTGCTTACCAGTACCTTTCTTCGTTTGCTGTATTCTCTTTTAGGTCACCATTCTCCTGTGTGACCAGCAAATCGATTGATACATCATTTTTGCTATGTACTACAAGTCCCTATCTTCATTCTTTCGTGAAAGATGCTAAATGTGCATGTGACAAAGAGGATTTGAGAAACTGTCTTCTGGTTCACACAAGCTCCATGTTAATCATGGAGTCTGAAAGTCAGGACAGCACTAGACTGAAAGACCATCATGAAAGAGTTTTTTTTTTAACGGACCATGCGACATATCCATTAAAAAGTAGAGCACTTCAGAACCATTTGTCACGGATCACTCATAGGCTAAGGTTCACAAGGAGCCATGAAAAATGGAGCAAAAAACAGAGTTAAAAAAACAGGCATATTTCATGGCCGAACTTGCACTGCTTCAGTAGCTAATGCAGAGCTGATGAATGGAGTCCACATCATAGTAAGAAGAAGGGTGTAAAGTAGACTGCTCTTCCCTTCCCTGGGAGTACATAATTTGGCCAAAAAACACCAAGAGCAATGCATCATGTAATAAGAATGACCTGATCTATTTGGAAATATCTACAGCATGGACATGTTCCTTAATAATATAATTTAAGTGGAAGCAACATGTTCATTGAAATCTCTTGTAGCACACCAAGACTTCTTGAGAACACCAAGACTCTACAGAAGAAAGACAGCCATGTAACTTCATTTTACAAGGTAAAATAAGGACACCCATGTGACTTTATGTTCTCTCATGCCATGGTGTTTCATATACTTAGGGCTTAGATTCTGTGCAAAACTTGGTTTTATTATTTAATAAACAGCACACTGGCCTTTAAGAAATATCATCTGAAATATAGACAGGAGGCAAATATCGTCCTCCTGATCTATAAGATACTGCCTGCAGATAGGACACAACAAACTATCTGCTTAGCTCCTCCTGCTCTATAAAATACTGCCGTCACAAAATGCAATATGTATAAGCCGCTCAGCTCCTATTTCCATAGAATATGTTTCCTGCGTATATGACACTATATACAATCTGCTCAGCTCCTCTTGCTCTATAACATGCCGCCTGCAGATCGGGCCTATATACAATTTGCTCAGCTCCTGCGTTACAAGATACAAACTATAAGCTCAGCTCATTCTGCCCTATAACATGCTGCCTTTAGAAAATGCAATGTGTATTAGCCGCTCAGCTTATATGCCGGTATCACATGCTTCCTGCAAATATGACACTCCTTCTGCTTTATAACATGCTGCCTGCCAGCTCAGCTCCCCCTGCTTTAGAATATGCTACAGTGGTCCACATTTATTAAAGTGTTTGCACCAGTGTTTATCATTCATGTGGCATTCCCATGGGACGGGTTTCACTTCATAGATATGGAGAACCTTTTACATCACACATACAGTACAGGGGCCACAGTGACCTGTCACCCATGCAAGGTCCACATCTAAACCACTCATATGATTGCTAATTACTGACCCTGAATACTAATTTACACTTATTTATTGACAATACCTCTGAAAATGTCACAGAAGGATCACGAAACCTGGAGAACGATTTGCCGGGCGATGAACGGCTGTCAAATAATCTTTCGATGGGGTCCTCATAGCTGTATTGATTGGATACATCTGACATTTTGGGTTGTTGTAGTCCTGTAGTAATGTACAGTAACAGTACAGTGCTGCAGTTGACAATGGCTTATGATGTACAAGTGCACAGGTTCCTATTGGGGAAATAGGAGTGGCATGTTCCTATGGGGACCTGAACAACACCTGTTCTAATGCCGTATTGTTGTAGTAACTTGTCACTAGGTGAAGGATACTGCAAAGTCAATATTCATTCACAAATAGATTCATTTACTACTATTTATGTAGTCATTGCCAATCCATTCTGGCTGCTATGAGACCACAAGACTGGCACATATGCCATAGTGACACATAGTAGAGTGCACAAAATACTAGCATGATATTGCGCTCAGACAGGCAACAGATAATATCTTCTACAGGTCCTATAAAATATCAAGGGATCTATGTGCAATACTCCCAGGACTTTACAAAGAACACTATGGGCTGGGAGAATATAACCGGTGGGACACAATAAAGGGTTGAATAATTACTATTCTCATAAATGGCCATTGGAATTTAAGTGTAGACACAAGGGCACATATGGTGCCATCATTTGGAAAAATGTGATCCTCCCCTGAATACTTCTACATAGACTGATCCACATGAATCCTGGAGAAAAAAAACATGTAATATAGGAGGCAAGTAAAAGTGCACAGGTATCACATTATACATCAGTCAACCACAAATGTAGTCCCCCTACAGGTGGATGCATTTATACCCTTATAACGGACCCATGTGCCAATCCGATCCCACAGACTGAACACATTGCACAGGACACGAGTCCTATATGAAGCAAGGACCCTCTGTCTGTAAAAACTGTTATAGTACTGGCACTGCAGTTCTACAAGCAGAAAGGGAGTCCTTGCATTAAATTTCTGTAGGATGTGTTCAGTCCATTGGATCACACCAGCACAATTGGCGTTGTTTATCAGTAGACCAGCTCCTTGGGACAGTTTTATGTCTATTTTTGACATTAGGTTCATTAAAGTGGCTTTGGTCCTTTAATACATTTTGTTATGGTCTTTTCACTGCCTGGGATTTTTTTTTTCAAAAAGTCCCCAAAAAGTCTCAAAATCCATAAAAAGTCTCAGCACATACACCAGCAGGGAAAAGTCTCAAAAAAACCTCAATGTAACTGCTTTGAGACTTTTTTACACCAATAAATTATTGCAAAATAAAACATAAACTGCTACAAGCACGTGATTAAAGTGGTTGTGGAATCAAACTTGGCGCTATTTCTGGCGCTCCTATAAACGATTAATGGAGTGGCAGGACAAATTCTCAACCGGCCCCTCCATTGATTAGTGGGAACAGGATCCCCCCCCCCCTTCCCCATCAGATGATTAGTGGGTGGGGGGGGATGCTAAAAAACAAATAGTGTGATTTAATGCTCTGACTCCGGCTTGTCCATGTGGCACTAGTCTTTATGTACTTGTGACTGACAGCTTGAATGGCAGTGCCATGGGTCATGGGACCCACTTCAGTGGATCTCTGAACCTGCAGACAAGGGACACCACTTCTTCTTGTATCACAAGTGATGTATGCGGAGGAAAATGATTTATCAAAATGGGTGTAGTTATCCCCAGCACTTCTGATTGGACCATTAGCGACAAAGTCCAGCAAGATGCGGTGCACCACCATATTCAGCAGCACTATACAGATGATGGAAGACATATACAAATAAAACAATACATTACAGAGCAATAACATAATCAGATGAAAAAAAAATTGATACATGCGCCAAAGGCATCTCTCGACCTGAAACTCTGATGACAGAACTAAACTGCATGTCAGCTCATTCCAGTGATCAGAGATTTTGGGTCCAGAGATCCCTTCAGCGCATGGAGCGATTGTCGCTCATGTACGAGTGGCCTAAGGGCTGTCAGTCCATGGATCACAGACCGTGCATTGTAGTGATGGGAATTCCGGCTCCTCTCACTAAGAAGAGCCGGGACTTCTGGCATCTGAACAGCTCCATATTAAATATATAATAGGGAGCCGCACGCCATTAAAGGAAACCTACCACTTTAAAATGACACTTATAACCCACAAATACCCTGCAAAAGCTCAGGGTGAGCTGATGCCGGAGCATATCTTCACTATTTGCAGAAACCACCGTATTCCATGTAAAACTGTTTTATTCGTTATATTCAAACCCCCCTTCAGGCACCACAATATCTCTGTGCGCACCATGCGCGCGACCATCCGAAGCCGGCCACGATAAAAATTTGATGTTGCGCAGGTGCGAGTGTGCCCGAGAGCTCGGTGACGTCAACGGCACCTTATAATAATGCGCACGAACGGTCGCACTGAGGTGAGACGGCTCACGTCGTTCACGTGAATGAACCGGTGCTTTGTGCCGGCTCATTAGCGAATGACCCATCACTAGTTCAGTCCCTGGATTACATGGACAGACCACAGTGCAAACGTTGGGACTCCGAGCATCATGGTGATATATGAAACAAGGATTCCCTTCTTCACCGTAAGAAAAAGCAGGACCAAACCGTAATCAGTCGGTCCATGAAATCTGGTAACTTCAGATCCATGATTCATGGAGGGACCACAGATATCTGGAACTGCCCTTATTTGGCAGAAATCTCCACTGCAAAGTTACAGCAGGTAAATATCATCCAACATCAGGTGGTTTTTTTGCCAAAGCTGAACAGCGGAGATATCTGTTTTGTAAAAGTCTACATCTGCACCTCACTGTATACGTTTGCACAGCTAGTGCATAGGATTTCAACCAACTATGATGTAACTGCATCTTGCCACCTATCCCGAGAACCGCCGCACTACTTCTATGTGTGAATATACACTAAGGCTTAGGATTATAGGCAACATGTGATCACACATATCAGGCTGCGTCTTGTAGTCCTACACTTCTGTGGCGCAGTTCCACATATCACTCCTATTATATAACTGCACATCCTGTCATGTTATCAGCAGCTGAGGGTTTTAATTATCCCAGGGGCGGGGTTAACCTCTCTAAACCACGCCCAGCTCCCTCCTATCCGCGCATGCTCAGTGAGGTGTGTGCGCCACCACGAGGGTCAGCATCTCTTTTTGGAGACTTCTTAGTGCCGCAATATCGGAGTCGTGTTGAGCCGCGTCTCCCCGCTCCGCGCCCTCAGCATGCCGGCCCAGGTCCTCAGCGGGAAGGTGGTCTCCGGGTAAGTGCTGCCAGTATTACCGGTCCAGGGGGGCAGCTCCCCGACAGCTGTGGCTGTGCAGGGGTTAATGCAACACGTGAGTTCCTGATGTGACAGTTTTAGAGGTTAATAGGTGCCAAAGGGGTAATACGACAAAGGGTTAATCCAGAATTTTATTGGAAGTCGGTAAGGAAGTTTTGGTACAGCTGAGGGTTTGTTACAATTGTAGCAGAGAGACATAATGTAACCTGCTACCGGCTATCTTGTGTTCTGTTCAAGCAGTTGTCTAGACTGGATACAATACAACAATATTTAATCTCCCAGAAGAATATTACAAATCTGAATTTACTCCTTCACAATATGAAAATGTTAGAACCCACCACCAGCCAATGGGGGTCACCTGTAGGGGTAAATAGGTGCCAATTACAAGTCAAGGTACAACAAATATGGGGTTTACGGGTTCCCAGTTATTCCTGCAGGGAAACTTGGCTATATAAGAGTTAAACCTTCTGCATGGGTCCTTCATAGTCCTTTCCATAATCTAGGTTTTTTTATTAAAATTGAGAAGCGCTGAAATTGCTTAATATTTTGAATGCGAAAGACTGGAATTTGGGGTTGAAGGGGTTAAGTGGCTGCTAAGGTCACAATCTTAAACTACATCCACTAAACAGTCGGTATTACATGGCATGTTATATACCGGGAGAGCAGAGCGATGGGGTGAAATCAGGTGATGAGCCGTGACTGGAACACTAGGTGGTAACTAATTTTAACCCCTTATACCAAGAGGCTGCAGGCAGATGAAATTAGTCTTGTGCAGGGTATTCTTTTGGTATCAGTACTTGGGGTTGTATTTTATAAGTGCCCATGATGAAAACATTCTAGTAAAGGGTTAAAAGCAGCAGATTGTTTATATTTTAGGTGTTAATAAAAGGCCGTTTGTGTATCAGGAAGCAGCTCACAATTATGTGGCACATTCTGTGTTATGTACTGGATTAAGTTGAGGAAGGCTTTGGGCTATGAAGAACAATGTGGAGACAAGAGTCCAAAGTCTCCCATCCCCCCCTACCTGCTGCCTTGTGGCGTGGCTGGGGTTAAGTCTCACGCTCTTACACAAGTCTGATGAGCTGGGCATAAAGTGACCTGGAAGCAAAAACAACTTCAATCTTTGGCCCCTGTTAGAAGGTGGCAAGGTGCCTGGTTATCATTTGTTTGGCTGTGGGCACAGCCCGGGTAGTCACATGCTGCTCACCAGATCTCACTGCAGGTTGTGTAATTGTCGCCCACTAACGGGGCATGTCGGTACATGGGCTGTCTGGACTCATAGGGTAATTGGACAGGAAATGCAGTGTTTGGTAATTTGACACACACATGATGCCCCAGAGGTTCAATTATCACTCATGACTCCGGGTGTATGAGAATCTCAGAGATTGAGGGTTTTGCTTTATAACATTTGTTATAAGCAAGGCATCTTGGAAGGAATTAGATGCTGATAAGGGTCTAGCTATGATGTACAGTCCCCATACTGTACCCTTGCATGCCCCATTGTGATACTTATCAGCTCACATTACTAACACAGCCTCCTGGTTCTCTGTATATTACAGACTTGTCCGAGAGCGTCTGAAAAATGAAGTTGCGGCTATGCAGGAGAAGTTTGCTGGTTTCCGTCCAGGTCTGGCCATTCTGCAGGTTTGTGTGATGGGATATTTCCTGTATATGTTATATCCACGCTCGTGCTGAAAGAAAATCCCTGAAGTGTGATACTGCTCCAGTCATTAACTTTTTGGATTTTGAGGTCTCTGTTAGTCTTCAGACGATAACCGTTTTAATTGGATGTAATGGCATATAGCCAGGATGTGCCATAGCCTTCTGGCAGGTCCTGTGGATAAAGAGCACAGTTCTGATTTAAACCTGTCACCATACTTGACCCCATTTAAACTACTAAAATGAGATGTCCTTTCTATAATTCCATCTTTGAAATTAAATCTTATCTATTTCTAAAGAATTCTCCAAAGTCATTTGAAAATTATCTGAGAAGAGTCATATTTTGGTTAATATGATCAAATTTAGAAGCTGAAGGCCTTTAACTGCTCTTTCCTAATGTTTACAGTACCTAGGAACATGCATTTGTTGTACATATTAAAAATTAGAATATCACATTTCCGATAGGCTTGTGGTTCTGTAAGCTACAGAACCAATGAAGATAGGGAACTGGATCTTTATCTCCAACTCACATTTCCAACAATGACTTTAACTGCCTTTGTCCGTCACAGAACCACAAGTCTTATGTGATCTAAAAGGTGATACTTACTATACATGGTATTAGATACTCTAGAATCAACGGTCGGCACTCCACCTGTAGCCTCTAAACTTGACTTGTTGCAAATATGACTCTACTCTGCTCGCTTCAAAGCAAGATTTCACTTAAAAGATGAAATTTTTGAAGGACATTTTTATAACTTTCCAGAGGGTTCCAGTAGTTGAATCCCTTTGTGACAGAGGCTCATTGGGGCCTGAATGTCAAGGTCATTTTTTGCAGTTTTTTTTTCTTCTTTTAAATGATATCTCTGTAACCGATTTTACATATCGTTTTTAACTATTTTAATTTATTTATTTTGTTAAATTTTATTAAAGACAAAACATGTTATAAATATGTACACTATCAATCCATCACCATTTTCCTTTCCTTTCCTTTCAATGTGTCTTCTACAGCTCTATGTTTTCTGTCTTCAGCTGACAGGCTGGAGGTTGGTTCATTTCAAATGGTCATATCTCCAGCACAGTGTCCTATTGAAGAGGAGAATCTCCCCTTTAAGAATGGATATCTCACGTTCCCTTCACCTAGAAACACAATCCTGATGCTGTATTAAACTGAATATCCTCCCCTTTAACAGGACACCAGAATTGTTTTTGAGGTGCCACGGTTCTGGAGATATTATCGTTTGACGTGTGTGTGTGTATATATATAAAAATGTTATCCGCACGTGGCATAAAGGACGTATATAGTGTTATTGCTGTTGTGAAGGGGTTAATGAGTAAAATCTGGTTGAGTGACATAAAGAATTTAGGACATTCCTTAAGTCTGCCAACATAGGCTGTGATATAGGTTTGTAAGGTAATGCCAACTGGATTATAGAATAAAGTGTTCTTTTCTCTTCTAGGTGGGAGACAGAGATGACTCTAACCTGTACATCAGTATGAAACTTAAGGCTGCTGCAGAGGTAATGACAATGTGTGTATCGTGTTTATAATGTGTGTGCTTATTTATTTTTTTTATACAGTTTTCAGCTTCAAAAGGTTCCAGGGTAGTGCCCATGTGTTATCCCTCTTGCTGCACTACTTAAATGCCCTAACTGGTTATATATACAGTATAATTATGCATCATATACCATGGCAAAGATGTACCAGGATGTTTAGGATTCCTCGGGGAAGGGATTTGACTTGCCAGATGAGGTTCATAACACTGTATGAGAAGAGGATACTCTGATTGTCAGTTCTTGATGTGCACATGTAGAGAGGAAGTTACTTTTATCTGATTTGTAGCACAAGGTTCACAGCGAAACGTCAAAATAACCTTAGTCTTAAGAGAGGCCATAAACATGACAGTAGCAAGTTTTATTATACATTCTCTTCTTGTGACCGAGGGTGACATGATCAGCTGAAACGATCACCTGAGAAGTCTGTTATAAATGTCACCTTTGCCATAGAACTGTTAGGCTTTACATTGTTTCAATGGGCTCACACCATGGCCACAAATTGTAGAGCAGATCCTATTACTGCCTGCGTTTACTACTTCCACAGTCTTTTCTGCTTTCAATGGTGCATGAGTGTAGGGGCCGTCTGGGGGACCGCCCCCTCATGAATATGCCGGACCGCTTGCACCGCGGTCCAGCGTTTCTAATGTATTTCGCCGCAGTGTCTGCTAGCATTTATCTGAGGGTTTTGATAATGCTAGCAGATTAACACTGCTGCATTGGTTGTAGCACTACTTTTGTAAGCAGCTCCTAGTGACGCTTTTACAGGTGACAGGTCCTCTTTAAAGGAACCAAATCCTTTGGTGTACAGCCTTGTGCTTAGCTGGTGGTCACCTACAGAAAGATACAGGCCCACATTTATTAAAGTGTTTGTCAGTTTTCAGTCTGACTTGCACTGAAAATAACGTGCAAACTGCTTGCACATGTATTTAAGTGTTTATGCCAGTATTGTGTCATAGCTGCACTGTGTCCGCCGTGCCACACAATTCTGAACCATTCTGGTGCCGATTCGGACTGTGCATTTATTACTAAACAGTATTTTTAGTAATCAGTAAACAGTATTCATTTGTGAGGAAAACTGCACATAGTGCATTTTGCACTGCTTTTGATAAATGTTTGCCACTGTGCACTTTGTTGGGTGTTCTTTTTGCACCCAACAGATATAGAAGTGATGGCAATACTGTAAACCCCCTCCAGATTAAATTGGCGAACGGCTAAGCTTTTCCTTCTTATTATGCATATTAAGCCTTCTGTAATATTCTATTTTCCAGATTGGTATCAATGCCAGTCATGTCAAGCTTCCAAGGACTGCAACCGAGGCAGAGGTGAGAGAAGCTGGCCACATTGTATAAGAAGAATGGATAATTCCGGAATAAGCCTACATAGCAAGGAGTATGTTCTAGCAAATCAGCGGCCTCCATGTGTGGAGAAACCACAAGTCCCAGCATATGTTTCTAGAAACTCTAGTTGCTGGCATTGAATTCAGTTCCACCAAATATTAAGATGGGTAGAAGCTGTGTGCATAACTAATTTTTATAGCACTATGCCCCAATTATGGCACCTGATACTCATTGTTGGGAGAAGTTTGCAAATTCACATAATTTTTCTGACTCTTATGTATGACCCATACTTTATACCTGAGTACTCCTACAATTATTCTGTATTGCAGGTGCTGAGCAGAATCAAATCGATTAATGAGGATCCAACACTTCATGGGTTAATTGTTCAACTACCTCTGGATTCAGATCACAAGATTGACACGGAGAAAGTCACCAATGCTGTGTCGCCTGCTAAGGATGTGGACGGGTTAGTTATGGTGTTGTACATGGGATATATTTGGTATTGAATCTTGGCTCCATTGTAGTGAATAGATCACATTATCAGACCACATCTACAGAAGTGTTTTTATTAGTTTTTTTTCTCTTTCAAGGCAAAATCCAATCTTGAAAAAAATATTCCATGAACTAAATCTTTAATAAAAAGACATGCTTGCTTTTTTCAGTGTCTTTTCTGAAGCAGCACAATTATGGATATACCATAATGCATGATTTATCTATTTCTTTTATTGTAGGCTAACCTGCATTAATGCAGGCAAACTGGCTAGGGGGGATCTTGGAGATTGCTTTATACCCTGTACACCGAAAGGCTGCTTGGACCTTATCCGACAAACAGGTATTGTGTTAGGCAGCGCTTAAAGGGTTGTCCCAAATACTTCAAGACTATGGACAATTTGGGGACCATTTGTCTATTTATATGGTGCCCAAAGATAGAAAATGTGTAATTTTATTTGTAAAATTTCTAATATTTATTTGCCTAGAAATACTCATAACATCACAGTTCTTGTTTTGCACAGATACTGAAATATATTGTGAATTCAGTGGTCATACTTTTGGCACTAGTTTAGGGCCATAAGTGTTCACCATCAGTCCTTCAGTTTTCCATATACACTACCTGCAGCAAAACTATCGACTCCTAGTGGTTGAAACAAAAAAAACTCTGGACTTTTATTTATTCCCTTTTTTTCCCTTCTTCTGTCATATCCATTTTGTATCGGACACTGAGGTGTCTCCCAACATGTAACTTGTAAGCCCAGCTCCTACCCCCAGAAGAAATGTGTTGGGATATGTCTATTCTAGTGATCTTTGAGAGCTCTAGTGATGGGCCATAATTGTGTGATTGAGGTTGTCCAATCTTATGCAGAACCTGTTGCCTCTCTTGACCTGCATTCTTCAATTTTATATCTAAATACCTGTGTTCCCCTATGAAATAAGAACTCTGGAGCATTATTTCATGGATCTCTGCATTGTAATTTTTCAGTTGGTCCTCCTGTACCTTTTTATGAGTATAGGCCGTCACCTTTTAAGAAACCCTAGTTAAAGACTGACCCCTCTGCTGCCTGTGACCTCTGCAAGGCTCTCTGGATGCTGTACTTTAGTCCCAGGCTGCAAGGTGTCTGAATCCTTTGTCCCTTTACAGCAAAAAAAATTTTTAAACTCCAATTGTCACTGGGGTGAAAAAATTTGTCTGGAGCTACAATTATAAAATATACAGTTTTGACTTGCATATAAATTCAACTTAAGAACAAACCTATGGACCCTATCTTGTATATAACCCAGGGACTGCCTGTAGAATGAAAAAACCCCATTGATCATTGCCATGTGTAGGTGTGTTACTGCATCATTTGACATTGATTTTTACCGATTGGGCAATGTTGGCATGTCTAGACACATGCCCTGGTAACAGCCAGCTGTCAATGATTTCAGGATTGCTTTTTCACAGAAAAGTATTTCAGGATTAAGGATCGGTGTCAATTCCTTCTGAAAAACATTGCATTTTTTAAAAAAAAAATTTGATATTGTTTGAATAAATTAAGGACTCAATTTATTTTCTATTCCTCTTTCTTTTTCTGTCTGTTAAATATCTAGGTGTACAGATTGCGGGGAAGAGGGCGGTAGTTATCGGGCGTAGTAAAATTGTTGGAGCTCCTATGCATGACCTGCTCTTGTGGAATCATGCCACCGTCACCACCTGTCACTCAAAGACGGAGATGATCAGTGAAGAGGTGAGTGGACTTATTGCACTAAAACATTGCTCCATGTAGTACTCTTCAAAATACACTAATGGTGTACAAATGAGTTACAATGATATGGCCGGCACGGCAGTATATCCCACATCATGTGGGCCACGGTTATAACCTTACCTCTGTCCCCAAGATTTATCCAGAACAAAGCTAGAGGTTAACAACCATTGCTTGTCAGGCAGAATACAGCCTTCCATGTCCCACTTACAATTTTTCTATGTTGCTCGGAAATAGCTAAATATCAGATCCCAACATGGAAAATATTACACCCACCAAGGAAATCAAAGAACCCATAACAGCTGAACCATACAAATATAAAACCTAGGACAAGACAACAATAGGACACCTTACTAGTGGGGAAGTCTCAGGACCACAGCATAATAGTATATAGAGAGGTGCATAGTTCAGATAGCTCAAGAAGGATAGAGCCATGTCTCGGGCTACATTCCACAATACGTACAATATTATTTCCATTTTTCAAACTGATTTTTAACATAACGTTTGCCATAGAAATGAACCATTTTGGGAGAAGGTCCATGCTTTTTAATCATTGTTTTTAATGAAGTATTTATTTTGGGTCGGTTAATTTAAATGGCAGGTTCTTTTTAAAGCAACAGACTTTGCATAGAGTTTCATTCCTACATTTTATGTGGAACTACGAGTATGATAGATATATCTTTGATCAAAAGACCTCCAGTATACAAATAATGCAGCATGAATAGGGGACAAAATGGAGGATTAAAGTGCTAAAATGTAACTTTTAACTATGAATATAATAAAAATCTCGCACTATGGTACAGATAATGATGGCAAGTATAAAAACAAAAGGAATCAAAAGTTCTATTAGAAGGTTACCAAGCGGAAGTGTGTGTCTGCGGTAACAATAAGAGCGTGAACGCCCATCAAATCCGATATGAATCAACAAATAAATGGTCATCTCCTACCATGATTCAGGAGTCTCTAGCTCAACGGGTGGGTGTAGGGGGCACCTGGAACTATCCTGACCCTGAGAAAACCCCTTTAGCTCCCGCCCTCACAAGGGCAGTCCACATCTGTCCTTATTGCAAAAGACGCATGCCCCCTGTCAGCTCCACCTTCCCTGACGCGTTTCGTCACCTGACTCTTCAGAGGGGTAAATGCTGATAACCGCCGTCCTTTAGCCTGGATTGGCGTTCATAGGGCATATAATGGCATACAGTGGTTGTGAAGCATGTTGTATGCAATGCTTCAGAGAAAACTGCACATCTCCTGTCCTGGTGGTGGACCCAGAGATTTAGTGTGCAGGCTGGCAGCCTGTAAGCGCCAGAAGGCAGGCACTACCGCTGTATGAGATCACTAACCCCGCCTCCACAGCTCCATGATTGGGCACACCTCCAATGGCCCATCGTGTCCTATAGGCAAAGCCACAGTTCGCTGCACAAGTGCGGCGGACCACAGTGTAACCACCTCCTGTGGTGGACCTGAGTGAGAACGGCCGTCCAGGAACCGAGTGGAGCGGAGGCGCATGCGCGGATACAGAGGGGATGATCTAGTAGACGGTCTCCAAGGAGACACTCGTGCGTCCAACCCCTAATGGGTGCTGTGTACCATTATGTAATATGGTAGTGTAAGAGGCAGGTGAAGAGAGAGACATTAGAACATGCGTAAATGTATACATAACGCTGGGAAAAAAACATTTTATGTGGCATTCTACACCTACAATCCGTTATCCCTAGTGGTAAACTTATTATGCTGTCATGCAATCATGCTCTGTCAGTGGAAAACAGGCCATGAGATGGATTGGTTACAGCGCAAAGGATGGGACCATTAATTGTGATGTATGGTGTAAGGAGTCCCCTTTTTCCTGCAAAGTCAGACTTAAAGTGTAACTGTAAAGCTATAGTAATTATACGAAATGTGATTCCCCCTTTGAAAACAAACAGAACAATGCCTACTTTGTGCTGCTCATCCTTTTCTTGCCAAAGTTATGGCATTTTCTGTTCTGAAAGCGTTTTACAAAAATCTTTCCCCCAGAGGTGTCGTGGGTGGCGACTATATCTGTCGCTGAGGCCAGTTAGCTTGCCCACAGATCCCATGATGACTTGTGTTCTTTTTTAAATTAATTTAACATTAAATCCATTTAGGCCCCTTCCACACTAGCGTTGCATTTCACGTCAGGGTGCAATGCGTGAAAAACTGACGTTTTTGGCTGCGTTTTTGTTCCATTTTTGCGTTTAGCGGTTTTGCGTATTTCACGCGCGTGTTAGCGTTTTTTGCGTTTTCGGCGCGAGTCAATGGGAGACTCGAGCATTTTTCAAAGGGACCATGGTTTGGGATTAAAATGTGTTATTTACCGTATATACTAGTGTATAAGCCGAGATTTTCAGCACAAAAAATGTGCTGAAAACCCTCACCTCAGCTTATACACGAGTCAACTATAAAAAAAAAAAAAAAAAAACAAGTCAAAAATAAAAAAAATAATACTCACCCTCCGGTGTCCGGATCCTCGGCGGCAGCTCCCGATTCTCGGCAGCGGCTCCGCTCCTCTCTTCTTTCTTCACTGGCGGCTCCCGGGCTCTTTGCTTCCTTCGCTAGCCGGCAGTCGGGCGCACACTAAGATGCGGCGCTGTCGCCGCCGATTACATCATTGGCGGCGACACTGCCGCATCATAGTGTGCGCCCGCCCGCAGATCGCTAGCCGGCAGTCGCGTCCATGCGAAGTGACCGGGAGCCGCCAGTGAAGAAACAAGAGAGGAGCTGCCACCGAGGTTCGGAAGCCGCCGCCAGGACCGGGAGCCACCGCCGAGGACCGGGAGCCGTGCCGAGCATCAAAGGTGAGTATCGTCGGAGGGTGAGTATTAAGTTTGTTTTTTTATTCACTTGGCATACTGGGGGCAGGCTGTATACTACCATGGGGGCAGGCTGGCTGTATACTACCATGGGGGCAGGCTGGCTGTATACTACCATGGGGGCAGGCTGGCTGTATACTACCATGGGGGCAGGCTGGCTGTATACTACCATGGGGGCAGGCTGGCTGTATACTACCATGGGGGCAGGCTGGCTGTATACTACCATGGGGGCAGGCTGGCTGTATACTACCATGGGGGCAGGCTGGCTGTATACTACACCCTCAGCTTATACTCGAGTCAATAGGTTTTTCCAGTTTTTGGTGGTAAAATTAGGGGTCTCGGCTTATACTCGAGTATATACGGTAATTGAAAAAGAATGTCTTCTGATAAGTTGCAAACATCTGCGATCTATTCTGCACTGTTCCCCGTGTATATTATCTCCCGACAAGTTAGCAGATGTGAAGAACAGTGAAGAATAGAATAAAAACATTGAACACAGTGAACACAGTGACCACAGGATCATTTAAGAGAAAAACACAGTGCAGAACACAGTGCAGAATAGATTACAGATGTTCGGCACATCTGCTTACTTGTCGGGAGATGCGCACGGAACGGTGCGCCCAAAATAGCATGTGAAGAACAATATATATGTGTGTGAAGAACACATTGCAGATGTTTAAATACATCTGCAATGTGTTCTTCACACATATATATTGTTCTTCACATGCTATTTTGGGCGCACCGTTCCGCGCGTATCTCCCGACAAGTAAGCAGATGTGCCGAACATCTGTAATCTGTTCTGCACTGTGTTTTTCTCTTAAATGATCCTGTGTTCACGGTGTTCACTGTGTTCAATGTTTTTATTCTATTCTTCACTGTTCTTGTGTTTTTTTAATTAAATGCTCGATCGCGAGCAGGGGAAATACTGTTATTCTGGTCACCTAGCAACCCTTACGTTTAAAACGCATTGCACTTGCAATGATTGCGAGTGCAATGCGTTCTTGATGCATCTCCATAGACTTGAATGGGGCGTGAAAAAACAAACGCTAATGAAGAAAGACCCATTGAATACAATGGGATAGAGTGCAATGCAAGTTCTGCGCGTCAAATGCACGCGCAGAACTCGCGCGTGAAAAACGCCAGTGTGGAAGGGGCCTTAGTTTCTCAAATGTAAATCCACTCTACACCTGTGCTTTATTAGCTTATATGCACAGAGCTGATACTGCTGATGACGAGGTGGGGGAAGGGAGCAACATGAGGTGCTTAGAGAGACAAAGTTCTGTAGAATCACAGACTAGGATGGCGGGACTGATGGAGAACAGGAAAATCTTGTACCTCACTATACAGTACTGTGCAGGAGACATATGCATTCACTGTTCTGTACACTTCCAGCTCTGCTACCGTGTTTCCCCGAAAGTAAGACGGTGTCATACATTCTTTTTACCCCCAAAGTCCCACTATGTTTTTCTTTTGGGGTATGTCTTATATTGGAAAAAAAGGTTTTTTTTACCATAAAATTTACATTTATTAACAGCCTGAACAGTATGGTAATCACCACAAAAATGTTTTATAAAAGCAAGTGCCAAAAATTATACAGTGTGGGGGGTGGTTATACAGTGTGAATAGGGGCATTATACAGTGTGGGTGGGTTATACAGAGTAGGGGCATTATACAGTTCAGGCGGGGGGACATAAACACATAAACATACATACTTTTCAGTGTTTCTGATTGGCACTGACTGCAGGGTTGAGTAGTAGCTGGTCCAGGCTGACATGTGCTTCCCTGCTCCAACCCCCCCCCCCCCCCCTTACTGTTCGGACTGATGTAGCAGAGTTTAGCAGCTGCACAGGAGGGGAGGAGCTGCTCCAGTAGCACAGAGCAGGAAGCATCTCCCTCAGCTCCATGCTGCTGAGTCCACACTGTGCAGCCCTGTCTCCTCTGCCTTGAGTCATGTGACCGGAGCCTGCACGGAGTAGCTCTATCGGGCCGGGAGCTACAGCAGTGACATGAAGAGGCTGCAGCTAACTATGTCTTACTTTCGGGTTACGTCTTGCGTTAGCCGACCCCCCGTAAAACACCCCCTACGTCTTACTATCGGGGAAACGCGGTACATACACTGTCACATATCATCCTCCGCTGTGAGCAAGGAGCAACAGCTCCTCCCCTGTGAAACCGACCATATCAAGCTAGAGTACTCAGGCCTCCTTTCTATTGAGTTTTTTTTTTTTTTTCCCCCTAATAAATCTATCCCTTCACTCTGATGTAGAAGTGTGTATGGGGCGTACAATTTTAGTTTATTCCTGATGGAGGAAATTCACAACACTAGTGTACATACCACTGAGGGTCACAGCTATCTGATGTATAGCTACTGTACTCTTTACAAGAGTTTATAGTGTCTATACTGGGACAACCATTTAATGTATCACTTGTTGCTTTGCTCACACTGTAAGTTTAGGTTCATGTGCTGGGTAAAATACACAATATTCTGATACAAATGTACAGTTCAACAGCGATGACCTTCTCACAAACTTCTGGCACTCTGATCCATGCTCATTTGTTTGCCTTGTATAGGTGAGCAGAGCAGACATTCTTGTTGTGGGCGCTGGAAAACCGGAGATGGTTAAAGGTGACTGGATCAAGCCCGGCGCCATTGTGATTGACTGTGGCATTAACCATGTACCAGGTAAGTTGTTGGAGCGTTTTGAGTGTATGGATCTCATAACTGATGGTTTGTCTCTTGTGTCCCAACAATGAACAAAAGATTAAATAATCTCTCAAGAATGTTCACCAAAAAAAACATTTACACTCACTGGTGACATCTAGTGGCCAATGAAAAAACTCACTACTGTATATTTTGTGAGTAATATGTAGTATTGCGTGTTTTCCAAAGCAAAAAAAACACATACATGTTATGGTGTATTTTAAAGGATACCCCTTTCTCCATATTTTGGTAAATAATCTACAGGGCAGATTGTTGTGATTAGTTCAGGCTGCTTCTAGCATTAAGAACGGCCATCTTTTTATATACAAAAATAGAAGTTCAAGCAGAAAAAAATGTATACAATTGAAAGCTCATACAAGACTGTGCAAATAGCTCCAAAAGAGTGTTCAATCCATACATTGCTGGGTTGCAAGGTATGAAATGGTCACTTTTTTTTTTTTTCCTTCTCTTCTTGACTGGCTTTTTTTATTTAAGGGCTGCCAGTTTGCAAACTGTCCTTGAGACTGCCATGACCACTTTATCTTTTTTTCAGATGCCACAAAACAGTCTGGTAAACGAGTGGTTGGAGATGTAGCATATGAAGAAGCAAAGGAGAAGGCATCGTTTATAACTCCAGTCCCAGGTGGGGTTGGCCCTATGACCGTGGCCATGCTTATGGAGGTTGGTAGCAAACACTTTTTTTGGTTCCCTATTTGAATTAATTTACATTTCTTAGATACTACAGTGCTTTTGATCAGCACTTCTCAGATTTATTACATACTACAAACACCTTTTAGTACAATGGTTAGATCTATTGGGTCTAGTCCAGCATGTTAATCCAAAAAATATTTTTGTCCACCAATTACATGGGTGGATTGGTAACAAAACGTCCAGAGACCACACAGATTTGTACAAAAAAATTTAGATTTTACACCAAAGAATAATTAATTTATTATAATCTTTATTTATTACAGCCTTCTTTTTACAGGATACAAATAACAGATACAAAGAAGGTAGACATACAAAAATAAAAATGGTAGTTTCAGGTTCAAGGATAAATACCGGCGCAGTTATTAGATATTGTTCGAAAAGAACTGAACCAAAGATTCACTTACACAATATTTCTATTGCATTGGAGCCCTTAGCTACACCCTCTTTAGCCCAGTATGTTGTAACCTTGAGTAGGAGATTGTTGCATCTATCATAAATAATTGTTGGGAAAAAAATTGGTATGACTTGAAACGGTCTTAATGGATTCCTAAATTGGGTTTTTGATGTGTCTCCAAATACTTGTGTGTTTTTTTTTGTTTTTTTGTTTTTTTTGTTTTTTTTTTTAATCCATGACCTAATTAATAGGAAGGCATGCTGATAGTTTGGTGTGCATTAAGATTTAAAAAAAAAACTTTGAAAAGGCAATGGCTGCAAATGGCTATAATTTATCCTGGACTCCTCTCTTGGTTGCTGTTGCAGAACACTGTGGAGAGTGCAAAACGTTACCTGGAAAACTTCCAGCCGGACACTTGGCACATTGAATACACTAAGCTCCAGGTGCAGAACCCTGTACCCAGGTAATGTATTAGTTGTATTTCTTCCCAACAATGAAAATGTGTTTTAGCGATCAAAATTCTCTTTTTCTGGAGAGCACTGAAGTATTCAGTTAATTGGAATATAATCAACTTTATTGTTTGCCTTAACCCCTTCCCGACATCTGACGTAATAGTACTGCATGGCGGGAGGTGCGTTCCTGAACGGAGCCGGGGCCAGAAGCTGCAGGTGCCCGCCTCTAACACCCGCGATCAAAGATTTCTCCGATCGCGGGTGTTAACCCCTAACTGTGGCGTGTTAGGGGCTCTTGAAGTGAATCAGACCCCCACCCCGGTGCTTGGGGGGGGGGGGGGGGGGGTTCGCTGCTCCGATCGCATCCCCGGGACTGCCAGTGCCCGGGGCTGCGCGATCCTCCTGCGTGAGCCGGGTCCTGCCTTCTGGCAGGACACGGCTGTAACACACTGAGCATGCGCATTTAAAGTTAAACATTATTAAAGTTAAACATTAAAAAAAAAACATTTTTAATAAAAATACAAAATATAAACACAAATATTCCCTGCAATAAAGTGAAAAAAACAAAATCGCAAAAAAAACTCCACATATTTGGTATTGCCGCGTCCGTAACAATCCGTACAATAACTCAGAAACATTATTGGACCCGCTCGGTGAACGCCGTAAAAACAAAACCCGAAAAACACGCTAAAATGTAAATTTTTCATAAAATCTCTACACAAAAATGTTCTATAAAGTGATCAAAAAAAGCTATGTGCGCCATAATGGTACCACTGAAAAGAACAACTCAATACGTATAAAATAAGCCCTAAACTAGCTGTCAACCAAAAAATATTAAAGTTACGTCTCCGAAAAAATTGCGATGTAAAAACAAATGAGATTTCCTCTATTTGTTTTTATCCAGTAAAATCACTGTAATCATAGTGACCTATAGAATAAAAATAATATAGTATTTTTAGTGAATGGTGTACGACCCCCAAAAAATATGAAAAAAATTGACAATTTTCTTTTCACCCATACATTCAAGAGTTAATAAAATTTAATCAATAAGCTAATGACCCACTAAAATGAAGTATTTGTAAAGTGCATCTCAAGTCGCAAAAAATAAGCCCTTATATGTCCAAATTGCCAAAAAACTAAGATTGTATGGCTAATAAAAAGTGACAATGCATAATCTGCTCTGAATGGCACAGCTCCCCCCCCCCCCCATGCCCTGGCGTGTGCCCATACAGCAGGTTACCACCACATATGGGGGATTGTTATACGCGGGAGGGATGGGTATCAAATTTTGTGGAGCGTTTTGGTATTTTATCCACTGAAAATTTGTAAATTTTTTTGAAAAACACATTCATTTAGCCAAAAAAATGTTACTTTCAAAATTGCATCCGATTTTGTTTTAACCCCTGTAAAACAATTAAAGGGTTAACAAACTTCATAAAAGTTGTTTTACGTACGTTGAGGGGTGTAGTTTCTACAATGTGGTAATTTATGGGATTTTACTTTTATTTAGGTCTCTCAAAGTGACTTGCAACCTGAGCGGGTCCCTCAATAGCAGGATTTAGCTTTTTTAATGAAAATGTGAAAAATCGCACCT
The DNA here is from genome assembly GCF_040894005.1 of Engystomops pustulosus. Lineage (NCBI taxonomy): Eukaryota > Metazoa > Chordata > Amphibia > Anura > Leptodactylidae > Engystomops > Engystomops pustulosus. The sequence continues at coordinate 50,245,594 of NC_092417.1, forward strand.
AACGTTCAAAGCCCCATAACATCCTACAAAAATAAGAGTATACATAAAAAGCCATGTCCACATAAAGAAGACATTCGGTGAATGTTAATTAAGTATTTTTGCGATTATGACTATGTATGGAAAAAGTAGAACATTTTGACGTTTGAAAAAAATCAAGAATTTTTCCAAATTTTCACCAAATATCTGATTTTCTCATAAATGCAAAACATACCACCAAAATTTTTCAACTAACATGAAGTCCAATGTGTCACGAGAAAACAATTTTAAAATCACTTGGATATGTTAAAGCGTTCCGAAGTTATAACCACTTGTAGTGACACAGGGCAGATTTGAAAAAATGGGCCTTGTCAGGAAGGTGAAAAGTGGCTTCGGCGTTAAAGGGTTAATATTTCATGAAAGCTGTTCTCCAGACAAAATCTGTAAAAGGACCTATTTATAGGATAAGTAACATTAATAGTGCAAAACAGCTGTCCACGCCAGTCACATATTGGTTACCTTTCCATAGGAAACCTCCTAAACATTGAAGAACACTTTTAATAATATTATCTACAGACTATGTAGCTCCTTCATTTCAGCTGGTTATTCCGGTGTATCATCTGACACAGATCCCACAGCCTTGTACTGTCTGTTTTCCCCCTGCTAAAAATAGCCAAAGTGATGTTCCTCAACTACAACTCCTATAAGTTGTGAAGTAACTACACAAAATGCTTTTCACTACCTGGCTTATGTGATTTACCTTTGTCCTCTTGCAAAGCACCAACTGTGCAAGTTTTCAGAAATTCCTTGGCATCGGCACAGGTTTCTAGGAGATTCTCCTGTAGGCTAGCAAAGATTTAAGCGGTCTAGATCTAGTAAAAGCGGCTGTATCCAGGACTTTTACTGCTAGAAGGAATTTGTTGACATTTTAAAGGCTATAAACACCTTTTTGTAACTTCTCCCCTCTATTATATTTGGGGTTTACAAGAGCTAGCGCAGTGGGGGCTTGCCTTGGGCCAAACATGTTTGCAGTGAAACGCATGTGATTGGTAATCCATCGCATGCGGTTTACCGGAAACTCTAATGAAATCTGTCCGAGGCAGCATGTGACCATACCCTTATAAAGATTCCCTTTTGGGATGTATAAAAATTTCTTTGAGAGCTTCAACTTGCAAAAATCAGATGTTCAATACACAAACGCTGCACATCTGATTCTTCATTGAGAGCTCCAACTTGCAAGAAATTTTTTTTTATACATCCCAATACATAAAACATAAACTTTCAATACACACATGCTGGGATAATGTAATCCTATACTGCACTGTAAAATTTAAGAAACTAATTAAAATACACACACACACTCTCTCTGTTAATCAGAGTATAATTGTACATAAGGTTGGAGAAAGACGCAAGTCCAACCTTTAAGAATTAAACAAATGTTTTTTCCCCATTACCCGTGATATTTTTCCTCTCCAGAAAGGTATCCAGGCCTCTCTTGAACATGTAAAAAGTATCCGCCATAACAACCTCCCGCGGCAGAGAATTCCATAGTCTCACTGCTCTTACAGTAAAAAAAAAAAAAAATCGGTGTACGGTGATGGTAGAACGGCCTCTCCTCTAGTAGCGGATGCCCCCTTGTCCCGGTCACAGGCCTAGCTTTTTTAAAAAAAAACTGTAGATGCCCCTGTACTGACATTCAGGTTTTTGTACATTGTAATGAGGTCTCAACTCAGTTGTCCGTCCCTTTTTTTTTTTTTTTTTTTTTCCCCTTTCTTCTAAGCTGAATAACCCAAAGTTTATTAATGAGAATTAAGCTTGGTGACATTGTATTGCTGATTCTGTTTTTCATGATTTGCTTTCTCTTATAGGTAACACTGATGTCTTAAATTTTCCGTTGAATCAAGACTTCATGTTTACTACATGTTCACTTTCTGTTGCTATAGTTGTGGATATATGATGTCTAACATGATTTCTGACTAATGCTGCTCTTTTCTTGATTCTGGCTTCATTTCTTTTTGTTCGACGTTTGGTAAAAAGTGCTGGGGGGAGGAGGCAATGAACACTGGTAGACACAGACAGTAGAGGCCCGCATAGCCCATATTTTTATTTTTTTTAAAGGGCAACATACTTTCTTAGGGCTTATTCACATGGCCGTCTGCGGGGACAAACGTCCCCATAGGCATCAATAGCGGCACGGCAGGGATACGGTTCCTCACATGTGTGGCACTGATCCGGGCCGCACACCGCAAAAAGATAGAGCAGGCTCTATCTTCCAGCGTGTGTGCGGCTGTGAGCCGCTTTTTTTCTATGGAGGGAGGAGGGGTCACCTAATGTTACCACTAAAAACTGGGAAAACCTATTGACTCAAGTATAAGCATAGGGTGGGAAATGCATTGGTCGCAGCCCACTGTCCCGTTAAACTTTTTTTTTTTTTTTTTTTTTAAATTTAACTCTCCTTTCCGGTACCCCCCCACTTGCAGGTCTTCTGTTCGAACTGTCCAGCAGCAGCGGTAGGACGTCAGAGCCTGTGACATCGCACGGACCTGCTGCCGGATGGATCGACCAGAAGACCTGCGGGGGGCGTAGGAAAGATGAGGTTTATTTATTTTATTCATTGACTCCAGTATAAGATGAGTTTTTAAGCACATTTTTTGTGGAGAAATGTATTAATCTTTCAACGCCAGAATACTGGAGTAATTTGAACCTAAAGTCACATGTCACATCTTTTAAGGATTTTAGACCATTTTTAGGCAGTTTTCTGTCTTTGGTGAAAAATGGTGTGGTTGGTAGGAAATGGCCTGTATGGCCAAAAATTCTATATTGTGCTGCAAACTAGACCTGTTTATAGGAGGTGCAAAGTAGGACTCACCAGTCTTGTACTGCATCAGATTAATCATCCAGCATCAGACACAAGGATTAATCTGGCGCATCAGAACTGTCTACTTTTACTCTGCACTGGTCTACAGACCCACACATAATACATTCACCCCCAATGCTTTATGGTGTAAGAGAGACTTGTATTCTCGGTTATTGTGACTTTTGCCCAACCAATGAATGGCATAAAGGTTTTCTGCTCCTTATTGACCGGAATGAACAGTTCCTTGGTATTCTGGGCTCTTAAGTGGTTTACTCGCTCACAATATTTATCCCATATCTACTGGATACGTTCCTGATAATCTGGCATCGTCCACTGGGTGATTTTCTAGTGCACATGAATGATCACTAACTTTAGTCTTTTTTTTTTTTTTTTTTTTTTTTTTTTATTCAATTTAGTCCAAAAGAGATTTTATGTCAAACTGTTCTAGTTGCCCATGGAAACCAATCAGAGCTCAGCTTTAAAGGGGTTTGTCAATAAGAAAAAAAATATTACATTTCAATCCCCTAGTGATGCTTACACAATATAGATATATATTTGTAACCTCTTAAGTTACAATTTTACTCAGTTTTATTGCTCCTATCCTTCCTATGTATAATTCCAGCTCTCTAACCAGACACTTCCTGATTCCTGTAGTTCTCTGTGCTTTGGCTAGAGTATCAGAGTACAGGGTTTATATACACTTTCCTTTTAGCTTCTGAACATTCGTTAGTATCTGACACTAGTATCTGAAAGAGAGATAACATGATCCATATTACACTTGACATTCTTTCCTCATCTTATCTGCCTGTAGCTCTCCTCATGCTGCCAGCAGGAAGTCAATGTGAGTGAGCTCATCCTGGAATGCAAGGGTGGGGGCTAGAGGAAGAGAGCAGCTCAGTGCAGTATTAGACAGCACAGACCTCAAGTCAGAAGTTCTAGTGGCAACCAAAATTGTCTACATCACGACTGATACAGGTTGGAATTAGATCTGTGAACTGCTGCATTTTTTGTTAATAACATAGAATAATAAAAATACAACACTAATTCAAAGTGCATTTAAGAATCTTCGTGGGAATAGCCTTTTAAGTTTATAAATGGCTGTGGGAAAATGAAAACTGAGATCTGTTTGCAATGGGCATCTACATCAGTTCTGCTCTAAGACTTCTGATAAATTATAGGAAACATACACAGTACATGTGTTGTGAGTCTATTACCATGGTCTTTACCTTGTCCATTTAACTCAATTTCTTTATTTATTTTTATATTTTGGGCCTCCTAAACTTAGCTTCCTGGTGCTTCTGTGCCAATATTATTGACTTTGTTGCAAAGTACACAATAGATATGATAAGCTTAGAAGTGGTGCCTTTCAATTACTACATTACTTATTGTAAGGCTGGAGCGCATAGCAACATACATGGCAGATAACACAACAGGATCAGTGATCCTGAGGATTGTTTAGGGTTTACACAGTGGTGGCGTTTATCAAGACTTGCATTTCAACTACTTAACCCCTGTGCCGCCTGTACTTAATAAATATGTAACAGAGTGTCTGCTCACTACAGATTGAATCCAGTAAGGGAATGTGGTCAAGTGTAGCAAACTATCAGGGTGCATTCACGTGTTGCGTTTGCAATGTGTTCGCAAATGCATGGGGACATATCTCCAATGAAGCGCATATAATCGGTAACCAAACCCCAGTGTTTTGCATTGTGCTTGCTGCCGTTCACATGTGATTGGGCTGAGCCCTGTCCCCAGGTGTTTGTAAACGCAATATAAAGGTGTCCTTAAGCCACAAACATGCAAGTTTTTATATCCAGCAGTGCCCACCAACTCCTTGCCCTCATCATGCCCCCTTTTCAGGATGTAGCTAGACCACTGGAAAACCTCTATTTGTTTAAGACCCTTTTTTACACTTTTTCTTTTGCATTGCACTCTGGCCTATTGTATTCCATGGGTTTTGTGAGACGCTCCATACAAGTCTCCACACCATGAGATACGTGCAAGAGCAATGTGTTTTTCACTGATCAATTACTATAGAAAATATAGACCAGAGTCATCCAGTTTCTTACGCACACGTTTTATGTGCTGTCTGCTTGTGGGAAAAACACATTGAAATGTAAAAAAAAATGCAAAATGCTAATTAATCTGTTCTAAAAATGGATGAAATTGCAGTAAAAAAATGGCCTTTTTTTTTTTTTCCCTCTTTTTCTTGTGTTGCATGGAAGTGAGAAAGGGGCCTAAAATGTTTTCTGCCATTGGAGAAGAAAGATGTAAACCAATGGCATTAATAAACTGCCCTCACCCCACTGGCCACTATAGTCCACTATAATGATCTTAAAGAAAACTTTAGTAATATAACTGGTGCACTTTTTGACATCGGTGCTTAACCATAAACCAGCCCAACCCCTGTACATCTGAACTGATAAATCCAATCAACCCATGAGTTTGTTTAACCAAACTGGACTGTGATTGGATTCCTGCTGCTATTTATATACCGTATTTTTCAGACTATAAGGCGCACAAAAAATTCTTTGATTTTTCTCAGAAACCATAGTCCAGTGCGCCTTATGTATGAACCATACTTACAGCTGCCTTGAACTGTGCACAGGTCTGCTGGTCATTCATCCTTATCAGATGTGCCTTTTAATCAGGTGTGCCTTATATTTAAACCTAGACGTTTATTGATGGTCCGAAAAATACAGTAATCTGTACTTTTAGTGTAATACTGTAATAAAGGTAATATTGGTAGAATTTTAGAATTTTATTGTGAAAGCTGAGTATTGCTTTATGAGACAAATATATTCCTATCTCAACCCAGCACGCATTATACACAAGACATACTAATTGCTGTGCTTTACCATGGCACTGACAAGGAAAATATCACTATTAATAAAGTGATAAATACATTCAAAGTGGAAACAATGACAAATATTTGTTATCCCATTACATGATCTAATCCATATTGTATATCATCCTATGGTGTACACTTGAAATGCATACTTTTTTTTTGTGTAAATGCACATCACCTACAGTGTATGTTATAAAAGAATCAGAACGTGCCCTGGACTTAGTCCTGCTATTTTTCTTCCTCTAGTGACATTGAGATCTCTCGTTCCTGTGTGCCAAAGTGTATTTCTCGCCTGTCAGAGGAGATCGGCCTGCTATCAGAAGAGGTGGAATTATATGGACAGACAAAAGCCAAAGTTCTGCTTTCCACCATCAAACGTCTGCAGGGCCAGAAGGATGGAAAATATGTTGTTGTCACTGGGTATTTGATCTGCTTTTTGATATCTATATAATAGAACAGGGGTTGAAGATGCCGTCTGTGGCTCTCAAGCTGTTGTGGAACTGCTGCTCTCAGCTTCACAACCTCTAAAGTGATGAAACGCCATAGAGGCTGACCTCATGTGTTTGGTCTCTAAGTATCTTAAGAGCCATGTGTTCATAAGCTAGTAAAGTGACTGCTCTGCATGGTGGGAATCTGAATAAATTTTACACCATCATGTACAGATCTTAGAAACTTAGCATTAGGTTACATGAGGCTTTTCTCTACTTGCCATGCAGGTAAATACAGCTGATAACTCACTGTTCCTAAAAATTTAAGGGCAGGAGGAGGACAGCAGGTATTATTTTAAAGATCTCCATTAACTTTTATATTGAAATTTTAACAATCCTTACAATATTAATTAGCTGTTAGAGGCCCTTAGATGGCTGGTAGTTATCGAGGTCTGTTGGGGCTTTAAATGATCGCTATAACATATTACAGGTACCAATGGAGGTGCCTATGCACTGTAACAACTATGATGCTGTGGTTGCAAAGACCAGAGCATCTACAGCTAATCAGAGCCGCACCCCATCATGGCTGTAAGAAGGACCCACCTTGTATGAAATGTGCTCAGCTTCAGAGCCATCTACAGACAACCTCGCTGTCACACCTGCCCATGGGTCCCATCTAGCATTACAGGACATCCCCAGTTCACTGATAAGGGGGTGGCTTCTTCCATAAACACCAGTTTGGTCTTCCTCTGTGTGCTTTTTGGATTTACCAAACTGAACATAGAATATAGGAATGCTGCATGTCCATTCAGTACAGTGATTTTAGGTTCGGTAAATCCTGCAAGCACATGGGAGAGAGTTTGCAGAACTAAACCAGCTTGTGGGCTATGGCTTATATCTAGTAGACACGAGAACGGCTCAACCATGTGAAAGGGCCCACTCTTTAATGATTGGTAGACATAGCACAGTTTTGGAAGAAAGCACCAATAATCTCTAAAAACAGTGGGGGGAGATTTATTAGAAGGGTCTGAGGTAAAACTGTTCCCGTTGCCCATGGAAACCAATGAGAGCTTAGCTTAAATGTTATAAACATCTGTGGGAAAATGAAAGATGAGCTTTAATTGGTTGCCATGATCAACTAGAACAGATCTGTTCTCACACACTTTTGATAAATCCCCTCCAGTATAGACAGTTCTTTAAAAGAAAAATTTTAGCAGAAATAAGCTAATATGGCTGTCGTAACCAGTAAAATGTTAATGTGGGGGGAATGTGTGTTGTAAAGAATAAAGTAATTACATTAATAAGTAATATATTTAAGAATGTCAGGACAGCAGGCACTTTCCCATGGCTTTCCGATATAAAGCAAATGCTTGTAAACTAGGTTTTATGTTTAAGTTGTTATGTTGTCTCTTATTACTGATTGTTTTTTAACCTACAGTATAACGCCAACCCCACTGGGTGAAGGCAAGAGCACTACCACCATTGGCTTGGTTCAGGCTCTTGGAGCTCATTTGCACCTTAATGTCTTTGCTTGTGTCAGACAACCATCTCAAGGACCTACGTTTGGAATTAAAGGTAAGTTCGAATGGTTCACCAACACACAACAGAGCTGTTCCCTCTGTTCCATTCACATACAAGTAAGACTAAACATATAATGATCTCCATTCGTTACATAGAAGTGAATGAAGCAGCAGTAGCACCTCTCTGTTCACATAGAGCATTTGGTAATATTTGGTGGTCCCAGGAATGACGGTTCTCCCTTATCTTATCACAGGGAGTACAAGTGCTAGTACCTGCCTTAGTCAGCCAAACTGGGTGCTGCCAGTCCGCCTTACCTGCCTTGTATGGCCGACTACTGGCAATGGCTTAGAAATCCCATAGAATTTATTCGAACATGTGAGGAGTTTTTATCCTGCACCCCATAGATTGCTATGGTACTTCGGACACAGCTTGCAGGGCAAGTCAATGCCAGAAGTTGGCACCTAAGGCTACATGCACACTGCCGTGTGCCCGCCGCACCGTAGCACGGCAGGCACACGGCAGCGCAGGGAGAGGAGGAGGTGAGCGCCGCTCCATAGGGATAAATGGCGCACGGCGCCGTATTACGGGAAAAGATAGGACATGTCCTATCTTTTTCCCAGGTACGGAGCGGTACGGTGCTGCACCGTACTGCTCCCGTAGGGTGCCGTGAGCCCATAGAAGGGTATGGGGGACGTATATCGGCCGTACATACGTCGGCCGTATATACGTCCCCCATACATGTGTGTGAATGCAGCCTAAGGCTTTCTTTAACTCAATACACTTCATTGATGGGAAAACCCCTGATGGGGGGGGGGGGGGACCTTTTCTGGAGCATTTTGAAAGTATACTGGTCCCATGCCTGATACATTGTAACAATTTGCAGATTCTTATGATGATTTTAACTTGTAGATCCTTGTCTAAACCAGATGTGATTGAAAATCTTTCACTGCTGGGAGCAGGACTACAGTAGCTTTGTGTAAGTTTGAAGCATGTAAATGTAATTGTACAGCATGTAATTGTAAGCATGTAAAATGTAATACACATTTTATTAAAGGGGTTTGCCCATGAATGAAAGTTGAGAAATTTGAATCTCCTTCTGATGTTTACACATTAAAGGGGTTAGCCGGTTGTTAAAAATTACTGAGGGCCGGGCTGGGGTGGGCTAGTTAAACATAATAAATGTGTACTTACCTCCTCCAGTGCCGCCGATGTCTTGCGCTGGGGTCCGTTTGATCCGTGCCCCTGTTTGTTTACAGGGGCACAGAAGCCGTGCACAGGGAGCTTCCGGTCCGCGATGTGGCCGGCTCCTCCCATCGGTCCCTATCTCTCAGCGTTGTAAGCGCTTGGAGATGGTGTCAGATGGGAGCTTATGGCCGGCAGGAGGCTCCCTGTGCGCCCCTGTATACAAACCGGTGCACAGAGGAGACGGACCGCTGCACGGGACATCAGTAGCGCCGGACGAGGTAAGTACATGTTTATTATGTTTAACTAGCCCTCCCCAGCCCGGCCCTCAGTATTTTTTAACACCTGGATAGCCTCTTACTTTGCAATTCTAGTTAGTCCTATTGTTGTTTTTGCTCCTATCACTCCCTAGGTTTGTCAGTGTAAGATTCAGCAGTGAATCACGTCATGATTCTTCTGTGCTATGAGATGCTGTGTGCTGACAATGTGCCTAGATTATCAGGGTACAGGGTTTAGCAACACTTTTATTCAGCTTCTGAACATTCTACTAATATCTGATGCATAGAAAAAAAAAGAGATGAGTACTGAGAAGCATGCAAGACACAATGACACACTCAGCTCTGCTATCTCACCTGTATTGTCTGTAGAGTTTGTAGCTCCTCTGCATGTTGCTGCTGTACATAAACTACCTCTATCTACACTTCTCTCTGCCTCCTGCCTCTCCCCTTGCAGTTCAAGAGAATTTATTCATGCCAGAGGGATGTATACATCAAAATTGAGAGAGACAGGTTGGAATCATGTTTGTTAACAACATTGAGTTTGAGAGTGTGTGTTATTTTGTTGTCTATTTTATGTTTGAGTATATTTTAAGAATCTTGTCTCTGTGGGAACACCCCTTTAAGTTTCAGAACTCATTTCTACTGTGTTTAAAGGAAACCTCCCATCATGGATCTACCGAATAAGGTAGATCCGATGGTAGATTGCTGCTCTAACCTCATAGTTATTTTTTTTAACCATTAAATTCTGTGTAAGCAATGAAAATTGTTATCTGTGATTTATGCAAATTGGCACCGGAGGCCTACTGGAGTGTGGAGTAGCTGCGTTGTGGAGCGGGAGTGGAGGCTACTCCACGCTTCAATAGTGTGTGGAAATCCTGCCTTCTTGCCTGCCTTCAGCACGCTTCCTCCTGCAGTTGTGCAAATCGTCTGCAAAGCTGGAGATCAGCACATGCGCAAAATCTGACTGATTCATTCAACAAGTTAACAGAGCTTTATTTGTCTGTGATTGAATATTGTCAGACTGTCCTAGTTTCATACAATTGCATGTCCTAGCAGTGAGACCTGTCAATCAGGAATAGGAAGGCAGGGCAGTTCTTGAGATTTAAAGAGACAGTGAGCTGTCAGTCAAAATAAGGGGGTGTGGCAGCCTGGGAGAAAACAAGTCATATCTTGAATAAAAACGTCAAGTAAGCTAATTTGCATGTTAGAAAAACTAACACCTAATGTTGTTATGGGGGTAAAGTTCTTGTGACCAGTCTTCTTTAAAAGTCCATTGAAATTGGTGAATATTTTAACAGATCTGTTATCTTCAATCACTAAAATGATAGTCCAATAGTGGAGGTCTGAACACAGGTGAGGACTAGGTCATGTAGACATCTGACAGACTTTCATGGCTTATTGAATAAGTATGTCATAGAAATTGGGATACGTCTGTAAGGATGCATGCCAAGCCTTCTCAAAACCTGCAGATGATGAATACAGAACATGCTATAATCTCTTGTACGAGATTAAATTAATCTGGGTTTCATAAATTCGGAAAACTTTTTGTGTTTTGTAGGGGGCGCAGCAGGAGGAGGATATTCACAGGTTATCCCAATGGAAGAGGTAAGTCTAACTTTTTCAAAATCTTTAGATATGTTAGACTGCTATCATAGTTTACCTTTATTTATAGAGATATTTTAACCCCTTCGTGTAGCCGCATTTTTTTTTTGTTAATTTTTTGCTCCCAATGTTCACAAATCTTAAACTTTTTCATTTTTCAGTGTACAGAGCAGTGTAAGGGCTTATTTAATGCGTAACAAATTTTACTTCACAGTGACTTATTATACAATTATTTATTATTTCATGCTGTGTAATGGGGAGCTGAAAAATATTCCAAATGATGTGAAATTGGTGAAAAAATGCATTTGCGTCAATTTCTTCTGGGCTCAGTGTTTACAAATTTTGCTGTGCGCTACTTTTTAATTTTTTTTTTTTTTTACTTTTTAAAAATTGTTTTCATACATTACAATGGATTCATTACAATGTTCTACTAGCATATTGATCTGAATCTGCAGAGGCCATACAGCCTCAGTTCTGGCGAAGACCCGATGCTCTCATGGCAAGTCATCGAAAGATGGCCGTTCCCACTCACCTATGTCTTTTAAATGCCGGCGGTGGCAATGAAGGAGTTAATACGCCGGATCAGTGTTAGCAGCACTGATTACATGTATTAGCTGTGGGTGTTTGCTGCTATATGCATCAAACCCCAGCTCTGAATGAGGAGGGCAGCTCTGCACTGTACATGTATGGCACAGAGTGCTAAGAGGTTAACATACTGGCCCAAATATATTATTGTGTCTGTATCAGTTTTTGTCTATTTTGCACTATAAAAGGTTTTGGAGCTTGAACATGTATTTATGAAGAGTTTGTGCCACTTTTGAAAATTGTGCACCTAAAGGAGTGTGGTAGTGTGTGTTCCTAGTTTGCGCCACATTTATTACTGCGCGGCGGCACAATTTTGACGCAACAGCATAAAGGAAAGTGCACCACTAAAAAAAGGTGCAAACCGGATTAATTAAGAGCATGCGCATAGAACATGTCTTTGTCAGCACGGTTTTGGTTTTTCACAGTTCACTCGGCCAGGAACAGAATAAATAAATCCTCAGTTTTTCATGGCCACAATCCAGCACCTCTGCAGGTAGCCTAAGGCTGGGTTTTCACTGTGGCCAAGAAGTAGTTATCAATGCTATTTACAAGCTGCAGCATTCAGCACTGAAAAATCTTCAGAAGGACGACACACAGCGGAACGCAGCATAATAAAGTACCAAAGTAGCAGGTAAAAACCCAGTGGAAAGGTATTTCTGCTTTGGAATTACTATCCGCAGAATGCAAATTTATTACAAGTTCAAATGTTGTTTGAATTCAATTGTTGCAGTGATGCTCCCGCCTCCACTCCTTCTATAGAAAAAACAAAACTTAAAACTGAAACAAAAAGTAGTCTGCGCTGCTCTTCTGACATATTCAAGATGGTTCAACCATTACATGGAGACCTAGTTTTAAATTAAATGGAATCGGAGATCAATTCTAGATATCTGGCATCAATGCTCTAATCCGCTGTTTGAAGAGACTGCAATGTGTGGATGGTACTGAGCTGCAATCCGATAAATGAATGTGATGTCATGGGCTGATGGGAGCAATTGATAACCTATCCTAAGGATGAATGATTAATTTAAAATATCTTTGGGAACCTCTAAAGTGTTTCTTTAAAACCCTAAATGGAGTTTTGAATAATGGTTATTTACTACTTCCTAGTTCACGGTAAATAAAGTTAGAATTAAATTGATCTAGAAGACGACAAAAACCCTTCATGGCTGATGCCAATTAACCCAAAGCAGGGAAAAATTCCTTCCCAACCCCTATGTTCAGCATAACTCTCGATATCAACAGAATGATGATCCGGCTCCTATGATTGTCAGATCAGATTACAGATGTAGCTGTTTTCCTTTACCTTTAAGTCTTTCTTTTACAGCAAATCTAAATCCCACTTATTCCTTTTACTTCCAGTTTAACCTCCATCTCACTGGGGACATACACGCCATAACAGCTGCTAACAACCTAGTAGCAGCTGCGATTGATGCTCGGATCTTCCATGAGCTGACACAGTCTGACAAGGTGAGAGGGCACCAGTTAAAATGAACAGAAAATAAAATAAAGGAAAAAGAAATAAATTAAAAACGATGTTAAAGTCATATCGCTATAAGACGCTATGGGTATGGAGTCACAGTTCTCTTTACTGTGCTATAAGATGGTGTGGGTATCCAGATGCTGTTATATTCACTACGGTAAAAGAAGCTTCCCCTCACTGTTGTTAAAGGCGCAGTTGATATCCAGACCCAGTTATTCTCTTTGTTAAAAGAAGCAATAAAAAAACTATATATCCTTCCTCACTTCTCTTTAGGAAAATCTGCAGTTCACCAACATTGCACTTTAGCAATTTACGAAGGCAGTTATAAGAATCTGTTACAGTTCCACCAGGAAACTGTATAGCAAAATTGACCTCTCTCCACATATAGGAACTCTGCTAAAGATTTTAGGAGGTGTGAATAACCTGACTAGATGGGAACCAAAAACATTAGAAAACCTGCGATAGACAATGACAATATAGCGATATAGTGTGGTTTTTCAGTAGAAATTTATTTATATGTATTTTTTCAAATATTTTATAACTGGTATTACTTAAAAAAGAGATGAAAGAACTATGTTCTGTTATACCTGAACGACATTGTGGCTGGTAGTGTTGTCACGACAGTGAGTATTTTCCATCCCGCTAGTTTTTTAGCTATTCTCTCTCCATACAGTCCCTGACCATTTTATCTGATTTATTACTGTTCATATTAAAAGTTTTTAGTTTTTATACTATTTGTAATACTTGGTTCACAATGTTTTTGAAAACCAAAAAAAACTGTGAGTAAAAAAACTGTATAAAACAAGTAGTCACTTGGCATGTAAACGTCTATGAATATAAATCTTATAATAATCCTAAAATATTTACATTGACACATAACAAAACCTATATATGAATACCAAGAACATATATCAAGAACAATTAATACCATGTGGATATTATTCCTATTTCTGAAAAATTGTTGTCACCGGATAAGTGTTCAATAAATAAGGATCTAAGAAGACTTGCTAGGGAGATTCATTTAAACCTCCGCTACAGGCATATTTTCCAATAAATTGGGGCATTCGGCTGTTTTGGAACTGTTTAAGGCTACATTCACACGAATTTATGGGGGGCGTATATACGGCCGATCTACGCCCCCCCATACATCGCAATGGGCACATGGCGCCCAACATGAGCGTTACGGTGCAGCAAACATGCAGCACCGAACAGCTCCGTACCCTGCAGAAAGATGGGACATGTCCTATCTTTCTACGGGATATGGCGCCGTACACCATATATTCCTATGGAGAGGGGCGGGGGTGAACGGAGCTCTCCCCCGGCACTGCCGTCTGCCTGTCGTGCTACGGTACAGCGGGCAACGGCAGTGTGAATATAGCCTTAGTTGGAGCCATACGTACTTGACTACCTTTCCATTCACAGGGATTGTGGGCCTAAACTCATCACTGTTGTTGTCCTCCAGGCTCTCTTCAACCGCCTCGTCCCTTCCAGCAATGGAGTGCGCAAGTTCTCCGATATTCAAATCCGAAGGCTTAAGGTAGGAGGCCTTACATGAAATGGATGGCTATTTTGCAGCTTCTTTTGTTTTCTTTGAAGCGGTAAACTTAAACATTTGGCGTTTAGACCATGACCCTTATTCATGGAATGTTGTATCATTCTGGGTGGTTCCCCTTTATTTCCATGTTAATAGAATCATTGTGTGTCCTTAGTAAATTTAGTAAATAACTGTATATGAATACTTGTAGTTACTGTAAAGTGACAATTCTGGGACATCCTTTTTTAAAATTCTGCATTGTTCCATTTCATTCAATGCTGTTCTATAACTCCATGATAGAAGTGTGATGGACGTTATTATTAGACAAAAATTATCATGGCAAAAAAAAAAGAAAAAACTTGATTGGTTGCTCTGTTTTTGCACCTCCATAAATCGCTGAAAAAAATGATTTCATAAAAACTCTGCCAAAAGTATATTTATGCTTGTGCTATTTCTGAGCAGTTTGTGTTGTCATTTGTCTTTCTAGGAACATGCTTTTTGGCATAATTGCATTTTTTTCAATATGTTCTTATTTTCTAGTTATACGTGCGTTGGATTAGTAACTGTGTGTCTGCATATTCATGAGCAATGGCTAAGAATAGTGACTTACAGTATACTCATTGGGAGACTGGAGAAATTTTCAGGGAGTAGTTTTCATGAGTATAGAATATGTGATCCCTTCCTGGGCATTCACCATGTACATTATGATCTATAAAAAAAATACCCTACATTGAAAATCTTTCTATGCTGTTTATATCTCTTAAAGGGAACCTGTCATCATAAATTAGCTAAATAAACCACTACCAGAATATTGTCAGGCAGCACAACACCTTCTACTTTTTGTTTCTTTCATGGCCCAGTTTAGTGGCGTCATCCAGAAAATAATCTTTGAAGATTGGTTGTATAAAGTCAAGGAGGAAGAGAGTATATCACTGAAGTCAAGGTGGGGAGCTCTGTACTCCTCCTCTGTGATTGACCTCAGGAGATCTGGTTACTGATGTCTCTGAATACAGGATCAGCAGATACAGTGAAGGGGGCTTTCGGAGGAAGAGAGAGCTTGACTTCGGTGTTGAAATCTCCACCTCCTTGACCTTATATTACCATTTACACCTCACTTTAAAATAGATTTTCTATAAGATTCCACCACATTGAGCCGTGAAAGAAACGTGATCTGGAAGGTGTTCAGCTGCTTTACAACATACTGGTAGTGGTTTATTAGGTCAATTTCTACTGACAGGTTCCCTTTAAAGGATTGTATTTGATATTTGGGGGTCTGCTGGGATTACTAGGATTACATGTAAGTGCATGTGTCACCTCCTCTCCCTTTAGTAGCCCCCAAATAATAAAGACCGTGAGTAAAGCTTGTTCTCTGCCCACTCCCATTTAGCGTCAGTGTATACAATCCAAGGCCAGAAACTTCCATAATATTGCCGATGCATCTATTACAGTGACCTTGTACTTGGTATATGCACAGCTTTTTCATTTAGAGGACACCGGTCAAAGAAAAGTTGTCATTCTTTTATCTTGTGTTAAGAAAAATCAATCCATAAACACCGCCCCCTACATCCATAAACATATTATTTGGATGTAGTGGGGGGGGGGGGGGGCAAGATTCTGCTTCAGCTTCAAACGAGAGGACATGACAATATAGAAAAATGTCTTCCCTGGTTCTCCTGTCATTAAAATTGGCAAAAATATATTTTTGTGTTTTTAATCGGGCAGGTCGCTGACGTGTGACAATGTTTTGGGGGTGTACTGTGCTGCGATTTAGTGTAGAAGGAGGAATAATTTAATGTACTCCCTCACTCTGCGCTGGCTCAGCAACCATTCTACGCAGACAAATTGTATCCTATTTAGGAAATGTCTCCATAGCAACAGAAGAATACTTATTTCCCCCCCATATATGGATATTTCCTTTAGTTTCTAATAGCACTAACTGCAATGACTAATAGTTTATAGACAAATGTATAAGGCAAAGAAGCTAAAATATAAAAATGTGTGTGATTTGTTGCATATCTCTATTTATTAGGGTGTTTGGACATTTACTAAAAGTGTCCGTTGACAAAAGTGTACTCCTGTTGGGGTAAGACTTCAGGGGGTTAAATGTTCCAGTTTTCTGTAGCATCACTAGTGGAAACTTTATTTTTGAGATCTTTTCACTGAGCACAGCACGGCCCCTCCCCCTGCAACATCAGTCGGCAACAGCAGGGGGGAGCGACTGTGCAGCAGTACATTGAAAAGTTCTCAACAATGCACCAGACTGCTCCAAGTCCAGCTAAAATCCTGGAATACAAATGAATTTTTCACAGTCCTACTAACAACACACCCAAAGGTCCTGTCCTCTAGTCTCAGAGACTCTTGGTCTCCTGTCTACACTCTGAGAAGTATGAGGCTCCCCCTAATAGGATAGATAAAAATAGGTTTTCTGCACTGGACAACCCCTTTTATGATGATGATATTTAGAGGCTCTGCGTTACTTGACTTAAATTGCCTCTGACTTCTAAATCTGGTCCCATCTGCTCTTGAATTTTCCATGCAGAGAATGTTAACAGACAAATATTTCCATTGCTGTATTGTGAAGGTCTTGAAGATATCGCATCTGTCTTATCTCCCTATTTAATTGCAGCCTCCTTCATGGTATAGAGAGCATTTGCCATCTTAAAATAACCAGCAATTATTCATCAGCAGAAGAGGAATGAGAAAAAATCTGTCCATTTTCTTCAGTATTTTCACAGTACATTAAGTTTTATGCTGGAAACTATTAGTGACACATTAACTCCTTCCCGAACACTGGGTGGACATGTATGGCAGGAACAGCAGGAATTGGGTATCTGTATTATTACACAGCTTCCGCCTCCCACCATGTACTGAAACTTCCTCAGTACAGTCAGATTACATCAGGCAGACTGAAGTGCTGAGGGAGGAAGTGTAACAGCCCATGAAGCTGCAGCATGGAGGGGCTCTTTAAACACCCCTTCAGAGCCATTCTGGCTCATTGGCATCATTTTAAAAGTTGATTTTAGAAAAAAGGATGCCATGGATTACAAATATAAGAAGCTTACCACAGTCCCAGTCCCTGGATCTATGAATAAGTGCCCCTGGTTTATCCAAGCTGGATTTTTATGATAGATTCCCTTTAAGTGAATGGAGCTGAGGTATAATACACCACAGACAACCAGTTGAAGAGAGCATCCATTTTATATGATCATTGCACAACACCTTAGAAGCTGCAGTTTTCATGGACTGTTCCTGTGTAGCACACGTCCTGGCATTACCTTCAGTAAAACAAAATGTACTGCTATGGTGTAATGGGTAATGTGATCAGGCAGCAGAATGATTTCATTGTTCTACTATAACTTCGTTTGTGCAGAGACTGGGCATTGAGAAGACAGACCCGGGTGCTTTGACGGAAGAAGAAATTAACAAGTTTGTAAGACTTGATATCGACCCAGACTCTATAACATGGCAGAGAGGTAAGTGGACAAGGGTTAAAGGGTTATTACATGGGTTATAGAATTACCCCTGTTTTTACCACAGAATTGTGGAAACTGCTAAATGCACCTAAACTAAACTGTTTCTATAAGTCCCATAGAGGTGAATAGGGACAGCGTAGTTGAGTATCCTTCACGGTTTATGTAACTCCTATTCACCTGTATAGGAATTACAGAAACGGCATTGAACAGCTGGATTTTAGGACAATTCATGACTGTTTTCAATCGGCATTTTTCTTTAAAGGACATCTACCACCAGGATCAAGGATTTTAAACCAAGCACACAGACATGCTGGTGTCTGCTCCATATGGTGGGATCTGCTCTTCTTTAAGCTTCCCATGCCCTGGATTTTAAGAAAAAAAACCTTTAAAAATTATGCATGTGAGCCTGAGGGGCTCTAGGCTCCATTAACACCTATAGGGCCCGAAGCCCCTCAGGCTCATTTGCATAATTTTAAAAACCATCGTTTGTAAAAACCAGGGCAAAGACGCTAAAAGAAGAGCAGATCGTGCCAAAGGGGGCACACAGTAGTATGTCTGTGTACTTGGTTTACGATCCTTGATCCTGATGGTAGATGTCCTTTAAATGTTTTTTTTTTTTACTAACTTTAAAAAGAAATGGAAAGTCTTTGCGTATAAAGAATCTAGAATGTAGAACCTCCTCCACATAACTATTCTTCTGGGGTGGGATGCAACATTTTGGCGCAGTTGGGTCTGGAATTTCCCTGGACTAGGAGGCAGCACAGCTATGTGGGTGAATAACTTCTTTCATTGACTGTGAGGCGGGATCTTTACACCTGTGAAACTTTAATACTCAAAAGGAGGTAGTCAGTGGCATAACACTGCAACATTGTGCATTTTCCCATAGAATGTCTAGTCTTAACTTTATACCTTTTATTGGTAGGCTTAGTTTATCAATTAAATTTGTATTGCAAAATTGGTACAAGTTAGACACACAACCAAGTTTGTGGCCACCTCTTCCTTCCTCGAGCAGTCACGCCACCTTTTTTGCACACGTCACATAGTTACATATAGTTTTATATGGTTGAAAAAAAGACACATGTCCAAAAAGTGTGTTTTTTTTGTTTTTGTTTTTTTTTTGTAGTTTTTGTTGCAAATCTCCCCATTATTTTCAGGCAAATGCAGTGGACTCTCAATAGACCCTTAAGGCACAGTTTTTTTCCTTTTCATTTAGAGTTAATAAATCCGTTTAGGTTTTGGGTTCAATGTGTCGCTCTGTTGTACACAGGGGCACAGACTGGGCACACAGAGGGGTTGTCTTCTAAAAGTCAGTGATGAGATTCGGTGTGAAATGACTTGGGCGGTGAGCAGATGGCTGCTTTACCATCTTGTTATTTTAGACAGTGATCCGAGTTTCTGTCCCTCTCATTCTCAGTAGAATTGGCAAGAGGTTTCTTAAGAAACTCAATGATCAGAAACCTTTGTCAGATCAGGGACAAATTACAAGGTCAGATGAAGATATGAGGCTGTGGAATGCATTAGTATAGTACTAGCTCAACTTTAAGGCTCTCCCAAAAAGTGTTTAAAAATATAATGGTGTTTAATACATAAACTTGCATATGAATATACAAACACATATCAACATAGTTACACATACACTTGTATACAACATAGATTTAAGTGATTCTAATGTGGCATACTTTGTAGTATAAACTCTTTTATGAGGATTATAGATGTAGAGATTATATAGGTACATCTACTGAAGACCCTCATCTACTACTGGATTATCAGTTGCCTGCTAAACTAGCATAAGCGTTTTATGTTGTACAAACTTTTATAACTGTCCAATGCAGATGATAATAGTAAACTTTGTTACAATCTGATCCTGTGCCATTCTTTCCCCCTGCCCTTCTTCCTTATTTAAGCGGAGTGCATAAATCCACTCTTTGTCCTGTATCCACTTACAGCTCAGAACTATAGGAACCTGATGGTGTCTAAAGGTAACTCTTTTAGAGACCCTGGATAGAGCTGAGCTTTCCATACCTAGCCAATATCTTCAGCCTACTTTTTGTTTCTCTACACTGTGTACAGGACGTGATATACTGCTCGCTACAGGAGAAAGGGGGAGGAAAAAAAGGTCCAGAAAGGCTGCTTTACTTAATGAATAGAGGACGTTGATTACAACGTTTACTATTATCATCTCTGCTATTTAGATAACACTAAGGGGACCACACATTCAGTTTTTCAGATGTAGATTTTGATGTCCAAACCAGGAATGGAGAAAAAGTAGAAGGGGGAGTAGCACCTTTCAATTATTTGTCTCAACCCATTATCTGCCTTTTGCTTCTAAAATTGCATCTGAAAAACTGAACGTGTGGACGCACCCTAAACTTGGAGCTCCTTACTAATTACTGAATTAGCTTCTTGGGCGCCATTGCCTAGATCAGTGGTGGCGAACCTATGGCACGGGTCCAGAGGTGGCACTCTGAGCCCTTTCTGTGGCCACTCAGGCCATCACTGCAGGACAGAGTTCACCAAACAGGACCAAATCCTGCTCTCAGTGCTATTTTAAAGTGACACTTCATTGGCTGTTTGGAACTGCAGGAAAAGTGAGAAGGTGTTGACAGAACTTCATTATCTTTGGAGGTCATCCTGCTAGACCCACCATTCTTCCTGTACAGAGAGACCCTGGAGAGAATTTATTTGTCCTCTTTCTTTCAACTGTATTAGTGGCATTAGGTGGCCGATAAAATTGAATTATGTGGAAGAACACATAGCAATAAGTTACTGCTTAAAATGCCACGGTAATACTTCACGGTAAATAAGTGGATTTTGGTTGTAGTTTGGACACTCAGTCTCTAAAAGGTTCGCCATCACTTGCCTAGATCATTGGCTGCTTAGGAATATGCATAAGAACACAATATTTAATATTGCAAAACATATAAGGGTTAAGTCGGCTTCATGATTTAGCCTCATGCTAGCCTTCGGTAAGTAGCAATGTTAGGCCATATTAATAGATATTTATGATGTAGAAGCATTGTATTGTTTCTAATCTCTAGCATAAACATTTTCTGCATTTTTTTTTTATAGTAATGGACACAAATGATCGATTCCTTCGGAAAATTACTGTTGGGCAGTCTTCAACAGAGAAGGGTTTCACTAGGACGGTAATATTTGTTAAGTTGTGTTGGACAGTAACCTTGTATACACTAGTTATATGATGGCTTGGTTATTTACTACTGTTTCCTAGAGCCCCATTGAGTGATGACAATGTATGTAATTCACTGTGGAGTAGGTTGGTGCTTTATAAGCAACAGTAGTGGATTATGATGTACGTGGTTTAGGTGGTAACCCCCGACCTATGACCACCTAAAGCACCCAACAAGCAAGAGAGTGACCCATGAAATTCTTGTACATCTGTTTCTGCTCTCAATAGACATGTACACAAGATATTAAGGACCTTTTAAAGGTCCTCCAAAGTTCCTGAAACCACAGGTTGAAAGCAGGAAGAAGAGACACATCCTACGGTCCCCAATAAGCCTGAATATGTATATGTAGGAAGTGATTCCAGACTTGTAGGGGCTATAATATTCATATAGCCCAGGGCCATGGTAGTCTTAATCCACCCCTGATGGGCAAAAGGAAAAATGGCTCCTCTTTAGATTTTAGCTGTCTGTCCAGAAGTCTGTGTAAAATATGATGTATTTTAACGGAACCCTCTAATCTATAAATGGGTGAACCATAAGGTAATTATTTATATGGTTACTGTGTTATACAGGCTCAGTTTGACATCTCTGTAGCAAGTGAAATCATGGCTGTCCTGGCCCTTACTGATGGTCTGGATGACATGAGGGTACGGCTGGGTAAAATGGTGGTGGCTTCCAGCAAACAAGGCGTTCCTGTTACAACAGAAGACTTGGTGAGTCTTAGGAGAGTGATTGGGTAGAACAGTTAACAAATGTGACCATTTTTTACACTCTACGCACTATAGGATTTAGAATTTTTGGTAAAACCATTGACGCTCGGTTCCTGTTTCCTCAGGGAGTCAGTGGTGCTCTGGCCGTCTTGATGAAGGATGCAATTAAACCTAATCTGATGCAGACATTGGAGGTAAGCATGAACCTGCCATATCTTGCGAAGCTTATTGTTGGGTCTTTATTTGTTACATTAGAACATTTCTTTTATATTTCACAGGGAAATCCAGTGTTTGTTCACGCCGGACCTTTTGCCAACATTGCACATGGCAACTCCTCCATTCTAGCTGATAAAATTGCACTAAAACTAGTTGGTCCTGAAGGATTTGTAGGTAAATATTCAGCTTTAGGAATTCGGCTCTGCTTATCAGGAGTCTACTATCCATCTTATGTCCTATTGTCTTGCAGTGACTGAGGCCGGCTTTGGAGCTGATATCGGAATGGAGAAGTTTTTCAATATTAAATGTAGATATTCTGGTTTGCGTCCTCACGTGGTGGTTTTGGTAGCGACAGTGCGGGCACTGAAGATGCACGGGGGAGGCCCTACGGTGAGTGCTAAAAGGTGGAGTGAGGATTATTTTGGGCTCCCATGCTTCTAAAATATAAATTACAACTCCGTACGTAGCATTAATTTAACAAACCGAGAGAAATGTTGTGTCCGTGGTTACAGACAAGCTTATAGGAATTAGGAGCTTAGGAATAGGTTTTTTTCATTGTCTGTAACCATGGAGATGTATAGGTCTGCATAGATGTTGTAGTTAAAAAAACGGGAAGTTATTTTCTTTCAAGAGTAGTTGAAGTGTTTCATGACTTGTTTTAGATTTGAAGAATCACCAGAACTTTACCCCTCAAACCATTAATACCTGCTGGTAAAGTCCTCCACATATCACCTAAAATTATCTGCCAGTGAGGGACTGTACCTTAATTACGGCCGCTTTTGTGATATGCAAATGAGTATAGGAGTAGAAGAGTCAAATTCAGAAGAGATGAGTCATGTTTTCTTTAGGCTTCTAGTGAACCACACCTCCTTCTTTGATCGACAGCTCTGTGTCTCTTCAAATCTTGACCTGAGCAGAAGTCCCCTACCTGTCAACTTCCTGTCCAAAATGCTGTCACTCTCCTTGTATGGTGTATTTAGCAATGATCACTGTGTGGGAAACTGAATGGTCTCCTCACCATGGGCGGGGGAAAACTTGGAGAAAAAGTTTTTTCAGTTCTATAGTACCTATAGTAGAAGCATGCAGGTGTCATATAGAAGATCAGAATCTCCTATTGGATTACAGCAGATACCCCCTCTCCTGTAGGTCACATAATTGAAACTTGGAACAATAGAACTGTCTGAAGTGGTGTTCCCTCTTTAGCCTCTAAAAGTGATTTATCTTAAGCAATGCATTACTGTTCTCTGCTCATTTTCACATGACTTTTTTTTTTTTCAAGATCTCTCATAAAAGAGGGAATACTAGAAAGGGCTTTTCATACACTTCCAGAGAATTAAGGTAGTTTAAAGGGATAAAATCTGGTGACGGTTCCTTTTAAAATAGGTGTTTGTGGTGGATGGATTTGTAGGGGGCCCTCAGATTGTAATGTTAGAAACCGCACATATCATGATTTTAGGGGATATCCCAAATTCAGTGATTATGCAATTATCCATCTTGTACACAGCTGTCTAACACGGATGTAGAGTATATATGAAAAAAAAAACAACCATTTTTTATGTAAAGATTAGCTTTTAGGTACTTTAAGAAAATGTGAAACTTGCAGCAGATACTATATATACTTGTTATTCACAGGAGCATTTTTTTCCCTTCCAGGTTACTGCTGGAGTCCCTTTGCCTAAGGAGTATACAGAAGAGGTGAGCCTATAAGTGGCTGATTTATTTTTTTTCTATTGCTGCCCTATAAATAGACCAGCGAAAGGTTTAGTCATTTGCTCGTGCTCCGCGCTGAATCGCTTTCCTGCTGCTGTGTTTTGTTTGCCTTGAAATAAGAGCTTTATTCACATCAATCTTCTGTGTGTGAGTCAAGTACTAATCATTCTGTTATGAGCCCTGCTTTCCTCTCCTGGTCCATGCTAATATTTTCAGGACAACTTTATCATGGCTGCAGACGTGTCAGATTGCCCATAGGTGGCCTACGCTTCTTAAAGGGAGAAGTAGAGAGCCCATTGTGCCAGCCATTCGTGTCATGAAGGAGATATTATACTCCAGCATAGTCATTTTATTTTCAGCTCTGTGTATGAGATTGACCCATTAGAAATCTAAATGCAGGTTTAAGATTTTGGCCTTTTGATACCTGGCAATGTGGCAGCGATTAGCAGCGAGAATGGCGATTAAAGTGCTATCCTAAAAGCGTCACCTCCTTCCCACACAAATGGTTAAATACATGTTTCTGTCTTTGATGTTTCCATCACTGACAGCTGCCTGTGATCACACAGAGACCTTGTAATAAGCAGAAATGAATCTGCTCTGCAAATGGAAGAGGCGAGTCGTATTCTGCATTTATATTTAAATGGTGATTGTCAAAGATTATACGGTTCAGCAGCACCTGGAAAACTTGGCGCCTTGTGTTCATGCATATAGAAGTGTCTAGCAGTGTGCTGCCATGTGATGAAATCCAGCCCTGCTGATACTCCCTATCTGTGGGTATTGAAGCACCCCTGCCTTGTGATTACTAATGCCCATGAACCTGAAAACCGGACAAATATCTTTTTTTTTTTTTTTTAAAAACACTAAATGCATTTACTTTTTAAAAGATTAATACAAATGTCAGTTTTTTTCAACAAATGGTGTCTCCCTTCTGTTATATAGTAGACCATGGCTTAGTCTGAACCCTGTACATGGACCTGTGTGTCCATTAGAAGTCAGTCGGTCAGTTGAAAAAAAAAACCATTTGGATTACACATTTGGAGTACTGTTTGTGAAAATGGATGATGGCAAGGATACACTTTTAAAATTCATCTGTTTCTTGTTTTTTTTTCTGTTGGCTCCAATGGGCTCCTTCCACACAATCTTAAAGTACACCCTGGCCTGGACCCGGGTGCAGCATACGACAAGCTGTAGAGGAGCGGTGAGCGCTATTCACCCCTCCCCTCTCCATAGGAAGGTGCGCTCCAGGGCCGTACTTACGTCAAAAGATAGAGCATGCTCTATCTTTTTCCCGGCAACGTACAGTACGGTGACAATGCGTAATGAACTCCTATGGCGGACGTATGCTAGCTGCCATTCACCCAGCTAGCATATACATAAAGTGGGCCTAAAAGAGTATCCTTAATTTCAGATGGTTTTTTGATATTGTGGGGGGCACACCAATGTATTCTTGCCCAGGCATACAGCGGGTGCAGGAGGGAGGAGGGCTGAGAGCATCTCACCTCTCAGTTGAAAGATGAGCGACTCTAGTTTGTTCACAATGCAGTAAAGCACTGTCGATCACATTTACTAAAACGGTGCAAACACTGTGCACACATTTCTGTTGGACTCTGCATGACAAGTGTGGTGCACGGTCCACCTGGGCACCAGACCACCCACTCCAATAACTAAATTTGTGTCACGTGAAGAATAGTGCAGTCGCGACACAAAACTGTCATGTTGGACATATATGAGGCGCGGACACTTCCTAAATACCTGTGCAAGCAGTTTGCACATAAAAGAACGTGCAAAGTCAGACAGAAAACTGGTGCACAGTCCTTGGTAAATGTGTTCCTTGGACTCACCGAACTGTGACCAAGTGCCATAGACCACTAAGGGGGCTATGATGTGGCCGTAAATTGTGCAGTCGTATCACCGCCTCCCATACGTTCATCTGCATGAGACCTTAGTTTGTAAAGAAACAGACTGGTAAGTTCCCCTTAGCTACAATGTTACTTCTTTGTTGCTATGGCAAATCCTGATAATGAAATGTATAAGACAAATAATTGTCACATCCCCCCTGCAGACAATATAAAAGTGATCTCAAATGACATTTACGCTTTAAAACTGGACGCAGAGATACAAGTAAAAATGGTTAGTATATTAGTAAGCACCTTATTATTATAACAAAATTTTTGGATCCATCATCCAGTAGTCAATAATAATCATCTGGCATCGATTTTTACGCATTAGTGGGAAATATTAGGGACCATAAAGTAAAAAAGACATGACGTAAAAGAATCTTTTAGTAGGAGTTTTGCAACGCATGATCCTTTGTCTGCTGCCCGTTTAGGCTGGATGGACCTCCTATCTGCAGTGCGGCTGCTCACCTCTCTCAATAGACCTCAAGGTGGCCTACGAATTAGCAGCTGCGTTTGCAGAGAGCTCATGGTCCCCAGAAACGGTTGTGTGCATAGGGCCTAAATAATGGTCAGAAAAAGTAATTGCATCACAATGATTATAGGGGTTATTCCCTGCTGAGAAATGTATGGAATATTCATCTTGCATACCAACTATTGGACAATGGTGGTCCTCTGACCCCTTTTTGGACAGCCTTTTCTCTTGCTCTTTCACAAAACATGGAATTTTTAAGAAAAATGTTTTGTTCACTGTTATTTGTTGTTTGGTATGGCAAAAATATAAGGTGCATGTCTTAAAAACTCTGGTCATCCTTGTACCAGAAACTAAAATTTTTGCAGGTTAGACTTGGAATAGATTACCAATACAAGACAGGGCAGTTCTCCAGTGTAAATGATAAGTGTGCCATCTGTTCTCTTACTCTTGCTCAATCTTTAGAGAAGTGTCAAAAGCAGCTGAAGTTGCTTTGGAAAAATTTGCATCTTTTAGGGTTCATCTGGCAGATCACCCTAAAAAGGACCCCTGAATCCATCTTTATAATATATTATAATTTTTTTAAATTATCTTTCAGAATTTGGAACTGCTGGAAAAAGGCTGCAGTAATCTACATAAACAGATTGAGAATGCCACCATGTTTGGCGTACCAGTGGTCGTCGCAGTCAATGCTTTCAAGTAAGAATCTCTTGGTTCAATCCTTCTATCACATCAGGATCAGGAATTATCCAGTTTAATATTTTTCTCCGTTATAAACTGAATCATCATAGATCATGCTCTTAGTATGAAAGCCACTTCTGTGAACTGTGGTTCACAGCTTTGTTTGATGGGAACATTGCCATGAGCTGTTCAATAGCTGTAGTAACTGCAAAGACTTTAGTATAGTGACAGAGAAAATAGTAATAAAGAAGTTTTCTCACTTTGATCACTAATCCTATATATAGAGGTAAGGTTCTGAAATGAATAGAGCAGGTGATAAATTTTAAGAGAGTATACAAAAAAACTAAATGAAGAGATTTATGAACTGGACACCTTCAAAAGTGTGTTAGTACCAGCTAGCTGGAGGGGGAAAGAGTGAACCGCTGTGTCTTGCCCCAAATTGCCGCATCGGAAGCTTAGAAGAAAATACCGGGCTTGACCAAAAGAATCGCTGTACACCAAGAAAAAGAGCAGAAAAGAACAATGTGGTAAAGGAATGGATTTTAATTGTTGTAATTTTTTTTTTATCATTTTTTTTTTTTTTTGCTTTATTTACAAAAATTAAAATCCATTCCTTTACCACATTGTTCTTTTCTGCTCTTTTTCTTGGTGTACAGTGCGTTTTTTGGTCAAGCCCCATAATTTCTTCTAACCTTTCAAGGTGATAACATTTGTAATATACTTCCTAAGAGATTTCCGGCGCTCGTCTTTGTTCTACCTTTATTTAATTGCTATGCGTTTGAAGGCCCTTGTCCTGGACCGAAAAGCGTAGCAATTAAATAAACCTGTATTAAACCTTAATACTGCATCTTGGAGCTGACTTAATTTTTAGCGCTACTTCCATTTGCTCCAGTCTCGGTGCTAGGAGCCATTGCCGACTTTTTTGCTTCTGACTCCTGCAGTGAGCATCTTAAATAAGCTCTGTTCACTTCAGACAGATAAGGAGGCTAATGAGGAGGTTAACTCTTTCCATACCTAGAGAATATTTCATTTTAATGAATGAGCTCTTTGAGCTATCCAGAGACTAAGTCATTACATGCTTTATCAGGTTCCTTTAGCTCTCAGCTGCCAGTGGATACAGGACAGAAAGCTGATTGATACAAATTGCTTAAATAATGAATAAAGGTAAAGGAACACAGGAACATATTTCTTTAATAATAGTAAACTTTGTAATATACTTTATGATCTGAACTACTGGTTTATGCAATTTGAACCTTTTTATGGTGCAACCTGGTCCTCCAGAATGAGGCCTACCGCTTGTTAGTGGTTCTAAACTTGTATTCATAGAGGGGAGATGTCCATATTCTGCAGTTTATTTATAATTATATATTAGTATTTTGAATGTGGTAATCATTCTGTATAGTGTTGTCGGGGTACAGTAAAAATTATATTCTACTTTTGCCTCTAGAACTGACACACGAGCTGAGCTGGAACTGGTTTGCCGCCTGGCTAAAGAAGCAGGGGCTTTTGATGCTGTGAAATGTACCCATTGGGCAGAAGGTGGAAAAGGAGCAGTAGACCTTGCCCGGGCCGTGCAGACTGCATCTCAGGCTCCAAGCGGATTCAAGTTCTTGTATGATGTAGAGGTATCTCCCAGGCCTGACCACATGGCAGTAATATATGGTCTTATTGCAGTAAGAGCATCTGGAATGAATGGATGGATGGTTGTCATTATCTTTCCCTTTTCTGCCTAGTTGCCAATTGCTGATAAGATCCGGATAATTGCCCAGAAGATCTATGGTGCTGATGACATCCAACTTCTCCCCGAGGCTCAGAAAAAGGCTGAACTGTACACTAAGCAGGTGAGTTAGTGCAGATATAGTGCAAGATATAGCAAATGTAGGTTCTTCTTATAACATATAAAGCGGATCCGTAATTCACGGAAATAATGTTAGACTTGTTTACCCATGAGGGGCCCCTGATTCTACCGCGTTGATGATGATGATCAATCATCATCCAGTTAAGACAGCACCAGGGACTGATCTGCAGTTGCTCGTCTCAGCCACTACACAGAGAATGGAGCTGTACTACCTGTTCTCTTCTTTAAGATGATTCCAGTGCTGGAGGCTGCTGAGGGCAGCAATTCTTCTGTGGTTCTGGTTGTTGACCCTGAATAATCCAATTTCGAATACCTTTGGCCATTACTGGCCGAGAAGAGACATAAAATCATTAGGCAAGCTTCTGAGCCATCACAAATGCTAAATGCTGTAGCCAATAATTGTCTTCAACAATAACAATTAACTTGGATAATTACATAATGGGGGAATTAGAGTCATTTGTTGAAATCATTTAACCTCTACCGTGTGTTCATCGGAGGTTCTGCTGTTGCCAGGACAACTCAGTTGTGACCGACCAGATTATTTCCAAGTTTTTTGTGTTGGATTAGATTTACTTAGTATAATTTATTTTCTCCATATTCAGGGCTTTGCAAATCTGCCAATCTGCATGGCCAAGACCCATCTGTCTTTGTCTCATAACCCAGAGCTGAAAGGTGCACCGAAGGGCTTTGTCCTGCCTATCCGTGATATAAGAGCCAGTGTAGGGGCTGGATTCTTATACCCATTGGTTGGAACGGTAAGAAACTATTATTGCATTACATCCCTAGCACTGAATGAGAATTGCCATCTTGTTTATATAGCTACCATACTGCTGATTGTTACTGGAAATAGTCATTAAGTTTGTAATGCTTATAGTTAAATCCGATAGATCCTTATATGTAATTACTATACAGTGCTATCATAAATATTGCACTTCTAGAATGTGAATCAGAAAGGGATGTAATTAGTCAACAGAATACAGGCTGTCACCAGATATGCGCTGAATTCTATCTACAAACTTTCCCACTTTTATTTATATATATATTATATAAGTGGGAAAGTTTTTAAATATATATATATGTAATATATATATATATGTATATATGTAGGCCCTGCCAGTGTGGAGGGTGGTAGTCCCCGACCAGCTTAGTATATAGGTGGCAGAAACTTGTTCCAGTTCTTTACATATCTGCCTTTGACATCTGCACCCATCAGACATATGTCGATAGCCGTAATTGTTGTGATCAAACTAGATAAATATGTTATCTATATTAAATATACTCAGGATAACAAAATAACACATTCTCTAATTTACTGTTTGTAACAAAAATACAGCATTTCACAGATATAATTAAACTGTCTCTATCAGTCCTGGTGTACACAATTTCACCAGTCTGCACACTGTAATGCTCCCTGCCCCTCCCCCTGCATTGCAAGATGAGCTCATACACAGACACTTCCTACTGGCAAGCAGTCTCTCTTTTTCTATGTGTCATCTATAGTAGAATGTTCAGAAGCTAAAAAAAATTGAAGTTTCTGGTTAGAGAGGCCCCGCCAACACTCTGGATTTTTACACTGACCATCACTGCGTGATAGGAGCTAAAACCGCAATAAAAGGGAGTAAAATTGTGAAGTAAAGGTTTAAAATGAGCTTTATTGTGTAATCATCACTAGGGGATTTAAATTTGAGAACTTTCTTTCATGGGCAAACCCCTTTAACCCTCTGTCCCTTATCTATTGTACAATTGTAGTTGTATTGAGGTTTTTAATTACCCAGTAAACCTTTAAAGGGAATCTGTTGTGAGCATACAAAGCTGCAGACAGTGTTATGTAGCAGTCATGGGGCTCTGTGTAACCAAACCTTTTTCTATTCCAAATGCATTTATATTCCAGTAATGTAGCTGGATTTTGGAGCACTCTGGTGTACTGGTATCAGACTTCTTTTCATTGAACACATTACACCCACTTCCCTATGAGTAGATGCTGTAGTTTTCAGACAGAAGCCTACTGCAGCACCTGCTCAAGAGGCTGTGTGCTGTGATATACACCAGTGAATTCGCACACCAAAGTGCAGCCACAATCCTGCATATTAATAAACATTTCACAGGGCTGCTGCTTGCAACACACACAAAGCTATGGTTACACAGATTCCCAGGTCTGCAGCTTTGTCTGCTAACAACTGCTGATTATTAACAAAAAATATACAAATTATGTAAAATCAAACCAGTGATAATTGGTTATATTTGATAGTTCACACACTGAAATGGTTTGCCATCTAGGGCTAGAGATTGGTATAGAAAATTGTGAATTGTTATTCACACATGAAATGGGATAAGATAACTGTCCTAAGCTTTGCTGCTCCAATTAATTTCATTAATGTTCTTTCTTGCTAGGAGAGTACATAATATATGTCTCTTGCTTGGATTTTTGCCATATGTTTAATTGTCTCATAATTCTTTGTATAGGACACATGAACCTGTGTTTAGAATTGCAGGAGAAATATCCCATGGCAGCATCTATTAGGCCAGGGACATATAAAGCACAACACCTCATACGTTTTGCAGTGTATTATATAAGAGATCAAATGCTCTCGTGTAAGTGTACCCTTGTGGGACAAAATATTGTAAAAAAAAAAAAACACAAAGAAATTGTCCGCGATCACAAAAAAATTGCATAAATGCCGATAAGAATTAATTTACGACCCCCCCCCGCCCCCCAAGTGTGTACAGATCTAATCTTCTGGGGGGGTTTTCACAAAAAAAAAAGCCCTCACACAGCTAATTTTCTAAAAAAAAAAAAAAAAATTCTGCAAAAAGTTTCATAATGCAAAAACAACCCTTAATAAATGTGGTATCACTGTATGTAAATGGACCCAGGAAAAAATATTATTTTTTTGTTATTTAGGTTTGATGATAAAGGAAGAAAAATGTTTTATTAGAAAAGCAACAGATTGTTCCTTTTTAAATATGCTTCACCAGTAGAATATATGAAACCCTAAATTGTGCTATTAAAAACAGTATTTGAAAAAAAAGACAACATACAACTATAGTGACTAAAAAAAACCCCATCATAGCTTGTAGAAGGCATTAAAGGAAAGAAACCCAAAAAATGACTTCAAAAACGGGTGCGGAGATAAGGGAGGAAATAGGGCTGAGCTGCAATACCAGAGAGTTTTGTTTGCTTTTCATCAACCATAGTCAGTACCAGGGAAGGTTTTGGCTTGTTTGCATAGCTGCAAGACCGCTCTGTATAACCTGCAATCACCTACAACCTGAATTCCAATCGCTTTTCACTAGTATAAAGGCCTCTTTCAAAATATTGTATGCTACAACCATGTACTGGAGATCACTCACCTCCCCATAGCGAGACATGGTGCCCGGCCGTACATACAGGAAAAGATAGAGCAATCTTTATCTTTTTCCCGTGGATGGTACTTTATGGTGACAGGTGTGTGGTCACCATACCACAGGCAGGCGCCGTTCTATGGGAACCGAGTATCGGTCTCAAACACATTGCTGTGAAAGAGGACTAAAGCCAGTAAGTACACGTAGCCGATCCTCACACTGCTGTGTGTAAGCTCAATTGTCACTTTCCTATTTGCTCTGAGTGACTGCTGTAGTATCCTGCTGCAGCTTATACTCAGAGCAGAGAAAAAAGCACTGTGGAGCAACTTGGTGCAGAGAGTTAAGCACAAAGCAGTGTGAGGACCCTAGAGGAAGTTCATAAGTTAAAAGAAGTTTATTTTGCTGCTAACCACAAACACAAATATATGATCATACATCCCTTGTAGCTACAGTGTAACACTGTCTTTAGTCTCTGTATGGTGAAAAGCTGTTTCAGATATATAAAAATTAAACCTCAATGTGGGAGAAAAACAGGTTTGTAGACCACTTTTGTCTTTTTACAAAGTCCTACTGATAGAGCCTTTGTTTGTTATAGATGAGCACAATGCCTGGCCTGCCAACAAGACCCTGCTTCTACGACATAGACCTGGACCCTGTAACGGAGCAAGTGAATGGATTGTTTTGATCACACATTACAGGTATAATGTCTTACAGACTCATTTACACAACCGTAATGGGGAGTGGCCAAGCAGTGAGCATAAATCTCACCGCAACGTGACTGTGCATGGAGAAATATACTTGTCCTATATTTCGCCGTGTTATGGTGCCGGCCCTGCGCTTTGATGTGCACAGGGGAGGGGCGAGCAGCACTCATCCCTTCTCCTCTCTAGCGTGTCGACAGGTGCCTACGGCCAGTGAGTACATTTTTGTCTGAATGCACCATAAATGTGTAGGTTAAAGGGTTGTCCAAGGGTATAAAAACCCCTTAGGTGGCCAGGATGGGACGGGTTAAAAAAATAGACATGTACTTACCTCCACGATCCCTCCTGGCATCCAGCGCTACTATCTCTGCGGTCAGGGGCACGGAAGCTGCGCTACGCTCAGCTTTTGGCCGGCCAAGGTGGCCCACATGATGCAGCGCTAGGAATAGGGAAGCGTGGGGGTCCCAAGTTGAGTGCAGCACAGCTTTCGTGCCCCTGTTTGTTTACACAGGGCACAGGTGAGAAAGCTGGCTGCACTGGACGCACTTTTTGTTTTGTTTTTTTTAACCCTGCCACCCAAGAGTTTTTTTTTTTTATACTCTCAGACAACCCCTTTAAGGATAACATACAGGCAGATTTTTAATGACCTGCTTCATATACTCAATACTATTTTATTTTCCTTCCAGGTTGTGATGCTGGATAATCTGCATTGTTGCCCTGGAGAAGTTGCAATTGAGATTCTGCTGCTTGAATTTTTTTTACTTAGTATTTTTTTTTTTTTGTAAAAGGTGTTTATTTCGCCTTGGGCATTTCCCATCTGTCAATAAGAGAAACAATATTTTATAGTTTTAGAGAAGTCTCTTGAGATTCTAAATTTTATTCCACACTTTGTGTGTTTTATTCTGATTGATCTCTAGCTAGGGCACACACGCATTGTTTTTAATGATATTTCCTACTTGTGTATCTGTATTACTTCATATCGATCTCCACCCACCTGCACACCATCTGCCGTTTAGAAAGTGAAGCCAATGTATGTTGGAAAGTTATGCAGTTTCCTAATAAATTCTTTATCCTTTTTCATAAGTTGTCTGCTTGCTGTAAATGAATGGGCCAGGGTGTAACCAAAAGGAGGGCAGAAGTTGTAGTTGTACCAAGGCCTGGGAGACTTGAGGAACCATAAGAAGAGATCAGTACTATAAATTAGACATTAGAGTTGTTGAATTGTTTTGGGGTATAGGAGTTTTAAATTGTACTTCTGTGAATAGGGATCTTTTCTGTCTTTTTTTTTATTTTAGATGTTGAGCCCCATTTATATTAATGGGGCCTACAGAAATACATGTGATTCTCTCCAAAAAAAAACAAGTGTATGTAAATCATCCAATGATCACAGCTTGTCACAGGAGAGCTCCAATACCACAGGACCAACAAAAACCGGTTACCGGTACAGGGTGCTGTTCTCACATATTCATTAAAGCGCCAGTTTGAGCATGTGCCCTGCTATCTCCGCCCCTCTCATAATGAGGGATATGCAAATATGTTTTCCAAGATGGGAAATGGAAAACAATGCCTCCTTTTGCTACCTTGTGTGGCAGCCCCCTTAACACCAAGAATGACTTAAAAGAAGTCTAATGACATGATGCGGGATTAAGCCAAACAGAAGGAACAGACTCCCAACTGTAGACTGCGCTGTTTCCACCTGGCTTGGTCTCTTCAGCACAGCGTAATCTGTTCCTTCTGGAATAGATACACTGGTTTGTCTTAATCCCACATCATGTCGTTAGACTTCTTATAGGTCATACTTTGTGTTTAGGGGGCTGCCTTTCAAAAGGAGGCATAGTTTTCCATTTCCCACCTTGGAAAATGTAATACCATATTTCCCAGAATTCCCTAGTAGAGCACCGATGGATTCAAGTCTCCCCACGTCCATGAGGCGGCCTTAAATGGAAAACTCTCCACAAGGAGAACGCTTACTTTCTGACTCTAATAATGAATGAGGTTGCTGGAGAGAGCTGGTCAGCAATTTCTAACACTCCTGTAGTATTAAATAGAGGAGGGCTCCCATTTTTATGATCCCAACAGTCAGACCCCCACCAATCAAATTGCAGATAGGGGATAACAATCATACTTGGGGACATTCCCCTTTAAAGTTAACCACAAAAAGTACATTATATGGCATTTCCATGTCGCTGGCCATGTCTTTATAAGTTTCCAACGTGCAGGACGAAAAATGCATTTATATCCAGAATCCAGTCTGGGGGTGGTATTAGCGTCCCAGCAGTCAAGCAGGCGTGCCCTGTCATGGCCTCCTCGTCAGCTAACTACGCCTACTTATCTCCATGTACTTAAAGCAAGCCCTACCTCCTTGTCGACTCCCCCGTCTGGCCAGTGTCTCGTCGGAATTCCCGTGCATGCGCCGAGCTTGGACGAGTTTGAATGGCCAGATGGGGCAGTCGATCAGGAGGCAAGACTTGCTGCGGGTCCCCGGAGATAAGGTGTAGTTAGCAGTCAAGCAGGCACACCCTGCCATGGCCACCTTGTCAGCTGGGACGATAACACCATCCGCATGACTGGATGTCATAGGGTGATATAAATGCATATTTCTGGCTGCACGCAGCATTGGAAACTAATAAAGACATGGCCCCAGTGATAGCGTTGGTGCCCACACACACATACAAGCTGGTGCTAATGTCTGTTAACCTACAGTACAGTGAAATGCAGTATTAAACTCATACAAACCACGACCATTCAAATTCTGCTTTTGGTCTGATAAAGTCCAGGACCCAGTGCTGCAGGAATATATAAATGTCTAATAATTAATCGGTCTTTCACGTCCTTTAATATATTTGATGACATCCTACAGTTAGGCTTATCTAAACTTCCCAATAGACATAAAATAAGAATCAACCAAACCTGATGATTTTGGTGGGTTCGGACAACCATGTAATGTCTAAAGTGATTTGCATTGCAGCAGTTCAATCTACTTCAATAATTAATGTAACTGCAATGAAAAAGATTTCCTCCACTAAAACAGCCTCATATGCCATATACGGTACCTCCTGTGCACTGATAAGTATTGATGATCAGAGTATATCCCAGGCTGGTGAGCCGTGTGGTGTAATATGAAGCAGCGGTGACCTTGCTCTCTCCCCATTGAAGGACACAGTAATTATTTGGTTATGTATAATTTCTTGATTAGAAGTCGTGGGAAGATATGACATGAATTCTTCCCAGACTTCTTGTTCTGTTTTGC
The DNA here is from genome assembly GCF_040894005.1 of Engystomops pustulosus. NCBI lineage: Eukaryota > Metazoa > Chordata > Amphibia > Anura > Leptodactylidae > Engystomops > Engystomops pustulosus. The sequence continues at coordinate 50,281,378 of NC_092417.1, forward strand.
CATAGCAAGGCATGTTTAACTCCACCAGTCTTGACCGTTTGATGCCCTGAGTAGGTGTGTTTACTAGTACAGAAGCTGGCAAGTTCAAGGAGAAATGTAGATCACTTGGACAATTCCCTGCTCCTTCTGTGGTACATGGCATCATTATACGGTAAAATAGAAAAAGTTATTGTCCTCTCTAAAAGAACTGGTAAATTGTAAATGAGACCTGTACAATAAAAGTATATCTAACCAGGAGGGACTTGCTAAGAAGGCATTCTGCTATTCTAACAGTCCAAAAATGCATGTAGAGGCATTTAATAAGAGCTGACAAACAATTATGCAAAGATATTCCTCTTTTGCTAGATACAGAAATCTGCCAGCAAGTGCAACGGGGGTGTACCCAAAGGGCCATATTTGCCTACAAACAGTCATGATGGAGGAAGAGACTGAAAATGTGAATGGCATCTAAAGCTGCTGCTTTTTCTATTAAAAAATAAATAAATGGATTGTAATTTAAACAGATGTCTGGATGGATACATAAATAGCAAAGTATCAGTTTGTTTTAACAGCTACCATAATCTGTATAAAAAAAAAATCCCTTTTCAGTTATTGTCGGTTATTTTCTGGAAGCCAAAACGCAGAGGGGGACTGGCCCTAAGTGTGATGAAGTTGACCCCACCCCATATGGGGCTCATTTACATATTCACAAGTTTTCTAGGCACAAATTAGTACTGCCTTGAACACAATCACGAAGGGGAACATTTACTAAGGAACGTGCGCCAGTTTTCTGTCGGACCTTGCACATTCTTTTAGTGCAAACTGCTTGCATAAGTATTTAAGTAGTGTCTCTGCCACATTTGTGTCGCACATGCCCATTTTGTGGCGCAGCTGCAGTATGCTTCATGCTACATAAATTTCCGCACTGAAGGGGGCGTTCCAGTGCTCAGTCCGACCAAGTACCGACAGAATTGTGTTGCAAACCCCGTGTTAAAGGTGCACCAAGTGCACATGTGGTGCAGTCAGTCGAGGCAGTGGAGGGGGCGCCGGATTCAGGATTTCTGAAATATACAAAGGCAAACTGCACATAGTTCAATGTTCTGCAATGTTCCTAGTAAATTTGCCCCAATGTTTCTTTCTTTAACCTAGTTTTATTGTTGTCCTGCAGTTGTGGCTGGTGTTACATAACAAGTGATTAGGGCTGAGCTGCACTACAAGACATAACATATGATAGTGGTGTTGTTTCGGCTCGTTTCACATAGCCCCTTAAAATAATAGTTGTGGGAACATGGATCTTTACAGAATATCACAAGTATCCGGTAGTTGTAGGGAATATGTGTGCAGGGAAGTTACTATGGATTTCATAATGACATCTCTTCTGTAAAGCTGAGTTATGGATTGTAACATCTACAATAGAAATGCAGCTTATTCTGTAAGTGACTATAACTGAATGTGACAGACAAAAATGTGTTAAACCCCATATTATCACCAAATAAAAAAAAAGGAACATTGCATACGAATAACCGACAGAGAGGGAAAGAAAAACACTTGCACATACGCCTTTGCAGAAGATGCCCGTGGCTTTCTCATTAACACATCCAGCACAAGGATCCTGCCATTGACTTGGTGATGTGATTAATGAGGTGTTGGTTCAGTAAATCTCACCTACATGGCAGATAATAAGAATCCTTCCCGCTGAAAAGAGACTTTTTCCATCTGTAAAATATAATTGGAATTGAGAAAAACAAAAACCATGTGGCATTCGTATTACTTTTATGGACTTGTTCTTTTATCATGAATACTTGGAATTCTCATTCTTCACCATAACATTGTAGTTCTTCTAAGTATAAATCAGAGGAGTCTATGCTGAGAGCTCTGTTTTATACAAAGCCAGAATAGAGCACCCATAGAAGTACATGCAGTCTATCTGTGCCCCTTTATGTTTCAGATTTTGTACAGAAGCATTTCAAGGTATAAGGAAACATTTTGCAGCATGTTCCGTCATATTCTGTATATTACGGACATGTTCTTACCTATTAACGCTCTGACTATGGCTAAGAACACATAAATGTGCTCAGTCTGTGAAAACCCGTTGCCGGATTTCATGGACTGAAAACTCTGCCAGGACTCCAAGCATCATAGTACAGTCATGGCCAAAAGTTTTGAGAATGATACAAATGTTAATTTTTACAAAGTCTACTGCATCAGGTTTTATAATGGCAATTTGCATATACTCCAGAATGTTATAAAGAGTGATCAGCTTAACAGCAATTAATTGCAAAGTCAATATTTGCCTAGAAAATGAACTTCTTCCCCAAAACACATTTAAACTTCATTGCACGCCTGCCTTAAAAGGAGCAGCTAACATTGTTTCAGTGATTGCTCCATTAACACAGGTGTGGGTGTTGATGAGGACAGGGTTGGAGATCAATCTGTCATGATAAAGTAAGAATCACACCACTGGACACTTTAAAAGGAGGCTGGTGCTTGGCATCATTGTTTCTCTTCTGTTAACCATGGTTATCTCTAAAGAAACGCGTGCAGTCATCATTGCACTGCAAAAAACTGGCCAAACAGGGAAGAGTATCGCAGCTAGAAAGATCGCACCTCAGTCACCAATCTATCGCATCATCAAGGAATTCAAGGAGAGAGGTTTCATTGTTGCCAAAAAGGCTCCAGGGTGCCCAAGTAGGACCAGCAAGCTCTAGGAGCGTCTCTTAAAAGTGTTTCAGCTTCGGGATCTGGCTACCAGCAGTGCAGAGCTTGCTCAGGAATGGCAGCAGGCAGGCGTGAGTGCATCTGCACACACTGTGAGGCGGAGACTCTTGGAGCAAGGCCTGGTGTCAAGGAGGGCAGCAAAGAAGCTACTTCTCTCCAGAAAAAACATCAGGGACAGACTGATATTCTGCACAAGGTACAGGGAGTGGACTGCTGAGGACTCTGATGAATCCCCTTTCTGATCATTTTCTCTGATGAATCCCCTTTCCGATTGTTTGGAACATCTGGAAAACAGCTTGTTGGGAGAAGACGAGGTGAGCGATACCACCAGTCTTGTCTCATGCCAACTGTAAAGCATCCAGCAACCATTCATGTGTGGGGCGGCTTCTCAGCCAAGGGAATCGGCTCTCTCACAGTCTTGCCTAGAACACATCCATGAATAAAGAATGGTACCAGAATGTCCTCCAAGAGCAACTTCTCCCAACCGTCCAAGAGCAGTTTGGTGATCAACAATGACTTTTCCAGCATGATGGAGCACCTTGCCATAAAGCAAAGGTGATAACTAAATGGCTCAGGGAACAAAACAGAGATTTTGGGTCCATGGCCTGGAAGCTCCCCAGATCTTAATCCCAATGAGAACTTGTGGTCAATCATCAAGAGACGGGTGGACAAACAAAAACCAACAAATTGTGACAAAATGCAAGTATTGATTGTGCAAGAATGGACGGCTATCAGTCAGGATTCAGTCCAGAAGTTGATTGAGAGCTGCCAGGGAGAATTGCAGAGGTCCTGAAGAAGAAGAGTCAACACTGCAAATATTTACTTGCTGCAGTAACTCATTCTAACTGTCAATAAAAGCTTTTCTTACTCATAATATGATTGCACTTGTATTTCTGTATGTGATAAAAACATCTGACAAACACACATAAAAACCAACAGATCATGTGAAAATATAATATTTGTGTCATTCTCAACTTTTGGCCATGACTTTGGCCATGTAATAAGTGAAATAAATAGTCCCTGCTTCGCTGCAGAACACCGGTGCTGTTATCCCCTGCTGCATATGTTGCAAAGCAAGAGATCAACCTTTTGAAGTGTTCTGTTAATGGCCTCCAATTTGTTCTTGAGTTTGTGTGCTGCAACAATCTTCTTCAAATATTTTTTATGGGCTTCAACTGTGAACGCCACTCCAGAATTTTCCAGGAAACCAAGCCTTGGTGCACTTGTATGATGCATAAAGGGCTGTATCAATTCAGCAAGTTATTCTACACATAGGGGATATCATTGTGATCAGTGGAGATCCAACAGCTGGGACCCTTAGAACCAGATTCCCGGTCTCTCATAACAGCATAAGAGTGTCAGAAATTGCCAAGCACAGTGCTTGTATATCTCCAGAACTCTAATTCACAGTCCATGTGACCTTGGGGTCTACTGCCACCAAATCTTGCACATCAATGGCACATCAATGCGAACTGTGGCCAGAAGGTTTGCTGTGCCTGTCAGCATAGTGTCCAGAGGGTGGAGGAGATACCAGGACCGCTACCTCTGTCTTTTTGCAAAGAGGAACACTGCCAGAGCCCTGCAAAATGACCTCCAGCAGACCACTAATGTGCAAGTGTCTGCACGAACAGAAACCGACTCCATGAGGATGGAGTCCACAGATGGGGGAGTTGTGGGCCAGTTGGCATTTGCCAGAGAACTAATTTGCCACTTGTGCCCTATGCTCTTCACAGATAAAAAACAAGAAGGTTTATACTGAGCACATGAGACTGACATAAGAGTCTGGATATGCTGTGAAGGGTGATCTGCTGCCTGCAACATCCTTCACTGTGACCGGTGCGTCAGTGGGTCAGTAATGATGTGGGGTGGCATTTCTTTGGAGGGCCGTACAGCCCTCCATGTGCTCCCAGCGGTAGCCTGACTGCCATTAGGTTCCCGGGATGAGATCCTCAGACCCCTTGTTGGCCCTTTGTTCCTCCTAATGCAGGACATTGCTAGACCTCATGTGGCTGGAGTGTGTCAGCAGTTCCTGCAAGATGAAGGCATTGAAGCTATGGACCGGCCCGTTCGTTCCCCCGACCTTAATCCAATTGAACACATCTGGGACATCCTGTCTCGCTCCATCTAGCAACGTTGCGTTGCACAACAGACTGTTCAGGAGTTGGGGGATGCTTTAGTCCAGGTCTGGGAGGAGACCCCTCAACCTCATCAGGAGCATGGCGCGGTGTTGTAGAGAGGTCATACATGCACATGGAGACCACAGACAATATTGAGACTCATTTTTACGGACATTACATTAAAGTTGGATCAGCCTGTAGTGTGTTTTTCCACTTTAATTTTGAGTGTGACTCCAATTCCAAATGGAAATTTTATTTCTACTAATAATTTTTTTATAATTTTGTTGTCAGCAAATTCAACTTTGTACAGCACAAAGTATTCAATGAGAATATTTAATTCATTCAGATCTAGGATGTGTCATTCGAGTGTTCCCATTACTTTTTTGAGCAATGTATATCACTTCAGTGCCTCTGCTTATCTTTTTGCATATTTTTTGTAACATTATTTGGACATTTATTCACACATTTATCACACAGTATCCTCATAAAAATTCCTGCACAGCAGTAGTTTTTATGGATCTCTAACCACTATATAATCTATGTAAATTAAATACACAGAAAGCAGGTTAATAACCCATGCATCAAATATGCTAACAGACCCTCATGATTCATCTAACCTACATAGATAGAAGGCAATGAATTCATATCTGTGCATCACCTAATAAGATTGGGGACAGCGCACATCTTATTTTTAGACATTCAAAACATTCACCTGTTCCTTTAGTAACATGAGTAATAGAAGATGTAGGAGAACATTATAATTCCGTAACTGTGGAAGAGCAGAAAATTCTGTTATCTAGCTCATCCATACAAGGAACCAGACTAGACATGAGCAATACTAATGAAAATAAACTGCCTGCCTTTGGCTGCAAATCTGTCGAACCTTTAAATGAATGGAAATGCATTAAAGAAATTTGACTTTCAGCTTAAATAAATCCTTGAGTCAATCAAAGTTTATCTAAAACTGCAATCTGTTAAATGGTCTAACGTTATGAAGCCTCTCGAGAAGGTAGCCAAAAATTTGTCCTGCCAAGAGCTCAGGAATGCGTGGATCTGAATTGGACAGCTAAAGAGTACTATAAAATAACGTTTCTATTGCCTATATATATGCTGATACAACTTGGCCTGATGACCGTCATTCAGTAACGAACATTACAATAGGGATATGGAGCTCTTTTTTGCCACAAGCATCAGCAATATCTGGAACAATATTGCAGTTGGCAGAGTCCCCAGAAGTAAAACTCCAGCCATAGCTGAGTCTTCAAAAAGGGCAGCCTAAGGCACTGTGATGGGATTAGCACTGACTCAGCAACATCACATTACCCTGTCCACCATGATTAATAAAATGACCTTACTTATACACATGAATAAGATTGAAACTTGAAGCTCCATGTAGGTCTTGAACCAATGACCAGTCAGATTCAAGACGGTGATACAAAGATGTACAGCGAAAATGTTGCATGATCACAATGCGGTGAACATCCCATGTCTAACCGAGCCATAATGGAGCCGGGGACGGCCATGTAGCTGCTATCTCCCCCCATGCCCACCCGATCAAAACAAGATGTAGACTTCCTCCTGTTTTCGACAGTTGGAGGCATTCCCCTTTAGTTACACAACAAATTTATCACTACTATATTACTGCATTTAGCAAATACTATTACAGCTTATTTACCCTCTTTCCCAGAAGATAAGACACATCCCAATTTTTTTTGAGCTTGGAAATATAAGGCCTCACCCAAAAATCTGATGCAGTGGAAGTAATTGCTACAGCTCCCCCCAGGCCATGTATTAGTATTATCCTTAAGATAGTGCAAGATGTTATGACATGGGAGACGAAAAACCCGAAAACATCGGAAAGTCCGAAGAAAGTGCCTCCATAAACCCTTAGTAAATAAGCCCCATTGTCTTATTTTCGGAGAAAACAGTACTATCTTTTTTTATACCCTACTCATTACCAAGAAACTTCAGAATAATATAATCTACAACCCATCACATGAACTGACATACCGTATATATATATATAGCACTTTTGGAATAAAAGAATTCCTTTTTCACAAGAACTTGGAGTGCCACCATTTTTTGATTTTTATATGTGAAAGGATTTAACAAACCTGATGGTTGAGCACCCGATTTTTTTCTTAACTGGTGCAGCTGAATTGTTTTAATTTTTATATATAGGTTGCTTTTTTTCACGATACAAGTAATTCTCCCTATTATCATATGAATGAGTCAGCACATATATTCTGAGCTCAAGGTGATGCTAAAGTCATTGTTGAGAAGCTTACTCTGCTTGAGTAACGCTGATGATGTCAAGGAACAGACCATCCATTGATGAGAATGTATTTTATTGATTGTGTGTAGGTACGAGGGATTTAGTAAGACTCAAGGCTATTTGGATTTAATAAAAGGAATACAAAGAACTAAAAAACTTAATATATTATATTAAATTTATATAGAAAAGAATTCTTACAACACAGCCTTGGGTTTTGTGTTTCTACTTAATACAATGAAACAGAAGGAAGGGAAGCCCATTACTTATGCTATAAGGTGTGCAAGTTACTAGTTATTATAACCCAATGATATTAAGCTTAAAACTTGATTTAATGTACAACAACCATAACTCCAGAAACCACAGTAATAAAGATTTAATGATTGCCCAAATATTATATACATTATCATTAGTGATGAGCGAGTATACTCGTCCGAGCTTGATGCTCGGTCGAGTATTAGCATACTCGGACCGGCTCGTTGCTCGGACGAGTATTTGCCCTGCTCGATAACGAGCATTTAATTAAAAAAAAAGAAGTGAAGAACAGTAAAAAAATACAATTAAAACATTTAATTTAATCGTTTAATTGAAGAAAACAGTGAAAGAACACAGTGCAGAATAGATTGCAGATGTTCGGGAACATCTGCGATCTGTTCCGGAGACACGCGTGCAGAACGGTGTTCTCCGCAATAGTACTTGAAGAACAATATGTGTGAAGAGCACATTGCAGATGTTTGGAAACATCTGCAAGTTGTTCTCTACACATATTGTTCTTCAAATACTATTGCGGAGAACACCGTTCTGCACGGGTGTCTCCGGAGCATATCGCAGATGTCCCGGAGACACGCGTGCAGAACGGTGTTCTCCGCAATAGTATTTGAAGAACAATATGTGTGAAGAACAACTTGCAGATGTTGCCAAACATCTGCAAGTTGTTCTTCACACATATTGTTCTTCAAACACTATTGCGGAGAACACCGTTCTGCGCGCGTGTCTCCGGAACAGATCGCAGATGTTCCCGAACATCTGCAATCTGTTCTGCACTGTGTTCTTTCACTGTGCTCGTTTAGTTTGTAATTTTACTGAAAAATGCTCGGGTCTCCCATTGATTTCAATGGGGCTCGTTACTCGAAACGAGCACTCGAGCATCTGGAAATGTTCGGCTCGAGTAACGAGCACCCGAGCATTTTAGTGCTCGCTCATCTCTAATTATCATCTCATACACAAGTTCCTCTCTTCCACTTTCTTTGATTTGAGAGATTGGATGAAGATAGAAATTTAAGGTCTAGTAAGTGCTTTCTTTTTTCTATACTATATGATGAAGGTTTTACTCTTTTGGATCTGACCAGCACCACCTCTACCTCACATATTATAGCGTCTCCCCTTACCAGTTAAAGGGAAAGGGCCCCTAAATACATAGGGGCAATTTGTTAAGACCGGCTCATTGGGTCTTAATCTTTGCCGCAGCTGACCGGTTCTGATCTCTTTCGGTAATTTTGGTGCAGTATTTTTGAACAAGATTTGAAATCTACATCAGATCCGACGTGGTGTAGATTTCACTGATAACCAGATCTAATTTTTGGCACAGAGTATAGTAAAATTAAATGCTGAAATCGGAATAGTATTGAACATTTTTCACTATATACATGAATACTTCAAATAAAGGTTGCAGCGTACATGAATAAAGTACAAACTTCAGTCCAGAAACATAGAATCGCCATAGCTATGGTCCAGTAACAGGTAAAGACTCCCAATTCTCAGGATAGAATGAACAGTCAAGCCATCATAGTAGGTCATAGCTGGCCAATGTAGAGAGACCAATGACCAAGGTGTGAAACTGCTAGATTGAGAATCCCTGTTGGAAACCTAGCTAGGCCATTAACCTTTTCCCAACCAGTCAACGTAAATATACGTGAGCCAGTCGTAAACTGCTGCTTATAGGAGCTGCAATTATTGATGGCTGATCATTGGCGCCCTCCCCTTGTTACGTCATCAGATGGCTCCCTTAGTTGTCGTTTAGCCCCGGTGGGGCCTGAAATAAAAGTAAAAAATTTAATGTTTTTAAATATGTTTTAAAAATGTAACTAACTTAAAATTCAAATCACCCCCTTTCCCTGAAACACATATAAAAATAAACAAGTAAAAACACCAACATGTTAAGCATTGCCACATCCTAAAATGTCTGATCTATCAAAATATTACAACAATTATAATAATGCCATTTTTGCCTCCCATAAAAATTTTAATAAAAAGCGGTCAAAAGGTTGTACAGTTTTCATAATGGTATCAATGAAAATGTCATCCCATCTCATAAACAATGACATCTTACACAGCTCCATACACTGAATTATGAAAAAGTTATGGGTGACAGAATGTGTCAATGCAAGGTGTTTTTGAAATATTATTAAAGGTATTGAGACAAGCTTCAGGATCTTTCCAATTTATATATATATATACACTCACCGGCCACTTTATTAGGTACACCATGCTAGTAACGGGTTGGACCCCCTTTTGCCTTCAGAACTGCCTCAATTCTTCGTGGCATAGATTCAACAAGGTGCTGTAAGCATTCCTCAGAGATTTTGGTCCATATTGACATGATGGCATCACACAGTTGCCGCAGATTTGTCGGCTGCACATCCATGATACGAATCTCCCGTTCCACCACATCCCAAAGATGCTCTATTGGATTGAGATCTGGTGACTGTGGAGGCCATTTGAGTACAGTGAACTCATTGTCATGTTCAAGAAACCAGTCTGAGATGATTCCAGCTTTATGACATGGCGCATTATCCTGCTGAAAGTAGCCATCAGATGTTGGGTACATTGTGGTCATAAAAGGATGGACATGGTCAGCAACAATACTCAGGTAGGCTGTGGCGTTGCAACGATGCTCAATTGGTACCAAGGGGCCCAAAGAGTGCCAAGAAAATATTCCCCACACCATGACACCACCACCACCAGCCTGAACCATTGATACAAGGCAGGATGGATCCATGCTTTCATGTTGTTGACGCCAAATTCTGACCCTACCATCCGAATGTCGCAGCAGAAATCGAGACTCATCAGACCAGGCAACGTTTTTCCAATCTTCTACTGTTCAATTTCGATGAGCTTGTGCAAATTGTAGCCTCAGTTTCCTGTTCTTAGCTGAAAGGAGTGGCACCCGGTGTGGTCTTCTGCTGCTGTAGCCCATCTGCCTCAAAGTTCGACGTACTGTGCGTTCAGAGATGCTCTTCTGCCTACCTTGGTTGTAACGGGTGGGGATTTGAGTCACTATTGCCTTTCTATCAGCTCGAACCAGTCTGCCCATTCTCCTCTGACCTCTGGCATCAACAAGGCATTTCCGCCCACAGAACTGCCGCTCACTGGATGTTTTTTCTTTTTCGGACCATTCTCTGTAAACCCTAGAGATGGTTGTGCGTGAAAATCCCAGTAGATCAGCAGTTTCTGAAATACTCAGACCAGCCCTTCTGGCACCAACAACCATGCCACGTTCAAAGGCACTAAAATCACCTTTCTTCCCCATACTGATGCTGGGTTTGAACTGCAGGAGATTGTCTTGACCATGTCTACATGCCTAAATGCATTGAGTTGCCGCCATGTGATTGACTGATTAGAAATTAAGTGTTAACGAGCAGTTGGACAGGTGTACCTAATAAAGTGGCCGGTGAGTGTTTATATATATATATACAAGCGGTCCCCTACTTAAGGACACCCGACTTACAGACAACCCATAGTTACAGACAGAGCCCTCTGACCTCTGGTGAAGCTCTCTGGATGCTTTACTATAATCCCAGACTGCAATGATCAGCTGTAAGGTGTCTGTAATGAAGCTTTATTGATAATCCTTTGTCCCATTACAGCAAAAAATGTTTAAACTCCAATTGTCACTGGGCCCAAAATTATTTTTGTCTGCATCTACAATTATAAAATATACAGTTTCGACTTACACACAAATTCAACTTAAGAACAAACCTCCGGACCCTATCTTGTACGTAACCCGGGGACTGCCTGTATATATATATATATATATATATATATATACAGGCAGTCCCCGAGTTACGTACAAGATAGGGTCTGTAGGTTTGTTCTTAAGTTGAGTTTGTATGTAAGTCGGAACTGTATATTTTATCATTGTAATCCCAGCCAGAACTTTTTTGGTCTCTGTGACAATTGGATTTTAAAAATGTTGGGTTGTCATAAGAATCAATATTAACACTAAAGCTTCATTACAGACACATGTGATAACTGTTATAGCTGTTTATTGTAGCTTAGGACTAAAGTAAAATAAATTACCAATATCCAGAGGTCCGTTTGTAACTATGGGTTGTATGTAAGTCGAGTGTTCTTAAGTAGGGGACCGCCTGTATATATATATATATACACCATTGAGTGAGGTTCTGCTTTGCCATGTATGCCCTTCACTGGTAAGCCCCTTGTTTACTTATATGACTTGCAGTGGCGTAACTAGAAGCTGGTGAGCCCCAATGCAATGTCTGTGCCAGGTCTTTTCATATGGGAAAGTGACACCATAAGGGCCCCCTAAACCTCTTGGGCCTGGGTGCGACCGCAACCTCTGCACCCCCCTCAAGTTACGCCCCTGATGACTTGGCTATGATATATTTGTAAGTGCTAATTGCTTATTTACCGTAGCTTTTATCCTAAGCATTTAGTAAAAGTAAAGTTTTATTATATCTTCCCATTGCTTGTATTAAGACATAACTAAACTATATAATTTTTGTATCTCTGCAATTGTACTGAAACAAATAATAAAGGAAAGGAAACCAACATTGAAAGCCGTAAAAATAAAGCACATCAGAATATGGCCCAACTGTGTTTTTTTGCCAATTCCACCACAATTTTCTTCCAGCTTCCTAGTACATGGCACAGAATATTAAATGCTGCCCTTACATAGCTTTTTAAACAATTTTGGTGAATAAAGGGGTTAATAATCAAATAGTCATGGGCACATCAAAATAATATGCAAAACAAGTAAAAATAATAGTATACAGATGAAAAGAAAATGAATTACATTACCATGCTTTACCGCATGAATATTTGTCCTGCCCAACTGTAGCCCCACAGGTCACTTCATAGCTGAGCTGCACCCTGGCCTCTGCACTGCTACTAGCCAATCAATCTTCATAATAAAGTTTAGTTTATCCAGAAAAAGCCAATGGGTAGGCCCCAGTGGTTGGCTCTAAACCTGCATGATACTTCTTCTTAAAGGAAACGTACCATCTCGGATGTATCTAGTGAGGTAGATCCAATGGCAGGATCAACGAATGAATTGCATCGGAGCCCTTTTTAGGGCTAATCCTTAAAGGGGTTTTCTCACGAAGGAAAGTTAGGCCCTATCGATGGGAAAGGGCCTAACTTGTTGATCAGTGGGGGTCTCAGTGCTTAGACCCCCGCAGATCTTGAAAAACAAGGGGTCTGTTGGACCCCTTGTCACTTTGTCAGACTGTTCTGCTCCATTAATCTTTATTGAGCTGACGGAAATTGCCGAGCACGGCGTTTACCAATCTCCGTCAGCTCCATAGAGATTAATCGAGCAGAACGGGTCATGCACGGCCGTATGCTCCATTAATCTGACAGAGCAACGAGTGGTCGCACTACAAATAGATAGGGCCTAACTTTGCTTTGTGGGAAAACCCCTTTAAGTAGTCTGTAACTTTAGAAATCTTTTATTACCCTAATATGCAAATTAGTGAAAGAGGCTACTGGGGCGTGGAGTAGCTGGGTTTGTCTTAGTAAATCTTCTATGGTCAATTTGTGTCTATTGCTTCATTTTGTTAGCACTTATTAGCGAATAAATGAATATGCACAGCAACTAATTTCCAATAGGAAACATTAAAATTTGGAAAGTGAAAATCTAAAACTGTGGGAAATCTCAGAAACATGAATTCGAACTGAAATGTATAATGAATGGATACGGATTTCTTCCATTGGTTAGTTAGACAAAGGAACTGATATCTACAATAAACTATCACATATTTTCTTACATAAAAGCTGCCTGCGTTTTACACACACCTAAGTGAGGCCATATTTCGAGTGGGTAAATGTAAAAGCTCTTAGACTGTCAGGTTCTTTCCCAAGTCAATACAAACATTATAATTTCACACGTAACTGCGTAAGTGACAAAGGTGCAGCAAGCATTTCCATGGTAACAGTGAAAACGTCAATAGCTGTGGTAGCTGTGCATTGATATTTTTTAATTTTTTCACATTAATTACCTGCTCTTCTTTGTTGGCGAAAAAGCCACATAATACCAGCTATCACACATGAAAATGGAGACATCGCACAGAGGATTTCATCAAACTTCACACATCACTTATTCTGTGCTATACGTTCTGGGTATGGGCCAGGAAATCTATAAGAATTCTTTAATCTTATTCGTCTTATGGATACCAAACATTGCCTAGGCCACGGAGCAGGAAGCGATAACGGCATAGTCAGGGCCCACCTACTGCTAGATGGAATATTACCTGTTTATTCTTAGGCCACATTTACAGAATGCATTTTCATTGCGTCAGAAAGGCACAACAAATGCATGAGGCAAAAGGCATCCCAAAACACATCAGTACTAACCCCTTCGCGCTCCGCTCTCTGTGTATGGCACAGAGGTGCCGGGGGTGTAGGAGGAGGGCTCACAGGCTGAGTCCTCTTTATACACAGGTGGGGATTGCATATTGCAGCAAACCCCCACCACTAATACCTGCGGTCAGTTCTTGCACCGATCGTACGTACTAAGTCTTACGACGACGACGTCAAAGCTGCGTGGGCACCGCCATCTTGAATCTGATCGTCATTTCCCCGAACGTCATCGGGGGGCGGCGCTCTGTTGTCACGACTGTCTGGTTTCTGCTGTTTTGTTACAATTTTAATGTATAAAGTGCAAAAATGTCATATACTGCAATACAGTAGTATTACAGTATATGGTAGGAGTGATCAGACCATCTAGGGTTAATGTACCCTAGAGGGTCTAAGAAATAGTTTAAAAAAAGTTTCAAAAAGTTTTAGAAATAATAAAAAAAAAAGTTAAAAACCTAAAGGTTCAAATCACTTCTCTTTCCCTAGAACTTATATAAAACGTAATAAACTGTAAAAGTCACAGACACAAAAGGTATCACAGTGTCTCAAAATGCTCGATGAAAAAGTTACCGTATTATTGGCGAAAAATGTTTTTTCTTGTTGTACACATTCGTTTAATTTTGAAAATGTATTAAAACACAATAAAACCTGTATAAATTTGGTATCATCGTGATCGTACCGATCCAAAGAATAAAGTAGAGGTGTTATTTGGAGCACAGAGTGAAATTCGTAAAAACTGAGCACACAAGAACGTGACGCAAATAGGTTTTTTTCCCAATTTTACCACATTTGGAATTTTTTTCCAGCTTCCCATTACACGGCATGGAATAATCAATAATGCCACAGAGAAGTAAAATTTATTACACACAAAATAAGCCCTCACACGTCCGAACACCGCATTTCCGTTTTGCCCTGAATTGCCCTGGGTTTTTGCCGCACGCGATCGGATTGTAGCGCATCGGCGCAGACTTTCATCCAACACAAATCGGGGAGCGACTGATTCGGACAAACCGCGGAATTTAAAAACCAAATTGTGTTGCAAGATCAGCACTCACATGCACCAGGAAGAAGAAGGTGAACTCCAACGGACCTCAGAGGGGAAACGACACATGCAGGAAATTGGACGTACGATCTTAGTGAATCGCGGCAGCTCCGAATCCTCGTCAGACATTCCGGATCGGCAGCGTCAATGGGACAGGTAAGTAAGTGTGCCCCATAATGTGAATGCAGCCTCAGACCATGTGAACAAGATGCAGTTGAATTGTGTTTTAAAATGCATTTTAGATGCATCTGGAGAATCTCCTGTTTGGTAAGTAGTAATGTACTTTGTTGCTACAACGCAAGCATTTAAGTGTAAACAGGTCTGCGTTCTGGGAGGAGATGCACCTAAAATGTAATTCAATTTTGTGAACATGGATGTAAGGTCCAACAATCGGTAGGGCCAATTAAAAGCAATCAGTGCCTCTGTCAGCTACTATTGTGACCCCTCACCTTCTGCTCATATTGTGGCCTCTCATCTCCCCCTCATATTGTGGACCCTCTCAAACCCCCCTCATAATGTAGACTCTCTCATCTCCTCTTCATATTGTGGCCCCTCATCTCCACCTCATATTGTCACCTCTCATCTCCACCTAATACTGTGGTCCCTCATCTTCTCCTCATATTGTGGCCCCTCATCTCTACCTCATATTGGGACCTCTCATATATCCCTCATACTGTGGACCCTTTCATCTCCTCTTCATATTGTGGCCCCTCATCTACTCCTCATATTGTGGCTTCTTATTTTCTACTCATATTGTGGCCTCTCATCTTCCCCTCATATTGTGGAGGTTAATTTCCCCTTCATATTGTTCCCCTTCTTATATCCTCCTCATATTGGGGTCCCTCTCATCTACCCCTCATATTATGTACCCTCTCAACCCCCCCTCATAACGTAGAACCTCCCATCTCCTCCTCATATTGTGGCCCCTTTCATCTATCCCTCATATTGTGGACCCCAGACATACCCCTCAGATTGCAGGCCACCCCTCATAGCCCCCCTATATCATAGGGTCCTCTCTCATACCCCCCATACTGCGGGCCCCATCACATTTTTCCCTATATTGTTTGTTCCCTCTCATACACCCCCAAATTGTGAGCCCCCTCTCATATCCCCCCACATTATTGGCCCCCTCTCATACCCCCCCCCCCCCATATTGTGGGCCCCCTCTTATACACCCCCCTCACAGCCTCAGCAGGGGAACAATGATGATGCAGAGAGAAAATAGCTTTATGCACCATCATGTTATTCAGCTCTCTGTGTCCTCAGATGGACACAGATAGAGTTGGGGCCTCGGCACAGCCATCAGGGATGGACTCAGCGATGGCAGGGGTAGGGGCCAGCAATTGGCAGGGTTGGGGGGCAGCCGATGCTTTTAACGGCACACCGTTAGGCCAGTACCACCCTGTGCATAGTATTCCACAGTCTTTTTGTGCAAGAAGCACTCCATGAGCCCTCTTCATAGTTCCATGACGTGTATATATAAGAGGTTGAGGAGTTTAGTTGCTTTCCTGATAATACACTATGCGGATGAGATGCAAAAACATTGAAACAGCACTGTGCACAGTTGGGAGATTGTTCCTTTTGGAAAGTCATGCTTTATGTATAGGGTGTTACTATAGAAGTGCAACAAAGGTTTTCTTATCCTACCATGGCAAACACATTTGCATATTTCCTTCCCAGATTTCCTAGTGGAGCCTCAACCCGTCTTCAAAGGTAGCCTTTAAAGGAAACCTGTCACCAAGGATCTAATTTTCACTAAAACATGTTGCAGAAGCCCATTACAACTGCATTGCAAATATGTCTTACTGCTTTCTCTACGGTGCTTGCGCAGTAAAGCCGGGGTGTACTACATCGGCTTCAGTGCAGGCACCAAGAGAAAGGGGCTAAGGTAAGTATAACGTTTTCTGGTTTTTTTCTGTTAAACAATTGCTGAAAGAACATACAGGGAATGCTTGGGACACCGGTCCATAAAGAGCTGTGGGAAGTTTAGTGTCCCTAACAATCAAAGCAAGGTCAGAGGGAGCACTATATACAACACATTCACCTTCTAATCAGACCAGCACCCACCATCATATACGGTAGTTAAACATATGTAGCAAGCAAGATAAAACAATACAATAAAATGTCAATTTGTCAAGTTTTATTTCATACACCATATTGTTTCTACATAGGTTTAATGTTCCTGAAAGGTTCCCTTTAAAGAGTTTAGTTTCTTTCCTGTCCAAAGTTTTGCATATTCATTGGTCTGATTTATAAAGACAGTGGGGCACATTTACTAAGGGTCCAAACGCCTAATTCTCGTTGGGTTTCGCAATTTTTTTTCGTTTGCCCTGAATTGCCCCGGGTTTTTGGCGCACAGTGCTGGCTTGCATGCGACACAAATCGGGGGGCGTGGCCGTCGGACAACCCGACTGATTCGGACAAACCGCGGAATTAAAAAAGCAAATTGTGTCGCAAGATCAGCACTCACATGCACCGAGAAGAAGAAGGTGAACTCCGGAGGACCTGAGCGGGGGAAGTGACAGATGCAGGAAATTGGACACACGATTTTAGTGAATCGCAGCAGACCCGAATCCTCGCCGGACAACGCATGGCAGGGATCGCGATGGGATGGGTAAGTAAATGGGCCCCAGTGTATGCCTTAAAGGAACCCAAAATCCAGCATAATAAACGATTGGCACTCACTCATAGATCCATGAACTATGACTGTGGTAATTGTCTTATATTTGTTATCCATGGCCTCCTTCCTTCTAAAATCATCTTATGCTAATAAGCCAGAAGAGTCTTGTGGGGTGTTGCTGGAGCCCCTACGTGCTCCGGCTTCAAAGGTTCAGGAGCCCGTCTCACTCTGCCTCTGTAATTGCACACAGTGGGAGGGGGAAGTGCTCTTGCACAGTGTAACAGCCTGTAAAGCTACAGTATGGAGAGGTTCCAGTAATATCCCCCAGACATAATTTTAAAAGTCGATTTTAGAAGGAAGGAAGTCATAGATAATAAATATAAGATTCTTACGACAGTCACGGTCTGGATTTATGAGTAAGTGACCCTGGTTTATCATGCTTAATTTTGATGGTGAATTTCTTTTATGTTTATGACAGCACTTTGTCTGTGAACAGGACCAGTGTTATTTAGGTAACCTGTACTGAATGTATAATCACATTCCCGCTGACATTTTGAAGATGTGTCATATGCTGGTAAAAAGCTGCCTTGTTCTTAATAACAACAGCAAGTAGACTCTTTATACTGTTCAAAGGGATGACCCCACTGATATCATCAATTTACTGTGTTGGATATACATAAACCTGGAGGAGGCCCATGGCATTGCAAGTCAAATGGTTCCATATAAGAACCTGTAGAATATGTCATATTTCCCAAGGACTCATAGGTAGATACAGAATGTTTTATTACTATCCATGGTAATTGGCAAGTGATATATTTCAGGTTGACATATAGAAAACCGAGGGGTGAACACCACTGTTCCTAATCCATTCCCCACAAGATGCCATTTGATACTGGCAGTCTATTTAAGTGTTAATTTTTTTTCCTAAACTACTTGTGTTTTGGTATGTCAGCCACACATATGCCACAAATAAGCAATGCTTAGCTTCCACGTTTGAAACCCTTTTCATTAAAGCTGTTTCAGTTAAAGGGAATCTGTCACCAGGGACCTCATTTTCACTAAAGACAGGTTGCAGAAGCTTATCACACCTGAAGTGCAAAAATGGCTCTCTGCCTTTCATAGGCATTTGCATTGCTATATAATTGTGTGTTATAACTTACCTTGCACCCTGACAAAATCATCTGTGTAGTCACGGGGGTTGGGCTTTGGTTTGAATGCATTTCAAAAAACATCATGTGACTTGTCTGTGTTACTCACTCTTCAGTGTTTGCCCACCCCCACATTTGTGCTCCTGTACCGCTCCTTCCTCCTGCTCCTTCACAGAGGTCACAGTCTGGTGAGCTGATGTCAGTGGGGGGAAGGAGGAGCTGTACAGGAGCACAAAGATGGAGGCAGCCTGCAGTACTGACAAGTCACATGTTGTTTTTTGAAATGCATCCAAACCAAAGTACAACCCCTAGGAATACACAGAGGATTCTGTCAGGGTGCAGGTAAGTTATAAGACACAATTAAATTGTAATGCAAATGCTTATAAAAGGCAGAGAGGCATTTTTGCACTGCAGGCGTGATGGGCTTCTTACAACCTGTCTTTAGTGAAAATGAGGAGCCTGGTGACAGGTTCCCTTCAAGTTCTTCATGGTCTGCTTTACAAACTCAATTAACAGGCTTCGGGTTGGCATATTGGGGGGCATGGGTTGGCAGGCTTTATACTCAGGGGCATTGGCTGGCAGGCTATATACTAAGGGGCGCTTGGCTGGCTGGCTATATTCTAAGGGTCATGGGCTGGCTGTATACTGGGGGACAGGGGGCTGCCTAGCTTATACTTGAGTATATACAGTACTTCAACTGTTTTTATCTAGCATCCACTGTTCTAGATTTTCTACAATTTTCTTCCAGTTCAACTTCTTCCGATGTCTTCCAACTCTATCCCAGCATGTATTTCCGTGACACATGGAGGTGCTGTACTAAGTTGTTTTTGTAATAGCACCTGAGCACACTCCTGCCTTAATCCTTGTTTTCTACATCTAGTTTCGGAACTGCTCTCATTATGACAGCATTAAAGAGGCTTTATTTCTTACTCATAGGCACAGGTGGGATGTAGTCTTGAATGGTCCTATTCTCATGTCCATGTTCCAGTTGTCCTGGGATGTCCACTTTCCAGTTCTGTTCCTGTGTTCACATTTTATTTCTTCTTATTTCCCCAGCCCCCAGCCCCTAGTTCATTCGTTCATGTTCCTTGTTCCAGCTCTTGGTGTTTTCCCTGCTCCCAGTCTATCCTGCTCCACACTCTACATCTGGTCATGTCCTTCACGGGACTATGTTGCTGCGTCTCACCACCAGTCATAAAGATCCAAACGTAATTTCTACCTCTGCATCCCCCATAGCTTCCCATAGTCCAGGACATATGTTCTCTTCTATCGTCTATTAGCCATGTCCAGATGCCAATTAATGATGACCAATAGGTCATATTACCAATGATTGTCCCGAGAGGATTTGCGATTCAGCTGAATGTGTGTGTTATGCGGGAGGAGGAGGGTTGAAATGCCACTGATGCTGCTAATCCCAAGAGAAAAGGCAGGAACATTTGCCAAAAAAATATCCAACAAGGCCGTATTTATTATCCACTAATAATCAGACCGTGGGTTATGCCTGCACTCCTACACATAGATTAGATCTCTTCATTTTCAACAGGAGCTGCCAAAAAGGAATAATGAATGAATGATATTCTGAAATTTTCACTTTAAAAGTGAAATTGTACAAAAAAACCTCTCTTACGGGAGACGTTTTTTCTAGCCAGCCCTGCAATTACTGATAAAGTTGTTTTCGGTGAATATTTTTTTTTATTTTGCAATCACATTTGAACCTCAGCAATTTCCTTTGAATAGCTTACATTCTGAGTCCAATTGAAAAAGGCAATTGATGTGCTATTATTATTCGCCAAATAAAAGAAACTGGAGAATAGAAAAAGAAACGGAGTTCATAGGAATGAATACAGCTCATGAGAAAGGTTCTTGTATAGATTAAAGCCATCTGTATAGTTGACGGCATGGACCATTATTACCTCTATCTCTTTATATCAGTGCTTTAATATGTCAAAACATAAATGAAAGAATGAAAATTAACAAATTATTAGTCTGGGTGAATTTATCAGGA
The DNA here is from genome assembly GCF_040894005.1 of Engystomops pustulosus. Classification (NCBI taxonomy): domain Eukaryota; kingdom Metazoa; phylum Chordata; class Amphibia; order Anura; family Leptodactylidae; genus Engystomops; species Engystomops pustulosus. The sequence continues at coordinate 50,301,876 of NC_092417.1, forward strand.
GAAAATCTTTTATGTAGGACTTAAGTACATACTCCTCTTCACTCCTCTTTGCTCAGCGTCTCTGGAGTTCTCCAAGTCACCTTCTCTGTGTCTGTAATCCTGCCATCGGTCTCTTAGCCCCTCAGTGCTGGCTGTGAACCTCTTTCCTCACTCTACATCACTCCATCACAAAATTTGTGCATGCGCTATAACAAACTGCGCAGTACATGTAGTATGCCTATACACAGAATAGCTTTCCCATTAATCTGTCACTAAAGTAAGATTCAACCAATCAATGTAATCTCTTCTCATATGCATAAGCCTCTGGTTCAAGCTCCAGCAAGCTCTGCAATTCCCCTCACTCAGCCACGGCCCCTCCCATCTCACAGCAGACAGCTCAGCCTGATACAGCAAGCCCTGCTACTCTCTTTTCTCGGCCACACATCATCAATCTCCCATCTCACAGCAGACAGCTCAGCCTTATACAGCAAGCCCTGCTACTTTCCTCCCTCAGCCACACCTCATCAATCTCCCATCTCACAGCAGACAGCTCAGCCTGATATAGCAAGCCCTGCTAATCTCCTCCCTCAGCCACACCCCATCAATCTCCAATCTCACAGCAACTACAGAACAATAGAAAAAATGGCCTTCTAACAAACCGTATATGATCAGCTCAGCCTGATACAGCCATCCCTGTTACTCTCCTCTCTCAGCCACATCCCATCAATCTCCAATCTCACAGTTCATTTTGATACAGGGAGTGCTGCTTCTTCCATCCTCTTGTGTGTTTGACACTCACTGCTGAGTTTTTGTTTTATATAACTGCGCATGCTGTGTGCATATAGGCTAACACAGAGTAGAGGGCAAAGTCTCCTGCCATTTTTTATCAACATAGAAGCTACGCAGTGTGAAGCAAGAAAGGAGGGGGTGGAGCATATGCTCATTCATACAAAAAATACAGCAATATAATATTGGACCAGTGCTAAAGAATGCCCTTCAGTCAACTATCCGGATGTGGAAGAACCTGCAATTTGGAAATGATGAATTGTGAATACATAAGAATAAAAGCTCTGTACAAAAACAGCTAAGTGAAGCTTAATTTACTACAAGAACTTAGTAGACACAAAGATGGCCACTGCCTTTAAGTTTATGAATTTGTTATGTTTATGAAAGTATGCCTAAGGTAAGGATTGTACATCTGTGCATTAGGTGCATGTCATACACCACAATAAAGCCTGTGTTACTGATCTGTCAGAGATCACTACAGTATTAACACTCAACAAGTGGTCAGGCACTCTACCTAGAAAAGTCTGATGTACTGTCCACAGAATCTAAATAATTCAGTTATACAGCTATAATATAACACACTATACAAGATCCAAATAATATATGCTCCATAGTGACCACATATTACCCCCATCTAGTGACTACTCCAATACAGTAACCATATAGTAGCAGAAACTAGTATACAAGTATACTGCAGACATTATAATTTAAAGTGACATTATTTCAGTAACTGTGATTGTTGCTGCTATGTCTTTTCTTCTCCATCAGATCCAGACCATCATAATAAAGAAAGAGACTTTTTCTCCATCCCCAATTATTTGTATCCCTGTGAGACATATTCATAACAGGGCACTAGAGACCTGTTGAATCATAATTTTGTGTGTTGTTAGTCGTAGCAGGACTATGAAGAATGTATGTATAGCTGCAGTCTGGTGCACTGGTATGTGAGGTATAATCACTGAACACAAAACAGCACTTCTGCTATAAGTCACTGCTGCAGCAGGCTACTCTTTGAATAGTACAGCGGTTTCTGTGCAGCAGTACATTGTAGAGATCTCTCACACCAGTGCACCAGGATGCTCCAGAAACAATCCTGTAATATACTGTATATATAGATTTTTTTTACAGTCCTGCCTTAACACAACACACACCTAAAACCATCTGCAGTTTTGCATTGTCAAAACTGATGATGGATTCCCTTCAACTCTCGCACCTCCCCATAAGTGATTAGCAGGGGTGGCTGTTCACAGGCTTCCCTTATTCTTCTTATACAAAAATCAATAAACTGCAGTACAACACATATTAGATAATGTTTTATGAGGAATGATGATTTCTCTTCAAGGCAACATATTATTTGTTGAAAAGTGCAGATCCAGGCGCTGGCTGATGTGTAAATGTATTCCCAAGCAATTTCACACTTTTCTTCTTCTACAATTGCATCCCACTCTGCTACTTGTGGGGGCTCATTACTAACAACTTTGATTCTGTCATTGTGAAACGTAACTGTCCATCACATGGTTGCCATGGCAGTGACCAATAGCAAGCCTGAGTGTAGGAGTTTCCATCTGGCTCTGAATGCAGCATGACCCGTCGGATAGACACAAGCAGAGGCAGCCTGGCTTCAACAGGGATGAAGGATCAAACCCGAGAGCTAAGACATGTAAGTTGCATTGTCAAAATCATCATATAGCATTGTGTGCATGTCTTCTATGTATCTTGCAATATTCAATTTTGTATTTTTTCTGTAAAATCTTAGTTTTCAGCCTTATTCTGATTTTATGTAGTGCAATGCAGTATGCTATGCTACAAGGTTATGCTATCAGATACTATGATATAGAGATAGATACAGCCATGGCACAGTCATAGAAGTCTACAGATGTAATGAAACAGATCATGATATTGTTTTATCTTTAATTCTGTATCAAAAATAATCACCATTCACAAACAATACAGCATATAAGATGTTAAATGAACACATTTGGCTCTGCTGCATCTGTATGCAGGGGCGTATATAGGAGGTGCATTTGCCCCCAGGTGCTGGATACCAGGGGTCTGCCAAGAAGCAACTCTGCCTAGACCAGGATATTTTAATATTAGCTGAAGCAGTGAACTGAATCTTTGCCCTGGGTAAAGGAAAGTCTACTAAGTCTCTACTGTATGTAAGAACGTGACTAGCGAATATAAAACTACAGCTCAGTGTGCGCAATTCAAGGTTCATTTTTAGAATGGTAATTCTTTTAACAATAAGTAATTCTTTTACTAATAACACTAGAATCTGGAATCACCATAAATCTTAGGAAAAAAAAATGAAATCTAACATAGTATTGGGTCATTTCTAAATAGTTTTGCCCTCTTTGTTCCTTTTTATTGCCGCTCTGCATATGTTTATATGCAAACAAGGAAGACCAATACAGTGGAGGCAGTCCCTGGGTTACGTACAAGATAGGTTCTTTAGGTTTGTTGTTAGTTGAATTTGTATGTAAGTTGAAACAGGTATATTTTATGGTTGTAGCTTATTAATAAATTGTAGGATTATCAATAAAGCTTCATTACAGACATCCTGCAGCTGATCATTGCAGCCTGAGACTATGGTAAAGCATCCAGAGAGCTTCACCAGAGGTCACAGGAGGCAGAGAGGTCTGTCTGTAACTAGGGGTAGTCTGTAAATGGGGCGTCTTTAAGGGGTTTTACGGCCATAGATATTGTAGAAGGAAAGAAAGAAAAAAATGTTTATAGTTCTGTAACAATGTATTTTATTGTCCCAATACATAAAATGAAAATAATGCAGTGCAGCTTTGTAAATAGCATTGTGTGTGCAGGTCCTGTGCAGTCCTATTTGTCTCAGTGGTTACAGATTACATGCAAATATGTGTGAAGTTGGAAACTGTTACCATGTGGTTCTCTCCTTCTGTCTCTCTATTGCTAACCCACAAATAGTTGACAATTTTAAGGATTTCAATCATAACCAGGATTTTTTGCCATATCATTTCTTTTTTTTAATTTTTTCTTGCAGTCTAAGGCGCCTTTCACACTGCCGGTATAGGTACATACACTTGGCTGTAAGTTTGCGGTCGGATATACATCCCCATAGCTATGGCACCCGGTAGCTGTAGAGTGACCACACATGTGTGACCACCACACAGGTGGCACCGTACCGTACCACGCACATGGAAAGGATAAAGCATGCTCTATCTTTCCCCATACGTAGGACTGGGTGCCATGCATCGCTATGGGGAAGGGAAGGGGGAGCAGCACTCACCCCTCTTCCTCTCCAGCGCACTGCCGTGTGCTCACATGGCCGCAGCCGGCAATGTGCAAGCGGCCTAACATAAAGAATTCATACAGCAATATTAGATTACCTACACAAGAAACATTTGCAACATTGGGCCGCAAACAAGAGACCTGAGGACTGCTCATATGCTGACAAGAGTAGAAAAGGACTGAAACTAGAAAACTAAATATGATCATATTAGAAACAGGACAGTGCAAAGATACCCAGCTTATATACAGTAGAGGATTACAATATAGTCGGTTTGGGCAGTAGACCAGGGGCCAAGCCTTCTAGGGGGCCCATGGCCACCGAAACCACCCATCAAATGTTATACTGAGATGGACCTTCACCCATGAAATCCTTGTACATCTGTTCCTGCTCTCAATACACATGTACACAGGAGTAATTTGAAGGTCCTCCAAAAGTCCTGAAACTACTGATTAAAAGTAGGCAGAAGGGATGCATCCTCCAATCCCAAAGAAGCTTGATTCTAGTTCTATACATAGGGAGTGATTTCAATACATTAAGGAGCTATAATATTCATACAGCCCAGGACCAATGCCCAATTGTAGTCTCGACCTGCCCCTGCTTATACAGCAGTAGTCTCAGAGAGTGCGCCCCATTGGCATCACAGAATCTGCCTGCCACCATTTTGGCCAAACAACAGTTATTTTGCATAACTTAGCCATGGCTCAGAACACACCTCTGTCTCAGTGAGATACCCTATGTAGCCCCCACAGACACGTTGCATTGGGTGCTCTCCTTCATCTGACAATTGAATGATGCCCATTTATTGTAGAGTACAAGTCACTCATTACACAGAACACAGTCTCAGTTTCAAGCAGGGACTTGATCATCATCATAGTATATAAGGCAGGTCCATCAAGTCCAACCTTTAAGAATTAAAGAGTCACTGCTCTTACAGTAGGGATTAATGAACAAAAAGAAAAGGGGGATAAAAAGACAAAAAAGAGACAAGCAATGATCGGCAGTTTGTTGTTTAGTCTGTGGATGGGACTTGCAGGGACTGGTTAGGTGGGGGGCGCAGGTTACTTCTGTTTGGGCCTTGTTTGTTGAACAGCCTGATGGCAGCGGGGAGGAATGACTTACGATAACGCTCCCTCTCACACTTGGGGTGAAGCAGTCGTTCACTGAATGTGCTCCCCAATGCCACCACAGTCTCATGCAAGGGATGGGAGCTATTCTCCAGAATAGACTTCAACTTACACAGTGTCCTCCTCTCAGCTACCACCTGCACTGTGTCAAGAGGACCCCCCAGGACAGAGCTGGCTTTCCTAATCAGTTTGTCCAGTCTGCTCCCCTCCCTAGCTGAGATGCTGCTTCCCCAACAGACTACACCAAAGAAGATGGCCGGTGCCACTACAGAGTTGAAGAAGGTCTTAAGAAGAGCCCCCCGCACTCCGAATGCCCTCAGCCTCCTCAGCAGGTGTAGCCTGTTCTGACCCTTCCTGTGAAGTGCGTTTATGTTCTCTGTCCACTCCAGTGTATTGTTGAGGAGGACACCCAAGTACTTATAGGACTTCACTGCCTCAATGTCCATCCCCTGGATGACCACTGGTTGTGAAGGAGGACTGTGCTTACGGAAGTCCACCACCATCTCCTTGGTCTTCCCAGCATTAATCCTAAGGTGGTTTCGCTGGCACCAGTCCACAAATATGTCATAAATTTCAAAATCATAGTGAATTGGCTGTTAGTTGGTGGCAGACAGGGCCATTTCATCATCGAGGACAATCTGCAGTAAACAATACAAAATAGTTTTAGACTGCAGGTTTTCTATGCAGCATGTGGATTAGATTTGTTAAGATCACTTCCATTATGTAAATTGCACTTTCCTGTTTTCCAGTTTTTATGTAGATTACCTTATTGGTGCACCAAGGACGAGGCAGTGTCTGCTGGTGCACTTATTTTATTTCTTTCTTTGCTGCCCAGTGCTGCCTAGTGCTGACTAGTACTTTGCCTTTGCATAATGATTGACAGCCCTATGTAAAAGGGATAGAGAGAAAGACGAATGAGTGATTCAGTATACATGGCTCATCTCTTTACATAAAGTTACAACATAATTTTCTCTTAACAGGAAACAACAGAATTTATAAACAGGAAAGATGGGGCACATTTACTAAGACCAGTGCAGTCTGTACTATGTGCAGTTTGCCTGTGTAGTGTGCAGAGGGTGTCAGATTCAGGATTTCTGACGCCCGTTCTTCATATATGTGGCGCCTCATGCAAAGCTCCGACAGAGTGCACCATGAGAAATTTGTGTTGCATGAAGCCTAGTGCAGCTGCACCATAAAACGGTCATGTGCGATAAATCTAGGGCAGTCACTTCATAAATACCAGTGCAAGCAGTTTGCAATGGCGCACAGCCCCTAGTAAATGTGCCACAAAGGGGCACATTTACTTACCCGGTCCTGTCGCAATCCCCGATCCGGACGGTTCGACGAAGATGAAGTCCGACGCGATTCACCAAGATCGTGCGCCCGAGATCCTGCATGTGTCGCTTCCCCGCTGAGGTCCGCTGGAGTTCACCTTCTTCTTCCCGGTCCACGTGAGTGCATGTCTTGCGACACAATCTGACATGTTAAATCCCGCGCGTTGTCCGAATCTAATTTTCTGACGGCCCACCCCCGATTTGTGTCGTGTGAAAGCCACACAATCCCTGGCGCGATCCTTGAAAACGTCGGAAAACCCGTTGGAAATGCGGCCCCGGGACCTTAGTAAATAAGCCCCATTGTGTCTGAAAAGCAAATAAAGTGCCCTGCACATCGCTGATTTTATAGTTGTAGACTCTATTTAAATTTATGCCAAAATACAAATGTATTAAAGTGGAATTTGCATTGTAAAGAAAATTCATGGCCTTAAATCCACACATCAAGTCAATTTCTATGACATATATTTTTGTAAAACATTTTAGATTTTCACCTAAAAATCTGGATGGAAAAGCTGCAAAGTTTCTGCCTGTGTGAAGTACCTCAAGGTTCCCTGCACAGCAATATGTACTTTTTATGGGCCACATTTTGTGATTGTCATTGGTGTAGGACCAGCTCTGAGTTTTGTGGCTCGGCGGTCGGCTCATACCCGCCTCATACACTCAAAGCCGCGTGTATGAGCCTATAGTAATGAATTTTTCCTTATACTATCTGTTGAATTACTGGGTAGCACAGTGACTACAGCAACGTTGGGCTAAGAGTTTACCAATAGCACAATAGACAGTTTCCAGTCAAAATTAATAATTATAGTAATCTTTATATAGTGTCATCAGATTATGGGGAACATATACAAATAAAATAAGACATTACAGAGTATCCAATAGGAGTGAGGACCCTACTCCCAAGTCTATGAGGATGAGGGGGGTGACACAAGAGGTATAAGAGCTTGTATAATGGCCCAGCCATTCTTTATAAGGGAATGGAATAAAATAATTTAATAAATTTTTTTGGGGAGGCTCTCACAACCTTATATATGCCATCTTTCTTATAAAAAAAAGTGGCTCAGCTTCATAGTGAAACATTGAGCAGTTTATTAAAACAGTAAAATGATTAAATACATGCATAGGAACAACATGCTTCACACTTGAACTATGGTAATTGCTTCTTTTCTCTGCATACAAATGTAATGTCATGCTACTTATACCTCATTAATTTTTGTAAACAAAAATAATAATAATAATAAAAAAACAGAAATAAATACAATTTGACAAATATAATTCATCACTACAAGGTTAAAAGATGATATAGTATTAAAAATTCACATGTTGGTATAAATTGTTTATTATCAGTTTGGGAAGTGAAAGGTGGTCATTGTTGTTTCTCATCTAACAAAAGCCTATAAGGACCACTTCATAGGTATATGTATGCGTTCTACTCCAATAACCATGGTCCTTTGCTTCGTCATTCCTACGAAACCGATGAGGACCATAAACTATATTGCCCAAAACACTTTGCCTAGAAAGACTTACTTTTCTTTCTATCATTATATAGTGGTCGATTGACAGCGCACTACATTTGGCAGCCTATGTTCCAATCAAATGGCCATATAAATGTAGATTATTTCCTTTGCAGTGATGAAGTCTATGCTTTCATTGCATCATTTTGCACTAGAGGATAAATCATAATTCTTTTTACAAACAGGCAAACCTAGTGGCATACATAAAATAGAGGAGGGGCATAAAAATATCTTGGTTTTGACTATTCATCGAAGCACAATAATAGGACCCAAATATCAAGTAATAGACATATCCATCTGCAGAAGACATTGAGACAATCAGCTACCACTAGTGTCTATTTACTATGAGACAATTGACAACATTCTTAGATGTTAGTGATATATATATACACATATATATGTGACTGCGATCATGCAGACCAGGACAGGAGAGTTTGGTGTCTGATACTACCTCCTCACCCTTTTTATAACCCATTTTTATTAACATTACAGTTCTTTGAGTCAAGCACAGGTTCTCGCCACCCATAAATAAAGGGGGTGCAATCAAATGGTGCCCTGTAGCAACTGCTTTTATGGTACATATTGGACTGCATGTTTTGCTTCAGAAGTAACTAGATTATAAGTCCCATTTGAAAGAGGGACAGATGTTATTACAATCTGTGTAAAGCCCTGCAAGAAATGATGATTTGTAGTAAAAAAAAAAAACATCAATTATCATGAACAGTCATAAAATCATTTGGATCATTAGCATCATGGACATCTTTCTATTTTCTTTTTCCACTATTAAACAGATGAGTGAGAATAGATAATATAATGCTAACTCATAAGGCTAAAAATAAAAATATAGCACATTACCAATGAAAGTGTTATTTAAAAAAAATAGAATATTATAGAATATTAAGAATCTATTCAAACCCTACACACAGTACTTAAAAATCCATTAGAAAGATGGCACCACAGTCACCTTGAGCTATAAGAAAAGCACATGGATGTTATAATTTAATTTCCATGGAATGAGCCAGTTGTATAACATTTTTGGTTCCTGGAAATGGATCCGAGTCATCATACATTATTCCTTGGCTGTGACATCCACAGACTGCTCCCTTTGCTTTTATTAATATTAGCTGACGTCAGATTGTACAATGAAATACTGCGGCAGAACTGCCATCTTCATGAATAGCCCATGTTTAATTAGGAACAATATTAATGCTGGCTCTTTACCCGTTTATGAAAAGGGAGTGTATTATGATCCCAGAGTCCTTGGAGAATAAGACAAGACAAAAAGATGATAGGGCCTCACAGCTTTGGCAACTAAATAGTATAGTGAAAAGATCTCTGTTAGCAGTTGGAGACCTTTGGAGTAAATGTACACTTTGTTTGAACTGATTTTCTTCACCAGTAAAAAAGTCTCTGTTTCAAATCTGGTCACCGACACTACACCACCAGTTGACAAGAGTTTTTGTTAGTGTGTTTTGTGGCACCTCCACTGGAGTCCTACTAATATCTTAGATAGGCTTAGATAATATCTAAGGCTACATTCACATGAACTTATGGGGGAGGTATATACGGCGTATATATGCCCCCATACACTTCTATGGCCTCACAGTGCCATACAGGAGCTGTACGGTGCAGCACATGTGTGGCACCGTACAGTTCCGTAGCCGGTAGAAAGATAGGACATGTCCTATCCTTCGTCGGACTATGGCGCCGTGCGCTGTGTATTTCTATGGAGAGGGGCGGGGGTGGGCAGCGCTCATCCCCTGTTCCTCTCCCGGCGCCGATGTATGCCCGCCGTACTACAGTACGGCGGGCATACATCGTGTGAATGCAGCCTAAGTTAAACCAAAGACACTTACTGTATGCCCCCACTATCTGTATCAGGTATTCCTTTTCTTTCTGATGGTGTTATTTTGCTAAAAAAAAATAACCTTTAAAGTTACTCCAATGAATTTAAGAGGCTCTGGGGGGCATCAGTTAAATTACAGATGCTCCTTTGCAGGGCCTACTGCCACCTCCTCTACCCCCAGCCAGAGAGCCAGTGACGTCACCCGATTCTGTGCACAACAAAACTGTTGGCAATTCTGGCTGTGCACTAATAATAATAATCTTTATTTATATAGCGCCATCAAATTCTGTAGTGCTTTACAAATCATAGGGGACATATACAAATATAATATTACATTACAGATTACAAACAGTCATATGGAACAATAAGAGTGAGGGCCCTGATCACAAGAGCTTACAGTCTATGAGTATGAAGGGGTTGACACAATAGGTAAAAGAGATTGTATAATGGTCCACCCACTCTTTATAAGGGAACTATATAAAATAATTTCATAAATAATTTCATAAGTAAAATTTCTCCTGCTTGTACCAGCCATCAGCCGCCATCGTATTTACAAGGTCCAAGGTGAAAGCGACTGCAGAGAAGCCTGGAACCTGGTATATATCTGGTGTTTGCCGGATAACAGATGGGAGATAGGACATAGGATGGATTAGTAAATGTAGGGTTGACATTTCATGCAGTTAGCGAGTGTGATAGGCTTGCCTAAAGAAATGGGCACGTTTGAAACTTTGGAGGGTGGGTATAAGTCTGAGAGTCTACGGAAGGGCACTGCAGAGAATTGATGCAACTCGGGAGAAGTCCTGGAGACGTGCATGAGATGTTCGAATTAAGGTAGAGATTAATCTAATATCACGGACAAATCGAGCATGGGAAGTTTGATAGACTGAGATGAGAGAAGAGAGATTGGGAGGTGCAGCACTGCACCTCTGCACTGCAGAGACAACTGCACATGAGATGGAGTTGTTGAGAGCCAAGTGAAATCACTGGCTCTCTGCATGGAGCAGAGGAGGGAGGAGGCACCAGTGTTCACATTTTCATTGAAATTAAGGAAAATAATTGGGACAGTTCTTCTTTGCTCTGCAGCCCAAGAAAAGAATAAAATTTGTTCAATAAACTAAGTGTAATGAAAAATGATGCCCTGTAAAGTACAACTCTTCCGATAAACCAAAATAATAAAACAGCAACTTTAATAAACAAAAAATGTTATGACCGATGGCAGCTGCAGCCTGTGTATGCCTGTGTTAGTCTTCTCTTCTTCCAAACTCATGGTGTGTAGGAAAGGAAGAATGTGTGAGGAGACACAGGCACACACAAGCTATTGGTCCCCCTGCCTTCCCCAGGGACTCACTACATGCTGCTGGCAGGGAGCCAGGTAATGTAAATCTAACTATTAGAAACTACTAAAATGATTTAGAATGCTGACAAAAGACCAGTTGTTAAAATCAGCATAGCATAGGCTATTGGAACCTGTCACCATTTAAAAATCCCATTCCTGGAGATAGGATTGCTTTTAAGTGTGTCAGTGCAATACTTTTAAGTAAAACGTGTCTATGTTGGCAAGGTAAAGTATACTTTTCAATTACTATCTCGATTTTTATAATATTTTTCCTCTATCTATAGGTATTTGTCACTTGAAAACACCAGAATTGGAACAGAAGCAAGTAAAGACAAGAGACAAAGTATACAATAAAACACTCATTGCCAACTATTGATATAGATAATTTGTAATAATACATATTTATTTTAACATGTCGGACTGTAAAGTGATGGCTTCTAATGAACCTCAGTCAGAATTGAGTCAAGATGACCAAGTTAGCAAATATTTTAGAAATTATTCATCTATGGGATTCCTACGGAAAGGTAAGAATAAAAGAAAACAAAGCAGAAGCAATCTATGTAATAAACCCAAAGACCTCAATGAAAGTGATAAGAAATCTGTGAACATTGTGGCAAAAAAGGGTGAGGTTCTTGGTTTGGAAGAAGTATCCAATGAGTTTACTTGTACTTCTTCTATTATGGAGACCTACCATCTAAATACTAACAAAGAGGCTAAATTCAGCTTCCGCAAACTAGAAGATGGCACTTTTGCCTTAGAAACCAAAAGTGATCTTAATCCTGAAAAGAGTGACTCTGGAATTATAAAGAGGTCCACAAAGACGCGGCATAAAAAAGGGCGTTATGCTCACAAGCCATTAAAAATCTGCTTCAAAAAAAGAAGCAAAGCTCTTAGAAAATCTTCAGATTCTAATGATGAGTACAAATCAGATCCTAACACATTAACAGGCTCAACTCCTGAAGAAGACAACATCTGTGTTGTGGAAAATCATGACAAATATTCAGAGCAAGATCAGACTAAAAGAAAAACCTGGGCTACCTTAAAAAGTCTGGTAACTCGAAGACGAAAGTTACGTTCTTCAGTAAAGAGACAATCCCAAGTAAGTGGAAGAAACATTGAAGTCAACACAGGAAATTCTTCAAAGAAGAGAAGATTCTCCAACATGAAAATTTCATGTATGAACTTTTCAAGAGGGAAAAAGTCCTCGCTGCCTTCTGAATATACGATAAAACCATCAGATACCAGTGAAACAGATTCAGGGTCTGATTGTGATAGAAGTGACAAGGCTTTGGCTGTTAAATATAAACTTCAGAAGTCTTTAGATGCAGGAAATGGCAAAATTGGTAGCAATATTGATGATGATTTACAGCTAAGCGTAGATCCAAAGCCAAAAGGCACCAACAAAAGTAAAAATTCCAAAAATATTAAAAAGAGCCAAGAAACTAGTGTACCTAAATTGAATGACAACTTACCTATCGATCCTGATATCCAACCTGCATCTCAATCACAAAGAAGAAACAGTAACAGTTCTCTTCAAGACTTTGACGATAACATAAATGTCTCTTTGATCAGTGGAATAACCATCACAATTGATTCTCCATCGGATGTGTATGAAATGCTTCTAAAATCTACAGCTGCTTCTCTTGTCAATAAAGTTATTGAGTCCTCCATTCAAAAGTTTACTGAAGAGGAAACTTTCCTTAATCACGTTCCAGGCAAAGACTCTGATAGATTCTATATTTGAACAAAGCAAACAAAAAAAATACTCACCAATTTCCACTTTTTTTGTAAATTTTGTGCCTTCAAAGATAAACAGTTATAAAACACTAAATGGTAAAGAGTCCTGGAAACTCCAAAGAATCATAAGGTTCTATAAGGTTAATGGAATCTGCCTCCATCCATTTGGAAATCCATACAAATTGGAAAGATTGTTATTATATTATAAAATGTTGTTTAGTTTTCTTTTATTATCTATTTAATTTAAATAAATAATACAATTGTAATGATATACTATGATATATTCTATGTAAGAGAGTTGTACTGATTATACTCATTGAATTATTGCATTGTGTCTTTCATTTTGATTGAAATCTAAAATTCAATTCTCTACTTTGATCCTTTTAGCTATAAGGAGAGTGTTGTGGATTTATCATGCCTTTTATGTCAATTTTCTGGTGTAAGATATGAAAAAGTTAAAATTTTTGGTGAAAAAGATGCAATTCTCTTCCACCTTTCATGCCCTGTCACAACAAATGTACTATTGTCTGTACCATAATGGATCCAGGTTGGTGTAGATTTCATTCCTGTGCATGAGTGCTGCATTGGAATTACTACGAGGTGTGAACCGCTGAGTACCGTATTTTCCGGGCTATTAGGTGCACCGGACTATAAGGCGCATTAGTAGTCAGCGCCTTATATATGGAATAATTCCATATATAAGGCGCACCGGACTATAAGGCACAGGGTCCGGGGGCGTGGCAGGAAAACGGAGCGGAGACCGACCCGGCAAGAGGTGAGCGGTCTCCGGGGAAGGGGGTCGGTTCAGGTGGAGGAGGGCAGCGGACCCTACTTACATAGGTCCCCGCTACCGGAGACAGCAGATCTCCAGCGGGAACTGCAGACCGAGGCGGCAGAAGTTGGTTCGCGCTATGGCGCCTGTTGTCCGTGCCGCGTGGTCTGCAGTTCCCGCTGGAGATCTGCTGTCTCCGCTCTCCAGTAGCGGGGACCTATGTAAGTAGGGTCCGCTGCCCTCCTCCATACATAGGGCGCACCGGACTATAAGGCGCACTTTGGATTTCCAAGGAAATCCTAGGTTTTTATGTGCGCCTTATAGTCCGGAAAATACGGTAAATCTGATGTGTCTTGCACAGGTTTGTGCATTATTTAAACTAGCACATGATGTGACAGTCTTAAAGGGGTTTTTCCATGAAAGAATTTAGGCTTTATCCGCAGGACTTGCTGATCAGTGGGGGCCTCACCTCCATAGAGATGAACTGGACAGCCTGGAAATGTGCGACCAGCCTCTCCGGTCATCTCAGGGAGCTGACGAGGGGTCCGACGGGGGTTCATCAGACCCCCTGTTCTCATGACCTGTGGGGGTCTTAGCACTGAGACCCCCACCGATCAGCAAGTTAGGCCCTAGTGTGGCCTAATAACTTTAATAAATGACCCCAAGTGTGTATATGGTTGCAGGGCATTTATCACATTTTCTGATGCTATACATTCCTCTATTTATGCCCTCCTCACCCAAATAATGTAAAAAAACCCCCCAGAAACTGTGAGTAAATATGTAAGTTACCCTTTAGAAGAGGAAGCAGCATTAGAAATTGGGGCAGATTTACTTACCCGGTCCATTCGCGATCCAGTGGTGCGTTCTCTGCGGTGGATTCGGGTCGGGCCGGGATTCACTAAGGTAGTTCCTCCGATGTCCACCAGGTGTCGCTGCTGCGCTGAAGACAATCGGAATGCACTGAAGTTCACCGTCCTATCGTGGGTGAAGGTAAGCGCGTGCGGCGGTTTTTCCGAATCTGTCAGGTTTTTTTACAGCCACGGCCCCCGATTTACATCGCCTGCATGACGGCGCCGATGCGCCACAATCCAATCATGTGCACCAAAATCCCGAGGCAATTCAGGGAAAATCGGCGCAAATCGGAAATATTCAGTAACACGTCGGGAAAACGCGAATCAGCCCTTAGTAAATGACCCCCATTGTGTGTGATTATCGCACTGTGATTGTGTTAGACTTCAATGCCCTATCATGTATATCACTTCAACTGTGAATCTGTGAGAGATGTAGGGAGTGCAAATTAACCCCTCACCGCTGAAGCCACTTTTCACCTTCCTGACACGGCCCATTTTTTCAAATCTGCCCTGTGTCAATATAAGTGGTTATAACTTCGGAACGCTTTAACATATTCAAGTGATTTTGAAATTGTTTTCTCATGACACTTAATACTTCATGCTGGTTGAAAAATTTTGGTGGCATGTTTTGCATTTATTTATTAAAAAATTTGGTGAAAATTTGGAAAAATTCAGAATGTTCTATTTTTCAACACGGAGTCATAACACCAAAAAAACTTGATAATTAACTTTTACCGAATGTCTAGTTTATGTGGACATGGCTTTCTATGCATCCTCTCATTTTTGTAGGATAGGCTTTGAACTTTACAGTAGGTGCGATTTTTCACATTTTCATATAAATTGCAAAATCCTGCTTTTGAGGGACCTGCTCAGATTTTAAGTCAGGTCTAAAGGCCTAAATAAAAGTAAAACCCCATAAATTACCGCACTAAAGAAACTACAACCCTCAATGTATGCAAAATAACATTTTTGGAGTTTGTTAACCCTTTAATTGTGTTACAGTGGTTAAAACAATATCGGGTGCAATTTTGAAATTTGAAATTTTTTTGGCTAAATGAAGGTATCCATTCGGCAGCCGTTGCCAGAAGCGAGACATAGTAGTAGTACGTCACGGGAAGCAGTAACTTGCCACATCATGACATACTACTACATCAAATGTCAGGAAGGGGTTAAACAATCTACATATTATTGCTAAGCAAAATTATGGCTTTTTGGATTTGTCTCAGTTTCCCATCTTGCTGATTCTCTGACAATAGTTTTTTTATGGATCATACTAATATACACTGTGGTGCCATATCGATAGTTTTTGCAGAAATCAGCAACAGATTACACACTGATGACAAATCAGGACTGCAAAAAAAGATCACAGATCCATTGTTGGTAGCCTGAGAACAGCACACATTGGGGCTTATTTACTAAGGGCCTGCACTTCCGTCAGGTTTTCCGTTGTTTTCGGCTTTTCCACGCCTGGAACAGGTATTTAACAGGGTATTGTCTTGCATGCGATCGGATTTTGGCACAGTTGCGCTGGATTTTCATACAACAGAAATCCGACTGACGATCCGTCTGACGATCCGACTGATTCGGAGTGAGCGCAGGATTTAACTTTTTTACTTAACAAAGTTTTTAATTAACTTTATTTAATATTTTTATTTAACAAATTGTGTCGCAAGATCAAGCACTTACATGCACCAGGAAGAAGAAGGTGAACTCCTTCGGACATGAGCGGGGAAGCGACACATGCAGGATATCGGGTGCACGATCTTAGTGAATTGCAGCACAGTGCATTGTAGGCGGACAATGCACTTTCTGTGAACTCCAAAGAACAGGTGAGTAAATGTGCCCCATGGTGTGGCGGTAGGCTATGACTAATCTTTATTTTGAATAGGCTAGTCCACCATGGCAGCATATAAGAAATACAAAAATTAAAACTAGGCCATGCAGATGACAAATAAAACAGAAGGGTTTTTAAAGAATTAAAAATGAGAACATTAATTAGGAAAGTTGAAAAGGTCCTTTTGCTTTTGTAGGTCCCAGCAAGAAACAAATTGATTAATTTTTAACATTTAAGAGGTGCTGTTAATGAAGTGCTTTTGTTCATACTGTAAAAAGACAACCCCGTGATCATTTTTTGAGTGGGAAGAAGGCTGGAAGGTTAATGGAAATGCATGGGGTTGTATAACAGTAGGGAGACTCGGCTGTTTTTTATGTTTAGAGAATGTGGCACTTGTGCTATTAGCGAGAGCTAAGTAGATGTGAGCTCACCATTCCTTCGAAAAACCATGGATTCTAATGCAAGGAGAAAAAAACCTTGACCTGGATCCCAGGTATGAAGGGTCAGACAGGCCCCCCAACCCCTGCTTAGTCTGTTCGGGACTTCTACTCTATCTGTGCCTTCTCGACACAGATAGAGTTGAGATCAATGATAATGCAGAGAGCTCATCATTGTGCCTCTCTCTGAGTGCAGCAGGTCGTCTGGTGCGATATGGTGATGTCATTGCCTGCAGGCCAATTGTACACAGCAGCAGAAGAAGATGAGAGCAGCTGCTGAAGAATGTGGAAAGGTGAGTATCTAATGTTTATTAGCTTTTTAACTACACTGCAAAGAGGAAGGGGGGCACACTATAGGAGGCGGTGGGGGAGCCACACTAAGAGAGGGGAGATGAAAGGGGCTACAAGATAGGGGGCCCACAATAAGAGAGAAAGTTAAGAGGGGCATTAAATGAAGGGGGCCCACAAGGTGAGGAGGAGTGTGGTCCACCAGATGTGGGGAGCAACAAAACAATTGATGGAAACGAGAGGGGCCCCCGATAAGAGAGGAAGATGATAGAGGGGGTCACAATATGAGAGGAGATACCCCAATGTGAGAGGGAGTGGCCTAAAAATGTACATTTAATATTTCCATGTAACAGGATGTGGTCCCCAAATCAATTTCACTGGTGGGCCCTAGGTCCCCAGTCCAACCCTGCATGTATGTATTGAGGAAGACTTGAAGAAGATCTCTAGCAGCCATGAATCTACTGGTTCTTAAAACATCCTTCATTTATTGAGCCATAGCTGGGGATGCAAATTTATGAAGTTGGAAGACATGTTTTCCCAATATTATGTAAAAGATCAACCTGGAAGTTAATATTTTTGTTTATATTTTTGTGAATTAATTGGTTACATTTTTTTAATTGAATCCAACATCATGATTTATCTACCAAAACTAACGGATATGTTACATAGGTCTATGCCACACATGCCACCCATACATTTGATTATATTGTACAGCTGCCCTTTCTGTGACATAACTTCACTTTATAAATATGCAAATGAGGATGAAGTGCTTTGGGAGGCACTGATAGAGCACCTCAGGGCTTCACAACGTCCTGTAACGAAGTGCTACACTTCCACCACCCAGCTCCTTCCTTCATCCTTCCGTCTTCAACTACATCACTCCTGGGCTACAGCCCTCTTCAGCCTCATTTGCATATTTTGACATGGAAGGAGCAGCTGTACAATAAAATCAAAGCTACAGGTATGCCAGGTGTGAGCATGGCCCTGCATTAAAAAGCAGATAGTTAAAGTAGGTAAATCATGATGACAGATTCCCTTTAAATACAAAATGCCAAAGCAACTTCAGAGCAGCTGTGGGTTGCAGACACAGATAAACATTAATTCACAAATGGTAATTGTGCCCTACAGTGAGAATATTCGGTAGGAGGGAGGCATTCCGTCTTTTTGGCTTCTTTGTTCCTTTTTTTTTTATACAATTTAGTTGTCACAAGGATTGTTTACAGTTGTTCTTTTCTATAACTATATGGTTTTGGTTGTTTTAACTGTATCCGAGTGACAGATTTAGTCAAAATAATAATGTCCCCTGTTATATAAGCTCTCTAGTGCACAGTTCTTCCATGAAACACTTGATTTAAGAAACTGTGATATTAGGCAGATCTATCTACATTACTTATTTTGCTACACTATTACAGTATATACTCGAGTACAGTATAAGTCAACCCAAGTATCAGCCAAGGCCCTTAATTTTGCCACAAATAACTGTGAAAACTTATTGACTTGTGTAAAAGCCTAGGGTGTGAAATGCATTGGTCACAGCCTACCCGAGTAATGAAATGCCCAGAAGCCTCCCCGAGTAATGTAATGCCCAGCAGCCTCCCCGAGTAATGAAATGCCCAGCAGCAGACCTCCTAATACTAAAATGCCCTGCAGCAGAGCCTCTAGCAATGAAATGCCCCATGCAGGCCCTCCCCTAGTAATGAAATGCTGATGCAGCCCTCCCAAATAATAAAACGTCCTTTGGCGCTCCCTAATGATGAAATGCCCTGCAGCCAGCCCCCATAGTAATGAAATGCCCTGCAGCCAGCCCCCAAATTGATGAATCCTTTAAATTAAAGATACTCACCTTCTGGCGCTCCCCACGGCTCTTCTTCCTTCAGCTCCTTTATTCAGAAATAAAAATTGCTACAATGTAAAACACATTTTTTAAAAATATTTTTATTTTATTTATTTTCTTATTCTTTATAATTCTTCTCTTTATTTTGTTTAAATGTAAAAATGCAGACCAGAATTTTTTAAATTAAAAAAATAAGAATCACATATTCCCTTCCTCCCAACAATCATGTTGCTAGCCAAAGAAATTTAAAAAAAAGAACATGTGCAAAAAAAATGTAAATTGTTGAAGTTAAGAAACATTAATTTGGTATATCCTTTTTTTTTTTTTTTTTTTTTTTTTTTTTATTGCACTAGACAAAAAACCATTTTACAAATGCTTAAAATACAATGAATACACTATTTAAATACATTACATAGAAAAAGGGCAACACTGTTTCATGTACATCTTAAGTCAAGTACTGTTTTTCTCTTTCCCCTTTGAGAAAACCCTCCCCAACCCCCCCCACCCCACCCCAATTCTCTTCTTTCCTTTAATTAATTCTTTCTTTGAATTTAAAGATAGGATCCACTTTTGCCGGTAGCCATCTTTCACTAAATACAAAATTTCAATCACAATAAGCCATAGCATGAAACCAATTCTAATATACATCTTGAACCTGGAAACACTTTTCCTTTACCTCGCCCACCCTCCCCCCACCCTCCTCGCACCCCTGCTGATAACCCTCTCCCCCCTCCCCCAATAATTATGTGTTTGTGCATCGTTCAAAAATCGTATTACCCAAAAGAGGGAGGAAGTGAGAAGAAAAAAAAAAAAAAAAAAAAAAAAAAAAAATTCTCTCTCTCCCTACCCCCCCCCCCCACCCCCCCTACCGCCAGTCTCCTTAATGGTCATAGGTGACTACCACCGGTTTATAGGATGGCAAGATACAACATACCGTTGCAATTCATGAATCTGCTTAACCCAAGATCTTTTTCTCCTCCGGGGAAAAAAACAGTTCTATCCACCTCTGCCACTGTTGTTTATATTTCTGTCTCCCCAATGAACTGTAACTCTTATTCCCAAAGCTTTCAGAAAGAATTGTTTTGTTTGTGATGCGTTTCCACAATGTAATTGAGGGAGGGTCTGGGGCTGCCCACTTTTTAATAATGCAAAATCTAGCTAAGAAAAGTAATTTCCTAACCACATAATTCCCTCTTTCCCTTCCCTCGTTCCCCTCCCAAATACCCAAAACACAGGTCAGAAAATTCACTGGGATCTGAATATCACAGCACTTCCCGAGTTCCTTAATGATTTCTGCCCAAAATTCTGCTATGTCCGGACAGAACCAGAGAAGATGCATATCATCGGCTTTTTCTCTACCGCATTTCTTACATCGAACCATCTCCCTTGAGAATTTCATTATCCTCTCGGGCGTATAGTACATTCTGTGTAAGATAGAGATTTGTGCCCACCGATGCGCTGGAATCTTTAGTATCTTGTGGATGTCTCTATATGTGGATCTCCACCCCTGTTCATCAAGTATTCCTATTTCCTTGACCCATTTCTCAGGTACTCGATTCATATAGCTAGTACTTCTTTGGATTAGCAAAAGTTGATAAAATTTCTTACTTTTCACTTTTTTTTTTAATGACGCCCACATAAGATTAACGATCAGGGGAGTTTTCTCCCATCCCAGTATTGCTTTATCAAGATATCTCCACCAGTGGGCCAGTTGTAAGTAGGGAAAAAAGCAGGATTGCGGGATCTGAAATTCCTCCTGTAATTTATCGTATGGCTTCATACTACCGTTCTCCAACAATTGATATATATAGCTTATCCCTTTCCCAATCCATGGTTCTGAATTTATTTTAGGGGTCAATATAATCTGGTTTTTCCATAGTGGAGTAAATGGGAGTATATCCGTAAGATGCCATAGATTTTTGATCTCCCTCCATACTTGATACATCAGTGAAAGGGTGGGATACTGTCGTTTGACTATTTGCCCACCCCAGAGGCCAGTTTCCATAAGTTCCAAAATATTACATTTCTCTTTATCCCCCCCTCCCAGTATCCTTATGTGGGAATTCGCCAACGGGGAACAGTCCCATGCCAGTATATACTTTATCTGCTCGGTAAGGAAATAAACGTACATATCTGGGAGTTCAAGACCCCCCTTATCATATGGAAGCCTCAACAACTCCAGCTTCATTCGGGGTTGTCTTCCCCTCCAAACCAGATCACGGAAAAGAATCAAAGATCTTAAAAATCTTCCCCGGTATCCAGATCGGGGAGGCAGACAGCACGTATAATACCTTAGGAAGTAACTGCATTTTAATCAGCGCTATCCTACCTATCGTATTAAGGGGTCGTTTTTTCCAAGTTTTTATTTTACTTCTAATGTGACCTACCACAGGGATAACATTATTCTCAATATAACCCAAGATATTAACTGATATCCTAATCCCTAAGTATTCTACATAACCATCGGGTTCGATAATCTTAATGTCCTTAGGGGTAAATGATTTTAATGGATCTAACGGAAGGCAGGCAGACTTTTGCCAGTTGATCCTTAACCCGGATCTATCCCCATATTCGCTGAAAGTAGAGAATACCCTCGTTATAGATTCGTGGGAGCCCAGAAACAGGAGAATGTCGTCGGCGTATAACGAGATCTTTTCATGTATATCTCCCTGTTTGAAGCCCACAATATTCGACGACCGGCGAATCCTACAAGCCAGTGGTTCCAGGGCTATGGCGAACAATAAGGGGGAGAGTGGACACCCCTGTTTTGTTCCTCTACTTAGCTTAAAAGAACGGGAAATTTTGCCATTTATTGAGAGTCTAGCTGAGGGAGAAGTATAGAGCAATTTTATCCAAGATATGAATCTGTTACCAAACCCCATATTTTCCAGAGTAGGCCACAGAAAGTCCCATTCGATTGTATCGAATGCTTTAGAAGCATCTAACATCATTATGGTACGTTCCCCGGGGTTCTCGGGCACAAGCTGTAAATTAAGAAACAATCTCCTGAGGTTATCCATCGTAGAGCAG
The DNA here is from genome assembly GCF_040894005.1 of Engystomops pustulosus. Classification (NCBI taxonomy): domain Eukaryota; kingdom Metazoa; phylum Chordata; class Amphibia; order Anura; family Leptodactylidae; genus Engystomops; species Engystomops pustulosus. The sequence continues at coordinate 50,323,840 of NC_092417.1, forward strand.
CCCGGCATGAAACCACACTGGTCCCCATGAACAACACTTCTAATACATCTTTTAAGGCGTTCGGCTAAAAGTTTAGCTAATAATTTATTATCCGTGATGATCAAAGAGATAGGGCGGAATGAATCCATCTTCAGACTGTCCTTCCCGTTTTTTAAAATCAAAGTAATCAGGGACTCACTCATAGATGGAGCAAGTTCCCCTCTCTCCAAAGAATAGTTCCAAACCTCAAGGAGATGCCCCACAAGTTCATCTTTGTATAACTCGTATACTTCGAATGGGATACCGTCTAACCCCGGGGAACGACCCCTTGCTGTAAGAGACAGGGTCTTATACACTTCCTCCAGTGTTATCGGAGAATCTAATACTAATCTCTCCTGCTCTGACAATCGGGGGAGATGGGAGCCTAGAATATACGCTGCAATGTCTTCTAAGGGGGGCACCTTTTGAGAGCTAAATAAATCTTCATAGTATTGAACAAAGGATTCCTGTATTTCCTCCTGCTGATGTATGATACCCCTTCCCGGTATCTCTAAGGTTCTGATCATGGTACGTTTTTTACCTTCTTTAATAAGATTCGCTAGCACTTTCCCTGGCATATTAGATTCAAGGTAATCCCGTCTTGCTTGTATGCTAATTTTCCTGTTGGCTTGTGTATAATTTAGATCAGAGTATAAAGCCTGCTCTTTTTCCCAACTAACCCTGTTCTGGTCTGTAGGATCCTCCACATATTTTTTTTCCAGTAGTTGGATCTTTTCTTCTAGTTCCTTCATGGTTTTGTTGGATTCTAGCCAGTACCTACGAATTTGGGCTTTATATAGACCTCTTATAAAAGACTTAGCAGTATCCCAGACTATATGTAGGGGAGAACACCCCTTATTTAACTCAAAAAATTCTTTGATTTGTCTTATTACCCATTCGCTTTTCCCCAATGTATCGACCCAAGAGGGGCCAATTCTAAACCACCCGGTATAACCCTCATTACCAGTTTTAATGTGACAAATTAGTGGTGCATGGTCTGAGACCCCCCTTAGCCCATATATACAATTATAGCACAGTTTAAGTGTATTAGAGTTAGTGAATGCCATGTCCAAACGTGAAAAGGTTTTGTGAGACTTTGAAAAATATGAAAAAATCCTTTTGTCTTTATTAATTTCTCGCCATACCTCATACCACCCAAATGTGTCGATTTTGTTTAATAATGACTTTGACCTATGATGTGTTCCTGTAACCTTATCAAGCTGGAGAACATCCAACTGTGGATCCAATATATTATTAAAATCTCCCACAAGTAACATGTGGACACCTCCTACTTTAGTGAAAAAAGTGAAAAATTCTGTTAAGATGTGCCCGTGGAACGGTGGAGGAATATAAATGTTGCCCAGGACCCAGGCCATCCCCTCAATGACACAGTGCACAAACACGTATCTCCCCTCTGGGTCTAGTTTCACCAACTTTTCCTGAAACTCTAATTTCCTATTCACCAAAATAGATACCCCTCGTGAGTATTGCGAATGGCAAGAGTGGTAACTCCATCCACACCACTTTCTCTGGATCTTAGCATACGTGTCGGACGTCAGATGAGTTTCTTGCAAAGCGATGATATCAGGGCTGTGTTTGTTTATTAAATCAAATACTGCGACCCTCTTATTTGGGGTGCTCAAGCCCCTAACATTCCAGGACAGTACTCTCATGTGAAAACCTCACGTACTAATGACCAAAAGATCGAAAGACCGAGAGCGAGGTGGGGGGACAGAGCAGGAACGGAGAGAGAGAGAGAGAGGGAGAGAAAAAAAAAAAAAAAAAAAACCCAGACCTCCCGAACCCATACCCTAATACCCCAGTAACCTGCTGGTAGAGAGAATATCATCGACCGAAAGGGTCGGTGACTACCTCTAGCCTCTAAACTCTGCATCCCCCCCCCAGCCTCCGGTGCCCACCCCCATGAGGACGTTGCCTGCTGTAATCTGGCTTTTGACTTTTTATTTAACACCGTCTTCAATTGTCCTTTAATTTTGTTTTCATATATACGACCCCCTTGCCCTATTCCCCCCTTCTATTTCCTTCTAAGCCATTCCATTGCGTCTTCTGGATTATCAAAGAAGAGGGTTTTTTCCTGCCAGATAACACGTAATTTGGCGGGGAACATCATTGAATAGTGTATTCTGGCTTGACGCATTTTTTGCTTAACCTCGTAAAAACCTTTACGCTTTTTCCTAGTTTCGATTGCAAAGTCAGGGAATAATTTGATCGTTTGGCCATTAAATTCAATTTTACCTTTTTCCCTTGCTCTTTTGAGGAATAAATCCCTGTCTCTGGAAGAAATTAATTTAATCAAGATAGGACGAGATGGTCCACCAGGGACCGGGGGACGGCTAGGAACTCGATGAGCTCGTTCAATGAATTGTTGCAAAGCAGCAATATCTGGACCCAGTGTATTTTTCAGCCACTCCTGTATAAAGGCCACTGCATCCTCGCCCTCTGATTTCTCAGGGAAACCTATACAGCACAAATTAGCCCGGCGTGATCGATTCTCTAGATCCGTAATTTTTATTTTTTGGTCCAGGGATTCTGCTTTCAGGGTGTTAAGTTCGGCCGAAATTTTAGAAACTTTATCTTCTAAGTCAGAGATACGGCCTTCCGCTGTATCTAGTCGGACTCCGAAGCCAGTCATGTCGGACCGAAACTCGATTAATTCTTCCTTGACATGACTGACTTCCACAGAGAGATCCTTAATGTCACCCCTGCATTGCAACACAGCTTCCAAAATTTGGCTCAGTGTCGGGGATTTATTTACTGCAATGGTCTCCCGACCGACTCCCAATGTGTTTTGCCCATTTCCCTCTGACCCTCCAGAAGTCTCCATCCTGCTAGAGGCCGAAATATTGGACAGTGAGACATCGGGGGATATCTCCCCCATGGATACTTCTACCTGAGTGTGTAACTGCTCCGCCCTACCCAGACCCGAACCCGTAACATCTTCCCCCTTTTTCTTTGGGCTAAGGGCAAACTTATCCAATTTTGCTTTTGCATTTTCCCTAATTTTTTCTGCTTTCTTTAGTTCTTTTGGGGTGGTGGAGATACCCCCTCCTCCCCCCCCCCTTGTCAGTTTCTTAGTGCTATTGCTAGGCATGATTTGTTCTTTCTTTCCCTTTTCTTCCCTCTTTTCTCTCTCCCTCCTCCCCTCGACCGTCTTTGTCTCTCTACCCTCACCACAGTTTATGCTCCGTTTATGCTCCTTAACTATTTTCAATCCGTAAAAACGGCCAGGTTATCGACCCAGCCTTTACCAGACACAAGAGAGGATAGACTACTGACCCTACCCCTCTGGCAGACAGGTATCAGTATCCTACATCTTCCTGGTAAAAAAGTTGTCAACATATAAACAAGCTAACAGAAACCAGCAATCATACTCCCCCTTAAAGCCTTAAACAATAGAAAGTTAGTATGGGAGCTTGAATGTTAGTAGTTGTTATCGTAGTTCTTTTTAGCCGTTTAGTGGAGACTTTAACAGTACCCCCTGCTTTGGGGAGATTAGTATGTTATATGTTATATAGAGAGAATTGTTAGATATACGGACACGAGGAGAGCGTTGGGCTTTAAAGCAAAAGATATCAGGAATCACAGTCAAGCATCAGTTAGTAGAAGCTTCAGCCAAATACCCCCGATACTATTGATTAGTTATTAAGGGGAGAAAGCAGACATGCTATCACAGCAGAAAGCGGGGGTTTGAAGCGGGAGCAAAATTCACCTCTCCATCGAGGTTCAGCAGTCTTACCCAGTTCCAGGGTTACTTCAAAATTTGGAGCCAAGCAGGGATTAAAACAGGATCACCTTATTGTCCGGCACACTAGCACCTCCCTGGCGAAATCGTCGCTTTTGGCTTCACAAGTTCAGCAGCGCGCCGTCCGGTCCTCACAGCGGTCCTACTCCGGTTTCCACGCCATCCTCCCGGAAGCACAGATTCCCGAGTCGCCTCGCCAGAGCCATAGACGCACGTCCTCCTCCACAGAGCCGCGATCCGATCCTCCCCAGCAGGGCACAAACGGGTCTCCGATGTCAGCTCCACGCTTCAGGCTCTCAGCAGGGCCAAACTCTCCTCGTTCCCCGTTCTCAGCCTCGGCATAAGGTGGCATGGGGTAGCGTTTACAAGCCGGCGTTACCCATGAGGACGGAGCTCCGAAGGTTAGGGGCGGCCGGAAACACGTCCGCTCACATGCTCCTCCTCCGTACCATTCAATTTGGTATATACTTTACATACAGCATTCTGCATGCTGCATTTTTTTTTACACTGGCCACTAGATGCCAGCACCTTGGTCTGGTAAAATAAAAAAAGAATCTCATTTTACAGCTTACAGTAAAACTACAACATGCCATCTCATCAGACCAGTAGTAAACAAAGGATTTATCAACTATGTGAGCCAAAAAATGACAGCTTCCAATATCATAGGAAAGACAGTAGCCAATATGGACTATGTAAGGGGGTAGAAATAAGTGACCAAACACCTCAGACCTCCTTTATCTCATAGGGAACAATAAGACTAGGTTGAACAGCACCTGCCGGTTAACAATTTTCTTTTAGGAAACAGTTGAATATAATATGCATCATCTATTCTGTTGTGAAGCTCTTACAAACCAGCTAGTATTTATTGTCTAAGGTGAATTGATAACTTCTTTGCTAATGTCTCTAGTGTTTCTTTGCATTAGCTTCTTTCCCACCCATGTATACAGCACCTACATAATTGAAGACATATTCATTTCAAGTTGACAATAAGCGCTAACTATAAACCTGTTCTCCCTGTCACCTTAGTGAAGACTCAATCTCCAATAAAATGCTGCCTAATTAGTGTATATATATATATTTATATATATAAATTTAGCATCTATACTTACGCCATATTTGACGGCACTCTTTAACGAATTCTGCAATGGCACAGCAATACCTAAAGAGATGCTCGAGGCACGTATTATAGTTATCCCGAAAGAAATCAAAGACCCTACTATCTTAGGTAATTATCGACCTATATCGCTCTTGAATAGTGATATAAAGATCTTTGCCTCAGCTCTAGCAGGACGTATGAAACAAATTCTTAATACTGCAGGACCAAAGGGCTTTTTGCCGGGACTTGAAGTCCGGGATGCAACTAGGCATCTGTTGCAAATAGCACATGACTCGGGGCTCCCCAGTGCATTTCTGTCATTGGATGCCGAAAAGGCCATTGACAGAGTGCACTGGGGATACCTCAAAGCTACCCTTGAGAAGCTTGGCTTTAGAGGTAGTTTTTTGCAAGCCATCCTAGCCCTTTATAACAACCCAACAGCACGTATAGCTAATGCAGGCTTCGTATCAAAATTGCTTAACATCAGCAATGTTACCAGGCAAGGATGTCCCCTATCCCCTTATATTTTTAACTTAGTTATTGAACCTTTAGCCCAAGCGATAAGAAACAACTCTGTGATTAATAGTCTATGCGGAAAAGCGGGCAACTTTGCAATAACCCTTTATGCAGATGATATAGTATGTACTTGTACAAACCCTGAAAGATTGTTAAAACAATTGCTACAGATTATAGAAACTTACTCAGCTATCTCTTACTATAAACTTAATCTTAGCAAATGTCAGCTAATGGTGATTAATGGAGGACCAAGTTTGAAAAGAGATCTATCAACTTTGTTCCCGTTTAAAATAGTGAAAAGAGGGTTTACATATTTAGGTATCTTTAAAGCAAACAATCTAGAAAAAACATTAAAGTAATTATAAATATAATTAAAATGAATATTTTACCCATAACACTATTTTATTTCAGATATACCACTACATTTCTCCAGTAAAGTAATAGGGGCAATACAAAAGTTAACGTTAAAGTTTATATGGCAAAAAGGTAAACAAAGAATATAAAAAAAAAACTGTTATATATACCACTGACCAAAGGGTGCTTAGGCGTGCCATGTTTTGAATTCTATTGGACGGCGTGCCTGCTGGATTTCGTTAAAGAATCTTGGATAACATTAAGAGCCAGAAATTGGGAATACTTAGAAAAACAATTAAATAACAACAAAACAACTAAAGCCATATTACTTCATCTTCTGTTTAAACTAAAATCGAAACAGATTCTTAGCGACATTACCAAAACCATTTCCTTTGTTTGGCTTAGATTCATAAAATTAAGAGATGGTATTAGGATTAATTATTCAGATTTTAGACTCAAATACTTAGTAGGGGAAATTTCGAACTTTAGTTTACTATCTTGGGCATCCTTTGGTATTTCTTCATTAAACGAAATTTCTGAAAAAGGTAAACTAATGAAATTCTCATACAAAATAAATATGGTATACCAGTCAACTTTTTTTTCCAATACCTTCAAATTAGAGAATATTTTAGAACTAATAAAATACTTGAAAAAATTAGAAAAAAGCTCACAAGCAATTGTAAATATGGTGAATTCCTTCATGATAATAAAACTATTAAGAGAGGTATCTCTACTATCTATTTGGAGTTAATATCCACAAAAATTAAATATAAGTTAAGCTATATTGCTTATTGCTTAACAAGCAATTCTCTATTGAGGAGTGGAGGAGAGCCCTGTAACCACTAGGTAAGACAGCCATCTGTGTCAACCACATAGAAACCCTTAAGAAAATTCAGTTGGGCTGGTACTTGTCACCCGCTAGAATTTCAAAAGCATTTCATGTATATAGTGACAAGTGTTGGAGGGGTTGCGGGTTAAAGGCCGATATTTACCACGTACTTTGGTCGTGCCCCCGAATAAAAGATTTCTGGGACAGTATCTTCTCCATCATTACTAGGATTTCAGGCACAGCAATCTGCCCAAGCCCAGAGCTTGCATTACTGAATCTGACTGCAGAGGGTATTCCAGTAAAAGTAAGATGGATAACTGACAAACTTTTTATAGCCACACGTGCTGAACTTACCTTTAACTTTAATTAACGACTCAACTGTGCGAGACAGTGGGCCACATTTATCAAAAGTAGTGAAAACTGCACAATGGGCAGTTTGCGTCAAAAGTGGTACATGGACTTCATTAATCCGGCACACCCTGCACTGCTCAGGAAGTGTGCACCAACTTTTTTTTGAGTACTCCTTTAACCCCTTACTGACATGAGACGTAGTATTACGTCACATGCCGGGTCCTGGTGCATGGAGAGGGCTCGCGGGCTGAGCCCTCTCCATAGCCGGTAAGTCTTTGCTGCATATTACAGCAAAGGCTTACCGGTAACACCTGTGATCGGTGCCAGCACCAATCGCTGGTGTTTTCCTGCTGATTGCGGCCGTCGCTCCCAATGACGTCATCGGGGAGCGGCGATCCGTCACCATGATAGTCTCGGGTTTCACGAAGACCTGAGGATACTTAGGGTTAACCCATGCATTACAATGTGCTATTAGCACATTGTAATGTATGAGGAGTAAAATCCCCATATACTGCTATACTGTAGTATGACAGTATATGATAGGATCTTACAGACAACCTAGGGTTAAAGTACCCTAGGGAGTCTGAAAAATATTAAAAATTAAAAAAAGTTAAAAAAAATATAATAAAAAAAACCCTAAAAACTCAAATCACCCCCCTTTCCCTAGAACTGATATATCTATAAATAAACAGTAAAATTCATAAACACATTAGGTAGCACCGCGTCTGAAAATGCCCGATCTATCAAAATATAATAATGGTTTTTCACTGCGTTTAACCCCGTAGTGGAAAATGGCACTTTTTTGCCATTTAAAAAAAAAAAACATTCTATAAAAAGTGATTAAAAGGTCACACAGTCCTAAAAATTATAACATTGTAAACATCAAAATCCGCAAAAAAACAACACCTCCCAAAGCTCTGTATACCAAAGTATAAAAAAGGTTTTAGCGCCAGAAAATAGCAAAATTTTTTTAAATGTATGAAAACATTATAAAACCTATATAAATGTATTATCCCCGTAATCGTACCGACACAAAGAATAAAGTAGAGCTGTCATTTGGGGCGTACAGTGAAACTGTAAAATCCAAGCCCACAAGAATACGGCACAAATGCGTTTTTTTACCAATTTCACTGCATTCTGAATTTTTTTCCCTCTTCCCAGTACACGGCATGGAATATTAAATACCAACATTTTGAGGTGTAATTTGTTACGCAGAAAATAAGCCATCACACAGCTCTGTACATGGAAAAATAAAAAAGTTTCAGATTTTTGAAAAATGAAAACGAAAAAGGGTTGCGCGTTAAGAGGTTAAAGGGGTTTTCCCATGAAGACAAGTTAGGCCTAACTTGCTGATCAGTGGGGTCTTAGTGCTGAGACCCCCATAGATTGCGAAAACGAGGGGTTCAACCAGCTTGTCTTTCCTTATAAATATCTTTTAAGGAACTATTCGCTTTAGGTTGTACACTTGCATTGTGGCTTCTTCTAATAGGAAATACCATGATGTAGTGTACTACTATATACTTTGGACACAGACCATGCCTCCCCTTTAATAAATTTTGACATGTTGACCTCTCCTGTGCTTCCTTCCATAGACCAATCAGCCAATTTACCCCCACAGGTATTTACTATATGCCACTCCATCACTCCTAAATATATAACTGCCTGTACTCTTATTCCTACGTACAATTCATCACTGTTCCTCAATCGTAGTGCCAACACTTCTATAGATTATTACCACTTGTACCTCCATATACTAGGAGTCCTTATACCTCTGCTTCTGTAGGATATGGCTCCTGTATAGCCCCACTGTCACGGGTGTTCCCGTGACCCATATCGCAGGTCGCAGGCTCACCCATTTCTCCTCAGTGCCCACAGGCGTAGCGCCGGCGCCACTCACCTGTTCCCGTTCTGGATTCCAGTTCGTGGCCCGTGCTAGCTTCAGGAAATTTAAACTGCCAGCACACAGTTAATTGGCGCTGGCCATTTTCCCAGAAGGCTATTTAAACCTGCTTCTTCCATCACAACCTTCCATCTTTGAGCCTATGCCAATGAGAAAGCTCCTCTGCAATATTCTTGTGTTCCTGCGGTCCCGTGTTCCTGTGCTCCCTTTCCCATCTGCCTGGACTTCCTGTTGCTGACCCCGGATTGGACATGACCTTGCTTCTCTGCCTCCTGCCCTGACCCTGTGCCTGAACCTGACCACGAGACTGTCTCCTGCTAAGATACCTCGACCTCGGCTGCCACCAGGGTCTAGTCGCACCTTTGGAACGACCTGGTGGTACCCCGCCGCAGCAAGACCACCCTGCTTTGCGGCCGGCTCTGGTGAAGACCAGGTGCCACTTATATTCCGGTCCCAGTTGTCAGCTAGTACCACCTCCAGTGGTGGTCCAGAGGATCCACTGATCCCCAATCCTGACACCCACTCATATTTCCTAGAGACAGCTATTCTTCATACAGCTCCTCAGTTATTCCTTTGTATCTGGTGATATGGAAATGCCATACTATTCTGTTGACTTCTAGTTTTCTGGATTATCTGTAATCGCTGTGCTTAGCCTTTGCTATTTACTTATTTTTTTTTTTTAACTTTTCAATTTCTGTTTTAAATAGAAATCCAGTCTTGTGTGAATTGTATTAAATGTTATGCTGAAGAACAATAGCTGATGTAAATGGTAAAGATCTCCTGCTGGTCAGGAGAACAATGAATTCATCAAACGTCTATATAGACCAATGAGTAAGAAACACAAAGCGGCAGATTTACTTACCTGGCCCATTCGCGATCCAGCGGCGCGTTCTCTGCTCTGGATTCGGGTCCGGCCGGGATTTATGAAGGCAGTTCTTCCGCCGTCCACCAGGTGGCGCTGCTGCGCTGAAAGTCATCTCATCGCGCCGGAATGCACCAGCTCGGACCAGGTGAAGGTAAGCGGTCCCCAAGCGACACTTTTTCGGTTTTTAAATGCGGCGGTTTTTCCGAATACGTCGGGTTTCCGTTCGGCCACGCCCCCCGATTTCCGTCGCGCGCATGCCGGCGCCGATGCGCCACAATCCGATCGCGTGCGCCACAATCCCGGGGCAATTCAGGTACACTCGGCGCAAATCGGAAATATTCGGGTAACACATCGGGAAAACGCGAATCGGGCCCTTAGTAAATGACCCCCATAGTGTTCCAGAAGTCAAGAATATTGTCATGTAAATGAATGGGGACAACCTACCGTCACACAATGCTCTTCCACTTACTGCCTGGCATTTCGACACTTTCTAAATGAGTGAAAGATGTGAAAGAGGAAAAGCAATGATGAGTAGTGATATAGGTGCACCTTGCTGTAAAGGTTAAGCAAAACAAGTCCTATATAAACACTATGCCAACTTATGACTGTGCCCCAATGCTGTGCAGTATTCGGGCAGCCTAATTTCTTCAGGATGTATATGATTAGGGCACCTTTCATTGTCAGTCTTTTAAAGGGTTCCAATAAAGCTAGCACTTTATCACTGCTACATCTGAGGTAGCACTTCTCACTATTCATGTCTTGTAACCAGGTAGATGTCATCTAAGGTTCTATACCCAGTAAGATTAACATCTCCCTCATGTATGTATCTGATCACATGAATTCACAGCATGCTTTCTTGGACTTCTACTCCCAGCCATGCTTCAAGGAGACAGCAAGTAAAAGCAAGTAAAATGCAATATGCAGGACTCCACTAATATCATTTAACTCACCTCAGGTTGCATGTAATTTTACAAACTGATTTTTGACCCACTTAACAACTTTCATTTTTGTGTTTTCATTTTTCAAAAATCCATAACTTTTCATTTTTCCCATGTAAAAAGCTGTGTGAGGGTTTGTTTTCTGCGCTTCATAGCAACTGTATTTAATATTCCATGCCGTGCACTGGGAAGCAGGAAAAACTTTCCAAAAGCAGTGAAATAATGCATTTGCGCCTTTTTACGGCTTTCACTGTGCGCCTAAATTATATGTCTACTTTATTCTTTGAGGCGGTCCGATCAAGGAAATGCTACATTTGTATTTTTATACATATGTATTTTTACATTTGTAAGTTTTATAACGTTTTCATTTTGGGACGTGGTGATACCTAGCATGTTTATGATTTTTACTGTTTATATTTATATCAGTTCCAGTGGGTGATTTGAATTATGTTTTTTTACTATATTTCAGACCCCCAAAGGGTACTTTAACCCTAGGTTGTCTGATTGATCCAACCATATATTGCCATACTACAATATGGCACTATATGGGGATTTTTCACATGATGTATTACAATATACAAATCACACATTGTAATATGTTAAAACGAGACAGCCCCGGGTCTTTGTGTGAACCGAGGCTGCCATAGCAACGGATTGCCGCTCTCCGATAATGTCACAGGGAGCGATGATCCACGCCAGCATGACGGTGCCCACATGCCGGTGGCGATCAAAGGGTTGAGACCCACAATATGAACCAAGCATTCACTGGCTATGGAGAAGGCTCAGCCTGTGAGCCCTCTCCATACACCCGCAGCCTACATGTGACATAGTAATCCGTCACGCGTCGTTAAGGGGTTAATATTGCAGCCATGAATGTTGAACCATTTAAAGAATAAGGGAAATGCCTTTTAATCATAGTTTTTTATGAAGTATTCATTTTGGGTGGGTTAAATTAGTTGGCACTTTTCTTCTGTGTTACTTTTACCATTTTCATATTGGAGTTGTTATACCGGTCTATGAGTTGTGCTCGGACATACAGGGGGGAACTATTACAGCTTGTACTCCTGAAAACAGCTGTACTAGGTGTGATTTAGTCTCAATTCCCAACATGCAGAGCCGGAAATTGCGACTACTCTGTCCCCTATGCTGGTTGGCTGCAAAGTGGCCTGGGTTGCATGGGTTGTACTTGCCTTGCACGTGCCCATTGGCTGTAGCCTGGATCCGTACAGATGCAGTCTAGGGCGCAATCCAACAACAGGTTAGACCCGGGGTAGCCGGAGCCTCCTGATAGATCTGACGAGTGCTTAGGCGGCGAAGGAACCATCATCTGCTGACGCTGTTTACTTTAGTGAGGATGGTATGAGTATTTATTTTTTGTTATACTATTCCGCCCCCACACACTTTTAGGCACTAGATGTCCACAATCTAAAAATGGACATATTTCAGTAATGCTAAATGTTATATCAGCTTGCCTCACAAATATAGAGCAGGTATTCTGTGTTACCAGGATCACCAATACAGGAGCTTATTTTATACTGTGCCATCCTGAAGGGCATACATTAGGGCTAACATGTATATGGCTAAGTGATGCATGACATTGCTGTCTGTGCCAATAGCTGCCTTGGTGCATAACCTCTTAGCAAGTAATCTTTAGGGATGTTATCCTGAATAAATAGCCTCTAATTTGAATCTTGTCTCATTAGTGCCACAGGTAATTAGCAATGACACAGATCCTTTCTATCTGGAGCTGTTCTAAAAATAACCTACAGCCTTTCTATTAGGAATATTCAAAAACTTTTCATAACAAATATTATAAAAATGTATTGTGGCTATTGTCTCTCCTAGACACCACTTATCCCCTAATTAATGGATAAGAAATATGCATGTTTTTTTATTTTTTTTGTGTACGGAGCTATTTGAGGTTTTTTTCTGTAAAACAAATTGTACTTCCTAGTGTCAGTATTCAATATTGCATGCCATGTACTGGGAAGCTGGAAAAAAACTAATTTTACAACGTGTAAATATCTAATATGTTTGGGATTCTATTTATTTAAATTTTTGATCTAGGGAAAGGAGGGAGATTTGAACTTTTTTTTTTAACTCCCTAGGGTATTTATACCCTAGGTGGTCTGACATCTCCTACCATATACTGCAATCTAGCTGTATTACAGATCTTGCAAAATGGCAGCTCTCTTCAATTTTACAGAGACTACAGACTTCTATGGGAACATATCAGCGCCCACTTGACAATCTAATCCAAAGCTTCATCATCAACATTTAAATGGTTCTGTCTGATGGGTGTCACCTGGTATATATGGTGCGTTAAGAGTTTATTACAGTATTGTGGTTAGGACAGTTATGATTCAGGCAGGGCATGCTGGGAATATTAGTTTCATAATAGCTGTGACGCATTGTAGTTTACACTAGCAATTGCTAAGAAGGCTTCTTTCATGCCTTTCTGTTACCACATAAATTGACCGTCAGGTCCTCCTTTCACCTGTTTTCTGATTGCTGTAGTCTTTTATGTGTACTTTCATTTCTTCTCGTCTTAATGTAATGTATGTGAACCCCTTGCTGATTGTACAGCACCATGGAATTAAAGCATAACTGTAAAGTTACTTGACAAAAATTAGTTTTAGCACAGCTGGAGAGAGACTTTGAGAACAATTCGATACGATATACGATACCTGTATCATGCTGCTGGCTTCTTCCTATCTTGAGATATAGACCTAATAGATATTTAATGCCATCTGTAATATCCTATCAGCTTTTCCTGAAGTGGGCGTGACTTCCTGGTTGTGACATCAGCTATGGGCAGTGATGCAGTGATGGCATTCACGTGAACGTGCACAACCCAGTCAATAGTGCAGAGCAAGGCAGGAAAGATATAGAGCACTGGAGCTCTGCATCATACAGTAATCTACTACATCACAAAGAAAAAGATATATTAAAACATGTCCAACTACACCATAAAACACCTACATAGGAATAAAAAGATGAACACATGGCAGCATCAGAATATGTAGAAATTATATATATATATCACACAGTGAAACCTCTCCAGAAGACCATCTCTCCAAGAGGACCCCCCATGCTTTTTTGGCATTATGCTCTCTGGAAGCTGCCTCCTATCTGCAGACCACCACTTTCCTGTGTGAAGAGATCTACTCAAAGAGATTGCACTATATACACTCTGCTGTGCTTCAACTGATGGGGAGCCTGAGCTCTGTCTTTTATACAGACACATTTCTACTATAGTCAAACAGTTCTCATTTCTGGTATGTAATTGGATGACCTGACCATGTGATCAGTCACTAGTCATTATGATACCACTCCAGGTCCTAGAATTTTTTAGATGCTGCCAGGACTGATATTCTCCTCCACCCAGCATCTACTGATCAGGAGTGTGCATGTGCTGGTAACTACTCCCAACAACATCCGCCCACCCTCCTTTCCTCTGTCTAGCTACGGATTCCCATGGCAACAAACCCAACAAAGACAGCCAGAGGGATAAGGTAACTGCTAGCTGACAAATGGCTGCAGATAGCTAATGAGTGTAAATTAAAGAACTGGCTATTTTAGCTTACTGCAGAGCTAAGAAAAAGTTATCTCTGGACTTTACAGTTGTACTTTAATGGTGCTGTATAATAATTTATAGCAGAAAATAATGGCCACATCATTTTTACACTATAAGCATGATGGAAGTTACATTACTTCTGTAAATAGAAGACTATTGGGAAGGAAACCCTTTCTGTTCACCCTCAGTATTTTGTTACGGTGACAAATTCTTCTTCTATGATGGAAATGAATAGCACATATGTGATCTCGGCCTTACATAAACGAAAATAGGTTATCAATCCACAACTATTCTTTCAGTTCCCCATTACTATATAATTAAGATTATTACAGAATATCAGATCATTTTAACATAGACATTACAACTTTAACAAGAAATACTTTACATATACTTTACATAAACAAGGGATTTATGTTGTTATTATCATGCATTTATGTCCAGAGATAATCTGGCGTTCACAGTTAAGGTAAAATACATTACTTAAAGTATCACATTTATCATTGGACATCCAGGGAACATGGCAGGCTGGACCATTCATGCCTTCACTTTGGCTCTATATTCTAGACCAGTTCATGTCTGAAGTGTCTTGTCCAAGGAGTAATGACTTTAATTACACAGAGGTCACATATGTGGCACTTAAAACATAAAACCCAATATAACAGACCATGCATGACCAAAAATTGACAATGACAAGTACACTTGCTTTTCACCCGAAGCCCACAGCATCCAGATAGCTAAAAATCACAAACAAAATGGTACTACAAATTGTATAGATCTGTCCGCATTTCTGATAAATCCAAAATCTGCAAAACTGTGCTCTACAGCCTGCATTGCTATCATAAGATTATTTTAAGGAGTGATGGAAACCAAGACAAATCGGGTGTGACCACAGCCTAAAGATTCTTAAAGGAGTTATCCACTTTCAACAAATAATTTATATAGCTTGGGTAAGTAAAAGTTGTACAATTTTCAATATACTTTTTTGTATCAATTCCTCTTCGTTTTCTAGATCTCTGCTTGATGTCCTTCTACAGAAAGCTTCATTGTTTACTTCCAGAGGACAGAAATCTGTCCATGTTTGGTGATGGACAGGCGGGTGCATGGGCAATTAGTATCATTACTCTCTATCCACTGGAAGTAAACAATGAAGCTTTCTGTAGCTTTGCTGAAAGTGGACAACCCCTTTAAGAACAGGCAGAACTGATCACTGACTGTGTAAAGGGCCTTTTACACAAACTGTATGAGGATGAAGACCTACTAGGAATATAATGCAGTCCCCAAACAGTTTGTATGTGGTCAGCAGAAAATCCCTCTTCAAAAAAAAGCTTGCTTATTTGTTGTTTTTTTGTGATTATGTGTAATATTATATGTTGCTAAAGTAGTAAACGGGAAAACGTATAAAAATCTAAATTGAGCAAAAAAAAAAAAACACTGACTGCCCCTTAGTGTATTCACCCACCTACATTACCCATTGCCTGCCCTGGGAATCAGCTGCCAACCACTAAGGAAATAGCATGGGCAACTGATTCCCAGGGCAGTAATATCTGTACTTTTGGGAACAAAGATGGTGTCAATGAGCATTAAAACTGTTGTCACACAGTTAGATATTAAAATATTATATCGGGTCGGAATAGTTGCTCTAACACAACTACCATTGCGCCGCCTGCTGTTGTTTTATTATTACCTCTCAATTACTTTCTATGTGAGAAAAGTAAAAAAGTGAGCCTACCACCTCCACCAAGTATTATAATGGATGGTATTACAATGTACT
This sequence comes from Engystomops pustulosus, assembly GCF_040894005.1. NCBI lineage: Eukaryota > Metazoa > Chordata > Amphibia > Anura > Leptodactylidae > Engystomops > Engystomops pustulosus. Next base: position 50,339,818 of record NC_092417.1, read on the forward strand.
GGCAGCAGGTTATAGAGAAAGGTTATGTCATTTTCAATATATCTTAATGATATCTGTTTGTTATGCCATTTTGGAGATATTCCCAATGTAATCTGTATGGTACCGAGTAGAGATGAGCAGATCCAAAGTTCAAGTCTACGTCCTGAACGACACAGACATATTGTTGGATGGCGGATGTGCAGCCAAATCGGCAAATAGATGCCCCTCACTACTAGCTGTAGCTGTGATTGCTAAGGAGGACAGCCCTGGCCAATCACAGCTATGGCTAGAAGCAAAAATGGGGCAGCACGGTGGCTTAGTGGTTAGCATTACAGCCTTGCAGCACTGGGGACCTGGGTTCAAGTTCCAGGGTTAACATCTGCAAAGAATTTGTATCTGTATCTGTGTTTGCGTGGGTTTCCTCTGGGTCATCCTGTTTCCTCCCACATACTGGTAGGTTGATTAGATTGTGAGCCCCATTGGGGACAGGGACTGATTTGGCAAGCTCTGTGCAGCACTGCGTAATCTGTGTGTGCTATATAAAGAATCATTATTATTATAAGCAAGGGGAATCAGTTTTCAGGATTCCAGATTGGCTGCATGGTCGTCATTCTGGCAATATGTACATGTCATGCTGTACGCACCTGAACCTGAAGTTTGGATCCGCTCATCTCTACTAATGAGACAGTTGGTGCACCAGGGGCATGTCCACAGTATCCTAAGAACTGATACCCTTGTCTAAATCACTTTTCTCTTCTAATGTTGCCCAAAGCTCCTCTCAAGAGAAATCTCCTGCTCCTCTTAGGGACAGGGCAGTGGTCCGGACAGAAATAGCAGGGCTCTGGCTGCTGAGGACACGGGCAGGGTGCACCAATTGCCTTATTAGCATGCAGAACAAAACTGGAATTTCTCTGAAACAGCAAAACAAAAAAGAAATATTTAAGGTATTTTTGAAATCCTGCTACAACTCTCTACAACATGCTGCCAACAGATTATAATGCTGGAAGAGATAATAGACTCCCCTTTAAATCAAGTTTATAACATAATTACAATTTGCAGGCTAAAAGTTTATCCGTCAACATAATTATTTTGCTTAGTTTTTTCCCCCCAGAAAACGCACATGTTTTATTCTACTAGAACAGAGTCCACATTTTCCTGTGAATCTGTGGGCTCCTCTTCTCCAAGGAACTCAGGAGGTTCCAGCAGCAGGTCAACATCTTTCTGGTTGATGTCAGCCATGGTACTACAGTAGCTGTGCATATTTTGCTCCAACTGGTTACCAATTCTCTGGTACTTGTGTGATTTAGTTTTATGTGTGTATACGTGCTCCAGCAACTGGCTCCTTCTGGCAAATCTATGTCCACACACTGTACAATTGAATTTCCTCTTACGTAAAAAGGAAAAGTTTAGTTCTATAGGATCTGTGTCTTTTGTTAGGAGAGATAATTGATTGAGTTGAAGCTGTTCTGCGTGGCTTGCATTGAGCAGTGGCTCTTCAGTTCTGTTTAGAAGGAAGCCACCGAGTCTGCAAGTGTCGGTATTGTCAATGTTTTCAAGTATAGGACGGACTTCCCCTAGATCATCGCTCTCTAGGATGGATGTTGGAACTCCAAATGGAAGTGACTGAGACACATGAATATGCAAATGATCTCTCAAAGTCAGACGGGACTCAAAGTGCTCACCACAGTAATGGCAGGAGTATACTCTGTTGCTAGAAGTAATGAGGTTTGGCTCAACCTCTTCTGAAGTTGTAAGCGAATGGTGTGGAGATCCTAAAGATTCTGGATCACTTGTCTCCTGCTTGATGGACCTCACACTCTTTTGGATGTCTTCTATTGATTGGACTGAGGTACCAATCTGACCTGTGAAATGTGAGCTCTGCTGTTCAGAACCTACACCTTCAAGTCCAATGGCAAGAGACAACTGTAGCTGTGGATGTTCTCCTTGTGGGATGGGCCTTGTTGCACTTGGCTGGTTCTTCCTCATATGGACACTTTCCTTTGATGTTTTTTGGGCTGTTGATATCTGAATTCCATAAAGGTTAGACGACTGAATGGTGTCAGAAGGTAACACTTGTGTTGGCTCACTGCCAGCTGTTGTAAGCAGATTGGCATGAAGAAATTTCACACCCTCCTCCAATCGGTACTGGTCCACGCCTTGTTTGGGGCTCTTTCCTGTGTACATGACATGTAGAAGGTAGCTGAATATGTCCGGCTGAATGTCAGTTGGTTGAATCTTAATGCATTCACTTCAAGAGAAAACATACATGTTGGTGGAAGGCAGCAAACAGATGATAAAATTACACACACACACACGTGCACAATGACATATATTGCTGAGCTGCAAAACCTTTCTAAATCAGACAACCCCTGGAAAGTCAATGGAGCAGATTCACTGATAATATATGAAAGTTAGACCGTACAAAATTACACTAGACAGATGTATCACCTGCAGGAGAGATTAATCATGGAAAATGCACCAGAACTGCAGTGTAATATTTTTTAAAACCATTTCAAGCCACATTATTAAAGAGGTTGTCCAGAACTTCATTTTTCTATATAAGATTGGGGGCTGTAAAAATAAAAACCTTATACACAACTCCTCTGGCGTTCCCGTTCTCCCGCAGAGCCTACTGTCACTGCCAGGGCTCTGTATATAGGCCGACACTCCTGTCCTGACCACACATCTGCTACTGCTGGAAATTCATGCAGTGGCATGTGTGTGGGGATGATTGGGATGGAGCACCAGCCTCAATATACAAACAAAGGACTGACAGGTGACGCCAAGGGAGAATGCATGGGCCGGAATTGGGGAGTAAATGAACCTGTCACCACATTTTTCAGAAATACAGCTAGTGGCAGGTTCCCATAGATCCCTACTAACTAAATGACACCCTTCTTTTAGCTAAAAATTGTTTCCCTCAGATCCCCATATGAACCCCATTATAAGTTTGTCTGGTATCCAGGGATTTCTATAGTGAGTCGTGGTGGTGTGGCCTCCTTGGGCTGAATCCAGCAACTCATTCACATGCTTTCTCAGTGTAGGATACATAGGCAGATTAGGATAACTGACCACTAATGTTATCAGTATCCACGCCAATAACATCAATTGACAGAGTTCTATGATCCGTAACAGGACGAGAGCACAGCACAGCTATCATTGTATAGCAGTACTTTAGTTCAGTAGTGTAACAGGTGATAAAAGAGAGCGAGATCGTGGAGACATCTATACCCTGATCTCACTATCCCATACACATACGGAAAGCCTGAATAAATTTGTGATTAAGTGGCTGAAGAGTGGCCCTTTTAAGGTTTATAATAAAATTGAGTTTTTAAAGTGTTTTATTTTCAGGCAGATCTATTGTATTTTCACCAGAACACAAACCTTCTATCCAATTTTTCATTTTTGTTATTTTCAGATCCACTGTATTAGTACTACTACAACAGTCCCTACAGTTACCATATTTTGGGTGTATACAATACACTTTTTAGCAAGAAGATGTCGTGACAGACCTTGCTGACCACTGTCCAGGAGATCAGGTGACAAATCGTTACATCCGATCAATGAGAAAGCAGAGCCTCTGCCCCCCCACCCTTCTTCTGCTCCACACAACACCAACATTCAGCAACACATACTTTGCTCCTGCTATTACCATCAGCCTGAAGACTTTATAGGTGATGTTTGTAGCAGAGCTGTGTGTGTATGCACCAGTGCTGTGCTTGTGTGCATGTTTGAGTGACCAACAAGGAATTTTAAATTGGTTTAAAATTAATGTTTCCTTGTTTTATGTCTAAATCTGAAGTGTGCCTTATAGTGTCTTAAATTGTGAGGGCTATATACTGTGTTTCCTATGAAAGTTGATGTTCTAATGCTACAAAATCAAACTACTTGTTGTGGAGATATAAAAGACAGAAAGGAATAACAAAAGATGAAATCAAGAGAAAAAAAAAAGGAAACTGGAGACATATGGTAGTTACCTAAAACTTAGCTTACCTGGTTTGATGGATGAAGATCATCTTGAAATAGTTGGAAAACGCAGCTAGAACAGCCCGATGCGCTTTAAAATACACATCGCCGATAGCTACAGTGCAGTCACAGAGGAATCCAAACTCTCGCTGCATATTCAGCTGCTGCAGTAGAACTAGACTGTGGCTAGACTGATCCATCCTTCCTGCAAATAAAGAATATCTGTTGTCATTTATTTATTTAGAAAAAAAAAATGTGATGATCATAATTAGACAACAGTAATGACTATAGACAGAGAAAGATTATACCTAAATTTTCTGAAGGTTACACCAGTCACTTACTAATAGGAAGTGCATAGGCCTTTGCTTTGTATGTCTTCAGCACATCTGTGGCCACAGGACATCACTAGTCTCACACACTGCTCTGTGGGATTTTGTCCCACTCTTCTTCCAGTCTCTTCTACAGTTCTGTGACTGTTGTGGGTTTCTAGGCCATAACCAAGGATTTTCTAGAGGTTTTCTATTGGATTTAGATCAGGATTTAGGGGCATTGTCCTGCATTAAAATTGATGGCCGATTGAGTAAAGAACACAAGGATGGAACTACATGTTGAAGAAAGTTCAACACAATTGCATTCATTCGGCCATGTATCTGTATGAGAGGTTCAACTGCTGCAGATAACATTTCCCAAACTATGACACTTCCTCCACCACCTTTCACTGACTTCTTTACACACTTTGGGTTTGTTGTTTCCCCAGTTTGTCGACAAACATATTTCCAACCAGATCCAAATATATTAAACTTGCTTTCATCACTCAAATGAACTGTGGAACACTTCTCTGTCCACACAACATGCTCCTTAGCAAAGCGGGTCTAACATTTTGACTGTTTTTGCTAATGAGAGTTTTGGTTTTCAGTCCAAATGCTTTTAAACGTCAGGACGAAACGGATCCTTACCCTGTTCATTGCAAAATTGGGGTGCAATTCCAGCTGCATTGTTGTAAAGATTACCCATGAAGATTCAATGCATTATCCTGTTATCTATTGCATGTGTCTTTCGAGGTTCGACCAGCCTTCTTGGGAGACTTGAATAAGTTTGAGATATTGTATAGATGCAATATTCTAGAAATCACAAACTACGAACGACCAATTTCATTTACTATAGCTGAAAGGGTCACACCTATGGCCTTCATCTGCGCATGCACAGAACTCCAGCTTCTCGGAGGAAGGCGCGCAGCTATGAGGAGCCGCACGCTGATGATCTCAGGGTAGGAGGAACAAACAGGCTACTGGGGCGTTGTCGTAGCAGCGATGTGTAGCCGCATGTCCGGCTACTCCTTGCGCTAGTAGCTGCTTTACCAAATTTACATAATAAGGCAATAAAGTTTTCAAAAAGATAGTGGGGATGTGAAGATTAGCTCTAAAAAGGGCTATCCTCACGTCCCATACATCCATCTACCACCCGTTGTATATTTATAGGTAGAATCGTGGTGGTAGGTTCCCTTTAAACAAACATGAGTGGCGATAGGACAAGGATGAACGATCTGGCGGATGTCGTTAGGCCTAGTAATTACGGATGCTGTACCTCCTATATGTTACGGACAAATTGCGCTCATATGTATGCAGCCTCCTGGTATCATACAAGTCATTGCACTACTACTTGCATCATGGACCCTACTCTGCTCCTACAGCAATCCATGATTTATGGCCTGGGATTATCTGTAACATTGTGTATTATCACTGCTCCCCTCCATGACACCAGCGCAGGTTGTGTGTCTCATGTGTGCACACACCCCATCACTGTATAACCCGCCCTCAGTACACACATAGGTGCACACACACCGCAATATGCGGCTCCTAGACTCATTTGAGCCCAGGTAAACAAGCCGTAGCATTCCGTCACGACTACACGGCTCCGCCGCCATGTTGCGCTCACTACATCCCGCAGACCCCGCCCCCTCCTGCCTCCCGCCCTCTTGCATGGAAAATTCCACAGGAAGCGAACGAGAAACGGCTTCCAGCGCTTACCCACAATGCCCCGCTCCCCGTGCTCTCCTATGCGCGCACAGTACAGGCTGCAGCTGCTGGAGACACCGGCTGGGCGGGCACACGGCCTGGCTGTGACGTGCGCACGTACGGACGAGTCAGGAGTGTGGTGGGGGGCAGTGTCACATGACTGGCTGATGTCCTGTGTGCGCAGGGACGTGTCACATAATGCACACATCATGTCATGCACGCATCTCTTCTCTTCTGTCCCTGGGAAAGATGGGTGCTGAAGGGTAAAGAGATTACTTGTCATGCAGGAGTAGGGAAAAACAATGAGGTAACCAGGACAAGCCCTTTCATTACCAGTCATTGTGCAGTCACACGTGGCGTCTACCGCAAAACGTAATGCAACAGCTGAAGAGAGATTTGTTACAGTTACGTTTTTGTAAATGCAAATGTTACCGACTAGTTAGGCAAATCTCTTCAGCTGTTGTATTTCGTTTTGAAAGTCATGCGTTAAATACCACTTGTGGCTGCACCCTCAGGGCGCGTTCACACGTTGCGTTTTGACCTGCGTTTTCATTGCGTTTGAAACGCATATACAACAGCTGAGAAGAGGTGATTTGCCTAATTACATCACTGTTAACGTTTCCATTTACAAAACGCATTGTAAACGCGATGTTAACGCATGTGTTAACAAAGTGTTAACACATGCGTTAACAAAGCGTTAAAGCATGCGTTTTGTTAATCCATGCGTTAACATTGCGTTTACAGATGTAAACGGTAATGTAATTAGGCAAATTACCTCACATCAGCTGTTGTATATGCGTTTCAAACGCAATGAAAACGCAACGTGTGAACGCGCCCTCAGGGCGCTGTCAAGATGCATTTTGGCTGCGTTTCCATTGCGTTTTGAAACGCATTACAACTACATTACAGCTGAGATGAACTGATTTGCCTAATTACATGACTGTTTATATTTTAGTTCACTAAACACTGTTAAAACGTGATGTTAACACATGTGTTAACAATGTTTACGGTTGGTTAACACGTGTTAAAATTGCATTAACACAGTGTTTTGTAAATTCAAATGTTAACAGTAATGTCATTAGGTAAATCATCTCAGTTGTAATGCGTTTCAAAACGCACTGTGTGACCACACCCCTAAGCAGCTATGTGTTTATCCCTACAGCCTCTATAAAAGGCCTCCAGGTGGGTTTACACGTGGCGTTAACACGTTTTTTAAAATGGATCACAACAGCTGAGATGAGGATATTTGCCTGATTACACTGCTGTCAACATTGTGTTTACAAAAGGCATGCATTTGTTAACAATTATTTTATGTAAAGATAATTTACTGTAAATGTAGCCATGTTGTCCCTTTAGAAAGGAGATAGCTGTCCTCGGATACAACCACTTTTGCTGAAGTGATTGCTAATAAGAAACCAATTGCTTTCTCATATGAAATGTCCGGGAGTTAGGGTGAAGACACACATGGCGTTTTTGGGCCGTTTTTACTAAGTGCGTTTTCAGATCGTTAAAAACGCATGCGTTAAAAAACGCACCCGTTTTTTAAAAACGCATGCGTTTTTTGAAAACGCATGCGTTTTTGTCCGTTTTTCATTGCGCAATTTCGGAAAAACGGACAAAAACGCGTGCGTTTTCAAAAAACGCATGCGTTTTTAAAAAACGGATGCGTTTTTTAACGCATGCGTTTTTAACGATCTGAAAACGCACTTAGTAAAAACGGCCCAAAAACGGCCCAAAAACGCCATGTGTGTCTTCACCCTAACTGTATGTCTCACAGACATCCTGTGGTAATCTGGGCTGTATCCTTGAATACGACCACCCCAGTACTTTGAGGGCGCGTTCACACGTTGCGTTTTGACCTGCGTTTTCATTGCGTTTGAAACGCATATACAACAGCTGAGGAGGGGTGATTTGCCTAATTACATCACTGTTAACATTTCTGTTTACAAAACACATCATAAACGTGATGTTAACGCATATGTTAACATTGCGTTTACAAATGTAAACGGTAATGTAATTAGGCAAATCACCTCTCATCAGCTGTTGTATATGAATTTCAAACGCAATGAAAACGCGACCAAAACGCAACGTGCGAACGCGCCCTGACATGCCTGCCTGTCAAAGTACTGGGGTGGTTGTATTCAAGGATTTGCCTAATTAAACAGCTGTTAACACTTGCATTTACAAAACACAACTGTTAACATACTTGTTAACACATGCGTTAGTTAACACAATGTTAACATTTGCGTTATGTAAATGCAACTTTTAATTAGGCAAGTCTCTCTCTCTCTGTTGCAATGCCGTTTTTAAGCAGTCTGTTAAAACATGCATGCGTTTTTTGAAATGGCATCCATTTTTTACCTGTTTTAATTAAGATAATTGGTAAAACCGGTTGAAAACGCATGTGTTTTTTAATGCATGCGTTATTTAAAGGGAACCTACCACCACTATTCTACCTATAAAGGTAGATCGGGTGGTAGGTTGATGTAAGGGACGTGAGGATAGCTCTTTTTAGAGCTAATCCTCGCGTCCCCGCTAACTTTTGGTACACTTTATGGAACTAATATGTAAATTTCGTTATGCGGCTACTGGGGCGTGGAGTAGCTGGACATGAGGCTACACAGCGCGGCTACTCCACGCCCCAGTAGCCACATTACTCCTCCTACCCTGTTGCGTGTGGCGTCCGTCATGATGGCGTTCTGCACATGCGCAGAACGCAGGCCGGCGGCTGAGCAGCCCCAGCTCCGAGGTTGTCGGACGAGGGCGCGCAGCTACGAGGAGCTGCGCGACGCACACAACCGGTTTTTAAAAATGCATGCGTTTTTTGAAAACGCATCCGTTTTTGTCCGTTTTTAATTGCGCAAATTCGGGAAACCGGACAAAAACGCATGTGGTTTTTACAATCTGAAAACGCACTTAGTAAAAACGGCCCAAAAACGCCATGTGTGTCTTCACCCTTAGGGTGATGCAACACATGGCGCTTTGAATCCGTTTTTTTTTTAATCCGTTTTTAAGCAAAACGCATGCTTTTTGTTTAAAAACGGGCCAAAACCGGCATTTAACTTGCCTTTGGAGGGGTCTCTCCCGCACGATCGCCCCCCCTTCTGGGGGCGCCGATCGTTGCTATGGCAGCACTATGGCAGGCACTGCTTTTAAAATGGTTTGTGACGTCATTTTAAAGGCACTTTTTTTTTTTTTAATAAACGCAAAACTTATCAGCCAACATTTACCACTGGAATGAAGTACAACATGTGGGGAAAAACTATCTGAGAATCACTTTGATAAGTAACAGAGTTCAAAAGTTATTACCATATAAAGCGACGCAAGTCAGAATCCAAAAAAAGTCGTAAAATGGCTGCGTCCATAAGGACAAGACCTAATTTGGACTTCAGGACAAAGCACTTTTTTAGGACAAGCTGGATCAATGCTTTTTTCTAAAATAACTTTTTATTCCTTTTTTTGTGTTTTTCATGTCTTCCAGAAGACATACTGGTAACTTTCTAAAAAAAATCTGACTTCAGGCTTTTTGTGGTAAGAGTTGTAGAATATAAAAGATGAGAAAGATATAAAAAGATGTAGGTTAGAACATTTGACCCCTTACCGACGCGTGCCGTAGTAGTACGGCGTGCGTCGGTCCCGGTGCATGGAGAGGTGCATTGTCGCTCCCCGTGAGGTCATCCGGGAGCGGCGATCCGTCGCCATGACACCCTCGGGTCTTCCGAAGACCCAAGGCTGTCTCGTTTTAACCGTTTCATTATCTGCTTTCAACACATTGTAATGAATGTGGAGGAAAATCACCATATACAGCCATACAGGCAGTCCCCGGGTTACATACAAGATAGCTTCTGTAGGTTGGTTCTTAAGTGGAATTTGTTTGTAAGTCGGAACCATATACTTTATTATTATAACCCCAGTCAAAATTTTTTTGGTCTCTGTGACAATTGGATTTTAAAAATGTTGGGTTGTCATAAGAATCAGGATTAACAATAAATCTTCATTACAGACACCTCTGATAACTGTTATAGCTTATCATTGTAGCCTAGGGCTAAAGTACAGCAAATTGCCAAAATCCAGAGGTCCGTTTGTAACTAGGGGTCGTATATAAGTCAGGTGTTCTTAAGTAGGGGACCGCCTGTACTGTAGTATGGCAGTATATGATAGGATAGATAAGGGTAAAAGTACCTTAGGGTGTCTGAAAAATAGTAAAAAAGTAAAAAAAAAACATAAAAATTCAAATCCCCCCCCTTTCCCTAGAACTGATATAAATAAATAAACAGTAAAAATCATAAACACATTAGGTATTGCCGCTTCTGACAATGCCCGATCAATCAAAATATAATAACGTTTTCCATGACGTCCCCCATGACGGCACCTGGAGGTTGCACCTTGACCTTTGGTAGGGACAGGAAGTTGCGAAAGATATAAGGCCCCTCCTCTGCCGCTGTTCCCCAGTGTATTCCTGTCCCTACCAAGGGTCAGGGTTGCGAGACCTCGTCTCTCCCCTTGGGGGGGGGGGGGGGGGGGGATGAAATTAGAAACCCCCCAGGACGGGCCGCGAGCGGGGGCTGTACCTCCCTTCCTGGCCGGGCGTCCCCTCCTCCTGCGGCCTGGAGCTGAAGCCGAGGGGAGCATGGGTCTCCGGACCCTGGATGAGGTACCTCCCGGCTTCCGGGCGCTACCTCCAACAGCTACTGCCTCCTGTGAACGCCGGTGCGTACTGCGCGACGGCCGTGTATCGCCGGCCGATTCGCGCATGCGCAGTACGCCCGACTTCCGGGTTGGGTCACGTGACTCTCAAAGAAGCCATCTGATTGGCTTAGAAGGTGGCGGGAAGTTTAAAAGTGCTTCCTGCTTTGTGTCAGCCTCTATACCACCAACGAGTTCACTACTGAAGCTGTGGAAATATCCTTTACTATGGTGGACGACCTTGGTTCTTCCCCCATTGTCCCGGGTACCGTGAGTACAACCAAAAAACTTTGCTTAAAGGGGATAAAAATTTGTTGTGCATTATTGCCTGGATTTTAATATAGTCTGTCTCCTTGTCCTAGGACGACTCTTCTAGACCTAAGGACAAGGAGAAGAAAGATAAAGACCCCAAAAAAGGAAAATGTGTTACTAAATCAAAAAGATGTCTTTCCTGTAATATAAGATTATCAGATTTGTATCCAAAATCACTATGTTCTGAATGCCTAGCCAGGGCCTTACAACAGGAAAAGGAGTCAATGTTAAATGAGCTTAAAGCGGCCATGCGGGAGGAATTCCAATCCTCTCTTATGATGTTTACCAATTTAAACCAACCGGTACCGGGACTCGGTCCTGAGCCAAATCCCGAACCTGAACTTGACCAGGATCCGGATTTATATCAAGAGCCAGCTCCTAAAAAACTTAGATCCCATGATACTGATTCGGACTATGATAAACACTCTGCGGCTCCTACCTATTCTTGGAAGGACTCGCTTGATGATGTCTCCTCGGTGTCCGAGGATAAAGGAACCTCAAAATACCTCTTTTCTAATGAGGAACTGGATAACCTCCTTAAAGCTGTACGCAATACGCTTAACGTGGAAGAGGTGGTAGAGCCAAAATCCATCCAAGACGAACTGTTTGGAGGGTTAAAATCCAAAAGGAAAAGGGTTTTTCCCATAAATCAGACCCTAAAAGATATCATCCAAGAGGAATGGAAGAATCCTGAGGGGCGGGCAAACATCACTAAAGAGTTCAGGAACAGGTTACTCTTTGACCCCAAAGAGACAGAAACCTGGGACAGCCCCCCCAAGGTAGACATCCAAGTGTCTAAGGTGGTGAAAAAAACGGACCTGCCATTTGAGGACTCTTCCCAATTAAGAGACCCCATGGACAGAAAGGCTGATGCCCTACTCCGTAGAGTCTGGGAATCTTCCATGCTTAGCCTCAAGTCTAACATAGCTGCTACTTCGGTAGCGAGAACTCTGTTCTTTTGGTTAGGAGAATTGGAAGACCACCTTAAAACAGATGCGGACAGGGATCTCCTTCTACAAACGATACCACTGCTGCGTTCAGCGACAGGTTTTCTTGCTGATGCTTCAGCAGAAAACATCAGACTGTCAGCAAAAGAAGGGGCTCTATCTAATTCAGTCCGTAGGGCTATTTGGCTTAGACAGTGGGGAGGGGATGTAAAATCCAAGACGAAGCTCTGCAACATCCCATTCACAGGAGACTTCATGTTCGGCGCTGAACTAGATACTCTTCTGGAAAAAGCCTCTGATAAAAAGAAAGGTTTTCCAGAAATTAAGAAACCCCAGAAAAACTATTCCTTTCGGAATTCCAAAGATCCTAAAGACTCCAGAGGCAGAGGAAAACAGGGCCGCTGGTCCTTCAACAAAGGTGGAAGAGGCCGAGGATATCTATTCTCCAACCTTCCACATCAATCAAAAAAAACAGTGACTACCAGGTAGGGGGGCGTCTTCTTTTCTTTTTCCACAGATGGGAAACGATCACATCAAACAAGTGGATCCTGAGTATCATCAAGTCAGGTTATCAGATAGAATTCAGCTCCCCTCCACAACAAAAATTTCTTGTCTCCAACCTAACATCTTATGGAAGAATCTTCAAGAATTGTTAACAATGAAGGTAATTGTTACAGTTCCCAAAGAAGAAGAAAAGAAGGGATTCTACTCCCCCTTATTTCTTGTGAAAAAGCCAAATGGGACCCTTCGACTTATTATAAACCTCAGGCGGCTAAACAAGAACATAAAATACAAATATTTCAAGATGGAATCAGTAAGGACAGCTACCCCACTAATTCCTCCAGGCGCACAAATGTGCACCATCGACCTAAAGGACGCCTACTATCATGTCCCCATACACAAGAATCATCAGAAATTCCTAAGATTCGCGGTGGAATCACCTCAAGGGAAGGTCTGCCACTTCCAATTCAGAGCCTTGCCCTTCGGAATTTCATCAGCCCCCAGGACCTTCACAAAGGTCATGGCAGAAGTGACGGCATTCTTGAGGAAAGAAGGAATCTCAATTATTCCATATCTGGACGACCTCCTCATAGTGGCAGACTCGACCCTGACTCTTCTCAATCACAGAGATCGGACAATACGAACCCTGGAAAATCTGGGCTGGATTATAAATTTCCAAAAGTCTCATCTAGACCCCCAGAGGGAGACAAGATTCTTAGGAGTAATGTTAGATTCCAGGCGCCAAACTTCTTTTCTTCCACAAGACAAGAGAGAATCCCTTACCTCCTTCATAGACAAATTCCAGGGGAAAAAATCATGCAGCGTCCGTTCAGCCATGAGACTGCTAGGTCTCCTAACAGCTTGCATAAATTGTGTATCATGGAGCCAGTTCCATGTAAGAACACTACAGGCGTGGACATTAAAAATTTGGGACAAGAACTTGGATCATTTAGACTTCAGGAAGGTCATTCCCCTGGAAGTCAAAAATTCTCTAAACTGGTGGAAATACCAACAGCATCTAGAAAAGGGAATACCATGGAATCCGACTCCAGTCCTGATCATCCAAACAGACGCCAGTTCCTCAGGATGGGGAGCTGTTCTTCCAGACCGTTACCTTCAGGGGTCATGGTCCCCTTGGATGAGAAGACAATCCTCAAACCTAAGGGAATTATCGGCAGTATGGGAAACACTAAAAAGGCTACCCAAAACCCAGGTAAAAAATATCAGGATCCTGTCAGACAATGTGACCACTGTGGCCTATCTACGTCGTCAAGGGGGCACAAGATCCTCGGACCTGATGGAGGTCACCAAGAAGATCTTCTCCTGGGCAGAAAATCACCTAGATTCCTTAACAGCGGTATTCCTAAAAGGGTCAGAGAATCAGTCAGCGGACTTCTTGAGCAGAGAAAAGATGGACCCACACGAATGGTCCCTGAACAGGGAAGTTTTTCTTTCTCTAACCCAGAAATGGGGCTCTCCGTCGATAGATCTGTTTGCCTCAAAAAAGAATACTCAAACAGAGGTATTTTTTTCCATCTCACCCAAGGGCAACCCCCTGGGACTGGATGCCCTAAGCCAATCATGGGGGACAAATCTAGCATATGCTTTTCCTCCATTTCCCCTAATCTCCAGGACCTTACAAAAAATTCAATCGAGTCGGACGACAGTGATCCTAGTAGCACCATTCTGGCCGAAAAAACCTTGGTTCCCACTTCTCTTAAAACTAGCAATCTCAGGACCCATCTTCCTTCCCTGCAGAAGGGATCTGCTACACCAGGGCCCTCTTCTTCACCCAGACCCGAAGTTTCTGAACCTGGCGGCCTGGGTCCTGAAAGGGAATTGCTCCTAGCTAAGGGGGTTTCTCACCAGGTTATACAGACCCTAATAGCAAGCAGGAAACCAATCACCAACAAAATATACTACAAGATCTGGAAAAAGTATATATCCTGGTGTGGGGACCTTTCCCCGATTCCGGGCAAACCGGATATCATTAAAATTCTTGATTTTTTACAGGATGGATTCTCTAAAGGGTTAAGACCTAACACCCTTAAGGTCCAAATTTCGGCCCTAAGCGCCTGTTTTGACTTCCCCTTAGCAGAGCACAAGTGGGTGAAGATGTTCATGAAAGCAGTCTTAAGACTGCGACCTACAATCCGATCAGATATACCAAAATGGAACTTATCACTAGTCCTAGACTCCCTTACGAAGCCTCCGTTCGAACCACTCTCGGAATGCAGCCTGAAAGACCTATCTCTCAAAACCTCCTTCCTTGTGGCCATAACATCCGCCAGGAGAATTGGAGAACTGCAGGCCCTATCCTCCAAGGAACCCTTCCTGATCATCTCGGAAGACAAGATAGTACTAAAATTAGATACGTCTTTCCTCCCAAAAGTAGTCTCAGACTTCCATAGAAGTCAGGAAATCGTTTTACCATCTTTCTGTAACAACCCAAAGAATGAGAAGGAAGCGCTCTGGCATACCCTTGATGTCAGAAGAGCTGTCATAATCTATCTAGACAGAACCAAATCTTTCAGAAAGTGCAGAAACCTTTTTATTCAGTTTGGGGGAAAAAATAAAGGAGAGAAATCATCAAGTTCCACCATTGCTAGGTGGATAAAACAGACCATCTCTAAATCCTACCAGCTACAAGATGTGAGTCTCTCAAAAAACATAACAGCCCACTCTACCAGAGCTATGGCTACTTCCTGGGCAGAGAAACGGGGAGCATCCATCTCCCAAATCTGCAAGGCAGCTACGTGGTCAAGTACATCGACATTCCCAAAACATTACCGCCTGGATCTACCTTCTAGCCATGACTTGAGTTTTGGACGGAAAGTTCTCCAGGCTGTGGTCCCTCCCTAATCTATTTATCTGGTAAGTCTCCAGGTGCCGTCATGGGGGACGTCATGGAAAAAGTGAATTAGTCTCACCGGTAATTCTGTTTCCATAAGTCCACCATGACGGCTATATTTACCCTGCCCTGTGTTATTAATGATGTCTGGCTAATATCTTCTAGCTCTCTACTGGAACCCCGGTGGTTATTTGGAAGACACTGGGGAACAGCGGCAGAGGAGGAGCCTTATATCTTTCGCAACTTCCTGTCCCTACCAAAGGTCAAGGTGCAACCTCCAGGTGCCGTCATGGTGGACTTATGGAAACAGAATTACCGGTGAGACTAATTCACTTTTTTTGTGTTTTTGTGTTTTTTATACTTTATTAAGTGTTTTTATGGGAAAGTGACATTTTAGGGGCTTATATTTTTATGTATTTATTTTTTATTTATTATAATGTGTAGTGTTAAGTGTTTTTGCATATTTTTACTTATACATACTTGAACTTGAACCAGTGATGCTCTGATCACTGGTTTAAGTTCAATACACTGCTCTACAATACCATTTTATTGTAGAGCAGTGTAAACTGTCTGAGCAAGCTTGCGCATGCTCAGACAGTTTACAGTCAGACCCGGAAGGGGTCTGGCTGCCATGGAGACCGGGCAGCTCCGGGGCACATGCCAGTCCTCGGAGCTGCCCAGAAGTGGATCGGATCCCCCGGTAAGCGGCACGGGGGATCCGATCCACAGCGCAAACACCCTTACACGCCGCGGTCATGTTTGACCGCGGCGTGTAAGGGGTTAACACCCGCGATCGGAGCCGGCTCCGATCGCGGGTGTTAGCGCAGGCTGTCAGCTGTACTAGACAGCTGACAGCCGCTGCTTCTGGTACCGGCTCCGTTCGTGAGCCGGTGCCAGAAGCAGGACGTTATAGAACGTCCCCGTGCGCTAAGCATCTAGCCCCGGGGACGTACTATAACGTCCTGGTGCGCCTAGGGGTTAAGCAGTCTGTTAAAACATGCATGCGTTTTTTGAAATGGCATCCATTTTTTACCTGTTTTAATTGAGATAATTGGTAAAACCGGTTGAAAACGCATGTGTTTTTTAATGCATGCGTTATTTAAAGGGAACCTACCACCACTATTCTACCTATAAAGGTAGATCGGGTGGTAGGTTGATGTAAGGGACGTGAGGATAGCTCTTTTTAGAGCTAATCCTCACGTCCCCGCTAACTTTTGGTACACTTTATGGAACTAATATGTAAATTTCGTTATGCGGCTACTGGGGCGTGGAGTAGCCAAGCACGAGGCTACACAGCGCGCCCCAGTAGCCACATTACTCCTCCTACCCTGTTGCATGTGGCGCGCAGCTCCTCGTAGCTGCGCGCCCTCGTCCGTCATGATGGCGTTCTGCACATGCGCAGAACGCAGGCCGGCGGCTGAGCAGCCCCAGCTCCGAGGTTGTCGGACGAGGGCGCGCAGCTACAAGGAGCTGCGCGACGCACACAACCGGTTTTTAAAAATGCATGCGTTTTTTGAAAACGCATCCGTTTTGTCCGTTTTTAATTGCGCAAATTCGGGAAACCGGACAAAAACGCATGCGTTTTCAAAAAACGCATGTGGTTTTTAAAAACGCATGCGGTTTTTACAATCTGAAAACGCACTTAGTAAAAACGGCCCAAAAACGCCATGTGTGTCTTCACCCTTAGGGTGATGCAACACATGGCGCTTTGAATCCTTTTTTTTTTTACCCGTTTTTAAACAAAACGCATGCGTTTTGTTTAAAAACGGGCCAAAACCGGCATTTAACTTGCCTTTGGAGGGGTCTCTCCCGCACGATCGCCCCCCCCTTCCGGGGGCGCCGATCGTTGCTATGGCAGCACTATGGCAGGCACTGCTTTTAAAATGGTTTGTGACGTCATTTTAAAGGCACTTTTTTTTTTTTTTTAATAAACGCAAAACTTATCAGCCAACATTTACCACTGGAATGAAGTACAACATGTGGCGAAAAAACTATCTGAGAATCACTTTGATAAGTAACAGAGTTCAAAAGTTATTACCATATAAAGCGACGCAAGTCAGAATCCAAAAAAAGTCGTAAAATGGCTGTGTCCATAAGGACAAGACCTAATTTGGACTTCAGGACAAAGCACTTTTTTAGGACAAGCTGGATCAATGCTTTTTTCTAAAATAACTTTTTATTCCTTTTTTTGTGTTTTTCATGTCTTCCAGAAGACATACTGGTAACTTTCTAAAAAAAATCTGACTTCGGGCTTTTTGTGGTAAGAGTTGTAGATTGCAATGGGCTTTTTTTTTTTTGGAGGGGGGAGGGTTACACAATAACAATGCTAATTTTTTTTTCCCCACAGTTAACCCTACAATATAAAAGATGAGAAAGATATAAAAAGATGTAGGTTAGAACATTTGACCCCTTACCGACGCGTGCCGTAGTAGTATGGCGTGCGTCGGTCCCGGTGCATGGAGAGGTGCATTGTCGCTCCCCGTGAGGTCATCCGGGAGCGGCGATCCGTCGCCATGACACCCTCGGGTCTTCCGAAGACCCAAGGCTGTCTCGTTTTAACCGTTTCATTATCTGCTTTCAACACATTGTAATGAATGTGGAGGAAAATCACCATATACAGCCATACAGGCAGTCCCCGGGTTACATACAAGATAGCTTCTGTAGGTTTGTTCTTAAGTGGAATTTGTTTGTAAGTCGGAACCATATACTTTATTATTATAACCCCAGTCAAAATTTTTTTGGTCTCTGTGACAATTGGATTTTAAAAATGTTGGGTTGTCATAAGAATCAGGATTAACAATAAATCTTCATTACAGACGCCTGTGATAACTGTTACAGCTGTTTATTGTAGCCTGGGACTAAAGTACAGCAAATTGCCAAAATCCAGAGGTCCGTTTGTAACTAGGGGTCGTATGTAAGTCAGGTGTTCTTAAGTAGGGGACCGCCTGTACTGTAGTATGGCAGTATATGATAGGATAGATAAGGGTAAAAGTACCTTAGGGTGTCTGAAAAATAGTAAAAAAGTAAAAAAAAAACATAAAAATTCAAATCCCCCCCCCTTTCCCTAGAACTGATATAAATAAACAGTAAAAATCATAAACACATTAGGTATTGCCGCTTCTGACAATGCCCGATCAATCAAAATATAATAACGTTTTTTCACTCCGTTTATTGCCATTTTAAAAAATATAAAAAATCCTATAAAAACTGATCAAAAGGTCGTACAGTCCTAAAAATGGTAGCATTAAAAACAAGTCTCAAAAAATGACAACACCCACAGCTCTGTACACCGTACACACAAGTATGAAAAAGTTATTGGCGCCAGAAGATGGCAAAATAAAAAAAAATATATATTTTGTACAGGGTTTTTTAATTTTTGTAAATGTATGAAAACATCAGGTATCCCTGTGATCCCACCAACCTGAAGAATAAAGTAGACATGTCATTTGGGGCGCACAGTGAAAGCGTTTTTTCACCATTTTCACTGTATTTGGAATTTTTTCCCCGCTTCCCAGTACATGGCATGGGAAATGAAATACCATCA
Organism: Engystomops pustulosus; assembly: GCF_040894005.1. NCBI lineage: Eukaryota > Metazoa > Chordata > Amphibia > Anura > Leptodactylidae > Engystomops > Engystomops pustulosus. The sequence goes on from NC_092417.1 coordinate 50,358,619, forward strand.
CTATGAAGTGCAATGTTACGCAGAAAACAAGCCACCACACAGCTCTTTACGTGAAAAAAAAAGTTATAGATTTTTGATGGTGGGGAGTAAAAAATGGAAGTGAAAAAAACTAAAAAGGGCCAGGTTGTTAAGGGGTTAAGGAAACACTAAACATTTACAGGTTTTGTTATGTTTTACTACCTTAGCACTAGAGATGAGCGAGTATACTCGTCCGAGCTTGATGCTCGTTCGAGTATTAAGGTACTCGAAACGGCTCGTTGCTCGGACGAGTATTTCCCCTGCTCGAGATCGAGCATTTAATTAAAAAAACACAGTGAAGAACAATGAAGAATAGAATAAAAACAGTGAACACAGTGAACACAGGATCATTTAAGTGAAAAACACAGTAAAGAACACAGTGAAGAATAGATTACAGATGTTCGGCACATCTGCTTACTTGTCGGAAGATACGCGCGGAACGGTGCGAACAAAATAGTATGTGAAGAACAATATATATGTGTGAAGAACACATTGCAGAACACGGTGAGCAGGACAGAGACAACGAGGAGCAGCACAGAGACACCGGGGAGCAGCACAGAGACACCGGGGAGCAGCACGAAGACATGGGGCAGCGGCAGCACGGAGACAGCGGGGCACGGAGACAGCGGGGCACGGAGACAGCGGGGCACGGAGACAGCGGGGCACGGAGACAGCGGGGCACGGAGACATCGGGGCACGGAGACATCGGGGCACGGAGACATCGGGGCACGGAGAGAGCGGGGCACGGAGAGAGCGGGGCACGGAGAGAGCGGGGCACGGAGAGAGCGGGGCACGGAGAGAGCGGGGCACGGAGACAGCTGGGCACGGAGACAGCGGGGCACGGAGACAGCGGGGCACGGAGACAGCTGGGCACGGAGACATCGGGGCACGGAGACAGCGGGGCACGGAGACAGCGGGGCACGGAGACAGCGGGGCACGGAGACAGCGGGGCACGGAGACAGCGGGGCACGGAGACAGCTGGGCACGGAGACAGCTGGGCACGGAGACAGCTGGGCACGGAGACAGCGGGGCACGGAGACATCGGGGCACGGAGACAGCGTATCTCCCGACAAGTAAGCAGATGTGCCGAACATCTGCAATCTATTCTTCACTGTGTTTTTCACTTAAATGATCCTATTCTTCACTGTTCTTCACATCTGCTAACTTGTCGGGAGATAATATACGCGCGGAACAGTGAAGAATAGATTGCAGATGTTTGCATACATCTGATCACTTATCAGAAGACATTCTTTTTCGATTAAATAACACATTTTATTCCCGAACCATGGTCCCTTTGAAAAATGCTCGAGTCTCCCATTGACTTCAATGGGGCTCGTTATTCGAGACGAGCACTCGAGCATCTGGAAAAGTTCGTCTCGAATAACGAGCACTCGAGCATTTTAGTGCTCGCTCATCTCTACTTAGCACATAAATATACCTTGATGTGTCTCCATATAGATGACAGTTAGATTGGTCCTATTTGGGGGTACATCTGACATACCACTGGATGATCACTTTTTATCAAAATTTTTGGGTGGTAGGAAGCACTACAATTAAAATTTTGGAATATTTTTTTTTTAAAAGTTACCATATATACTCGAGTATAAGCCGAGACCCCTAATTTTACCACCAAAAGCTGGGAAAAACTATTGACTCGAGTATAAGCCGAGGGTGGGAAATGCATTGGTCACAGCCCCCCCCCCCCCCCAGCAAGCTCCCAGTAGTATATAGTCAGCCAGCTCCCAGTAGTATACAGCCACCAGCCCCCAGTAGTATACAGCTAGCCAGCCCCTAGTAGCATACAGCCAGCCTGTCCCCAGTAGTATACAGCCAGCCTGCCCCCAGCAGTATACAGCCAGCCAGCCCCCAGTAGTATACAGCCAGCCCCCAGCAGTATACAGCTAGCCAGCCTCCATGTAGTATACAGCCAGCCTGCCCCCAGTAGTATACAGCCAGCCTGCCCCCAGTAGTATACAGCCAGCCTGCCCCCAGCAGTATACAGCCTGCCAGCCCCCAGCAGTATACAACCTGCCAGCCCCCAGTAGTATACAGCCTGCCAGTCCCTAGTAGTATACAGCCTGCCAGCCTCCAGCAGTATACAGCCAGCCATCCCCTAGTAGTATACAGCCAGCCTGCCCCTTGTAGTATACAGCCAGCCTGCCCTCAGTAGTATACAGTCAGCCCCCAGCAGTATACAGCCTGCCAGCCTCCAGTAGTATACAGCCTGCCAGCCCCCATGTAGTATACAGCCTGCCAGCCCCCAGCAGTATACAACCAGCCATCCCCTAGTAGTATAAAGCCAGCCTGCCCCTAGTAGTATACAGCCAGCCTGCCCCCAGTAGTATACAGCCAGCCATCCCCTAGTAGTATAAAGCCAGCCTGCCCCTAGTAGTATACAGCCAGCCTGCCCCTAGTAGTATACAGCCAGCCTGCCCCTAGTAGTATACAGCCAGCCAGCCCCTAGTAGTATAAAGCCAGCCTGCCCCTAGTAGTATACAGCCAGCCTGCCCCTAGTAGTATACAGCCAGCCTGCCCCTAGTAGTATACAGCCAGCCTGCCCCTAGTAGTATACAGCACAGCCTGCCCCCAGTAGTATACAGCACAGCCTGCCCCTAGTAGTATACAGCCAGCCTGCCCCTAGTAGTATACAGCCAGCCTGCCCCTAGTAGTATACAGCCAGCCTGCCCCTGGTAGTATACAGCCAGCCTGCCCCTAGTAGTATACAGCCAGCCTGCCCCTAGTAGTATACAGCCAGCCTGCCCCTAGTAGTATACAGCCAGCCTGCCCCTAGTAGTATACAGCCAGCCTGCCCCCAGTAGTATACAGCCAGCCTGCCCCCAGTAGTATACAGCCAGCCTGCCCCCAGTAGTATACAGTCAGCCCCCAGCAGTATACAGCCTGCCAGCCTCCAGTAGTATACAGCCTGCCAGCCCCCATGTAGTATACAGCCTGCCAGCCTCCAGTAGTATACAGCCAGCCCCCAGCAGTATACAGCTAGCCAGCCCCCATGTAGTATACAGCCAGCCCCTAGTAGTATACAGCCTGCCCCCCCCCCAGCACTTAAAAAAAAATAAACTTATATACTTACGCTCCGATGTCGGGAGACTCGTGTATAAGCAGAGGGGACGTTTTTCAGCACATTTTTTACACGAGTATATATGGTATGCCATTTAGAATATGGGTGCAGTAACGTAATGTCTGCATACCTGAGGTTGCTACAAGACACAACAACACTAAGGGTGAAGACACACATGGCGTTTTTGGGCCGTTTTTACTAAGTGCGTTTTCAGATTGTTAAAAACGATCGTTTGAAAACGCGTGCGTTTTTTGAAAACGCATGCGTTTTTGTCAGTTTTTCCGAAATTGCGCAATGAAAACCAGACAAAAACGCATGCGTTTTCAAAAACCGCATGCGTTTTTAAAAAACCGGATGCGTTTTTTAACGATCTGAAAACGCACTTAGTAAAAACGGCCCAAAAACGCCATGTGTGTCTTCACCCTAAGGCTCATTGCACAAGTGGTGTTTTGAACCCGTTTTTGGGCCGTTTTTAAGCAGTCTGTTAAAAACCGCATGCGTTTTTTTTTGCGCACTGCTTAAATACGGCTCAAAAACGGGTTCAAAACGCCACATGTGCCGCCAGCCTAACTATTACCAAAATCACTGATGATAGACCACTTTCACTTAGGGCGCGTTCATACGGTACGTTTTGGTCGCGTTTTCCTTGCATTTTGAAACGCATTACAACAGCTGAGGAGAGGTGATTTGCCTAATTACATTACTATTAACGTTGCAGTGTAAATGCGGTGTTAACACATGCTTTAACAATACATTAACAAAATGTAAAAACATAGTTAACGGATGTGTTAACATTGTGTTTACATTGCAATGTTTACAAATGTTAACAGTAATGTAATTAGGCAAATCGCGTCTACTCAGATGTTGTAATGAAATTCAAAATGCAACCAAAACGCACCGTGTGACAGAGCCTTGACAGGGAGCTGGTGCTTGGAGAGCCCCCTCCATAGCCGGTAACACCCGATCACTAGCACCAATCGCAGATGTCAACCTGTCCATCGCCGTCATCTTGGTGAAGATCGTCTTTCCCCATGATGTCATCGGGGAGCGGAGGTCGCTTGCCATGACAGCCTCGGGTCTTTTGAGGACCCGAGGCTGACTCTTTTTACCCCATTCATTACATGACTTCAAAAGGCATGCGTTTTTTAACCCCTTAACGCTCTGCGCCGTAGCTCTACGGCGCAGAGGTATAAGGAGTGTATAAAGAGGGCTCACGGGCTGAGTCCTCTTCATACAAGGGTGGGGGTTGGTGCATATTGCAGAAAACCCCCACCGCTAATAACCGCGGTTGGTGCTTGCACCGTTCGCGGCTATTAACCCTTTCATTGCCGGCGGCGTTTAAAAGACGGCGGCGCGCGGGCGCCGCCATCTTTATTACGATCGCCGCGCCCCCGAACGTCATTGGGGGGCGGCGATCAGTTGCCATGGTAGCCTCGGGTCTTCGTTTGACCCGAGGCTATCTGGCTTCTGCAGATTCGTTACAATGAGCCAGTGGCTCATTGTAATGAATGTGCTGCAAAAATGCTATATATTGCATACAGAAGTATTGCAGTATATGGTAGGAGCGATCTGACCATCTAGGGTTAATGTACTCTAGATGGTCTAAGAATTAGTGGGGAAAAAAAAGAAAAAAAAAAAGTTTAAAAAATAAAAAAAATTAATAACATATTAAAAATTCTAAAAAAAATTCCCCTTCCCCTAGAACTGATACAAAACATAATAAACAGTAAAAATCACAAACATATTAGGTATCGCCGCGTCCCAAAATGCCCGATCTATCAAAATATAAAAACGGTTACGGCCGGCGGTGACCTCCGAGGTGGGAAATGGCGCCCAAATGTCCGAAATGCGACTTTTACACCTTTTTACATCACATAAAAAATGATCAAAATGTCGCACAGACCTCGGAATGGTAGCAATGGAAACATCGGCTCATTTCGCAAAAAATGACACCTCACTCCGTGCACCAAAGTATGAAAAAGTTATTAGCGTCAGAAGATGGCAAAAAATTTTTTTCTTTTTTGTACACATTTGTTTAATTTTTGAAAATGTATTAAAACACAATTTTTTTCAGATTCGCAGTACACGGCATGTTAAAATAAATAACATTACGGGAAAGTAAAATTTGTTACGCACAAAATAAGCCCTCACACAGGTCTGTACACGTAAAAATGAAAAAGTTATGCATTTTCGAAGTTGGAGAGCGAGAAATGAGCGGAAAAACCCTGCGTCCTTAAGGGGTTAAAGGACTGCTTTAAAACGGGCCAAAAACGGGTTCAAAATGCCACGTGTGAACCCGTTTTTTAAGCAGTTTGTTAAAAACGCATCAGTTTTTGACCGATTTTAATTAAGTTAATTGGGAAAACCGGTCAAAAACTGATGCGTTTTTAACAAACTGCTTAAAAACGGGCCAAAAACTCCACGTGTGACCACACCCTTAGATGATATCCAAGACAAATCATTGTACATTAATGATTTTTGTATTTTCTGTATGGGTGATAAATGTGAGATTGCTGAGACTAGTATCGGTAAGTATGAGTATTTTTACTGTGTTTGACCCCCCTATCAAATCAATATAAATTCTTAGGGCGCGTTCACACGTTCCGCTAGCGCCGTTGTTCATAACACGACGCTAGCGCACATGGGGCGGAGTTTGGGGCGATCGCATATGCGTTTCCAGAGAAACGCATGCGATCGGGTTATTAATCGCATGCGTTTCTCGGGAAATGCATATGCGATCAGCCCAAGCCCCGCCCACTGTGCGCTAGCGTCGCGTTATGAACGCGACGATAGCGGAACGTGTGAACGTGCCCTTAATTATTTCAACAATAGCTGTAAAACAAGGGACAGCAGGAGCTTCATGGTGAGGCCCCGGTCACACGTACCGCTAGACGTCCGTTCATAACGCGATGCTAGCGCACAGGGGGCGGTCCTCGGCTCGAACGCACATGCGTTTCCAAAGAAACGCATGCGATCGGCTTATCAATCCCTGGAAACGCATGTGTGTTCAGGCCGAGGACCTCCCCCCGTGCGCTAGCGTCGCGTTATGGCGGACGCCTAGCGGTACGTGTGACCGTGGCCTGAAAGATGTTATGCAGGTCTTTGCAGACTGCAAATCTGATGGTTGCATATACTCAATAGATCATGGAATAAATTGCTCATTCACACTTTCGTTGACTTTTTTTCAATACAAATTGTTGGGATGTGGCGCCATCTTTTGGTGAGTTTAGTACAAAGTTTCCCAATTTGTCTCTGTTACCTATATATCAATGCCACCCTTACTATGTATATTACAGATGTCCAATAAATGCTTCTATGAGGTTGCGGTCACACGGTGCGTTTTGGTTACGTTTTTATTACGTTTTGAAACACATTACAAAAGCTAAGATGAGGTGATTTGCCTAATTACATTACTGTTAACATTTACGTTTGTGCTTTGTTAAAACACAGCGTTGCGTTTACACTGCGTTTTGTAAACGCAAATGTTAACCCCTTCGTGTCTATGCCATTTTAGACCTTTAGGACCAGGCCTGATTTTAAAATTTTGCCCTGTGTCATTATAGGAGGTTATAACTTTTTGACACTTTAACATATCCAGGGGATTTTGAGATTGTTTTACCGTCACACATTGTACTTCAAAGTCATAGAAAAATTTTGATGATATATTTTGTGTTAAGTTATGAAAAAAACTTAAATTTGGCAAAAATTTCTAAAAATTCTTCATTTTCATAGTTCAAAATGTTCTGCTTTTCAGGCAGATAGTCATAGCACCCAAGTAACTTTATAACTAACATTTCACGAATGTCTGCTTAATATCGGCATAGGGTTTTATGCATCTTCTCTCTTTTCTAGGTTGTTAGGAGGTTCAGAATTTTGGGAGCAATTTTTCTCATTTTTATGAAAAACGCCAAAACCCTTATTTAGAGGCACCTGCTCAGCTTTAACTGACTTTGAGAGGCCTAAACAGCAGTAAACCCCCATAAATTATGCCATTTTAGAAAGTACACCCCTCAATGTGTAAAAAATCAACTTTAAGAAGTATGTTAACCCTTTAGATGCTTCACAGTGGTTAAAACAAAATGGAGGTCTAATTTACAAGCTGTCATTTTTTTAGACAATATATTCATTTTGGCCAAAAATTAAACCGTCACAAAGTATTAAATGACAAAAAACTCCACAAAGTTTGATACCCAATGTCTCCCGAGTATGAGGATGCCCCATATGTGGTGGTGACTGCTGTACGGGCGCACGGCCGGGCATAGAACGCAAGGAGGCGCCATTCAGAGCAGATCTGCAATGTCACATCTTACAGGCTATAAAATGTTTATTTTTTTTGTAATTTGGACATATGGGGTATTATTTTTTTGTGGATGAGATCCACTTTTCAGGTACATCATTTACAGGGGGGCTCAATAGCCAATAATCAGATTTTATTAACTCTTTCTTGGTGGTGGTTAAAAAAATCATTAATTCTTGTTTATGGTTTTTAGCATTTTTTTCCTCGGACGTTCACCGTACCATAAAAATAATGTGTTATTTTTATTCTATGGGTTATCACGATTACGGCGATACCCCATTTGTATGGCTTTTTTATGGTTAACTTGTTTTGCAGAATATAGAACTCATTTTGTGAGACATTTACTTGTTTTTGTATCGCCATGTAACAATGGGCAGAACATTTATATTTTTTTGTTTACAGCGCTGGTTTAGAGCTTATTTTTTGCGGGACAAGCTGTACGTTTTCTTGGTATCATGTTGGGGTACATTTTACTTTTTGATCACTTTTTATGCACTTTTTATGCGGTCAGATGTGAAAATGTAATAATTTTTGTGAGGTTTTTTGTGTTTTTTTTTTACGGCGTTCACCGTACGGGTTCAGTGACCATTTTATTTTATTGTACGGGTTGTTACGGACATTGTGATACCCAATAAGTTGTGGGTTTTTTGGTGATTTTCACTTTTTTTATGTTTTATATGATTACTGCATGGGACGGGACTTAAGGGGACTTTTATTCTTTTTAAATAAGTTTTTTTTAGTTGCACCTTTTTTTTAAACTTTTTTTTTACTGTTTTATTTTGTCCCAGGGTGGGACATGAACAAGTGATCATTTGATCACTTGTTCATTGTAATATGCTGCAATACTAATGTATTGCAGCATATTACATAGTCAGCCTATGCATTCTGCATAGGCTGACAGCTGCACTGTTAGATCGTGCACAGTGCACGATCCTAGCAGGCAGCTGCCATAGGCAGCCCAGGGGACCTGATCGTGCCTCTGGGTTGCCATGGCAACGATCGGCACCTCCGTGCCCTGCACAGAGGGTGTCGATCGTCGCGCCGATACACCATAGACGCCGCGGTCACTATGACCGCGGCGTCTATAGGGTTAAACAGTCGGGATCGCGATAGTCGCGATCCCGGCTGTTACTGCGGGATCCCAGCTACCGCGTACCACTGGGATCCTGCGGCGATCGCAAGGGCTCAGCTTCTGAGCCCGGGCGATCGCAATGACGTGATTCTACGTCAAGGTGCGGGAACTACCCGCATCCTATGACGTAGAATCACGTCAGGGTGCGGGAAGGGGTTAATAGTAATGTAATTAGGCAAATCACCTCATCTCAGCTGTTCTTATGTGATTTAAAAGGCAATATAAGCGCAACCAAAACACACCGTGTGACCGCGCCCTGAATGACAAAGTTTCCCCATACATTTCTCAAAGCATATCCATCACTGCTTTTAAAAACAGGCTTCAAAGTTTCTACCTGTATCGTGTGTGTTTAATAAGAGGAAGTATGGTGAGGACGTTGCGTTTTGACCTGCATTTTCATTGCGTTTGAAACGCATATACAACAGCTGAGGAGGGGTGATTTGCCTAATTACATCACTGTTAACATTTCCGTTTACAAAACGCATCATAAACGCGATGTTAATGCATGTGTTAACAACACATTAACGCATGCGTTAACATTGCGTTTACAAACATAAACGGTAATGTAATTAGGCAAATCACCTCTCATCAGCTGTTGTATATGCGTTTCAAACGCAATGAAAACGCGACCAAAACGCAACGTGTGAACGCGCCCTGAGCATTACATCCAGAGGCAGACCTGGTTGCCTTGAAATCAATATTTCTATCACTGAGGTCGCGGTCACACGTACCGCAAGGCGTCCGTCATAACGCGATGCTAGCGCACAGGGGGAGATCCTCGGCCCGAACGCACATGCGTTTCACGTGAAGCGCATGCGATTGATAAGCCAATCGCATGCGTTTCTCTGGAAATGCATGTGCGTTCGGCCCGAGGACCGCACCCTGTGTGCTAGCGTCGCGGTACGTGTCCGAGTTTTGATTAAAAAATACATGTGGCCGTGAGCGGGCTGACTAAAACAATAAAGCTGTACTTACCTCCCGGTGCCCTCCCGTATCCAGCGCTGCTGTCGCTCCGGGTGCCATGTAAACAAACATGGCCGCCGGAGCAGCGCTGCATTCAGCTTCCGGCCGGACACGACAACCTTCCGGCCCCCATACACAATGCTGTGTATAGGGACGGATAGGCGTACCCGGCCACGGCTGGCCGGAAGCTGAATGAAGCGCTGCTCCGGCGGCCATGTTTGTTTACATGGCGCCCGGACCGTAGCGACAGCAGCGCTGGATACGGGAGGGCACCGGGAGGTAAGTACAGCTTTATTGTTTTAGTCAGCCCGCTCCCGGCCACATATGTATATATTTTTTTAAACTCGGACAACCCCTTTAAGTTGAATTTGTATGTAAGTCAAAACTGTATATTTTATAATTATAGATCCAGACAAAAAAAAAATTTGGCCCCAGTGACAATTGGAGTTTAAATTTTTTTGCTGTGATGGGACCAAGGATTATCAATAAAACTTCATTACAGACACCTTACAGCTGATTATTGCAGCCTGGGACTATAGTAACATCCAGAGAGCTTCACCAGAGGTCAGAGGGGTCTGTCTGTAACTATGGGTTGTCTGTAAGTTGGGTGTACTTAAGTAGGGGACCGCCTGTATACTGCCATACTGTAGTATGGCAGTATATGATAGGATCTTACAGACAACCTGGGGTTTATGTACCCTAGGGAGTCTGAAATATAGTAAAAATTAAAAAAAAGTAAAAAAAAAAATATAATAAAAAAACCTAAAAACTCAAATCACCCCCCTTTCCCTAGAACTGATATAAATATAAATAAACAGTAAAAATCATAAACACATTAGGTATTGCCGCATCCGAAAATGCCCGATCTATCAAAATGTAAAAACGGTTTTTCACTGCGTTTAACCCCGTAACGGAAAATCGTGCCCAAAGTCGAAAATGGCACTTTTTTGCCATTTTAAAAAATTCTATAAATAGTGATCAAAAGGTCGTACAGTCCTGAAAAATGATAACATTGTAAACGTCATCAAAATCCACAAAAAACAACACCACCCACAGCTCCATACACCTAAGTATAAAAAGGTTATTGGCGCCAGAAGATGGCAAAATCCTCAAAAAAAATTTTGTACAGGAGGTTTTAATTTTTTTAAATGTATGAAACCATTATAAAACCTATACTAATTTGGTATCCACGTAATCGTACCGACCCAAAGAATAAAGTAGACATGCCATTTGGGGCGTACAGTGAAATCCGTAAAATCCAAGCCCACAGGAATATGGCACAAATGCGTTTTTTACCAATTTCACTGCATTTGGAATTTTTTTCCCGCTTCCCAGTACAAGGCAAGGAATATTAATTACCACCATTTTGAAGTATAATTTGTTACGCAGAAAATAAACTGTCACACAGCTCTGTACATGGAAAAATAAAAAAGTTATAGATTTTTGAAGGTGGGGAGTGAAAAATAAACGAAAAAGTGCTGTGACTGGAAGGGGTTAATGTCACATTTTCAGTTTTCTGGTGAAAAACTTTGTAGACTGAGCCTGTGAAGGACTTGTAGGAGAGTTTCCTTGCATCCCTGGCCTGCAGGGGAGCTGTCACAGCTGTGCCAGGGATTTGCTGCACAGGAGGGTGAGCAATTGTTTTCTGTGTTTTTTTAAATATAATTTACTGCTTATAGGCTCATTTAAGAAATAACACTAAAATTATTTTAATAATTGTAGTTGAAGCAAAAGTATGTGCTAAGCGGAGTGGTGACACCTGTATTCTCCGGTGTAGTCCATGCTGTGCCCGCTGTGACACGGAGACGTCCGGTACAGTGTGTGCACTGTCCGTGTCCAGCAGGCGGCGCCAGCAATCAGTGCAGGCACAGACGGAAGGAGCGCGGAGCAGCCTCCCCTTCCCTCCATGTTCTCGGGGCGGCAGGGGGTGCGGTGAGTGTGTCGGGCCGGGGCTGCCCAGCTGCTTCTCGCTGGAGTGCGGGGGAGGCACGGGCTGCCCGCTAGTCCAGGCTGTGCCCACCACTACAGCCATCCGCAAGGTGAGTGCGGGGCATAGCCCTCCAGCTACATGGGGTGTGCAGAGGACGGGCTCTCCATCAGCTGCAGGGGCACATGTCACGCATCGGGCTATCGCGCCATGCACTGGTGTTACATGCACGGTCCAGTCATTGCCATCACGATAGTCACGACATGCAGGGCTGGTGTCCCCCGGGTGCAGTTATGATTGACAGGCCGTGACCACCAGCAACTTGCAACTCATACAAGCTCCGCCATTGGCTGTCAGGGGGATGTGACGTCATGTGAGTGATGGGGAGACACTGCAGAACCAGGAAGGAAGGCAAAATATCACATGTACCCGTGCCCAGTACAGAATATACATGTACCCGGGCCCAGGATAGAATATACATGTACCCGGGCCCAGTACAGAATATACATGTACCCGGGCCCAGTACAGAATATACATGTACCCGGGCCCAGTACAGAATATACATGTACCCGGGCCCAGTACAGAATATACATGTACCCGGGCCCAGTACAGAATATACATGTACCCGGGCCCAGGATAGAATATACATGTACCCGGGCCCAGGATAGAATATACATGTACCCGGGCCCAGTACAGAATATACATGTACCCGGGCCCAGTACAGAATATACATGTACCCGGGCCCAGTACAGAATATACATGTACCCGGGCCCAGTACAGAATATACATGTACCCGGGCCCAGTACAGAATATACATGTACCCGGGCCCAGGATAGAATATACATGTACCCGGGCCCAGGATAGAATTTACATGTACCCGGGCCCAGATACTACAGAATATACATGTACCCGGGCCCAGTACAGAATATACATGTACCCGGGCCCAGGACAGAATATACATGTACCCGGGCCCAGTACAGAATATACATATACCCGGGCCCAGTACAGAATATACATGTACCCGGGCCCAGGACAGAATATACATGTACCCGGGCCCAGTACAGAATATACATGTACCCGGGCCCAGGACAGAATATACATGTACCCGGGCCCAGTACAGAATATACATGTACCCGGGCCCAGGACAGAATATACATGTACCCGGGCCCAGTACAGAATATACATGTACCCGGGCCCAGGACAGAATATACATGTACCCGGGCCCAGGACAGAATATACATGTACCCGGGCCCAGTACAGAATATACATGTACCCGTGCCCAGTACAGAATATACATGTACCCGTGCCCAGTACAGAATATACATGTACCTGTGCCCAGTACAGAATATACATGTACCCGTGCCCAGTACAGAATATACATGTACCGTGCCCAGATACTATAGAATATACATGTACCCGGGCCCAGTACAGAATATACATGTACCCGGGCCCAGTACAGAATATACATGTACCCGGGCCCAGTACAGAATATACATGTACCCGGGCCCAGTACAGAATATACATGTACCCGGGCCCAGGATAGAATATACATGTACCCGGGCCCAGGATAGAATTTACATGTACCCGGGCCCAGATACTACAGAATATACATGTACCCGGGCCCAGTACAGAATATACATGTACCCGGGCCCAGGACAGAATATACATGTACCCGGGCCCAGTACAGAATATACATATACCCGGGCCCAGTACAGAATATACATGTACCCGGGCCCAGGACAGAATATACATGTACCCGGGCCCAGTACAGAATATACATGTACCCGGGCCCAGTACAGAATATACATGTACCCGTGCCCAGTACAGAATATACATGTACCCGTGCCCAGTACAGAATATACATGTACCCGTGCCCAGTTCAGAATATACATGTACCCGTGCCCAGTTCAGAATATACATGTACCCGTGCCCAGTTCAGAATATACATGTACCCGTGCCCAGTACAGAATATACATGTACCCGTGCCCAGTACAGAATATACATGTACCCGTGCCCAGTACAGAATATACATGTACCCGTGCCCAGTACAGAATATACATGTACCCGTGCCCAGTACAGAATATACATGTACCCGTGCCCAGTACAGAATATACATGTACCGTGCCCAGATACTATAGAATATACATGTACCCGGGCCCAGATACTATAGAATATACATGTACCGGTGCCCAGGACAGAATATACATGTACCCGGGCCCAGGATAGAATATACATGTACCCGGGCCCAGATACCATAGAATATACATGTACCCATGCCCAGTACAGAATATACATGTACCCGTGCCCAGTACAGAATATACATGTACCCGTGCCCAGTACAGAATATACATGTACCCGTGCCCAGTACAGAATATACATGTACCCGTGCCCAGTACAGAATATACATGTGTCGGGCCGGGGCTGCCCAGCTGCTTCTCGCTGGAGTGCGGGGGAGGCACGGGCTGCCCGCTAGTCCAGGCTGTGCCCACCACTACAGCCATCCGCAAGGTGAGTGCGGGGCATAGCCCTCCAGCTACATGGGGTGTGCAGAGGACGGGCTCTCCATCAGCTGCAGGGGCACATGTCACGCATCGGGCTATCGCGCCATGCACTGGTGTTACATGCACGGTCCAGTCATTGCCATCACGATAGTCACGACATGCAGGGCTGGTGTCCCCCGGGTGCAGTTATGATTGACAGGCCGTGACCACCAGCAACTTGCAACTCATACAAGCTCCGCCATTGGCTGTCAGGGGGATGTGACGTCATGTGAGTGATGGGGAGACACTGCAGAACCAGGAAGGAAGGCAAAATATCACATGTACCCGTGCCCAGTACAGAATATACATGTACCCGGGCCCAGGATAGAATATACATGTACCCGGGCCCAGGATAGAATATACATGTACCCGGGCCCAGTACAGAATATACATGTACCCGGGCCCAGTACAGAATATACATGTACCCGGGCCCAGTACAGAATATACATGTACCCGGGCCCAGTACAGAATATACATGTACCCGGGCCCAGGATAGAATATACATGTACCCGGGCCCAGGATAGAATATACATGTACCCGGGCCCAGGATAGAATATACATGTACCCGGGCCCAGTACAGAATATACATGTACCCGGGCCCAGTACAGAATATACATGTACCCGGGCCCAGTACAGAATATACATGTACCCGGGCCCAGGATAGAATATACATGTACCCGGGCCCAGGATAGAATTTACATGTACCCGGGCCCAGATACTACAGAATATACATGTACCCGGGCCCAGTACAGAATATACATGTACCCGGGCCCAGGACAGAATATACATGTACCCGGGCCCAGTACAGAATATACATGTACCCGGGCCCAGTACAGAATATACATGTACCCGGGCCCAGTACAGAATATACATGTACCCGGGCCCAGTACAGAATATACATGTACCCGGGCCCAGGACAGAATATACATGTACCCGGGCCCAGTACAGAATATACATGTACCCGGGCCCAGGACAGAATATACATGTACCCGGGCCCAGGACAGAATATACATGTACCCGTGCCCAGTACAGAATATACATGTACCCGTGCCCAGTACAGAATATACATGTACCCGTGCCCAGTACAGAATATACATGTACCTGTGCCCAGTACAGAATATACATGTACCCGTGCCCAGTACAGAATATACATGTACCGTGCCCAGATACTATAGAATATACATGTACCCGGGCCCAGTACAGAATATACATGTACCCGGGCCCAGTACAGAATATACATGTACCCGGGCCCAGTACAGAATATACATGTACCCGGGCCCAGGATAGAATATACATGTACCCGGGCCCAGGATAGAATTTACATGTACCCGGGCCCAGATACTACAGAATATACATGTACCCGGGCCCAGTACAGAATATACATGTACCCGGGCCCAGGACAGAATATACATGTACCCGGGCCCAGTACAGAATATACATATACCCGGGCCCAGTACAGAATATACATGTACCCGGGCCCAGGACAGAATATACATGTACCCGGGCCCAGTACAGAATATACATGTACCCGGGCCCAGTACAGAATATACATGTACCCGGGCCCAGTACAGAATATACATGTACCCGGGCCCAGGACAGAATATACATGTACCCGGGCCCAGGACAGAATATACATGTACCCGTGCCCAGGACAGAATATACATGTACCCGTGCCCAGGACAGAATATACATGTACCCGGGCCCAGGACAGAATATACATGTACCCGGGCCCAGGATACAATATACATGTACCCGGGCCCAGTACAGAATATACATGTACCCGGGCTCAGTACAGAATATACATTTACCCGGGCCCAGTACAGAATATACATGTACCCGGGCCCAGGATACAATATACATGTACCCGGGCCCAGTACAGAATATACATGTACCCGGGCTCAGTACAGAATATACATTTACCCGGGCCCAGTACAGAATATACATGTACCCGGGCCCAGTACAGAATATACATGTACCCGGGCCCAGTACAGAATATACATGTACCCGGGCCCAGGACAGAATATACATGTACCCGGGCCCAGGACAGAATATACATGTACCCGGGCCCAGGACAGAATATACATGTACCCGGGCCCAGGATAGAATATACATGTACCCGGGCCCAGTACAGAATATACATGTACCCGGGCCCAGTACAGAATATACATGTACCCGGGCCCAGTACAGAATATACATGTACCCGGGCCCAGTACAGAATATACATGTACCCGGGCCCAGTACAGAATATACATGTACCCGGGCCCAGTACAGAATATACATGTACCCGGGCCCAGTACAGAATATACATGTACCCGGGCCCAGGACAGAATATACATGTACCCGGGCCCAGGACAGAATATACATGTACCCGGGCCCAGGACAGAATATACATGTACCCGGGCCCAGGACAGAATATACATGTACCCGGGCCCAGGACAGAATATACATGTACCCGGGCCCAGGACAGAATATACATGTACCCGGGCCCAGGACAGAATATACATGTACCTGGGCCCAGATACTATAGAATTTACATGTACCCGGGCCCAGATACTATAGAATATACATGTACCCGGGCCCAGTACAGAATATACATGTACCCGGGCCCAGTACAGAATATACATGTACCCGTGCCCAGTACAGAATATACATGTACCCGTGCCCAGTACAGAATATACATGTACCCGTGCCCAGTACAGAATATACATGTACCCGTGCCCAGTTCAGAATATACATGTACCCGTGCCCAGTACAGAATATACATGTACCCGTGCCCAGTACAGAATATACATGTACCCGTGCCCAGTACAGAATATACATGTACCCGTGCCCAGTACAGAATATACATGTACCCGTGCCCAGTACAGAATATACATGTACCCGTGCCCAGTACAGAATATACATGTACCCGTGCCCAGTACAGAATATACATGTACCCGTGCCCAGTACAGAATATACATGTACCGTGCCCAGATACTATAGAATATACATGTACCCGGGCCCAGATACTATAGAATATACATGTACCGGTGCCCAGGACAGAATATACATGTACCCGGGCCCAGGATAGAATATACATGTACCCGGGCCCAGATACCATAGAATATACATGTACCCATGCCCAGTACAGAATATACATGTACCCGTGCCCAGTACAGAATATACATGTACCCGTGCCCAGTACAGAATATACATGTACCCGTGCCCAGTACAGAATATACATGTACCTGTGCCCAGTACAGAATATACATGTACCCGTGCCCAGTACAGAATATACATGTACCGTGCCCAGATACTATAGAATATACATGTACCCGGGCCCAGATACTATAGAATATACATGTACCGGTGCCCAGGACAGAATATACATGTACCCGGGCCCAGGATAGAATATACATGTACCCGGGCCCAGATACCATAGAATATACATGTACCCATGCCCAGTACAGAATATACATGTACCCGTGCCCAGTACAGAATATACATGTACCCGTGCCCAGTACAGAATATACATGTACCCGTGCCCAGTACAGAATATACATGTACCCGTGCCCAGTACAGAATATACATGTACCCGTGCCCAGTACAGAATATACATGTACCCGTGCCCAGTACAGAATATACATGTACCCGTGCCCAGTACAGAATATACATGTACCCGTGCCCAGTACAGAATATACATGTACCCGTGCCCAGTACAGAATATACATGTACCCGGGCCCAGTACAGAATATACATGTACCCGTGCCCAGTTCAGAATATACAAGTACCCGTGTCCAGTACAGAATATACATGTACCCGTGCCCAGTTCAGAATATACATGTACCCGTGCCCAGTTCAGAATATACATGTACCCGTGCCCAGTTCAGAATATACATGTACCCGTACCCAGTTCAGAATATACATGTACCCGTGCCCAGTTCAGAATATACATGTACCCGTGCCCAGTACAGAATATACATGTACCCGTGCCCAGATACTACAGAATATACATGTATCCGTGCCCAGTACAGAATATACATGTACCCGTGCCCAGTACAGAATATACATGTACCCGTGCCCAGTACAGAATATACATGTACCCGTGCCCAGATACTATAGAATATTCATGTACCCGGGCCCAGGATACTACAGAATATTCATGTACCCGGGCCCAGGATACCACTGAACATACATGTACCCGGGCCCAGATACTGCAGAATATACATGTACCCGGGCCCAGATACTGCAGAATATACATGTACCCGGGCCCATATACTGCAGAATATACATGTACCCGTGCCCAGTACAGAATATACATGTACCCGTGCCCAGATACTATAGAATATTCATGTACCCGGGCCCAGGATACTACAGAATATTCATGTACCCGGGCCCAGGATACCACTGAACATACATGTACCCGGGCCCAGATACTGCAGAATATACATGTACCCGGGCCCATATACTGCAGAATATACATGTACCCGGGCCCAGATACTGCAGTATATACATATACCCGGGCCCAGATACTATAGAATATACATGTACCCGGGCCCAGGACAGAATATTACATGTACCCGGGCTACATGATACGAGAATATACTAGAGCACATGTACCAGGGCTCGGGATGCTATATGACATGAGAGTATACCAGAGAACATGTACCAGGGCCCGGGATGCTATATGACATGAGAGTATACCAGAGAACATGTACCAGGGCCCAGGATGCTGCATGAGAGGAGAATATACCAGAGAACATGTACCAGGGCCCAGGATGCTGCATGAGAGGAGAATATACCAGAGAACATGTACCAGGGCCCAGGATGCTACATGAGAGGAGAATATACCAGAGAACATGTACCAGGGCCCAGGATACTACATGAGAGGAGAATATACCAGAGAACATGTACCAGGGCCCAGGATGCTACATGAGAGGAGAATATACCAGAGAACATGTACCAGGGCCCAGGATGCTACATGATAACGAGAATATACCAGAGAACATGTACCAGGGCTCGGGTTGCTACATGATAACGAGAATATACCAGAGAACATGTACCAGGGCTCGGGATGCTACATGAGAGGAGAATATACCAGAGAACATGTACCAGGGCTCGGGATGCTACATGCATCCTATGCAAATGTGCAGAGGAGAGTCACTTATAGAGGCTGGATCAGAAACATCATCTAGAAAACTACTTTTAGTATCTTTTGGGTCAAACTTGAGATAAAAATTTCATACTTCAAATCTCATCAGGTTTGTGCCTCTGTGACCTACAGAATCATAGATACAGGCAAGATCTACATGGCAACCCAAGCTGCAGATAAATAAAGCAAATTCCCACCTATGTCTTTAACTGCCTGTGTGCAATTTGAAAGATGAAATTCTTAGCTTTAAAAACAGAATCATGTTTTTAGGTACTATAGAGTAACATTACATTGGTTCCCAGTTCCCAATAATTATTCACCAAAAAAAAACAATATGGTAATCCCAAAACAAGTACTAAATTGTATCATAGCAGTACAAGGGCTATGCCTAAACCAAATGATATGTAACCTATAAATCACAAGCTTCAAAGTAATCTCACAAAGAATCTTTACTCAATCCACATATATACCATAATGAATCATACATTTTATTAGATCGACACCAACTAGCATAAAAAACATTTAAAAAATCCAATCTAAAAACATACAAAATTACAGGTAGTGTGACATGATTCTGCATGAAAAGGAGTCAAATCAATATAATCACAATGTATCCTCATAGAAATGTATCTAAATCAAAGCAAGTCAGTGATCAGATGTAACAACAATATGATTTGACATTAATTAACACACACAAAATATAAAGTGCAAATGCTGAAAGAAAAAAATCATTTAATCACTACTGCCCAACTCACAGCGGCAAAGGTCATATGTCAAAGATAATACAGTAATACTAACCACTGGCCATCATGCAGATCAACAAAGTGTCACACTGCCCAGTAGCCCCATTGTTCGCAATAATTCCAACCTATTTTTTTGACTGCCTGTATCTCTGGTTTTGTAACTCACAGAACCACAAGCCCGATGTGATCTGCAAGATGAGATTCTTATGCTGTTAGTGTCATTTTTAAGATGTTTCTATGGGCTATGGGCAGTGTTCTTGGAGAGAAAAAATTAGAATATACTAGAAAAAGCAACAAATGTTTGTCTCACCTGTCACTTCCTCCACATCTCCAATACTATTCCAAAATGTAATGTTTTCTGTGTCCGTTATTAAGTTATATGACTATAGTCTCTTTTGTTCCCCTAAAGGAACCACTGGATGCACAACATGATGGGAAAAGCAAGCCACTGCAGTTATGTGCTTCAGCAGCTGTACAACCAGCGGGAGTGGGGCTTCCTGTGTGACTGCTGTGTCTCCATTAATGATACCTACTTCCAAGCCCACAAGGCCGTCCTTGCTGCCTGCAGCTCTTACTTTAAAATGATGTTTATAAACCACCAGCACACGGTGGCACAGATCAACCTTACTAACACAAAGATCAGCGCCGAATGCTTTGACTTGATATTGCAGTTCATGTACCTTGGTAAGATCCTAAAAGCACCAGAAGATTTTGAACAGTTGAAGGATGCCATGAGTTATTTACAGCTCTATGTTATCCCCGATTGCTTGGAAGACATACAAGACATTGATTCTTCACTTAAATGCTCCTCCTCTGCATCAAGTAGCCTGAGTAGTAAAATGGTTTTTGGTGTCCGCATGTATGAAGAACCCATGACAAAGACAAGAGAGGAACCAAACAGATGGCCCTCTGAGCCGGTACTGCCTGTAAACATTGTTCCTGAAAAGCAATCTGAACAGTGTGTGAGTGTGCCTCCTATATCACGCAAGCAGATTCATAACATCTGCAAGAAAACCCCTTCTCCAAAAGTGGCCAACCCAAGAGATCGTGGGAGCAGGCGCTTTGGTCGCAGTTACACTTGTGAGAGCTGTGGCTTTGCGTTCAGTTGTGAAAAACTTCTCGATGAGCACTCTCAGACTTGTACCAATCGGCATTTCTTCCAGAATAAAGAACACTCAAGCAATGATCCAAGCCAGAGCGGCAGCGAATCCCCGGCTTCAAAGTTTTCTCCAACCCTAGACAACTTACATAGGGCAGACTCAAGTCAAAGCATGGAGGCATCAATGTCCTCTGAAAGTACAAAAAAATCATCCCTCAATGTGGACCAAATTAAAAGTGAAACTATAGACACTACCGAGAAAAAGCCGGTCATTATAAAAATTGAAGCTGATGAGAACTCCATTGTAGAAATGGAAGATATTAATATAGTGAAAATCTCTGAAAAAGATTATTTTGAATCTTCAGACA
The DNA here is from genome assembly GCF_040894005.1 of Engystomops pustulosus. Taxonomy (NCBI): domain Eukaryota; kingdom Metazoa; phylum Chordata; class Amphibia; order Anura; family Leptodactylidae; genus Engystomops; species Engystomops pustulosus. The sequence continues at coordinate 50,379,913 of NC_092417.1, forward strand.
TTGATGACTTCGAAGATGAAGCCGATGAGGCGCTTGGAAGTTACTACATTGCTGAACAATATAAACATACACATGGAAAATCTGCATTGGGAAGCAGTCGGAAAGATGCTCGCTTTCTGGACCAAGATGGTGCAGAGACTAGTGAGGCTGCTTCTAACATGGCATGTGAAGTGTGTGGTGTAACCATCAATGAGCAAGACCTCACCTCCCACTATCTTTCTCAACATATAGAAAATATATGTGCTTGTGGTAAATGTGGGCAAATTCTTGTGAAAGGTAGACAACTTCAAGAACATGCCCAAAGTTGTGGAGAAGCTCAGGAACGTCTTGAGAACAATGAGAGAAACATTGATGAGAGGATGCACTTTGGAGACGGTATAGAGGAGTCATCAGGAATGGGGGTGCTATCGGACATGTGGGATGACTTAAATGAAGAGGGCATTGGTGTCACCAAACAGGTTTATAAACATTCCACATGCCCTTACCGGTGCCCAAACTGTGGGCAGCGCTTTGAGGCTGAGAACCTGGTGATCGAGCACATGTCTCAGTGCTTAGACCATGAAGCCTTCAGAAGCTCAGTTTCTGATGATTCTGATAAAGATCATCGAAGAAAACATTTCTGTGACATTTGCGGCAAAGGCTTTTTCCAGCGCTGCCACTTACGAGAACATTATACCGTACACACAAAGGAGAAACAATTTTCGTGCCAAATTTGCGGAAAACAGTTTTTACGAGAGCGCCAACTCAGGCTTCACAATGACATGCATACGGGCATGGCTAGATACGTTTGCTCTCTTTGCGACCAAGGAAATTTTCGCAAGCACGACCACGTGCGGCACATGATCTCCCATCTATCAGCGGGAGAAACTATATGTCAGGTGTGCTTTCAGATCTTCTCAAATAATGAACTTCTGGAGCAGCATATGGATATTCATCTGTATACGTGTGGAGTCTGTGGTGCAAAATTTAACTTAAGGAAGGATATGAGGGCACACTACAACTCCAAGCATTTTAAGAAGGCCTAGACTGTAAATGTTACATGAATAGCAAAGAAACCAAAGAAGGTCTATGCATTTACACAAGGACTTTGCAATCTGGCAAAGCTGTAATTTTTTTTTACATGTATGTATTTACGTTTTTGTTGATGAAGTATGACCTTTTTATTTTTTTAATTTGGCTTTCTTTATTCATTTTTTAACTGTTTTAAACAATTTCCATTTATCATCAAACTATTGTATGTTGAATTGACAGACTGTATCATTACTGCCTTCTACTCCTTTGCATGATATTAGTTGCCATGTTTTCTAGTTTGTGAAACCTAGCACCTTTTATTGTCTCTTAAGCTACTTTCACTCTGTGTTTGTTACAACAGTGCTTCTACTGTGGGGAGCCTTTTACTGGGTACTGTCTGAATACTATACACATGAAGAAGTATATATGTATATGTTTATTCGTATAGCACCATGTGAAGATATATACCCATGGTTGGCCTAATTAATAGTAAATTATAATGAGGATAAGGATAGGTTTTACTGAGGTGCAAGAAGTCAAAACACATTATTGGAGCAGTATCTGAGGAATCCATACGTCATAACACAGTGGGGCTCATTTACTAAGGGTCGTGCTGCTCACTTTTGTCAGACTGTTCGCCTTTTTCGGGGATTCCACGGCTTGGACAGGTATTTAACTGGTGTCTGAGCTGAGATTGTGTCATATGGGATCGGTTTTTGGCGCAGTTGCGCTTGCTGCCGTGCAACACAAATTCGTGGGTGTGCCATTGGATGATCCGACTGATTCGAACTGAGCGCCGGATTTAATTTTTTAAATTGTGACGCAAGCCCATGCACTTACATGCACCACTTAAAAGATAGTGAACTCTGTCGGACCTGAGCGGTGAAGCAATACATACAGGATATCGGATGCACGAAGAATTATTGTTATTATTAGTGAATCGCGGCACAGTGCATTATCGTCGGACAATGCACTTTCAGTGAACTCCAGTGGACGGGTAAGTAAATGTGCCCCAGTTTATCATTTTGCCTGGAATGTGCCTTAAAGGGCTCCTGCTGACATGGCTGAAGATGATTTACTGTATTTCCTACGGTTAAGTTCAAAATGCAAGTGAATTCTTTATATTAAATACTGACATTCATGATATGAAGTTATTGCAGATTTATTAACATAACCTTGATTTGTGTATAACTTACACTACTATGAGATTGTTATCATTGGGGGAGATTCATTATGGCTTCTCTGCCAGTTTTCTGGGGAGGAGCCATATGAATCTCCCTCTCCCTGACGATTTCAGAGTTTCTCTGACTCACACGCCACTATCGGCATGGAGAGCGGGCCATGGCATGAATTATCGTCTCTATATTTACGATAGACTCTAGCAACAAAATTCTTCCAGTTCCGGTCTGGTCTGAAGATCAGAACTGGCGAAGTTTGTGCCAATATAGACTAAGAGGCCAGGTCCTCTTAGTGTATATGGGTGCTGGACCGCTGGCGTAGGGAGTTTTAAGACTGGTGTTGTAAACTCCAGTCTTGGTGAATCTCCCCCTCTGTGTTCAGTAGGGCGTTTTGATGTGGATCTTCTTTACTTAAAATTTGCCACTTTTTTGGCTGAAGCTGGCAGCCGACATGAATAGTGGACCACACACTGGCTGGATTTCATGGACTGACCACAGTGCGCAGGATGCGACTCCATGCTACATAGTGTTATATTAAGCAAGGAATCTCTTCTACGCCACTAAACAACAGCACAGAACTGTTATATGATCTCTGTGAGTCCCGTCCTCTGAACTGTCACCAGTTTGTGAAATCCAGTCTGTTTTTCATTGCTGGCCTACGGCTGCTTGGTTATGAGCGAGTGCATTTAGAAAATTGTCAATTCAGTCCAGTGATACGAGATTCGGGTCAGAAGATCCCTTCAATGTTTTTCTCTGACTTCAAGCTTGTCCACATGTATTGGCAGCCACAGGGTTTTCTTCCAGAATGTGTGGCGACCTAATTGTGTCTTCTATATTGGCATATATTGAATTACCATCTGAATTACCTGCAGATGACCAATGACAGCTTGTTTTAAATGGAAGATTCAGGCATTATCTTTAAAATCATGTCATTAAGGGTAAGCAGTTTGTAATAGGAACATTACAGTGTTTGAAAAATGTAGGGCACCATACAGTTATAAGGCAGTGTTACTTTGTGAAGCAGCCATGAACACTAAGTCATTAATTTTTGCAAATGAGTTGATTCTAAACCCTATTATTTCTGGCCACGCAACCTTGACCTGCATGGATATTAACAAGGAGCAAATCACCACCGCCTGGTGTATCAGCCATATCTGTGGAGTTAAGAGTCGTAATAAAAGGTACCTAAAATGGGTGCAAGCTTGCAGCCGTACATACATCCCCAATAGGTTGGCATAGGCGCACAGAGCAATACGATGCCGCACGCGCGTGGCTTCGTACAGCTCTGTACACAGGGAAAAGATAGGACATACCTGCGGGCATACGTTCATGTGAATCCAGCCTTAGGCTGCAGGTGAACATTTATTGGTCTAAGGAACATACTGTCATTTATTTGTGCAGTAACATAAAAAGAAATGCAACACAGAAATAATAAATACCGTAATAAAGCGAAAAATACCACCCCAGCAACCAAATACTGCATTCAGAGCAGACAATAATAGTGGAGACACCAGAGCAGACTGATCCCAGAGTATACAATGGAGATCCCCAGAGCAGACAACTAATAATACTGGAGAACACAAGAGCAAACAAAAAAATAAATCCTCTCCTGTCCTGGCTCCTCTTCTCCTCCCTCGCCCAGACTGCAGCTTCTCTACTCTATTTGCAGCTCAGCTATGTGTCCTTTGCTGCTTGTGTGTGCCAACATGGGGACCCAAGTTAATCAACCAAAGAAAACCTCAAAAGGGGGTATCCACTGGATGCACTCACTTGCTTGACCACAAGGCCATAACTATGCACCAAAAACCAGGCACAACTACATAATCCATAAGAAACTATTAATATTTTATTAGATCATAATAATACAGAGAAAAATATATGAATACGAAAACATGGGGACCCAAAGCAGAACTGTGCCAGGGGCAGGAGAGGACCTTGGATCACTGCGCTGTGCAAATACAACCAGTGTCAAGAGTCAATGTCCGTTCAGTTCTGGTTTCTGAGTGTTCAGGCCAGACATTGCAGCAAGCGTACAATGTGAGTTCAACGCATCAAACTCACTCGTGGGCAAGGAATTTTGAAGTCGAAAGTTTGGCTTACTGACTCCACAGCCCTGTCTGTGATGAAGGATAGGCATTGGTGAAAAAATAAATCAAGTAATAAAAATATACATTTCTTATTGTATTGGTGGACCCTATGAGCCTGCAGAGATCATGTACCATATATACCATACATTTAAGCATCACCAATGAGGCCATTCATGGGAATGATGTGATGCCTTCTCTAGTTGTCAACAACTAACCATTAGCCTCAACATTGTACCAGAGGCCACTGAATGCTGTGGTGACATTTGTGGATGTGACATCATGTAGTCCATAGGAAAAGTTGAACAGCACCAAAATGTATCCCATTTTTCTGAAGACATAGAAGCCCACTTCCATGCGGAGAGCATTGTATCTCAATAATTATATGGTCACCAATGAACATCATTTATATGATCATTTATTCTTTTTCAAACGCCCGGAGGCCAGGCTCGGCCCAATTGCATCTGCGTTTTTGGGGAAACGCATTGTATACATACAACACACTGGGTGCCTGTTTCCAATCGCATGCATTTCACTGAAACGGCAGATGCAACCCGTCCGAGTCACACCCCAGACATTTGCATTACATTTGTAAATGCAAAGCAAACGTCATGTGAACGCAACCTAAAAAGGCTTTCAGGAAATTCTAATTCATTCTCAGTGTACAGTATTTAACCTCGATGCCTAAAGCACATCACAGGGGGGTTTTTTTTACGCCTAACAAGATTAACTCAAAATAGTATATTGCATTGATAAGAAATAAAACCTATACACATCACACTGGATTTTGGTATCTTAATGCCTTTTCAGATTTGGTAATTAAGGCCAGATCATATGGGTACACTCCAGAATGCTTGAGATGAGTCATGCTAAAAAGCTGAAGGGGAAGCATCACTTCAGATGCTCCTATCTCCAACCCTCTCATTTAGTGGACTCCTGTCCTCCATCCCCCCTATGCTCCCTCCCTCTTGTATAGTGGCTTCCTGTACTCAATCCCTCTTATGTAGTGGCCTCCTGTCCTTCATCCCTCTTAAATAGTGTCCTCCTATATCCTTGTTATATAGTGGCCTCCTGTCCAACATCCCTTAAGTATAGTGGCCTCCTGTCCTCATCCTTCTTATATATTACCCCCCTATCCTCCATCCCTCTCATACATTGGCCTCCTGTCCTCCATCCCTCTTATATAGTGGCCCACTGACCATCCTTCTATATAGAGGCATCCTGACCTCTATTCATTTTATACAGTGGTCTTCTGACCGCCATTCCTTTTATATAGTTGCCTCTTGTCTTTGATCTCTCCTACTATAGTGACCTCCTTTCCTCCATACCTCATATAAAGTGTCCGCCTCCCGTCATATTGTAGCCCCTTGTCCTCCCCTGTTCCTGGGTAGAACCCTGTCCTTCCCCACAGTCCTGATTCTTCCACTCCCTGGAGCTCTAAGATGACGTTGAAGCGCCGGGGCCAGCCAGAGGAGGAGCTATTTCCACACATCTCTGCTATAGAGCATATCAGAGACGTGTGGAGGCAGCAGGAGCTGATACCACCAAGGGGCAGTGAGAGGCAGCCAGGGACATTCTTCCACCGCCCGGGATTGCGGGACAGCACCCAAAAACCGTGACTGTCCTGCCAAATAAGGGACAATTGAGAGCTATGCTTTGTGTAATGAAAGGTTATACAATTTTCCAATATACTTTATGTATCAATGCCTTTTGGTTTTCTAGATCTCTGCTTGCAGTCATTCAACGGAAGCTTCATTTACTTCCTGTTGATAAAAACTGGTCCATGGTCATGTGATGTCACACAGGTGCACGACTCTGATAACTATCTTTGATAATACTCTGTATCACAGTAATACAGGACTAAAAAAACTACAGCTGATGAATGTGCTGTGCAGTCATATGTATTCTAATATCTTCTATTATTAGCTCTTACAGGGCCAACAAAAATGGAAGTTACTTATGGTAGTTTTGAAATACATGGTTTGCCCTGGTCTGCAGGACAAGACCCATAGCTACTATGGATAATAGAGTGTGTCCAGTGTGGGGGACATATGTGCTTATAGGGTACATGGACAAGGCTTGTGCTGAAGGAAGAGCCCCTTAAATGCTGCAGTCATTGCTGCAATCTATGGGGCCTCTCAGAACAGCTCTCTAATCTATCTACTAAAGCAATGATTCATGTTCCCGCGGGCTCACATAGCATTTGTAATCTGCTTTGAGCCACACATACTTGTGGCTAGTCGCAGGAATCTGTAGGAGTGGCAACATGGAAAACTAACAGCAACTGCAAAAGCTGGAAATAACCCAAGACTAAACTCCAGCAATGATCTCAGGCTCTAGGACGTCGCCTTCTTGCTTCCATATGATCTATGGAATATTCCTGTAGTCACATTTTTATATCTGACTCATGAGGAAAATGACCCGGGTTTGATAATTTGCCTTAAAGGGGTTTTCCTACGAAACAAGTAAGGCCCTATTCACAGGATAGAATCTAACTTGCTAATCGATGGGAGTCTAAGTGATAGGCGGGAACTCTCTAAGCAGACATAGTTGAGCTCATTTACTAAGGGTCCGAATTTTGGTGCACGCGAACGGATTGTGGCGCCGGCTTTCACTTGACAGAAATTGGGGGGCGGATTCAGAAAAACCGCGGAATTTAAAAAGCGATGTGTGTGGCAAGATTAAGCACTCACATGCACCGGGAAGAAGAAGGTGAACTCTGGCGGACCTCGAAGCAGCAGCGACACCTGCCGGGATCGCGACTGGACCGGGTAAGTAAATGTGCCCCATTATTATCCATTTAGTTCTGTGAGCTGAAAGTGTGGTTAGATTAGCAGGGTACAGGTGTATATGTACACTTTTATCTGGCTTCTGACATTGTACTGACAAATAGAAGGAGGGATGAGACGGATCAGAGAAGATGAGATCCATTAGATGCCTATTACACAGAGGTATGACAGAGAGAGGCAGACAGACTTTTACACTGTCACCACTGCTACATCTCTGTTCTCACAGATATGTGCCTGTCTCCTCCTTCCCCCGGATAACTTATCTGCTTGTAGTTTCTCTCTCCTCATGATGTGGTGATGGAAGGAAGTGAATTAGTGAGTGTCTATCCTTTAAAGTAACCTAGAGGGTTTTGAAATTGTCATTATTTGGGCTAAATGAATGTATTTTTTTTTTAAATGTATACATTCTTAAAGGATAAAATGGCAAAATGCACTGCAAAGTTTGTTACCCAATTACACGGCAGGGCATTGTAGAGAAGGAGCGCCATTCAGAGCCTATTTGCTTTGTTACATTGTACAGGATATAACGTTATTTAATTTTTTTTGGTAGTGTGGACATATAAGGTTTTTTTTTTTAGCGGGATGAGATGCACTTTACAGATACTTGAACTTGGGACTTCTATATCTTATTGATGATATTAGTTTAATACCTGCAATAGGAGTTCTCTCCAATTGTAGGTGTTACAGCAGGGTGTCAACTCCACTTGTGATCCGGTGGCAGAAGCATGACGTAATAGTATTGCACAGGTTGGCAGGTTACTGAAGACCATGCTATAGTATTATGTCAGCCGTTGTGGAGGGGTTAAAAAAAACTGCTTCAGGCTGCGTTCACATGATGCGCTTGTATTGTGTTTTGGGTAAAATGTTTTATCACATGTAAATACATTTTCTTAATGGCAGCATGCATGTGTTGTGTCAAATTGTTATTTATCACAATTAATGTTAAAAGACAAAACGCATGTTACTACTTATGCGCTACACATATGCGTTTAGTGATGCGTTTGTTTGCCCAATGTACTTGAATTGCAAACGTATAATCAAAATGCAGCCTCTTGCACCACGTTTTACATTGTGTACTTACAATTGGGAAAAACTCCTCCACACGTGTTCCTAAATGTAAGGCCCGTTCCACACTTGCGAGTGTGATGCGATGAACTCGCATCACACTCGCAATGCAAGCTGAGTTCACTCCCGCGGTGCAGCGTTCGGGCCGTGCGTTCCCGGCAGCTTGCGTTGCGAGTTCATCGCATTACCCTCACAAGTGTGGAACGGGCCTTATTCCTGCACATGTGAACGTACCCACTGGGAATCTAAATGTGCTGCCCCCAGTAGCTAAATGTTGCCTCCAGGATCAAGTAGTCATAGTGCTTCGCCCCAGTACCAAATAATAAAAAAAAAAACATACTTACATGGTTCCTCATCTTCTTGTTGCTCCTTCTTTAGAGCTGTGGTGCTGGCGTTGTGTGATAACATCGGACGTCCGCTAGTAGCGGGTCATCGCACATACCCTTCTGTGCTCCGCTACAACAAATACCGGGTGGGAGCCGGATCGCCGTCCAGATTCCACCATCAACGTAGTATTAGGGTGATGGCACACGTTTTGACTGCGTTTTTGGCCCGTTTTTAAGCAGTCCGTCAAGAACTGCATGCGCTTTTGACCAGTTTGAATTAAGATAATTAGTCAAACCTGTCAAAAACCCGTTTCAAAAAACGTATTTTTGAAAAATGCATACGTTTTTTAACAGACTGCTAAAAAACTAGCCAAAAACAGGGTCAAAACGCCACGTGTGCAATCACTCATAATCTGTGGAGAAGGCCACCGAAATGCACTCTCTGACCCTACTTGGCAGGTGTGAGCTCTATAACACATCTGACACCCGCCGGTAACTGCCTTGGTCTGTGCAGGCACCTATCGCGGAAGTTAACCTGTTAGGTGCTGCGGTCAAACCTAACAGTGCCGCATATGGGCACTGCCATCCTGAATCAGCAATTGGAGGGCGCCGATCGGTTGACATGACACCTGGAAGAAATTTAAAGCTGTCATTCAGCGTCTGTCAGAAAAGTGCCTAAATGTCTGAATCAACACTTTTCCTTCATTTTTAGCCTTGATCTCCCTCACATAGATTAGTTGTAGATTACATGTACTCGGTTGCTTATACTGGCTGATCAAACACCACATATACAGGTGGTCCCCAAATTAAAGAGACAGACTTACAGATGACCCATAGTTACAGATGGACCCCTCTGCCCCCTGTGACCTCTGGTGAAGCTCTCTGAATGCTTTACCTTAGTCCCAGACTGCAATGATCAGCTGTAAGGTGTCTGTAATGAAATTTTATTGATAATCCTTGTTCCCATGACAGCACAAAATTTAATTGTCATAGGGACAAAACATACAATTATAAAATATACCAGTTCTGACATACTTGGGTACAATACACAAAATTAATAAACCCGATTGGCATGGGCAAAAAAGACAACCGCCATTGGGTATTTAATTGATACCAACAGCTTGAACATAAGCGATGTGACACTCAGATAAATGTATACAGCAAAATGATTCTTTATTGAAAATATACAATACACATTAAAAAGAAAGGCAAGCAGTAGGACAAACTACAATGAATTAAAACTATGCGTGTCAAAAGTAATGGCTGCAAACAAGCCTAAAGGTAGGTAAAACAATCATGCAAAAGGTACCTGAAACATCAATGCATTAAAATGCAAGACTGAAGAGGTATTGGACAATAACCATACAAGAAGAAAGACTGAAACATATAAATCAATACCAAATTGAGACCACACATAGAGATGCCCCGACACGTGTTTCGCAATAGGCGCTTTATCAAGGGGATAAAGCGTGGTTTCCCTGGAAAGGGGTGTGGCTTATAGGAAATCGTCTGTGCGCCCAACATTTTAACCGGTTAAGGACCGGGCCCTTTCCTGTTTTTTCATTTCCATTTTTCATTCCCCACCTTCAAAAATCTATAACTTTTTTATTTTTCCATGTACAGAGCTGTGTGACAGCTTGTTTTAGAGAGTGAAGGTATTGAATATTACATGCCATGTACTGGGAAGCGGGAAAAAAATTCCAAATGCAGTGAAAATGGTGAAAAAACGCATTTGCGCCATTTTCTTGTGGGCTTGGATATTACGGCTTTCACTGAGCGCCCCAAATGACATGCCTACTTTATTCTTTGGGTTGGTACGATTACGGGGATACCAAATTTGTATAGGTTTTATAATGTTTTCATACATTTACAAAAATTATAACCTCCTGTACAAATTTTTATTTTTTTTATTTTGTCATCTTCTGGTGCTAAAAACTTTTTTTTTATACTTTGTTGTACAGAGCTGTGGTTAGTGTCATTTTTTGCAACATTTGATAATATTTTCAATTATATCATTGTTAGGACTTTACGACCTTTTGATCACTTTTTATAGATTTTTTTTTATATTTTTCAAAATGGCAAAAAAGTGGCATTTTCGACTTTGGGCGCTATGTTCCGTTACGGGTTAAACGCATTGAAAAACCATTAATATATTTTGATAGATTGGGCATTTTCGGATGCGTCGATACCTAATGTGTTTATGATTTTTACTGTTTATTTATATTTATGTCAGTTCTAGGGAAAAGGGGGTGATTTGAATTTTTAGGTTTTTTATTATAATTATTTTTTTTTACTTTTTTAAATTTTTCTTTTTACTATTTTTCAGACTCCCTAGGGTACTTTAACCCTAGGTTGTCTGATCGATCCTATCATATACTGCCATACTACAGTATGGCAGTATATGGGGATTTTCCTCCTCATTCATTACAATGTGCTATCAGCACATTGTAATGAAGGGGTTAAAACAAATTGCCTCGGTTGTTCGGAAGACCCGAGACTACCATGGAGACGGATCGCCGCTCCCCTATGACGTCATGGGGAGCGACGATCCTAGGCAAGATGGCGGCGCCCATGCGCCGTTTCGAGGCTGCCGGCAGCTTTGATAACACCCGCGATCGGTGCTGGCAATATGCAGCAAAGACTTACCGGCTATGGAGAGGGCTCAGCCCGTGAGCCCTCTCCATGAATACACGGCGGGTGGTCGTGAACCAGTTAAACCAACTGAATGCAGGTCTCAAGTAGTAACCAACAATCATATTCTGCACCAGAATTGATCATCACAGTGATAAATCTGGCACAGCAAAAGACTAATGTTTTCCAGGTAGAGACTGGCAGAACCTGAGACACTTTGGGACACATTTACTAAGACCAGTGCAGTCTGTACTATGTGCAGTTTGCCTGTGTAGTGTGCAGAGGGTGTCAGATTCAGGATTTGTGGTGCCCGTTCTTTATGAATCTGGTGCCCTGTGCACTGCCCCTTTAACATAGGGTATACAACACATTTCTGTTGGACTTTGTATGTTAAATGTGGCAACTGAGCCCTGGAAAGCCCATTTCAAAGACCAAATTTGTGTTGCATGAAGAATTGTGTAGCTGCAGCACAAAAGGGCCGTGGTCTCGGACACTTCTTAAATACATGTGCGAGCAGTTTGCCCATGAAAAATGTGCAAAGTCAGCCAGAAAATTGGTGCAAGTTCCTTAGTGAATGAGCCCCAGTGTAACAGATAATTGCCCACATTTATTAAATTGTTTGCGCCAGTTTTCTGACTTTGCACTGAAAAGAACATCAAAACTACTTGTACATGTATTTATAAAGTGGAGAGGTTGTGGAACGGCACCGTGTGATTGTCGGGGGAGGTCTTCAGAGAGGGTCCGACATGACCCACCAGATGCAATCAAAGAAGGAGGATGAAGCAGCACTCCAGGAGTAATGAAAAAAGTGAATATGTATTCCACCATAGATGAGACGTTTCGTCTTATCTATAAAAGCATTCTCAAGCATGTTTATACAGCTTTGTGTCGCGGCCGCAGTGTGTCCGACAAGACAAGAAAAATGAGCAGAGAATAATATTTTCATGAGATGAGTCAAGTTTAGAGGCTACACGGGGAGATTCAGTTCAGACCTCTCTATCAAATAATAAATCTAATAAATATATTAGATGTATAATATATATAACAGATTAATGGAGAACCTGCCTGGTTTTGATGAATCTGACTCACGGTGCACATAGTACAGACGGCAGGAGCTCTGATAACTCCGGGCCGATGTGTGTTATCATGAGCTCCGCCTGATGCATCTCCTCACATTCCTGCCATACTTCTCTGAAATGCACAAATTCTCCTCGGAACCAAATAAGGCCGCGCGCCGTCCAGATGCCGGGAGACGTCTGGCAACAGCAGCCAAATGTCAAACACAACAGACCAGGCGTGCGCCACGCCCTCCCGGGGAAAGTACACGTGCTCAGTCACATGGCCACCGTGCCTACTCGTTTATTGGCTAACTTCTCCAGAAGCTCCGCCTTCCGAAGGAAAACGTGCCAAATGTTGACGTTTCCAAGGGAATCGCTGTTGACATTGCGCCAGCATCCCTCCTCCGCCCTCACAAGGAGTGTGATTGGTCAGTGAAAGTATAGCTGTAATCCAATCAGACTGCGATCCCCTTGGATACTGCATTGTGATTGGTCTCCGGACTTAGAGCTCGCCAATGAAAGTAGAGGGCGGGAGAGTATAAAAACTAGCGCAGGAGGGAACGCTTCGCAGATGCTTGACATCTCCTTGTGTGTGAAGCTGGAAAATCCGCGCAGTTTGTTAGCATGGCCGTTCCGGCAGTGGGCATTGACCTGGGCACCACATACTCCTGCGTGGGAGTCTTTCAGCTCGGCAAGGTGGAGATTATCGCAAACGACCAGGGCAACCGCACCACCCCCAGCTATGTGGCGTTCACAGACACCGAGAGGCTGATAGGCGACGCGGCTAAGAATCAAGTGGCGATGAACCCGACCAATACAATCTTCGATGCTAAGCGATTGATCGGCCGACGATTTGACGATGCCACGGTGCAATCCGATATGAAGCACTGGCCGTTCACAGTGGTGAGCGAGGGGGGGAAACCCAAGGTGCAGGTGGAGTACAAGGGGGAGACGAAGACGTTCTTCCCGGAGGAGATCTCGTCCATGGTGCTGATCAAGATGCGGGAGGTGGCCGAGGCTTACCTGGGGAAGAAGGTGCCCAATGCCGTCATCACGGTGCCCGCTTACTTCAACGACTCGCAGCGGCAAGCGACCAAGGACGCGGGCACCATCGCGGGCATTAACGTGCTGCGCATCATCAACGAGCCCACGGCGGCCGCCATCGCCTACGGCCTGGACAAGAAGGGCGGCGGCGAGAAGAACGTGCTCATCTTCGACCTGGGCGGCGGCACCTTCGACGTGTCGGTGCTCACCATAGACGACGGCATCTTCGAGGTGAAGTCCACGGCCGGGGACACGCACCTGGGCGGCGAGGACTTCGATAACCGCATGGTCAATCACTTCGTGGACGAGTTCAAGCGCAAGAACAAGCGCGACATCAGCGGCAACAAGCGGGCGCTGCGGCGGCTGAGGACGGCGTGCGAGCGGGCCAAGCGCACCCTGTCCTCCAGCACCCAGGCCAGCATCGAGATCGACTCCCTGTACGAGGGCACCGACTTCTACACGTCCATCACCCGCGCCCGCTTCGAGGAGCTCAATGCCGACCTGTTCCGCGGCACCCTGGAGCCCGTGGAGAAGGCGCTGCGCGACGCCAAGCTGGACAAGGCGCAGGTGCGGGAGATCGTGCTGGTCGGCGGCTCCACCCGCATCCCCAAGATCCAGAAGATGCTGCAGGACTTCTTCAACGGCAAAGAGCTCAACAAGAGCATCAACCCGGACGAGGCGGTGGCGTACGGTGCGGCCGTGCAGGCGGCCATCCTCAGCGGCGACAAGTCCGACAACGTGCAGGACCTGCTGCTGCTGGACGTCACCCCGCTGTCCCTGGGCATCGAGACCGCCGGAGGGGTGATGACCGCCCTCATCAAGAGGAACACCACCATCCCCACCAAGCAGACCCAGACCTTCACCACCTACTCCGACAACCAGGCCAGCGTGCTAGTGCAGGTCTACGAGGGCGAGAGGTCCATGACCAAGGACAACAACCTGCTGGGCAAGTTCGACCTGACTGGCATCCCCCCTGCACCCAGAGGAGTGCCCCAGATCGAGGTGGGCATGTATAGTGGTGTATAGCACAGGTCCTGGCCATAGGGGGCACTGCCAGTCTATAGGACAGGGTGAGAGTATACACAGCAGAGTACTGGGAGGGCTGTATAGCACTATGTTTCTACATGCTTTGTTTTATTTAGTTTTCTTTACAGTACAGTATTCTTATTTTATTACTTAAAGGTAACTTCTAACCACATTTTTTCCCATTGGGCTCCTCAGGTAGGGTATAAAATGTACTTTCTAGAATTCCCTATATGAAAAGTAATTATTATTATTATTTTTTTTTTTAAGTGCATGTAAAAATGAGCAGAGAATAATATTTTCATGAGATGAGTCAAGTTTAGAGCTTACCAGGGAAGATTCAGTTCAGACCTCTATCTTTGGTTCAGTAGTAGCTAGAGACATGTCGGAGTCATATTAAAGAGAGTAGTGATTGTTCAACGGAAGACTGTATTCTTGTTGAGATGAGTCACTTTTAGAGGCTGCATGGGGAGTGTCAGTTCAGATGAAGTTCCGTTCTATAGTATGTAAAAACATGGTTTTGGTGAGCTATAGAACAAAAGATAAAGATGTCTGAACTGAATCTCACCTTGTAGGCTTTAAACTTGACTCATCTCAGGAAAATATGACTAGTTTCTGCTCATTTTCAAATGACTTTGGAGAATTTTTTTAATATATACATATAGGTAAGCTGGTGGGATGTCAAAAAAAAGAGAACATATCAAACCCTACCTGAGAGGTCTGGTAGTATAATCTGGTGACTGAGACAAACACAGGATAATAAAATAATGGGTGTGAGTAAGATGAATACTACATTCTAGTACAGAATACAGTAAAAGGTGCAAAAACAAAGCTGCTGTGTATTTGTAGCAGAATGGTTTGCTGGCACATGCCATACCGTAGTCCCCTCTGCTACATTCTGAGAGACTTCTAGTGTACGAGTAAAAGGAACATGAGAGTGGTGTCATATAGAAGTATTATAGTGATGACAGCAGATCCCTGCCCTGGAGCTGTGCATGTACTAGATGTGCTGCACTTGGGAAAAAATATTTATAAAACATCTTTAACTTTACGCCCTGTTTTCAACTTGCAATAACCCGTCAGGTATTGAGTTAAGCGCCCCCCCCACCCCCCACACACGTTTAGTCATTTATTTAAAGGGGCGGTGTGTAAATGGTCCAGATACAAGTAATTCGTCCATCAGGATCTGTGTCACGTTTTGGATGTTACTGGTTCCTGTCACATAACAGAATTATGGCAGAGCTCCATGTGGTGCCATTCCCTCTGCCAATCACATGGTTGATCTCCTGTCAGCCCTGGCCACTAAAGTTCCCTGAGAAAGGGGCAGGGATGGAGGGAGAGTAACCTGAAAATGGGTATGGTGGATGTGGGCTGACACTAGAGGGCCAGGGAGGGGTCAGGACATAGGAAAAGTACAAGCTGCTGCCCCTTTAATGAATGTAAAAAAGCAAGTTATTACTTTCATACTCCTAAGAACTTTTACAATTGTTGTATATGACCAGAAAGCCTGTAAGAGAGAGAAGTGAGAGCAGCCACACTCCAGACATCAGAGAAAAGTTGAGGTGAAGCAACATTGCACAACCCCTTTGTCTAGCAGAAAACCTGGATAGGAGATGATGGTTTAAAGGCAATGTCCAAATATTCATTTTCCACAAACAGATCCATGTGTCATTGGAGTGTGAGGTGCGCTCATTGAAATACATGGGGCAAGGCAATTCATCTCAGAGGGCCAACAACAATGGTCTTGTGCATGTAGCCTGAAGGTTGACGCGCTGAAGATGAGGCGTTGCTCACCGCACCCGTCTCCATAGGGAATAGCACGGCTGTAGACAGGGAGAGAGATTGAGCATGCTGTATCTTTTCCCTGTGAATGGTGCGGTGCATGCCGATGCCGTCTATGAAGATGTACATCATGCCGACGTCCCCAAAACGGCTGTCTGAGGCCTTAGTGAGAGCAACTGTTTGATTTCTTCTTCTCTCTCCCTCAAATCTGGTCTCCTAAAAGGTCATGAGCTCTCATTTTAGCTTGCGAGTTGTGATCAATCTATTGTTAAAGGGGTATTCTCATTTCAGCAGATTAGTGTTATTGTTTGTAAAATGAAAAGTTATGTATTTTTCAAATATACTTTCTGTATCGATTCCCCACAGTTGTCTAGATCTCTGCTTGCTGTCCTATAGGAAGCGTCAATGTTTTCTTCCAGTGGACAGAAATCTGACCATGGTCACACAGATGCACGGTTAGTTACAGCATAGAGTAATCAGAGCCGTGCACCTGTGTGACTATGGACAGATTTACATCGACTGGAAATAAACAATGAAGGTTTCTATAGAAGGGCAGCAAGCAGAGATTTATAATCCTGATAGGAATTGATACAGAAAGTATATTGGAAAGTTGTATAACTTTTAATTTTACAAACAATAGCATATCCCTTTAAGGTGCTAAATCTTCAGCCATGTCTTTGGCATCGCTGCAGTCGCCTGATCCTGCAGTCTGTGGTGCAGGTAGAAGCAGGTTACAGGAATGGGAGGGGGGTAGGAATGTTGGGTCGTATGTGTATTTGTAGTTATTGAAAAAATAATTACAAAAACCAACTAAAAAGGATTTGATAAAAAAAAGAAGCAGTTTGCAGGGGCTGCTATCGTCTCATACGGGAGATTAACAAGGCTTGTACTAGGATGACAGAAATTTTAATATTTAAATTCAGAAAAAGGTTAATTTTCTATAAAAAAAAAGTAATTGTGACATCTTTTCATTGTGTTTTTTTTTTTTTTTTTCATTTGGTTCAGGTGACCTTTGACATTGATGCTAATGGCATACTGAATGTGACTGCTGCCGATAAGAGCACTGGTAAAGAGAGCAAAATAACCATCACCAACGACAAAGGGCGGCTGAGTAAGGACGACATTGATCGGATGGTGAACGATGCTGAGAAGTATAAGGAGGAAGATGAAGCTAACAGAGAGCGGGTATCGGCCAAGAACGGGCTGGAGTCCTACACCTACCAGATCAAGCAGACGGCTGAAGACGAGAAGCTGAAGGGAAAGCTAAGTGACCAAGACAAAGAGAAGATCCTGGCCAAATGCAAAGAGGTCATTGACTGGTTGGAGAAGAATCAGATGGCCGAAAAGGAAGAATTTGAGCACAAGCAGAAAGAGTTGGAGAAACTGTGGAACCCAATCATGAGCAAAGTCTACCAGGGTGGTGCTGGCAACCCTGGCGCTGCAGGAGGAGGCGCTGGCTGTGCTGCTGGAGGCCCCACCATAGAAGAAGTAGATTAGATTTTACTAAGTGGGGGGGGTTATAGGTCACTGTTAGCTTTAGACAATTATCAGTATATTGTTATCTTTTACTTTAAGGGCTTCTTCAAGGTTCTTCTTCTTACATATAGCACTTACCTGGAACGTAAAGCACTTAAAGGAAATCACCACCTTTCTGGAAGTTACCCCCGTACCAGTGTCACATTAGTGTCAATGGTCCTAATGCCCTAGGCTTTATAAATACTGTATTAGTATGCAAGGATCAGCTTTAATATGTTCACATATAACTAATGTACTGGGTGTCAAAACATTGGCACCGGTAAAAGTTTTGTACAAGCCTGCGTAGATCTGGGAATTTAAAGGAAATGTCCAAAAAGGTGGAGATTTCCTTCAATTCTTGTTGACTTTTTTATTATTGAAGTCATCCTTAATGCTCAGGGTAGTGAGACTGGTTTTAGACATCACATGTACATGGGAAATTATATTATAATAGTGATGACATAATTGGTTCATTTTTTTGAAACGTATAGTTTTGTCTTCCGAAAGTTCTAATGGTATCTTGGGAAAAGGAACAAAATATAATTTGGCGGCTTCATTCATCTATAATACAGCTGATTACACTGAACCCGTATTATGGCCAGAAGACTAGGACTGCTGAGGGAATGCTACAGAGACATAATGATTTATAAAGATCCTTTAATTATTTCTGTCCATTTTACTATTTCTAGAAAATTGCCAATTTAATCTGTATGCTAATTTGGCACTTGGTGCACTCAGGATGTGCACCAGGAGTATTGCCATCTTTGCCGGGACCATCCGATGAGCAGGAGATTTCCTACACTGGAAGAAGAGGAAAGTAATTCTAGTGGAAGCAACAGTTCTCCAGGTGGTTCACCAACTTCCTCCTTGTCATACAAATTAAACTGGGAATATTCTGGAAACTACATAATAATAGTACTGGTATGACTTTATGTAGCGCCACTGCAGTGCATTACAAATCATAGGGGACATATACAAACAAAATAAGATTAATAACATTATCATATAGAAACAATAGGAGTGAGAGACCAGTTCACAAATATGATGGTCATAAATAAAGGGATGTTGGGAATCACAGTGCACTTCTTTATAACATTCTGCCAGCAGTTAATAACACTTGGTGGATCAGTGTTTGATTCCTTAAAGGAAACCTGCCATTTGTTTTTATGCATTGTGAACCAAACATACCTTGAGAATGCTGTAGCTACACGGATGCAGAAATATCTTGTATAATCCCAGAACAGCGTGGTTTTGCTCCAAAAACAATGATTAAATTCAGGACCTTGGGAAAGCTGGGTGCAGGCTGGCTGCCGCACATAAAGTAGCTGCCTGAACTGTCTAGACAGGACTTATCAACCTGAGCTGGAGGATTCATACACATCAGCTAGGGCAGTGATGGGCAACCTTTTGAGCTAGGTGTGGGAAAATTCGCCAAAAAAACGAGCATAACTCGGGTGCTGTGTCACCTTTAGGAATAACCTAATTTTGTAATAACATGTCCAGCAGCGGCCTCCCCTTATTAACAACATGTCCAGCAGCGCCCTCCCCTTATTAATAACATGTCCAGCAGCGGCCTCCCTTTACTACTAAAATACCCCTAGCGGCCTCCCTTTACTACTAAATTACCCCTAGCGGCCTCCCTTTACTACTAAATTACCCCTAGCGCCCTCCCTTTAAATATAATATAATAATAAACTTACATACTTACCCAGTGATGTCTTCTTCCCTGTAGCTTTACTGCAGGCGCCTCGGCTCCTCCAGGTTGCACCGCGCGCCTCGGGTCACGTGACTGACGGGACCTGATGTCAGGTCGCCTCAGTCACGTGACGAGCAGCGCGCATTGCAGCCTGGAGGAGTTGCAGAAGGTGGGCGGACCAACGCGGCGCCGGACAGGTAAGCAGGGGGCAGAAGGACGGGGGCGGGACATTACCACAGGGGCAGCACATTACACAGGGACATTAACACAGGGGGAGCACGTTACACAGGGACATTAACACAGGGGGAGCACATTGCACAGGGACAGAAACACAAGGACGGGGGCGGGACATTAACATAGGGGTACACATTACACTGGGGCAGCACATTACACAGGGAGGGGGGCGGGCGCTGGGCGGCCGCGTGTCAGCAAAAATGACTACGCGTGTCAGTGCTGACACGCGTGTCATAGGTTCGCCATCACTGAGCTAGGGGATGGTACAGTGATTGATTACTTCTGCCTGTCACGTTCAACACACTGATGATGTATTCTCGGCTTATGCTGAGCAGGAAAAGGCTGAAGCAGTGCATAATTAGGGAAGAGGAGAAGTGACTCATTATCGCTGATTAAACAAGATATGTTTCAGCATCAATGTAGCTACACCATACAGCATATGTCTGGTTCATAATGTATGAAAGCAAATGGTAGATTTCCTTTAAATCTATGTTATTGTTTTAAACAAGCAATATCTGATCCTTAGTTCTGTTTTCCTAGAGGAAACCTGTCACACACTTTAAAGGAAACCTACCACTTGTAGTGGCAGGTTTCTGATGGAAATACCGGGCACCAGCTCAGGGTGAGCTGGTGCCGGAGCTTATTTTCGTTAGTGTTTTAAACCGCGGTACCGCGGTTTAAAACACTTTTTAAACTTTATAGCCGGCGCAGGCAGGTACGCGCTCGGCGCTTACCATGCGCGCGGCTACATAGGAAGTGAATGAGAGCCGCGCGCATGGTAAGCGCCGAGCGCGTACCTGCCTGCGCCGGCTATAAAGTTTAAAAAGTGTTTTAAACCGCGGTACCGCGGTTTAAAACACTAACGAAAATAAGCTCCGGCACCAGCTCACCCTGAGCTGGTGCCCGGTATTTCCATCAGAAACCTGCCACTACAAGTGGTAGGTTTCCTTTAAACCCACTAAAGTATCAGCACCCTCAAAGTGTGATATATCCTTTCTAGAATTTCCTCTTTTACATGAAACATGGTCTGTTTAGCTATAAATTAGTAGCCTCTAAAGTCATTCTAAAATGAGCAGAATACTCATCTTTTGGCAGAGATGAGTCATGCTCATAGGCAGGAGGGACAGGACACTTATATCTTGGGTTCTATAGCAGCTAGAACCAGTGTTCTGATATTGCATTAAAACATATAATTTTGTCTTGAAATCACACCAGGTTTGTGGTTCTGTGAGCTGCAGACAGAGAACCAATTCCATACTGTGGGCGGATGTATAATAGCCTAGCACATTATGCACGTATATATGATGTAAACCCCACCCACCGCTTCATATATGTATGGCAGCCTGCTGTCTGGTGTAGAATTGTGTTATAACCTTCACCAGAACCGGCATCGGTTATCACTAACCCACTCTGCTGTCTGGCACGGCCCCCTCCATATACACTTGTAGGTGCAAAATGAAGTGTGATTATTTCATGGCTTTAACACCAGAAAACAAACCTTGATAAATGTCTTTAACTCCGTTCTGTACCGCTTGGAACAACAGGCCTGGTATGATTTGAAAGATGAGATCAGCACAACTAGAGGTGTAAGGTGTACAGTTCAATGTTTAAGGTCGCCTAACACTTTGTCAGGAAGGTGCAAGACATCATAATCCCTTCACATACAGTGCAGATAGAGTTATAAGCATTTCAGTTCAGGCATTACTAGTAGGTGAAGATAATATGAAGTTCTACTTGAGCTCTTCGTTCATTTTCACAGAATACAGAAGATACGATCATTTTCAGGAAGCACCTCTCTAGATCTAACATTAACTTGACTTAGTTGTGTTATTGCAATGACTACATACCAATAGATTAGATACATCATCTGGATGGTAAAGAAGTCCGGTGCTTTCTGCCAACCTATTTAATGCTACTTCCATGACCCAGTGATCATGAGAATTGTAGTTGTCCATCTGTCACCTCTGCCATGCCAGAACCATTGGTAAGGACTAATAAATGAAAATAACAATTCCTGTTAGACTTTCCTCTAATATGTGAATTCTTATAGCTTTATTCTTTACGCAGAGGATAGTAAGTGCCTTGGTGTAAAATGTTTTACAGGGAGCTTTCTATAGGGTCTTGTAACTGAACATGTATTGCGTTCTTATTCATATGTTCAATTGTTTCCTCTTATGGTAATAAATATTTTTTCAGCATATTTGCGTTTTCTTGAATTGCGTTAGGGGAACGGCTGCAGTTGCTAGAGTCAGGGAACTCCTATAAATTTTGGGTCATGCCTGAGTTTTTTGTAATGTGACAAATACAATAATAGGAACATGTTACCAGCTATGAAGAAAGGGTCATACTGATGAGAAACTATAAATATTGGACTACAGTTTTTCCAGTGACCGTAGAAGAACCTCGTCTTTTTCAGGGACCCAGCTACACAGTGATCATTTTTTTTTCTACTATCCTGTGGAAAGGAGGGGCGAGGTTTAAATATTAAGCCCCGCCCTTAACCTGTACTTAAAGGGGAATTCCCATTTAATTGTGTTATTGTTGTATGATGAAGTTATACAAATTTCCAATATACTTTCTGAATCAATTAATCCCAGTTTTCTAGATCTCTGCTTGTTCATTCTATGAAAAGCTTCAATGTTAACTTCCAGTGGACAGAAATCTGACCATGGTCACATAGGTGCACGGCTCGTTAGTATCACAGAGAGTAATCAGATGTGTGATATATCGAGCCATGCACCTGTGTGACCATGGTTAGATTTCTATCCACTAGAAGTAAACAGAAGCTTTCTATATAGGGACAGCAAGCAGAGATCTAGAAAACAACTAGTAATTGAAAATAACATTAATTTTCCGAAATGGGAATATCACTTTAACCCCACTTCTTTATATTTCAACAAAGTCTAATACCTTCCCCTTGGCGGATCACATCTTTATAATGAACCCCCCCCCTCCCTCCCTATTTAATTCCCTATTCTGGTGACACTCTCAACTTATAATAATAATTCCTTTATTTATATAGTGCACACAGATTATGCAGCGTTGTACAGAGATTACCACATCAGTCCCTGTCCCCATGGGGCTCACAGTATGTTTTAGGGTGTGGGAGGAAGCTGGAGGACCCCAAGCAAACACGGAGAGAACACACAAACTCTTTGCAGATGTTAACTTGGATGGGACTTGAACCCAGGTCCCCAGTGCTGCAAGGCTGTAATGCTAACCACTAAGCCACCGTGCTGCCCTATTGTGCCTTTCATTAGATTCACCCAATATATAATGCCCCCTGTCTGTATCCCCCTAGTACATGCCCCTCTAGCCTTTCCCCGCTCCCAAAAAGAAGCAGTCATCTCTGTGGTAGCTCTGGAAAGACCGTCGCTATATGACTACATAATCCTGCATGTCTACATCATTACATAGTGCATAGCTAGAGGGGAGTGGGCAAAGGTGTAACATGTCCCAGTCTTGGGTCTGTGGTTGGGGAATGCATTTTATATGAATCCCATCCACACACTGCAAATAATAATGCTGAATTATCATCTTATCATCATATCCTTCCAAATCAGACATTCAGTCTAAAGTGCTGAATAGTGTCTTGCTAACAATAAGACAGAAGGTAAATAAGTAGAAAGTGCGCAGCAAACTCACAGAGATGAGTGGAACTGAACTAAACTAGCACCCCTGGACAATTACAGCCATATCAAGTATGATTTTGAATTTGAATATCATGAATTTGCCGTATTGGCAACACAGCCCCCAATTCAGCAATACGTTTGGGTTGTGCAGGGTGCACCCAGACCTGGACTTTCGTTTGGGTCCGTTTATCTCTACTCATAGTCAAAACTGCTGGAATATAAACACTATAATAGACATTTACAAACAAAATAATATATTACATAATAATGTGCAACATCCCCCACCGGGGCCTAGCCTTTTCTCGGGGCCTGGAGTCAGCCGGGGCCCGCAGTACCTGAGTGGCTGGCGATTGCGGCCTAGGCACGCTAGTGTCACGGTGCTTGGTATGGGGGAACCGGGGGGCTGTCCTACAGCCTGGCAGGTCTCCAGCAGGGTGGTGTTGGTAAGAAATGATGAGGGAGAGGCTGCTATAGCGGATCTCCCTGGGGCAACCCTTTGGTGTCTAGAGTATGAGTCTCTGTGTAGTGGACAGGGTGCCTGTGATGATGGCAGCTGTAGTAGCAGGAACCAGACGGAGGCAGAGGTTGAACAAAAACAACTTACAGTTCTTTATTGGAACCGACAGGAACCGCAGCAACGTGCCTTTAACAGAATGGTGGAGTGCTGGGATGCAGTTGGAGAGAGCCACAGGATGTAGAGCGCCAGCCTGGATGCAGAGGGCAGGCTGGGAGGTAGCTGTGTCCTAATAGGATGCTTCAGCTTGTCCTGGAGTGCTTCAGGTATCACCCTTGAAGGTAGGATGATACCCCTTTCCTCACTAACTCTTAGCTATTAGTTCCACTCTTCAGGCAGGGGCTAGGCTCTTCCTGCTCTGGTCTGGTATGCTAGCTGTATAGAGTTTAGACTGGAGTTACTCCAGTCTGCTTCTGCAGACTCCTAGGTCTGGCTAGAACTGAACTCTAGAACATTCCTGGCCAGGGGTTTTGTTACTCCCACTGGTCAGCTGGTGGCTACTCCTCCAATTACATCTCAGCTTACAGAAACAGTATGTAACACATGTGATTGGATGACACATCTTGCATCACACAAAACACTTAACTCCTGCCTTACCAGGCAGGATCTACCATTGCAATGTTCCCCTGTATCCTATAAGGACTATGTAGTGTGATGTAGTGACATGCTGTGGGGCTGACTAGACCCTACACAGGCTGCAAGCTACATGGTGGGACGTATTCGCAACCACTCCTCCGCCTTGCATCGGCGAGGGTGTTGCAAATGAAATAATATAAAAGTTGAAACAACAGTAATGGAGGCCCTGCCCCTAAGGGCTTACAATTTATGCAAGTTCTCCATCTAAACTCTTTAACTTTTGTGCTGAATATATAGAGAGAGAGAGTGAGAGATAGATACATATGAGGTAGATAGATAGATATGAGAGATAGATAGTTATTATTATTATTATAGATAGACAGATAAGATAAGATATGAGAGATAGATATGAGAGATAGATAGCATGCTTGATAAAGGTGGATTAAACCACCGAAACGTTGCCATGGAATAAAGCTTCACCCTCACATTTTTGACTACAACCTTGGAGTGCTGCCTATTTTTTGGACTTATCTACAAAAGACCGCTTGCCACGGAACTTACGGCTTTGCACCACTTTATCACTTAACCAGTAGTGCTGCTCCGGACTTCTCTTTTTTTCCTAGATAGATAGATAGATAGTCCCATAGAAATGAACAGAGTGCTAGTTGAGCATGTGCACAAATGCTATTGCTTAGTCATGATCTCTATGGATCCCAGTATTTGCACCTCCAGTGATGAGGTACTTGTTGCCATTCTGTTCATAGGAGACCAGTTTATATAGTGAGTTTATAGACTACCTGATGGCAGCTCCAGTAGAACGCAGGGGACTAGGATGAGGGCCGCGCCGAAGATTACCTGGTAGGCGGAGTAACGTGGCTACTGGGGCGTGGAGTAGCCGCGACTAGTAGCCTCATGTCCAGCTACTCCACGCCCCAGTAGCCACATAAATAAATGTGCATATGCCTGCAATAAACTTTTCTAAAAGATAGCCAAGACATGAGGATTAGCCCAAAATGGGCTATCCTCACTTCCCATTCATCCACCTACCACCCCTTCTACCTTTATAGGTAGAATCGGGGTGGTAGGTTCCCTTTAAGTTTGTAGAACCTCCTAGTAATACACAAGCCTCAGATTCTCAGTTTTACTATAGAATTCCGATGATCACATTATCCATATAGTGGGAATTAGTAACTTTTCTAATCTACAGGGAGTGGTGACTGCTAATGAACAGCATTTCCCTGAGATGAAAGGGCTCAGTGTGGAAAGTTACCATTAACTCAGTCTGAGCACTGGTTTACAGCTCAAACATTTTATTTCGAGACAGTTTGTTCCTTACAACGCTTTTAATTTCCTGTTTATATCCTAAACTAACATCAGACTCTACCCAGAGCTGTATCTAATCCCTGTGCGCTCTGCTGTAGCCAAGTCTGTGTGCTGCTGCCCCCTCCCCGCCTGCCGCCCTGCCCTCTCTATGTGTCACAATGGCAGAGTTACCTAGTAACACACTGGTTGTAATAAACACTGAGCGTAGTACAGTGTGGTCTGGGGACAAACCATGGAGCAGGTAAGTATACAAATCAGCTGGGATACACAGACGCTGGATGGACCTACAATCTACAGTTATGACGCAAATTTTAGTACTGCTACTATCAATGCTAATAAGTATATTTCATGTGTTATTTCTGTAGTGTTGGCCTGGGTTTATTCCTGATGCTTTCTGCACTTTACCAAACCCTTTTTTTGTTTTACTCAATGGCGAACATTTATCATTTAGGCATTTATTTTAGTCAGATTTATTATAGTGGCTTTGTCTGTTTGTCCCTCTGCTAAGCAGTGTGTTTTTTTAAGTTGTTACATATAAATCACAGTTTTAAACACATTAGGGTTTTTATTTCATTCTACACAGCAGGTGGGCAAGAGTTTCTATGCAATTCTTTTATGTGACAGGGAAAAAAAGTTGAGAAAAAATGAAAAAAAAGTTCAGAAAGCCGGCCTTGCACAGCCTTGCTCATTGATAATAAATTTGTCACAATGGAGCACATTTACTTACCGGCTCCTGTCGCGATCCCCGATCCAGAATGTCCGACAAGGATGAAGTCTGGCGCGATTCACTAAGATCGTGCGCCCGATATCCTGCATGTGTCGCTTCCCAGTTGAGGTCCGCTGAAGCTCACCTTCTTCTTCCCGGTGTATGTGAGTGCATGTCTTGCGACACAATTTGACATGTTAAATCCTGCACGTTGTCCGAATCTGTCGGATCGTCTGACGGCCCGCGCCCCGATTTGTGTCGTGTGCAAGCCGGCCCAGAGGCGCCAAAATCTGATCGTGTGCGGCAAAAAGCCCTTCTGAATGCATGGCATATACGGAAATCTTCGGATATTTCCGATGATAGTGCGGTGTGCAGACCCTTAGTAAATCAACCCCGATGTGCTTTGATGTGCAAGTGGCAAGAATTGCCCCATGCTTCTTATTGACAGTAATTTCTTTTTTTTTGTCACCAAAAACCATAATGCAGCAGGAAAACAAATGATAAATGTTCCCCTTTGAGTACATGATCAGCACTCTGGAAGCCTGCATGCTATTATACATGTGCTATTCACAAACAATGGTCCAGATTTATAAAAATGAGTACAAACTGTACTATGTGTAGTCTGTCTGTGGAGTGTGGGGGATTGCCCCAGATTAATCATAACTGCTGCACGGTCTTCATTAATCTGGTGACTCTGCACTGCTCTTGGAGTGTTTTATTATTATTTTTTTTTGCTGTACAGTTGTGGTGCAGATATAATTGTGGCGAACATCAATAATAAATGTATGTTTGTAAGCAAACTCCGACTAAGCACTAACATGCCCCTTAGGTGCACATTTTTTCAGTTTTTTTAGGACACAAAACTGGCGCAGACACTTTATAAATACATGTGCAAGAAGATTGCACATTATTTTCAGTGCAAAATCAGACAAAACTGGCAAAATGCTTTAACCCCTTCCCGACATTTGACGTAATAGTACTGCATCGCGGGAGGTGCGTTCCCGCAAAATGCAGTACTATTACGTCAAGCTTCTGGCGCCGGCTCCTGAACGGAGCCGGCGCCAGAAGCTGCGGGTGTCGGCTATATGTTATAGCTGACACCCGCCTCTAACACCCGCGATCGGAGATTTCTCCGATCGCGGGTGTTAACCCCTGACACGCCGCGGTCGCGCTGACCGGGGCGTGTTAGAAGCATTTAAAGATTATTTAAGCTGAATCGGACCCCCCGCGGCGCTTACCGGGGGGGTCCGCTCCTCCGATCGCAGCCCCGGGACTACCGGTGCCCGGGGCTGCGAGATCTTCATCCCGGTGCCGGGTCCCTGCCTTCTGACAGGGCCCGGCTGTAAGACACTGGGCATATGCAGCATGCTCAGTGTCTTACATTACACAGTGCAATACATCTGTATTGCACTGTGTAACCTGTAAAAAAGCTTGAACAAGTGATCAGAAGATCACTTGTTCAAGCTTAGATGTCATTAACTGTAAAAAAAGGAAAAATAAATAAATAAAGTTTTTTTACAATAAAAATAAATAATAAAAGAAAGTGAAAGTCCCCCCAAACACCACATTTCCCTTTACACAAGTAATAAAGTATAAAAAACACTAAATCACGAAAAAACCGCACTTATTTGGTATCGCCGCGTCCGTAACAATCTGTACAATAAATCCTAATCATAATTGGACCCGCTCGGTGAACGTGGTAAAAAAAAAAACCCCAAAAACTTGCCAAAAATTAAAACTTTTTATCAAATTGCTTTACATAAAATGTTCTAAAAAGTGATCCGAAAAAGTTACAAGCACCAAAATGATACCAATAAAAAGAGCAACTTGTCACGCAAAAAATAAGCTTACAACCAGCTCCGTAAACCAAAAAATACTATAATTATGCCACTATAAAAATGGCAATACTAAAACAAATGCAATTTTTTCTATTCTAGTTTTCCTTCAATAAAATTGGACAAATAAAAATAAAACTATATAAATGAGGTATCACCGTAATCGTAGTTATCCGTAGAATAAAGATAATATATTATTGTTATGCTACAGTGAACACCCCCCCCCCAAAAAAATGCTAAAAATCCCAAACAAGAATTGATGATTTTATTTTCCTCCACACGTAAAAAGTTAATAAAATTTCTTCAATAAGCTAAAAACCCACTAAAATTAAGGTTTTTTTTACAGTGCATCTCGCCTCGCAAAAAATAAGCCCTTATTTGTCTAAATTGCTTAAAAAAGAAATAAAGATTGTATAGCCTATTCCCAACGAGCGTTGTTATAGAACGGTGCGGCGGGTAGTGACTTGCCAACACCGGTCAGGGTAAGACGGCGGCTGTTCACTGATCGGGGTAAGACGGCGGCTGTTCCTCACAGCCATCCATCCTGCCCCATGGACCAGAAGGGTTACGTCCCCCCCACACACCCCCAGTTTATTATCGCTGCTATTGGCTCATCAATTCAGATGAGCCAATAGAAGCGAATTTACTTATGACGTCAGTAATACCGATCACCATGTCTGTAGACACGGTGATCGGGGCAGGGTGGCGGCTGTTCCTGACAGCCACCAATTTTGCCTTGCGGTCCAGAGGGGTTTTGTTTCCCCCCTCTGTCCATGTTTGCCGCTATTTGCTGGTCGATTTGGTCCAGCCAAAAGCAGCAATATTCGTCACAATGGGCATCGCTAGGGTGAATAAGAGTAACACTTGGTGATAATTTCCCTACTAAAACGAAGATATGGTACAAAAGCGCCGGCCGTGCACATTGTACAGATGATGCTGTACAACTCTTACGAGCTGTTCCAATGTGCAGGTCCTGCCGTATCATTTCTCCGTTTTCAAGAGGAAGATATTAGGAAACTAATATTGGGACAGGACGGGCCCCAGTACCTCTGGTTTAGATGTTCCTGTGTTTTGCCAGGACAGCATTTTCCCGGTGAATTCTGCTGCTTCTAATGGTAGGACTCAATAAAGAGTCTGTTCCAAAAGAGGAGTTAGGATGGACACTATATACTACTAAGAGACCTGCGACAACTCCAGAGTGACAAAAGTTTAGTTGGTCCCCTGGTATATTCTACCTCCTTATACACAACACATTCACAATTCACGCCCAACCTGTTGTGAATTCATTTAGGTAAAATGAATAATTGTAACAACTGTTATGTCCCGTTGCTCCCTAAACCCCTCCATTATTTCATAAGGGGCGCCACATAACGGGCACTGAACTTTCCAGAAATAATTGCAATTTCCATCTTGGACTCCATTGCACATCACCTATATGTTCAAATGCTCATTTCACCACGTGTATTACCCTACACCACATATTACACCTTGCTATATTCCCCAAGGGGTGTACATTCAACAATTAGGGTCGCTTTTCGAGTTTTCCTCTGTTTTGGTACCACTACGGCTCTCCAAATGCATCCTGACACATGTGAAGGATTTCTTACAAATTTGGCCTCTAAAAGACAAACATCCCTCTTTTCCTCTACTGTGCGCCCATAAAGCATTTTATATGCACATGTGGGGTACTTCTACACTCGGGAGAAATAGTTTTACAGCTTTTTTGGGGTTATTTAATATATTATCCCTTGTGGCTTACATAAATTAGGGGTAAAGTGACATTTATAGGAAAATTTTCACCTTTTTAATGATTCGGGCCTAATTGGATCATTCACCTGTAGGGGCAAATACATATATTACACATTGCAAAATTCTCTAAGGGGTGTGTGTTCAAAAATTAGGGTCACTTTTCGGATTCTTATCTGTTTTATACCACTAGGGTTCTCCAAATGCATGTCAAACATTTCTGTCAAATTTGGCTTCTAAAAGGCAAACATTCCCCTTTCCTTTTACTGTGCGCCCATACAACATTTTATATATACATGTGGGGTACTTCTACACTCGAGAGAAATAGGTTTACACATTTTGGGGGGTTATTACATTTTTTTATCCCTTGTGGCTATATAAAATTAGGAGTAAAATGACCTTTATAGGAAAATGTTCACCTTTTATCTATTTAAGTGCTAATTAAATCAAACACCTTTATGGACAAATACACATATTACACCTTGCTAAATTCTCTAAGGGGTGTGCTTTCCAAAATGGTGATACTTGTTGGGGTTCCGCTCTGTTTTGGTACCACTACGGCTCTCTAAATGCATCCTGACACATGTAAAGGATGTCTGTCAAATTTGGCTTCTAAAAGGCCAACGCCCCTCTTTCCCTTCTGAGCTTCACTGCGGGAGAAATGCTAGTACACATTTTTTGGGGTTGTTTCATCTTTAATGCCTTATGGGATACAAAAATTAGCCGTAAAAGTGACTTTTTTGGGAAAATGTTCACCTTTTTCCTTTTAGGGACCTAATTGAAGCAAACACCTGTAGGGGAACATACACATATTACACCTTGCTGAATTCTCCAAAGGGTGCACTTTCCAAAATGGTGACACTTGGGTTCCCCTCTGTTTTGGTACCACTAGGGCTATCCAAATGCATCCTGACACATGTAAAGGATTATTGTCAAATCTGGCTTCTAAAAGGCCAAAGCCCCTCTTTCCCTTCTGAGCCCTACTGTGTACCCATACAACACTTTATATGCAAAAGTGGTGCAGTTCTGTGCTTAGGAGAAATAGTTTTACACATTCATGGGGTTGTTTCATCTTTTATCCCTGGTGGCTTACAAAAATGTGGGGTAAAAGTGACTTTTTTGAGAAAATTTTCACCTTTTTTCCCTTTTGGGGCCTAATTGAATCAAACACCTGTTGGGGAAAATACACAAATTACACGTTGCTAAACTCTCCAAGGGGTGTACTTTCCAAAATGGTGTCTCATGTTGGGGCTTTTCTCTGTTTTGGTACCATTATGGCTCTCCAAATGCATCCTGACACATGAAAACTTTTTCAGCCTTTTTGCCCTGCAAAAACGAAACAACGCTCTTTCCATACCAAGTGCCCCCCTGTGCCCGTACAGCAGGGTACAGTGACAAAATGGGTATTGGCATACTCAAGAGGAATTGCCCTCAACATTGTAAAATGCATTTTCCTTTTTAACCCATTGTGAAGGTGCAAATTTTAGTGTTCAATGAATCTATAGTAAGATAAAATTACATTTCTCTTTCATTTATCTTTCACGCTCATGAAAACAAAATTCCCAAAGGTTGTTTTGAATATTTTGAGGGGTGTAGTTTCTAAAATGGTGTCATTTGTGGGGGGTTTCTGTCATGTGGGCCTTATAAAGTCACTTCTAACTAAATTGACCCTCCAAAAGTAGGTTTTGATGATTTTCGTGAAAATCTGAAAAATTGCACCTAAAGTTATAAGCCTCCTAGCATCCTAAAAAAAGGAAAAGATGTTTGAAAAATTATGCCAAGTTAAAGCAGACATATGGAAAATGTTAGTTATCAAGTTATTTTAGTGATATGACCAACTTTCCAAAAAGTAGAAAATTTTGAATTTGGAAAACATTGTTTTTTTCAAAATTTTTGCCAAATTTCCATTTATTTCATAAATAAATACTAAATATATTGATTAAATTTCTCAACCAGCATGAAGTACAATGTGTCACGAAAAAACAATCTCAAAATCAACTGGATATGTTAAAGCGTTCCAAAGTTATAACCACTTAAATAGACACATGTCAGATTTTAAAAAATGGGCCGTGTCAGGAAGGTGAAAAGTGGCTTCAGCGTTAAGGGGTTAATAAATGTGGGTTAGTGATTCCATGGCTAACTTTTAGGATCTGTATGCCATCAGTATGTTCTCTCCGTGTTTGCATGGGTTTACTCCAGGTCCTTTACATATTACTAAAATAAAGTTTCTAACAATTTAGGTTCCATGATTATTAAATTAAAGGTTAGGGCAGAGGCAGCCACGAGGAATCTACCAGATCTACTTCTGATGGTAGATTTCTTTTAATAGATCAGTATCCACAGCCGTTATTCTTACAGTCTATGCAACCAATCCATTAAACAGAAGAGCATGTCCTAGTCAGAAGCAGTTTAACGGATCACTCACAGGCTATAGTTAGTTTATGAGGATCTGTGACGAACAGATGCCAGACTGACGCAAATCAGCTGTGAAAAACAGATATTTTAATTAATGTCTATTTTCACAGACAATTTCTGCAACCTTCATATGCAGGTAATATAAAGGTGCGTTCTCCTATATCAGTCTTAACATCTGTTGTGCTGATTTGGGTATTAATAAACGGTTGGTAACTGATATATGTAAGGTCAGTTTTCATAACTTGGACAACTAGTAGGGATATAGGCCTTTAGTTAAATTGCTGATAATTTGTAAATCTATATATGCTTTGTTCTTATAGGTCTTATAGGTGGCCTTATAGGTGGCCTTAGGATTGGATGATGTACTGTATGGTATCTTACATTTAAATGCCCCCTTAATATGTTGTACAGTCATTCAATGTCAATATAACAATAGCATGTTATAATAGGCTCCATACTGTGTGATCATAAAATAGTTATATACAGTTACTTAAAAAAGTGCTGTCACCACAATACACTGCAAAAATAATATTCTGTACAGTGAATAAGTAGAAAAAAAACACCATACAGTCACATATCAGTCCCATACATGAAGTTTAGTTACGAGCAGCAGAAGTCTCATTGGTAGGCAGTATTGTAATGCCACATACAGTCTCCAGGTACAAATCTAACTTGTGAGGATGAGAAATAAGAAATTGGTCTAACATTTTTACCACACAAAAGTTATGTTAAAACTTGGGGTGGTCAAAAGCTACAGTTGCCAAGTCATCTGTGACATCCTTGTAGCTGCTCCATCCATACAATTTTGGAAGATGTAATTGACGTGCTTGAAAGGGAACCTGTCATCAGGATTTCACATTTTCATCTAATGACAGGTTGCCATTTTTTATTGAGTTCTGATTCTGCTTTTAAAATTACAGTAACTGTTCCACTTTTAAAAGTTGATAAAAATATACCTGCATTCCTGCCAGCAAACTGAATGGGGTCATGGGGGCGTCCAAGTCACTGTGTCATCATTATCATTGTCTCTTTTCTGCTGTGCTAGCTCTTTCTCCTTTCTGCAGACATAAGCTGCCAGAGATTTGCAAGATAGGAGACTGACTGCTCCCCTCCTTCCTCCACAGAACTTCTGTCTTGTTACTTGCAAGAGAGAATTCAGTGGTAAATTTCAGTGTGAAAAACAAATAAGGAGGAAAGGAGGATGAAAAGTGTTGAAAGATTTATTACAAAGTTACTTAAATCCTCTCGTACTACTGATTTATGCAAAGTTGAAAAGTAACAGACCATTTACTGACAATTTGTATTTGCCGTTGGTTAGAGAATATCCTGTTTAGTTGTCAGTAAATGTTTTTTTTTCGTGTGACATATTGTTTTTTTACTATTTTCCTTACAGATAACAAAAGCTACTCCAAGAAAATGGTACTGGAAAGAGGAGACGAAAACACTTGAATTTACAAGGTAAAAAAAGTGAACACATAGCAGTAGCAGTCAGGGGAGTTGGTGTAGCAGGTACAATTAAACAATTATAATGAATGTGATGTGAACGTATGCCTAACATGCGCCAAAACACAGCCTGGGTAGAGACTTTAGGATGAACCGCCATCAGCCATAACTAGAGTAGCCAACATAAGGGCAAATTTTAACAATGCGGCACATTTACTTATCCGTCAACTCGAGTTCCCCGAAAGTGTATTATCTGCCGATAATGCACTGTGCCGCGATTCAATAAGATCGCGCCCCCGATATCCTGCATGTGTCGCTTCCCTGCTCAGGTGCGCCGGAGTTCACCTTCTTCTTCCTGGTGCATGTAAGTGCATTGTCTTACGACACAATTTGAAAGTTAAATCTCACTCTCAGTCCAAATCAGTTGGATCGTCCGATGGTCCACCCCCCGATTTCTGACGCATGAAAGCCAGCAAAGCTGCGCCAAAATCCAATCGAGTGCGACACAATCCCGTCACATTCCCGACTCTCGACTTGTTCTATTTTTGAACTCCAAATTTTGGTGCCACTTGTGAATCAAACTGTTTTCTGGTTCTTTGATTTTTCCGACACGTTTTTTTGTTGCAATTTGTGGCAAAGAAAAAGAGCAGCTGAAAGCTAGTTTAGGGGGTCGTAAACCTTTTAGTCCGTGTGCCAATTCATTAATCCCTTGCACCACAAACTTAAATCCCACTGGAAAATATACCACAGTTCCAGCTCTACCCTGCGGCAAAATTAATAAATGTTTCCAACTAGGATTTCACATAATTGCTGATAAAATAGAGTTCTTTATGCTTTATATGTAATATCTGTATAATTATCTGACGGGCACTGTGAGATCAGTAATGCTGCCTGTTTCTCTAGAAATGACGCTCTCTTATAGCATCTTTCCTGTGGTCGGAGCTGAACAATAGCAGCCTTATTCCTGTATACACTGGCTCTCGCTTGTTTTTTGCATAGCAAATAATCTGTTGGAACACATGTTCCGATCTGTCTTCTGTTATCCACATCTATTTAGTTGCAGTGACTGGAACATTGGAGAATTTACAGTATGATAATATCTTGGCACTGATAGATCCTGGCTTGCAAGTCTTAGATTTATAGCAGCTTAGCTGGCCTTGTCAGACCACAATAGTCCATATTTAGGCCATCATCTCATAGGATTTTAAAAAAGGCAGGTTTTAAACAGAGTAAGGCTACATGCACACTGCTGTTGCCCGCTGTACTACGGCGGGGAGAGGAGGAGGGGGAGAGCGCCGGTCACCCCCGCCCCTCTCCATAGGAATATATGGCGCACGGCGCTGTATTCCAGATGAAGATAGGACATGTCCTATCTTTCTATGGGGTACGGAGCAGTACGGTGCCGCACGTGTGCTGCACCGTACTGCTCCCGTTGGGTGCCGTGCGACCATTGCCTTCTATGGGGGACGTATATCGGCCGTATATACGTCGCCCATACGGCAGTGTGAATGTAGCCTTAGGCTGGATTCACACGACCGGTGCCCGCCGTACCGTAGCACTGCGGGCACACGGCAGCGTGCGGGGAGAGAAGGAGGGGGAGAGCGCTGTTCACCCCCGCCCCTCTCCATAGGGATACATGGCGCACGGCGCCGTATGCCCTGAAGAAATATGACATGTCCTATTTTTTCACGGGGTACGGAGCGGTACGGTGTCGCACGTGTGCGGCACCGTACTGCTCCCATAGGGCGCCGCGTGCCCATTGCCGTCTATGGGGGACGTACACTCACCGGCCACTTTATTAGGTACACCTGTCCAACTGCTCGTTAACACTTAATTTCTAATCAGCCAATCACATGGCGGCAACTCAGTGCAATTAGGCATGTAGACATGGTCAAGACAATCTCCTGCAGTTCAAACCGAGCATTAGTATGGGGAAGAAAGGTGATTTGAGTGCCTTTGAACGTGGCATGGTTGTTGGTGCCAGAAGGGCTGGTCTGAGTATTTCAGAAACTGCTGATCTACTGGGATTTTCACGCACAACCATCTCTAGGGTTTACAGAGAATGGTCCAAAAAAGAAAAAAACATCCAGTGAGCGGCAGTTCTGTGGGCATAAATGCCTTGTTGATGCCAGAGGTCAGAGGAGAATGGGCAGACTGGTTCGTGCTGATAGAAAGGCAACAGTGACTCAAATCGCCACCCGTTGCAACCAAGGTAGGCAGAAGAGCATCTCTGAACGCACAGTACATCGAACTTTGAGGCAGATGGGCTACAGCAGCAGAAGACCACACCGGGTGCCAATCCTTTCAGCTAAGAACAGGAAACTGAGGCTACAATTTGCACAAGCTCATCGAAATTGGACAGTAGAAGATTGGAAAAACGTTGCCTGGTCTGATGAGTCTGGATTTCTGCTGCAACATTCGGATGGTAGGGTCAGAAATTGGCGTCAACGACATGAAAGCATGGATCCATCCTGCCTTGTATCAACGGTTCAGGCTGGTGGTGGTGGTGTCATGGTGTGGGGAATATTTTCTTGGCACTCTTTGGGCCCCTTGGTACCAATTGAGCATCGTTGCAATGCCACAGCCTACCTGAGTATTGTTGCTGACCATGTCCATCCCTTTATGACCACGATGTACCCAACATCTGATGGCTACTTTCAGCAGGATAATGCGCCATGTCATAAAGCTGGAATCATCTCAGACTGGTTTCTTGAACATGACAATGAGGTCACTGTACTCAAATGGCCTCCACTGTCACCAGATCTCAATCCAATAGAGCATCTTTGGGATGTAGTGGAACGGGAGATTCGCATCATGGATGTGCAGCCGACAAATCTGCGGCAACTGTGTGATGCCATCATGTCAATATGGACCAAAATCTCTGAGGAATGCTTCCAGCACCTTGTTGAATCTATGCCACGAAGAATTGAGGCAGTTCTGAATGCAAAAGGGGGTTCAACCCATTACTAGCATGGTGTACCTAATAAAGTGGCCGGTGAGTGTATATCGGCCCTGATCAGACTCTGACGTGATCTGCAACGCAAGTGTGAAAGAGGCCTTGACCTAAACCAGCAACTTAAATCTTTTTTTTTTTCTCGCACCTGCCATAAAAGATATGATAAATTTCCCCTCCTGAACCTTAATATTTGTTTATACCTTAGTATTAATTGAGGACTATTGCAAATTTTCTATTTTTGCACTAAAAATAAGGTATCAGTTAAATATAATCTCTTATGGTTAAAGACGATCTGACACTTCCCTTCGCTGGGGTCCTGGATCTAAATCCCCCGAGAGAAGCACCACTGACAGAAATACTACATCTCCTAAACAGAAGAAGACACAACATGAATTTGTGACTCTAGAAGATGTCAAAAGTAAGTGTCCTTCATATCATATGTGCAGAATTCTTAGCGTTTAGGTGTGAAGGATGCAGAAGTTAGAGTTCCACATTTGAGTCTAAAGAGTGTAAAAGATGGCAGGCAATGTAGTTACAGCTCGTGTATTATCTATAACAATGAACTTGCCTGGAAAGCATCTGAAGCTAGCTGGAGAACAATGAGATTGGATTACATCTGACCATTACCATGCTTAGCTGTGAAGGACATGAAGAATGCATGACACCACCAAAGACACGCTGAACGGAAATATATGATAGACCCTTAATGATTGTTTTTTTTTAGAGGAAAGAAACCTTACTTAATACTTTTTAGCAGGGGTATACAAAAACAAACAGTATTAAAATTTACAGTACCTTGAGCTGCAGTACCTGGACACAACCACAATAAAGTGGATGGAGCCTTCTCTTTTACTAACTATTCTCTGTATGAGTTCCTGTGGCTTAGTTAGTTGTTATTCTATCCTAAGAACAGAGTTTTGGTATCAGATTCTAGGTAAATGATAAATCTTAAACAATCTTATGTATGTATTCACTGTCTTGTAGGAGTTGCTTTAAACATGATAGATGAACAAGAACGACTTTGCTTGACTTTTGGATTTTCCAACATTCTCAGGTATGCCAGATCCACAAATGAAAAATTAAAATAAAAAATTATTGGGAAAACGTAATGATTGATGGAGTCAGTAACACTGAAATTTGTTTCTCCGCTACTCCTAAATATGTGTACAGCCCCTGAACATTATCTACCTGGGGGTTTTGCGCCAAAACAACAGTGTGAAAAGCCTTACACCACATTTATCAAGGCTTTTGAGACCTGTTTTTAGCCATTTTCCGACTTGTCAGACTGAGGGGGCGTGGCCTTCAGAAAAGGGGCGTGACTTGGTCTAAAAGGGGACTTGGCCTATTTTAATGTTCCGTGCGCCAAAAATTGTGTTGCAGAGTTTAGACCACTTTAAAGTAGGTCTAAACTGAAAACCGACAGTCTTATTATCCTGCACCCGATTCATTAACACAGTGATAAATCTGGCGCAGAAAATGACTAGGGTTTTCCTCCACTAAACTGACGGAACCTTGGACACATTGATAAATCCCCCCCCATTGTATCCATTTACTCCAATATGTGTTAGTGCATCACACGGAATATGATTTTTCCATTGTTCCCAGCACTGTATCAATGATACAAAGAGCTCAATGCTGTCATGTGCATAGGTTCCAGAGATTTGCATCTACATTGATGCCAGCAGTTGGATCAAGGTTGCCTTGCCTCTTACTCCCAGGACTAATGATTTTGTGTTCCTACTTATTGGGGGTCATTTACTAAGGGCCCGATTCGCGTTTTCCCGACATGTTACCCGAATATTTCCGATTTGCGCCAATTTTCCCTGTATTGCCCCGGGATTTTGACGCACGCGATCGGATTTTGGTGCATCGGCGCCGGCATGCGCGCGACGGAAATTGGGGGGCGTGGTCGAGCGAAAACCTGACGGATTCGGAAAAACCGCCGCATTTTAAACAATAAAAGTGTCGCTTGGGACGCGCTTACCTTCACTTGGTCCGGCCCGGTGAACTCGGCTGTCCACCTGGTGGACAGCGGAGGAACTACCTTGATGAATCCTGGCCAGACCCGAATCCACCGCAGAGAATGCGCCGCTGGATCGCGAACGGACCGGGTAAGTAAATCTGCCCCATTATGTTTGATTCAGGACCCTGATCAAATTTGTCATATGTGGAAATATGTAAGACTACTAATTACTTCTTTAATAAAGTAAATCATTTCAATGTTTTAATATAAACGGTTTATTTTATTTTTATTTAGATCTCAACAACTTGATGATTTCCTCATGGCTATGATCAACTACTTGCATTGCTTCTTAGTGAAACAGTCACGTGGCAAACAGCCCAAATCTTTATTGCCGTAAGTGCATTTATGTGAGAGATGTATTTGTAGAAAAGTACAATTATGGATACCAAAAAAGTTACAAAATATTGTATTATTGGGTTATCCAAAGACGGACACAAATCTTAGCTTTTCTGAAGCAGTAAAAGTGATTATGTATCTGCGCCTGGGATGAGTTTGTCTTTTTTTGGCGTGAGTGGGTGTTGCCTAACTTTTACACGCTATGGGGCAGATTTATCAAGTGTCTGAAAGTCAGAATATTTGTAGTCGCCCATGGCAACCAATTGCAGCTCAGCTTTCATTTTACCAGTGCTCATGAATATTTCAAAGGAGAGCTGTGATTGGTTGCCATGGGCAACTAGAAATATTCTGACTTTCAGACAGCTTGATAAATCTGCCCCTATGTGTCACATTTATGTGTATTTTATCAACATTTTTAGGCGCAATTTTTGGCGCACAATAGACCGGGAAAATAACGGTCAGAGGGCAAAATTAAGGAGCAGTCCATGTAAGATTTTGGCGCACAGCTTGATCATTGATGTTGGCATTTTTATGGCTCCACTTTAAAACATGGGGCTGTGCTTTCCGGAGGCTGATCTCCGATGCCGACAGTCAAGTTTGCGCCAGAATTAGTAAATCCCCCCGTTCTGTGTGATTGTAGGTCTGTTGAATCGTGAATAAGGATATGGAATCTCATACAGGCTATGGACAAAATACATAATGTTAAATCAGTTCTTTTAGCAAAACATATTTTTGGCCTATACATATTGGGGCACATTTACTTACCCGTCAGCAGAGTTCACCGAAAGTGCAATGTCTAACGATAATGCACTGTGTTGCGATTCACTAAGATGGTGCGCCCAATACCCTGCATGTGTCGCTATGGAGTTCACCTTCTTCTTCCCGGTGCATGTAAGTGCGTTGGTTTGCGACACAATTTGAAAGTTAACTCCCGCCCTCAGTCCAAATGATTCGGATCGTCCGACGGCACACCCCTCAATTTGTGTAGCATGAAAGCCAGTGCCGATGCGCCAAAAACTGATCGCGTGGGACAAAATCCCAGCGCAGACACCTGTTAAATACCTGACCAAGCCGTGCAATCCTGAAAACAATGAACAGTCCAACAACTGTAAGTAAATAAGGGTCCTAAATAAATGTCCTAAATATGAGATTAGTGGGCATGTATGTTTATCAGTGATAGCTGTGGGTGTGTAATGGCTTTTCCTAGAACCGCTGCTATCGTCAGGGATGCCATGTGTTAACCATCCTATGGATGCGTCATAAATATATTTTACCCAGAAAATCCCTTTTACCAATTTTATGTAAAATAATTCTGCTGATTACCTGTGTTAATAGGAGACCAAAAGTTCTGGAAGAAGAGGAGATGGCAGTTCTCAATAAGACCATAGAAGACGCCATGAAGCATCTTGCTTTTAAGTACTCAGTACTTGTACTTGGAGAGGGAATGGACAAACAACATCACCTGGCATGTGGAAAGTAGGATATGATTTGATATATTTGTGATTCTATGTATCCTCATTAGCAACACCATAACAGAAACAAATTTATGCAATGAGTTAAGTGACATATTGGGGCTCATTTACAAGGGGGCCGAATCGCCGGGTTTCCCGAATATTACCGATTTGCGACGTTTTTCCCTGAATTGCCCCGTTTTTTTGGCGCACACGATCGGATTGTGTTGCATTGGCGCTGGCTTAAACGAGACGGAAATCGGGGGGGGGGGCTGTCGGAAAACCCAACGGATTCGGATAAAACGTGGTATTTAAAAAAGAATTTGTGTCGCTTGACACGCACTTACATGCACCGAAGAGAAGAAGGTGAACTCCGGCAGACCTCAGCGCAGCAGCGAGACCTGGTGGACATCGGACACACAGACCTTAGTGAATCTCGGCAGAACCCGAATCCTCGTCGGAGAACGCGCCGCTGAATCGCAACTGGATCGGGTAAGTAAATGAGCCCCATTATTTTTTGTAATTCTGAAAAAGTTGGCAGTGCATTTGTGTAGTATAAGCCCTGTCTGACTTTATAAATCCGATGATCATAAAGAGTATGAGAACACGGACAAAACCTTTTCTATAGGCTCATACACAAGGCCGTGGTTTAGACAGCCATGTGTATGAGCCATCTAGTCGAGTCTCACAACTCAAAGCAGGTCCTGCTAATGACACAGACCGCTAACAATACAGCGAGGATAGATTTTTATGCCCGTTTATTTATGTGCAGAGAGGCTTATGCACTTACATTGTTGCACAGAGACATGCCGCTCCTTGATACTATTGTAGTGTAAAAGGAAAATGTACATAGAGTACAAAATTAGAAAAAAATGGAGCTAGGATGGTGCAGTAGAGGCCATGTGCCAACATTTATGGCAGCCCTATT
The DNA here is from genome assembly GCF_040894005.1 of Engystomops pustulosus. Taxonomy (NCBI): domain Eukaryota; kingdom Metazoa; phylum Chordata; class Amphibia; order Anura; family Leptodactylidae; genus Engystomops; species Engystomops pustulosus. The sequence goes on from NC_092417.1 coordinate 50,421,233, forward strand.
GTATTTCTGTATGGATCCGCAACAAAGCTGTGGACACACAAGCCCTAGGGCTCCAGAGTAGATAAACATTCATGTTGTCTTTTATTTTTATGGTATTGCCCTTTAAATACATGAGTCATTCTGTAACTACTCAACATCTTTTGTTAATTTTGTACACTCCATTTTGCTTCCAGCCATCTGAGCCTGTGCATTTTCCAGTGAAGTGAGGGGAGGAATACTATTTCTTAGCTCAGGCAGAACTGATTTTACTGCCATTTTGCTCACCAGTGTTTGTTAACTATTTACATACTTGTTCACTGGCCAAACTGGGATCATCCGAGGACAAGCGTTGGGTAGCGATGCTATTCGTTGTTTCGAGAGGTTTACTTTTACTTACATGAAAACCTTTGTAGAAAAAAAACTTCATTGGAACAATTTATTAAAGAGTTGTTTTTGCTGAAGTGTTTTTACTCAGCAGTTTTACTGAAGCAGGCCCCAACAGATCTCTTCATAGTATGCTTTGTAGTTTCTGCATTCAGAGGAAGAACTTTATGAAAGTTGTAAGGATACGTTTGGAAGATTCGCCATTGCAAGGTATGGCACAGACGTATCCTGATGCAGTGGAATTATATAGTGGGATACATTGCCTGGTGCCTCCTCCAACCCCCTGAATAGGGGAGAGTGAACATCACCATAGCTAGTGACTGACTGCCAATGTTTGGAGCGTTCTCCCTCCTGCTGAACAATATATGCACTCAGAGGAGGCCAGAACGGATGCGGTATTGCTGCCTCCAGTGCCAGCTTTCCTTCCTTATACGCTCAACACATATATTAAATGAGATGTTAACCCAGCTTAACAGGGTCCTTCACTTGCCATTCATAATTCTTAGTTTTTTGGCCTCCTCAGACACCAGGTGCAAGGTGTGACTGATGCGTCTTCACCCAATATAACTTTACTTTTTGTCTATATTAAATACTAATAGTGGGGGATCCTTTATGTGGTAGTATGGGAACATAACGTTAAGGGCTAAAACATATGATCACGGTCTGTCCTTGAATTAATGACCGTGTGGTGGTTGTGTGATTTTAATGGACCGACAACAGCCTTTCCGCATCATAATCATATATGGAGTCCCTTCTTCCCTGTTGTGATCATGATTACAGTTCGGCACTGGTGTTCAATAAGGAAGCAGGGACTCATTACATCATATGAAATATTACTATTTTTCTGGGTCTCCATTGAATGGGAGCATGCTGCAAACAGCTAATGGGAAGAATGGATGATAAGCTACTACCCTGTGAAAGTGAAAGATGTGTTTATACCATCACAGCTTCAAATTGCTAATATCTTAAAATACTTCTTCACACTGAGTTCACTCATCTAAGTATCACAATTATGTGATCTCCTAGATTCTATGGTGTATCCATGAAAATCTTGAACACCACTGGCATATTGGGGGAAAGTATCAAATTGTGACGCAAGGTCTGTTTTCTGGCTCACGACTTCAGTGGTGTTTTGCACTGGGATTTTACATTGTTGTGCATCACCTTAATGTATGTGGCGCATCACAAGAAGAAATCAGAAATGACGCTCCACATTCAAAGAGGGGATTAAAAGTTGATAGATTCGGGTTTTTTTTGTTCTCTAAATGTGTGCAAAAAATAAATGTAGGGAGATTAGAAGTGCAGTAAATGTTTTGGAAATAAAAGCTGCGCACATAAATTGCGACACAAAAAAAAAGCAGTGAGGGTCAGAAAACTGAGATTTTTGGGAGGCTAACACTTGAAAATTAAAAAGCCATGGGATTGCCAGACAAAACACAGGCTCAAAACCCTTAAAGGGCTATTCCAGGAATCAGCATAATTCATATATAAATGGGTCCTTAAAATATAAGCTAATATGTAATTAGTTTTTATTTAAAATTTTGCTCCCGTTAGCAGAAAAATGCTGATGACATACACTGTGATGGAGAATTAAAATGTTACTGGCCCTTTAATCAGTCCATTAATTTCCTCCACACGGTCTGTTGCACAGCATACACAGGACAGAAGATGGCCGCTGGTCACAAGTCCACATCACAAGTCCTGCAGCTGCCTGGGCAGGTCATGTGATCACCGCTATGTTTGGCTGTAGTCAGTTGGTTGCAGTGCATCCAGTATGGCCAGTGTTGTGGTGAAGGCAGTTACATGTCATTACTATGGTAACAGTGCAAGAGAACCTGTAATATCATCACTGGGAGCAGAGCATAAGAGGTAGGAGGAGTTACTGAGAACTAAAGGATCTTGGGACTTGTAGTTTCCAGTGGTAGCCATCTTGGTGATAACTTTAGAGAGGCCATAAAATTTTGTGAATCATAAAATCAAACTATTTAAGCTCCATTTTGTGACTAATGACATTAAGTTTTGTTACATTCATTTATTTATAGCATCATGGGTTTATGTATCAGATGTTCATACCCCTTTAAAGGGAACCTACCACCACGAAACTACCTATAAAGGTAGATCGGGTGGTAGGTGGATCAATAGGACGTCCCCGCAATGTTTTGAAAACTTTTATTGCCCCAATATTAAAATTTTCTTATGCGGCTACTGGGGCGTGGAGTAGCCGCATCTGAGGTTACACGAGGCGGCTACTCCACGCCCCGGTAGCCTCTTTTCTCCTCCTACCAAAAATCTTCGGCGCGCAGCTACGAGGAGCTGCGCGCCCTCGTCCGGCACATCTGCTGTCTGCGCATGCGCAGAACAGCAGGCCCGCGCCTGCGCGGTCACTGCTACGGAGTCGGAGCTGCACAGGCGCGGGCCTGCTGTTCTGCGCATGCGCAGACAGCAGATGTGCCGGACGAGGGCGCGCAGCTCCTCGTAGCTGCGCGCCGAAGATTTTTGGTAGGAGGAGAAAAGAGGCTACCGGGGCGTGGAGTAGCCGCCTCGTGTAACCTCAGATGCGGCTACTCTACGCCCCAGTAGCCGCATAAGAAAATTTTAATATTGGGGCAATAAAAGTTTTCAAATCATTGCAGGGACGTGAGGATTAGCCCTTAAAAGGGCTATCCTCACGTCCTATTGATCCACCTACCACCCGATCTACCTTTATAGGTAGATTTGTGGTGGTAGGTGCCCTTTAATAATTTCCCCTACAGAGTCCCGCACATGATTTTTACAAACTCACATATCTATTCAATAAACTTTGCATGAATAAATTTTACTAGTCAATACAAGAAACTTTGTTTTTTTCTCTCTTTTTTGACCCCTTTTTTCCTTCATAATCTGCTTTTCACTCTGAAAGCTGAGTTAAATCTTGCTAGCAAGATGAACAGAAGTTCTATAATGTGTCAGATTACACAGGAACACAGGGAGTAAGAGGAGTGAGTCATAGCAGCTATGTCCCCATCCACTAGACCAGAGACAATTTAAATTACAGATAGAGACTGCAGAGGGGAAAACTGCTAGAAACTGAAAACAACAAATCACACAACGCAGAAAAATCTTCCTTACTTTTCTGTTTCGGGTTCTCCAGTATCCCCACCGTAGCTTTGCCTGTTTTGTTGCGAAGTCTGTTGGCAGGCCACTTTCCTACCTCCTCAATGAACTCCAGACGAGGAACTTGTCATACAATGATCTCAGCTTTGCCAGTAATTGGTAACGTGCCCACAACATGGCTTCACAACAGAGCCATTGGAGTTGCTGCGGCTGCTACCAGAGATCCTATGGGGGAATGAAAAATTAGGAAAAGTTTTTTCTATTCATTTAAGAACATTGTAGAATTTAAGCAGCAATATGTCTTACACACAGTAAAGTTGTCATACATTACAGTCATATTGCATTTTAAAATATACAATTTTATAATGTATGGAGACTTTAACTTGCCTACTTATTAATTAACAAATAACACTTAGAAATCTGCAATCCCTCATTTCTTTGGTGTTTTTCCTAGAATATTTAGGAACAAATTTAGATTCTCCATTCTCCACATCAAAGTGATGCATGCAGATGCACAACGCATCACCCAACTGTCCATAGAAGTTCATAAACCTCTAGGAGATGTATCAGAGGAACTGAAGGTTGCAGAATTCTAAGAATAGGACATCCATGAAGTAATGGTTGGGTTTGGACAACTTTCCATTGTGTCACCAAGCAGGTTGGATATAGACATTCAAAATGAAAATCCTAGTCTGGCTGTTTATTAACATAACATTTATTGGGTTTTAATGTGATATTTTAAACTCGTGTCTTGTACGGCTTTGTATATAATATGGAATTCATAGGAATGAAAAAAATAATTTTGTGAATTTGTTTTACAGAGGCAGAGCTTCAGCTACACTGAGAGACCGCCGATTCTTTGAGGTACAACTATCAGCATAAAATATTAGTAATTACTAATGATCTATTTCAGCCTAAAAAAGGAGCATTCTTCATGCTGTGAGAAAGGTATAATTATATCATCCAACCTGATGCCATGCCAGATCATAAATAATGGGTTGTACATTTTGTCAGGGCAGTATTTGCTGTTGTGCAGTTGAGGTCCTGTGCCAAGGGCAAAAAGGGGAACAAAATCTCATGCTTGCCCAGACAGTTGTCACAATCTGAAGGTTTGTCATAAACTGTGGAGGCAGTCCAGTCAATTATGGTTTATAGAAGTAAAAGCATTCATTCAGTTAGCACCCCCTCATGTCCTTCACCCTCTTCATTCAGTTAGCACCCCCTCATGTCCTTCACCCTCTTCATTCAGCTAGCACCCCCTCATGTCCTTCACCCTCTTCATTCAGTTAGCCTCCTCATGCTTTACGCCCCCCCCCCCAATCCGTTAGTTCCGTTTCTCATTCAGTTACTTCCCCCTCATATTGCCCGCTCTCCATTCAGTGAGAATGGCACATTGGAGGATGGTAATCTACATAGCAACATGTGGCCACAGGTAAAAAAGAAATTGCATACATTGGTAAGTTCGAGTTTACCTACATCTAGCAGCCACTATTAGACTTGTCCCCCATGTTCCTATAGTTTGAATTGGCCTGTATAATAGGACCTTTAGAGCCCCCTTTGTAGGATGTGTGGGTCCCCCACAAAATCAAGACATGTATCTTCTATTTATATAGCACCATCAAATTCCGTAGCGTTACAAATCTTAAATTTGCTGTATCTGTTCCCCTGCAGTGTTTATATAGTTTCTGCATTCAAGTTGCCTGGGTGGTGTTCAGGCGCAAGAAACTGGAAGCCATTCAAGAGGAGGTTGGCAGAATATTGCGCACCAATAATTTTAATCCTGCCTTGAGGCTGAAAGATACCATGCCAAGCAGAAACCTGTCTGGGAGTAAGAAGAAAATGGCTACCTATGCCGATGACAGGTACAGGACGCATTGTGTAAGACTGATCAATGGTGCCAACATGTATTTGTATCTGTAGTGACTAGAATATATATATATATATATATATATATATATATATATGTATATATATATATATATATATATATATATATATATATATACTCTAGAGATAGACAGAATCAGTTTTTAGTAAATTCAGCCTCATCATTTGATCTATGTTTTTAGTATACCCCTATCCCTCATCTATATTGCTGAGATAGAAGATTAGATAGATAATAGATAATAGATAGATAGATATATAGATAGATAGATATGAGAAAGATAGATAGAAAGATAGATAGATTGATATGAGATAGATAGATAGGAGATAGATGGATAGATAGATATGATATAGATAGATAGATAGATAGATAGATAGATAGATAGATAGATAGATAGATAGATAGATAGATCCTGCTGTTGGCCCTGCCCAGTCCCTAAAGAAACAACATTTTTGCATTTAATGCTAATCACATAGTATATTATAATAAATTTGTAATAAGGATGGGATAGTTTGCACTGTACAGAGAATACTGTCTGCAGCTGTATAAATAACATAGGAGCCGCACCCTGTACTCCAGGTATGACACCGCAGGCTCCGATTTATGTTGTGATTAATGACATTAATAAATTATCTCTAGATAGATGCACGCATCAGTAAAAGGATTTATATACATAATGGGGCACATTTATCAAACTGGCTCCAGTTTTGTGCAGTAGTTTGCACATAAATTACTTGCACTTGTATTTATGAAGTGTTTGTGGCGTGTGTCGCGGCTGCATTATGACGAAGGGAAAGTCCTACATAATTGTGGCGTACGCCCGTTAAACTGAGTGCAAAAAGCAAAAAGGAATGGTCAGACCGAGATGAAGAGGTTAGGATAGACTCTCTTAGTAGATCGTGGAAGGACAAGAAGGTCAGTCTTAGAAAGATTTCAAGAAGAAGAGAGAGGACATGATATTAGAGACAGTAGAGAGACAGTCACGACTGTTCTGGAGTAAGGCAGGGGTTATGTTACTTGTAGAAGTATAGGGCTGGGTATTATCAGTATAGACATGATCCTGGAAACCAAATCTGCTGATGGTTTGTCCGATGGGCCCTGAGCCCTAAGGAAGCGGAACAGAGAGAGGAAGATCAGAAAGCTAGGTCAGAAAGATAGGAAGAAAACCAAGAGAGTGCAGTGTCCTTCAGGCCAATGGAGCGAAGCATCCTGAGGAGGAGCTGGTGGTCCATAGTATCGAACTGTGCCCATCGATCCAGAAGAATGAGGAGAGAATAGTCACCTTTGGATTTAGCAGTGAGGAGATCATTAGAGACTTTAGGTAGAAATATATGATAAAACAGCTTTCCAAGACTGCTACTAACATTGCTGTTTTGGATTTCAAAAAATGATGGTTGACTCTTTTTATATAACACATGTCATCTCCATTAACATTAATAGAGTATACCTACACATGGATGAGCATGCTGCTATTCCCTGCACATCATGTACAAATTACTTTGTCCAACTCCTCATCTAAATTTCATCAACTTCAATGTGAAATGGGTGTCTCCTGGATAGCAATACAGGCGGTCCCCTACTTAAGAACACTCGACTTACATACGACCCCTAGTTACAAACGGACCTCTGGATGTTGGTAATTTATTGTGCTTTAGTCCTAGGCTATAATGATCAGATGTAAAGTTATCAAATGTGTCTGTAATGAAGCTTTAGTGTTAATATTGATTCTTATGACAATCCAACATTTTTAAAATCCAATTGTCACAGAGACCAAAAAAGTTCTATCTGGGATTACAATGATAAAATATACAGTTCCGACTTACATACAAATTCAACTTAAGAACAAACCTACAGACCCTATCTTGTATGTAACCCGGGGACTGCCTGTACCCTGGATGCATTAGATGTACTCGAACATGTATGGCAGACCAAGTCATATTGTATAACTCCTTTGATTGTTGTATTTTATCGTAAATTGAATTTGAAACAGAATATTTTTTTCTGCGCAGGAAACCTAAAGTCAAACGTCCTCCCATAAAGAAAATGATCACCCAGCGCTCCCCTGTTCTTAGCTCCTTAATTCCAACACCCAAGGAAAGATCGCAATACCTGTTCAATCAACATGCACTTCACCCAAAAGGCTCTGATGAACTGGATATGGAAGATCTTCTGGAATACACAATCCCAAACTGGTGAGAAGATCTTTATTTACCTCCCCTTACTGCAGCTTTTTTTTGGTTCTTGCTTGTATCAGATGTATGCAGCCACCATTAGTGCCTTGAGTCGGGAAGCTCCAATCCCTCACTCCCTTTTTACATAAACAGAAAGTCCATTTCCACTAACTTTTTATTAAATGTCTTAAAGGGACACTCCTGTCAAGGCTAATTCATTAAATAATGCATGGTGCAGGGCCTGAGGGGAGGAGCAAGACTCATTTTCATTGTATTCCTAGAACCTTGCTAGAACCTAGAATCCTGCTCCTCCCTTCAGGCCCTGCACATGGTATAATTCAATAAATCATCTTTGACTGGAGAGTTCCTTTAAATTTAATGTCATTTGCATTAGTATCTGGGCGTTAGGTGAATATATCCAAAATGACTCTTTGGATCCTGCATATGTATTATACAGACTTTCCTGATTTCCCAATCTCCAGATAATTATATTATTAAAAATAAAATTTCTGCAATACATGATAGTCGTCTTGTGCCTGCAGTATTTAATCCCATGAACTGGAATAAGGCACCTTAAATATTCTTTCCTACTTATTTCTTCTTTTCCACCAATGTGGTCCTTCTCTCTATTTCAATATACAATAGCCATTATGTACATATTCTGAGTGAATACAATGCAGCCTCCCAATCATTTCATGAGGAGAACGATTTAGGCTATATTCACACGACGGTTGCCCGCCGTACCATAGCACGGCGGGCACACGTCGTTGCCAGGGAGAGGAGGAGGGGATGAGCCCCTCTCCATAGTGATATATGGCGCACAGCGCCGTATTCGGGAGAAAGATAGGACATGCCCAATCTTTCTCCTGGCTACGGGATTTCACGGATTTCAAAACTGGAAAAATCCACAATGAGTGATAGTTATCACAATACATGTTTTAATACAGTTATATTATAGTGGAGGAATAAAGCACACAGCTTTGTCACAGTACTGAGATGATAAACACAGTTATGACAGAATAGTGAGATTATGCACACAGTGATGTCACAGTACCAAGACAATACACACAGTGATGTCACAGTTCTGAGGTATTTAACACAGTGATGTCACAGTACAGGGATAATAAAGACAGTGATGTCAGAGTTCAGGGTATACACACAGTGATGTCACAGTACCGGGAAAAGAAACTCAGTGATGTCACAGTACTGAGATAGCAAGCCTAGTGATGGCAGACACTAATGCAGTAAAGGAATAAGAAATACAGTGATGTCACAGTACTGAGATAAACGCAGTGATACAGAGATACAGTACAGTACAGAGATAATAACTATAGTTATGTCACAGTACAGGGATAAAACATGCAGTGATGTCACAGTAGTGTGATATTGCATGTAGTGATGTCACTGTACATAGATAATGCATGCAATGACATTACACTAAAGGGATAATGCACTCAGTTCAAAGATATTAAACATATTAATCTCCCAAAAAGAAAGAAAAAACGGGTAACAGTCCCCATACATAGTATACTCCTTAAATGTGGTAGTGCATTCAGCTACACAGATGATATACTGCATAATTAGGCAGCAAACACTGGAAGGTATAGAGGTCAAACAAATGGAAGACTGGGGCACAAAAAGGGTTTTTTTCGGATGTTGAAAAACATAGCTTTTTCTTCCAAAAACAGTGCCTCTCCTGACCATGGTCTGTGCTGGTATTGCAGCTCAGCTGTATAGAGATACGTGGTAGCATTACCACGCACTACCTATTGTCAGGAGAGGAGCTGTTATTGGAAGAAAGCAGACATGTTTTACAACCCCTTTAACACAGGGCAAATGCAGAACTTTTCATTCAAATCTTGCAAAGCAGGAAGAAAATGTTGCACTACAAAATATATCATAAAATGTTTGATAGAAACAGGGCAGTGGCTCTCAATGGTAACTGTAACCTGCGAGGAGTGGTCTGTAAACGAGCCAAAAATCTGCAGACAAGATGAGACAAGAGAACAATTCCAAAATCTGACTCCTCTTTTTTTCAAACAGTATTGGAATTATAGGAGAACCTGTGAGACAATTTTACATCCATGATCTTACACCATATGGAGTCAATGAAGAAGAGGAGCCGGATGCTGAGAAACAGAACAGTGCTTCACCCTTGGACTTCCGTGGCTTCTCGGGTTATCACTCACCAGTACGACCTGCTACTGGCCGCCAGAGCCAGGTTATATCAAGAGCCACCACAGAGGCCACATATTCTGATTTTTATTGAGGATAAAGTAATGGACTAAATACACAGGATGTGGACTATAAAGTTATTACGCCAGCCATAGACTACATAGACCATCGATACACTAAAGCAGTTGTATTACAAACACTGTGGTTTTTCTTGTTATTTTTTGGACTGTATTCTGACTACACGAGCTATGTCATCACTCAGTTGCCATATTAGTTGTTTACACACTATTTATCATAAAAAAAGTTATTCTTTTATCTTTCGAACTGGTTCCATTCATTTGAACTTGCTGTATACGTAAGGGTCATTGCCTCCACAAGGAACAGAATTTTCCTCCACTGCCACCGTCAATTCCAATGCTTACAGGTCATGTTATCCTTGCCTATTTTAAAGATGTTAAATTTGGGCAATTTAATTGCTCAAAAAGCACACATATTTTACAAAAAATTGCTACAGTTTCTCAATATGGTTGAATCTCATGTTCTTACAACCACAAGCTGTGCAGCACACTACCAGCCATGTGAACACACCCTAGCTGTGGGCATGCTGCTTTCTGTAAATATGCCATGTTATTAGACATCATTACTTAATTAAGACAGAGACAGAGAGAGAAAGCAATGGAAAGCAAAATTATGTGAAAGGGACACATGAAGGCATGTGCATTGTGTATGAACCCTAGCCGGCTGGATTATAGGGTGGGCTCCCAGGGCACACGTCATGGGGCCCTGCCACTTATTTCATTAATGGGTTCAGCATCCTTTTATCTGAATATCTACCACTGGTTGGCTGAACTCTATTTAGTAGTTTAGTAGGGCAGTTTAGAGTTTAGTAGGGCAGATTTACTTACCCGGTCCTGTCGCGATCCCGCAGTGTGTTGTCCGACGTGGATTCGGGTCCGGCACGATTCACTAAGATCGTGCGTCCGAGTTCCTTCCTGTGTCGATGCTGCGCCGAGGTCAGCCGGAGTTCACCTGCTTCTTCCTGGTGCATGTGAGTGCTTGATCTTGCGACACAAAACCTTTTTTAAATTCTGCGTTTTGTCTGAATCCGTCAGGTTGTCCGACGTCCCGCCCCCCGATTTCTGTCGCGTGCAAGCCGCTGCTGATGCGCCAAAATCTGATCGCGTGTCCCAAAATCCCGGGGCAATTCGGCGCAAAATGGAAATATTCGGGAAACCCGACGAAAGTGCGCGTTCGGACCCTTAGTAAATGATCCCCAGTATGTTTACTCACTGATCACTCTGCCCCTCCACAGACCCAAACTGACATGCGGGAATCTGACTAGCTATACTATGGAGATGGAAGAGGACAGGAGGCCACTATATGAGGGGAGATGGAGGAGGACAGGAGGTCACTATATGAGGGGAGATGGAGGAGGACAGGAGGCCACTATATGAGGGGAGATGGAGGAGGACAGGAGGCCACTATATGAGGGGAGATGGAGGAAGACAGGAGACCACTATATGAGGGGAGATGGAGGAGGACAGGAGGCCACTATATGAGGGGAGATGGAGGAAGACAGGAGACCACTATATGAGGGGAGATGGAGGAGGACAGGAGGCCACTATATGAGGGGAGATGGAGGAAGACAGGAGACCACTATATGAGGGGAGATGGAGGAGGACAGGAGGCCACTATATGAGGGGAGATGGAGGAGGACAGGAGACCTCTATATGAGGGGAGATGGAGGAGGACAGGAGGCCACTATATGAGGGGAGATGGAGGAGGACAGGAGGCCACTATATGAGGGGAGATGGAGGAGGACAGGAGTCCACTATATGAGGGGAGATGGAGGAGGACAGGAGTCCACTATATGAGGGGAGATGGAGGAGGACAGGAGACCTCTATATGAGGGGAGATGGAGGAAGACAGGAGGCCACTATATGAGGGGAGATGGAGGAGGACAGGAGGCCACTATATGAGGGGAGATGGAGGAAGACAGGAGACCTCTATATGAGGGGAGATGGAGGAGGACAGGAGGCCACTATATGAGGGGAGATGGAGGAGGACAGGAGGCCACTATATGAGGGGAGATGGAGGAAGACAGGAGACCACTATATGAGGGGAGATGGAGGAGGACAGGAGGCCACTATATTAATGGAGATGGAGGAGGACAGGAGGCCACTATATGAGGGGAGAAGGAGGAGGACAGGAGACCTCTATATGAGGGGAGATGGAGGAAGACAGGAGTCCACTATATAAGGGCGGAGATGGAGGAGGACCGGAGACCTTTATATGAGGGGAGATGGAGGAGGACAGGAGGCCACTATATGAGGGGAGATGGAGGAGGACCGGAGACCTTTATATGAGGGGAGATGGAGGAGGACAGGAGGCCACTATATGAGGGGAGATGGAGGAGGACAGGAGACCTCTATATGAGGGGAGATGGAGGAGGACAGGAGTCCACTATATGAGGGGAGATGGAGGAGGACAGGAGTCCACTATATGAGGGGAGATGGAGGAGGACAGGAGACCTCTATATGAGGGGAGATGGAGGAAGACAGGAGGCCACTATATGAGGGGAGATGGAGGAGGACAGGAGACCTCTATATGAGGGGAGATGGAGGAGGACAGGAGGCCACTATATTAATGGAGATGGAGGAGGACAGGAGGCCACTATATGAGGGGAGATGGAGGAGGACAGGAGGCCACTATATGAGGGACGATGGAGGAGGACAGGACCCCACGATATGAGGGATGATAGAGGAGGACAGGACCCCACTATATGAGGGGTGATGGAGGACAGGATCCCACTATATTAGGGGTGATAGAGGACAGGAGGTCATAGGAGGAGGCTAAAAGACAGGAGGCCATAGGCAGAGGAGGCTGGAGGACAGGGAGTCACAGGAGGAGGCTGGAGGACAGGAGGCTACAAGAAGAGGAAGCTGGAGGACAAGAGACTACAGGAAGAGGAGGCGGGAGGACAGGAGGCTACAGGATGAGGAGGTGGAAGGACAGGAGGCTACAGGAAGAGGAGGCTGGAGGACAGGAGACTACAGGAAGAGGAGGCGGGAGGACAGGAGGCTACAGGAAGAGGAGGCGGGAGGACAGGAGGCTACAGGAAGAGGAGGCTGGAGGACAGGAGGCTACAGGAAGAGGAGACGGGAGGACAGGAGGCTACAGGAAGAGGAGGCGGGAGGACAGGAGGCTACAGGAAAAGGAGGCTAGAGGACAGGAGGCCACGGGAAAAGGAGGCTAGAGGACAGAAAGCTACAGGAAGAGGAGGCAGAAGGACAGGAGGCTACAGGAAGAAGAGGATAGAGAACAGGAGGCAACTGGTAGAGGAGGCTGGAGGACATGATGCTACAAGTGGAGGCTTAAGGACAGGAGACTACAGGATGAGGCTGTAAAGAAGGGTTTTATATGTTAACATTAGGGGTATTATACGGGTCCCAGGGCCGGTTCTAGACAAAGTGGGGCCCTGTGCAAAACTAAAAGGGGGGCCCCAAAATAAAACTATTTTATGACCAATCACAGTCAGTAAGAGGCTGCCTTTAGTATGGTAAAACAATCTGTAATATGGTAGAATTTTATAGGAGATAAATAGATGATAGGGAGATTGATGGGCAGCAAGGTGGCTCAGTGGTTAGCACTACAGCCTTGCAGCGCTGGTCAACATCTGCAAAGAGTTTGTATGTTCTCTCTGTATTTGCGTGGGTTTTCTCCGGGTCCTCCGGTTACCTCCCACTCTCCAAAATATTACTGGTAGGTTGAATAGATTGTGAGCCCCATGGGGACAGGGACTGATGTGACAAGCTCTGTGCAGCGCTGTGTAATCTGTGTGCACTATATAAATGAAGAATTATTAATTATAATTATTATGATAGAGGATAAATATGAAAGATGATAGAGACTTCTAGATACAGAACTATAAAGTAGATGATGCATACAGTAGATGGATATGAGAGATAAATACGGTAGAAGATAAATAGATTGATTTAAAAATAGATAGAGAAAAAGCAAGATATATGAATGGTCAGATTATGGGAGATAGATAACTAGATAGATGATAAGCATCTTTACCCAGGAATACAACCAAAGGTTATTGACCCTTTCACTGCCAGGCATTTCTGGATATTTTGTCGCGTTGACCAGAGCAATTTTTACAATTTTGACGTAAAAATAAAATTACAGCAAGAAGAATTAAAGTAAACCCAACAAACCACATATTTTCTGGAAGCAGACACTTGCCCCATTTTCAAAATTGCATTAAAGAGTTTATAGACATAGGTGCTTCATGCAATTTTGATTGAAACTGAAACATTTTACAAAAAATACTTAAAATTTGACTTATTATCCCTTCTCAAAATGTAGTAACATATAAAATTAATATTTCCATTATCTGTGAGGTGCAGCAGCTCCTGTATCCAGCAAATTCTCCCTGTAGACTGATGGCTAAGAATCTGGAGGGGGCTACACTTCAGGGGGCTCTGTGACACAAAGAACTTCACTTCTTTTTTCCTACGAAGAAGAGAGTCTCCTCTTTTATATGAATATAAATTTGTGTTTCTAAGTGTCAGGAAAATGGAGATATTAACTGTTAAACGGGAGTGATATTTATTAATAAAAATGGCACCTGATATTCTCATTTTAAACCTGAATATCTTTGGATCCAGGGCACCTAGAAACACAATTCAAGATTCATTTAAAAGAAGAGATTCTCCCCTTTCAGGGGCCCTGGGTAATTGTCCACTTTGCCTACCCATAGCGCCGGCCCTGACATGTCCATAGTGGGGTTGGCCACAGAAAGGGGGCATTATACTATGTGGGGGCCATTAAGGTTACAAGTAAATAGATGGAGTGGCACAGCGGTAATAAGGGTTGAAACCCTAAATTGGTTGCACGCCTCAAACACTCGGCTCACAGGAGTTTAGGTAAAACTTCCAAAAACCATGCAGTAGAGGCAGCACTCCTTGTAGAAAAAGGTGTTTTTGTTTACCCAGGGCAAAAATGCAACATTTCAGCTCTTCATTCGAGCTATTTTCAAGTATACAGAGTGATGTTACATAAGGGGTTTAAATACACCCAGGAAGTGACATAATCGATTACATCATGATTAGTTTCAATGTGAAAACTTGTGGAAACATTTAAAATGTGAACATCAATCTAAAACACAGTGAATTATAGTCTTTGCAATAAATACTGTAAAAGGTGAATAAAAACACCTTTTTTGACAAGGAGTGCTGCCTCTACTGCATGGTTTTTGGGGCCATTTAGGTTGATATTATAGTATGCTTGTGGGAGGGGCATTAGGCGCGGTTTAGAAAATACCACTTCCCTATACTGTACCTACTATACTACTTCCCTATACTGTACCTACTATACTACTCCCCTTCACTGTACCTGCTATACTACTTCCCTATACTGTACATACTATACTACCCCTATACTGTACCTCCTATACTGCTCCCTTATACTGTACCTACCATACTACTCCCCTATACTGTACATCTATTCTTCTCCCTTATACTATACCTACAATACTACTCGCCTTTACTGTACCTGCTATACTACTTCCCTATACTGTACATACTATACTACCCCTATACTGTACCTCCTATACTGCTCCCTTATACTGTACCTACTATACTACTTCCCTATACTGTACCTGCTATACTACTCCCTTTACAGTACATACTATACTATTCTATACCTGCTATACTACTTCCCTATACTGTACCTACTATACTACTTACCTATACTCTACATACTATACTACTCTCATATACTGTACCTGCTATACTACTTCCCTATACTGTACCTATTATACTACTCCCCTATATTGTACCTACTATACTACTCCCATATACTGTACCTGCTATACTACTTCCCTATACTGTACCTATTATACTACTCCCCTATATTGTACCTACTATACTACTCCCATATACTGTACCTACTATACTACTTCCCTATGCTGTACCTACTATACTACTCCCCTATACTGTACGTGCTATACTGCTCCCTTATACTGTACCTACTATACTACTTACCTATACTGTACCTGCTATACTACTCCCTTTACAGTACATACTATTCTATACTGTACCTGCTATACTACTTCCCTATACTGTACCTGCTATACTACTCCCCTATACTGTACCTACTATACTACTTACCTATACTCTACATACTATACTACTCCTCTATACTGTACCTGCTATACTACTTCCCTATACTGTACCTACTATTCTACTCCCATATACTGTAACTACTATACTACTACCCTACACTGTACCTACTATACTACTCCTCTATACTGTACCTGCTATACTACTCCCATATACTGTACCTACTATACTATTACCCTATACCAGTGGTGGCGAACCTATGGCACGGGTGCCAGAGCTGGCACTCAGAGCCCTCTCTATGGGCACCCTTGCCATCACCCCACCGCAGACTCTGCCAGACAGGACTCAAGGCCTCTTGCAGTCCCAGGCAGCCCAGGACCCTAGAAGGAAGCTACCATGATAACCAAAGCTTTTTCACCTTCTTTCTACTGTATTGGTGTCCTCAGTTGCCTATACAATTTAAACATGTGACAGAGCAGGGAGTAACAAGTTACTGTTTAAATTGCCGTATTGGCACTTTGCGAAAAATATGTGGGTTTTGGATGCAGTTTGGGCACTCGGTGTCTAAAAGGTTTGCCATCACTGCCCTATACTGTACCTACTATACTACTTACCTATATTGTACCCACTATATTTCTCCCTTATACTGTAACTACTATACTGCTTCCCTATACTGTACCTACTATACTACTCCCATATACTGTACCTACTATACTATTACCCTATACCAGTGATGGCGAACCTTTTAGAGACCGAGCGCCCAAACTACAACCAAGACCCACTTATTTATCAGAAAGTGCCAACACAGAAATGTAATTTGTGATTTATACTCCCTGCTCTGTCACAGCTTTCATTGATACCAGTCTCCTGAGGACCAATAAGGCAGAAAATAGAAGAAATTTGAATGATCATTGTAGCTCTGCTCCAGGGTCCCATAAACAGGAAGAATTGTCAGGGCAGGAGCTACAATGATAATCCAGATCTGTCCACACCTCCAGTAGTCCCAGGTAGCGCTGTCACTTTAAAATAGCTCTGTGTACAGCAAGTCCTGGGCTGTCTGGGACTGCAGGAAGATACCTGAAGTCATCTCTGGTGATGGCCTGAGTGCCCACAGAAAGGGCTCTGAGTGCCACCTCTGGCACCCGTGCCATAGGTTAGCCACCACTGCCCTATACTGTACCTACTATACTACTTACCTATATTGTCCCCACTATACTACTCCCTTATACTGTACCTGCTATGCTTCTCCCTTATACTGTACCTACTATACTACTCCCATATACTGTACATGGTATGCTACTCCCTTATACTGTACCTACTATACTACTCCCATATACTGTACCTACGATACTATTCTTCTATACTGTATCTGCTATATTACCGCCAGAAAAGTCTTTAAATGTGAATGTAGTATTATTGTATTGAATAGCAATATTTTAGCATAGATAGTATGTACATGATGTAATTTTATCCCTATAGATAACCAATAACATGGCCACGTGCTCCGGTAGCGGCGACAAGTAGAGTGCACGCTCTTTCTGTACCCGGCTCTTTGAGTTGGGGCGACATCTAGCGGTCGATTTTCAGAACAACCGTTCGTAAGGTGCCTCGGTATTCACGCGAGATTAGGAGCGGGAAGTGGCCTGCAGCGCCGCCGTGTGTAGGCCGTGACTGGGGCCGGCTGTTGGCTCCTCACTGCCAGTGACTTGTCAGAGCACATGTGAGAGGCACCCGCGACCATGAGCAGCCGGGTGTGTAAGAGCTGCGGCTGTACCGACATCGATGTAGACGCGGCCCGGGGAGATGCCGTGTGCACGGGCTGCGGCTCGGTGCTGGAGGACAATATCATTGTGTCAGAGGTGCAGTTTGTGGAGACCGGAGGCGGAGGCTCCTCAGCGGTGGGACAGTTCGTGTCGTCAGAGGGTGAGTGACAGACAAGTTATACCCGGCACAGAGGGCAGGACTCTGCTGTGAGGATGGAGGGGCAACAAGGCTGTGCTGGATTATGGAGCGGGCACAGGGCTCTGCTGAGGGCATGGAGGGGGCACAGGACTCTGCTGGGGTATGGAGCGGGCACAGGACTCTGCTGGGGTATGGGGTGGGCACAGGACTCTGCTGGGGTATGGGGTGGGCACAGGGCTCTGCTGAGGGCATGGAGCGGGCACAGGGCTCTGCTGAGGGCATGGAGGGGGCACTGGACTCTGCTGGGGTATGGAGGGGGCACAGGGCTCTGCTGGGGCATGGAGGGGGCACAGGACTCTGCTGGGGTATGGGGCGGGCACAGGACTCTGCTGGGGTATGGGGCGGGCACAGGACTCTGCTGGGGTATGGGGCGGGCACAGGACTCTGCTGGGGTATGGGGCGGGCACAGGACTCTGCTGGGGTATGGGGCGGGCACAGGACTCTGCTGGGGTATGGGGCGGGCACAGGACTCTGCTGGGGTATGGGGCGGGCACAGGACTCTGCTGGGGTATGGGGCGGGCACAGGACTCTGCTGGGGTATGGGGCGGGCACAGGACTCTGCTGGGGTATGGGGCGGGCACAGGACTCTGCTGGGGTATGGGGCGGGCACAGGACTCTGCTGGGGTATGGGGCGGGCACAGGACTCTGCTGGGGTATGGGGCGGGCACAGGACTCTGCTGGGGTATGGGGCGGGCACAGGGCCGTGCTGTGGGCATGGGGCGGGCACAGGACTCTGCTGTGGGCATGGGGCGGGCACAGGACTCTGCTGGGGTATGGGGCGGGCACAGGACTCTGCTGGGGTATGGGGCGGGCACAGGGCCGTGCTGTGGGCATGGGGCGGGCACAGGGCCGTGCTGTGGGCATGGGGCGGGCACAGGGCCGTGCTGTGGGCATGGGGCGGGCACAGGGCCGAAATGTATTTGTTTATATTGGGGCAGTGGCAGGGTACAGTTGGCAGCAGACATCGGTGTGTCTGCAGCGGGTGATGTGATCATCTTCTGTGTAATTGTCTTTCCTGTCTGTCACTGCTCAGTTGCTTTATCTCCTTGCATCACCATTGCTCAGCACATATCGGTTTCTGCTCGCTCAGTGGTTGTATCTGTCTCAGGCTTGTAAAAAAAAAAAAAAAATCATCCAATCACAATGCAGCTTTCATCCTTCTACATGATGTGGATAAATAAAATACACCCCGGTTGCTATAGGTAACAACACTAGGGGGCAGATATATAATTGCTTTATAAATACAGAGACTTGTAACAATAGGTCACTATGGACAGAGGTGCCTATACATATGAGAGGGACTCCATGTCCTCTCACTAATGATAAGCAGTCATGTGTTCATGTCTACACCAGCATAAAACCAGTAGAAATAGAATGAAGTTGGCGCTCGCCATCAGAACGCTTACAGCGTCTTTTCCTTTATTTTACATCGTTATAAAACATGCAATCGTTTTGCGCAATCTGTAGCACTTCATCTTGCCTCTGTGCTCCCTGCTGTACACCCTCTCCCTGTGAAAATCGCATGTTTTTTAACCCCTTTTCACCGACACTAGTTTTCAGCTTAATGACCAGACTCGATTTTTCAAATCTGCCCCGTCTCACGATAATTGGTTATAACTTCGGAACGCTTTAACATATCCTGGTGATTTTGAGAATGTTTTCTCGTGACACACTGTACTTCATGTTAGTTATAAAATTTAAGTGATAAGTTTTGCGTTTCGTTCTGAAAAAAAAGTGAAAATTTGGCAAAAGTTTGTAAAAATTCTTCATTTTCCAAGTTTGAAATGTTCTGCTTTCCAGACAGGAAGTAAAACTACCCAAAAAGCTTGATAAATTACATTTACGGAATATCTGCTTTATGTTGAGATGATATTTTATGCGTCCGGTCATTTTTCTAGGATGTTATGAGGCGCAGAACTTTAGGTGCTTTTTTTCTAATTTTCATGAAAAACTCACATTTTGAGGGACAACTCAGCTTTCAAGTGACTTTGTAAGGCCTAAATAATAGTAAAACCCCATAAGTTACCCCACTATAGAAACTTCACCCCTCAACATATGTAAAACAACTTCTATTAAGTCTATTAACCCTTTAAGTGTTTCACATGGGTAAAACAATATGGATCTGCGATTTAGAAACTTTTGAAATTTTTTGGAAAATACATTCATTTAGGCCAAAACTGACAGTTTCAGAATAAATTAAATGATGAAACGCTCTGCAACATTTGATGCCCAATTCCTCCCGAGTGTACTGATACCCCATATGTGGTGGTAAACTGCTGTATTTATATAGTTTTTCTCATCTTTGCTCAATTTTCCTGAGCAAAACCAATATTGGAGAAAATTGCATGGTTTTTACTATTGACAACTTTTTAGGGCCATAACTTCTGTATTTTTCTGTTGTCAGACCTGGTTGAGGGCTTATTTTTTGCGAAAAGAGTTGTTCTTTTCAGTCGTATCATATTAGGGAACGTAACTTTTTTTGATCACTTTTTAGAACATTTTTAGTGATGATATTTGATGAAAAATTGTATATTACGGGCAATTTTTCGAGGTTTTTTTTTTTACACCATTCACCGAGCGGGTTCAATATTTATTTAGATTTATTGTACAGATTGATACCAAATATGTAGGTGTTTTTGTGTTTTATATACTTTATTTGCATTTTATGTGTAACTGGGGAGATTATGAGACTTTTATTTTATTTATTTATATTCTAAAATGACTAAATCTTTTTTTCTTTTTTTTAACTTTTTTACATTTTCTACTTCTTGGCTTGAACAAGCGATCATCCGATCGCTTGTTCAAGCCTTTACACTGCAATACACTTGTATTGCAGTGTATAGTGTTAGTAACTGAGCATGCTTGACCGCGGCTTGTAAGGGTTAAACACCCGGGATCGGAGTTTTTCCGATCCCGGGTGTAAGTGCCGGGTCTGGGCTGTGATATCACAGCCCGACACTGGCACCAACCTAACCCGATGTCCCGAAATCTTCTTCCGACGTGCCGCCGTAGAAAGGCGTCGCGTCAGAAGAAGTTCCCTTAATGACCGCCGTTAATGAAATGAAGGAAAAGACTTTTTAAAGGGCATCTACCACCAGGATGAAGGACTGTATGCAAATGAGCCTAAGGGGCTCCAGGCTCCATTAGCACCCAAGGAGCCTGGTGCCTCTCAGCCTCATTTGCATACAGTCTGATGGTGAATTTATTCTTTTTCTACTGGTTTTATTCTTGTAAAGATATATTATTTTGTCTGCAGCTGTTTGTTTTGTTATGGATCTATAAAAAATAGGGATGAGTTTCTAATCTACTTTTTGCCCTGCCCAGTTGGTTGCCTACCAAAAATTGAGAAAAAACGAACAACTTATGGATGTTATCCGTGTGCTGCGTTTTTTTTTTTTTTTTTTGCAAATCCATTTACTTTTATGAAAGTCAGTGATCTGCACGTGAGAAAAACAGATTGCATGCTGATTTTTTTTTTCTCACTGTCTGCACATCCATGAAAAAAACTGGTGTGTGAACAGACCCATAGGAATCAATGGGTCAGCATGCCATCCGCAAAAAATGTAGATTGCTTATTGACCTCAAAAATGCCATCTGAGTGTGCAAAAAAAGTTCAACAAAAACTAATACACAGTGAACCAGTTTTAATATATTTGGGCCATAGTGTTCTTCTGGCCTATATTTACTGCTCCACAGAAATCTGCCATCTCCTGTGCAGGATTTGACTAATTTCTTGCAACTTACAAGTCATAAATTCACAACCCCAAGCAAACCCAAGAGTCCTGTTCATTTTGCCACAGAAAACGACAAATTAAAAAAGATACAAATTAATTTAAGGCAGTTTGGGGGGGCATTAAGAAAGCCCCTTTGGTCTCTGCCTCCCTACACGCTTCAGATCTGGCTATCGGTACCGCCGCACTGCTAATGTCACTCCTTTTCTCTTCAAATCTTGTGTCTGGAAAGTGGCTAGGGGTTGTCTGGATAGCTCAAAGGGGTTGTCCGGGATTACAATAACTTTTTATATGTGGCTCCAGGTGGTAGAAAATAATAAAGAGCGCATACTCGCCTATATTTTCAGCCACCTCGCTGCCCATCACTGCCAACCTCTGTATACAGAAGCCGGCTGTGATGGATGGAGCCATATACATGCGGTCCCCTACTTAAGAACATCTGACTTGCAGACTACCCCGAGTTAAAGACAGACCTCCCTGCCCACTGTGACATCTGGTGAAGCTCTCTGGATGCTGGTAATTTACTGACTTTTTAAAAATTTATTTCATTTAAATTGCTTTATTGGCACAGGAATGACACAGAATGGCATCACAAATCAAGGAGCATTAGCTGAGGTACATCAGAGATAATATCGTACATCATTATGCAATCATAAGCCATTCATGAACAATTCTGCACAAAATCGACGACCTTAAAAACCCCTTCCCAACATATACAGTACAGACACACCTTCTCATTCAAAGAGTTTTCTGTATTTTCATGACTATAAAAATTGTAGATTCGCACTGAAGGCATCAAAACTATGAATTAACACATGTGGAATTATATACTTAACAAAAAATGTGAAACAACTGAAAATATATCTTATATTCTAGGTTGTTTTGCTTTGATTACTTTGCTTTGATTACTGCTTTGCACACTCTTGGTTTCTCTCGATGAGCTTCAAGAGGTAGTCACCTGAAATGGTCTTCCAACAGTCTTGAAGGAATTCCCAGAAATGCTTAGCACTTATTGGCCCTTTTGCCTTCACTCTTCGGTCCAGCTCACCCCAAACAATCTTGATTGGGTTCAGGTCTGATGACTGTGGAGGCCAGGTCATCTGATCAAATAGCCCTTAAACAGCCTGGAGATGTGTTTGGGGTCATTGTCTTGTTGAAAAATAAATGATGGTCCAACTAAACACAAATCGGATGGAATAGCAGCCGCTGCAAGATGCTGTGGTAACCATGCTGGTTCAGTATACCTTCAATTTTGAATAAATCCCCAAGAGTGTCACCAGCAAAGCACCCCCACACCATCACACCTCCTCCTCCATGCTTCACTGTGGGAACCAGGCATGTAGAGTCCATTCATTCAACATTTCTGCGTCACACAGAGACACGGTGGTTGGAACCAAAGATCTCAAATTTGGACTTGTCAGACCAAAGCACAGATTCCCCCTGGTCTAATGTCCATTCCTTGTGTTCTTTAGCCCAAACAAGTCTTTTCTGATTGTTGCCTGTCCTTACCAGTGGTTTCCTAGCACCATGAAGGCTGCTGCACAGTCTCCTCTTAGCAGTTGTTGTAGACATGTGTCTGCTGCTAGACCTCTGTGCGGCAGTGACCTGGTGTCTTATCTGAGCTGCTGATAACCTGCGTTTTCTGAGGCTGGGGACCCCGATGAACTTATCCTCCACAGCAGAGGTGACTCTTGGTCTTCCTTTCCTGGGGCGGTCCTCATGTGAGCCAGTTTCTTTGTAGCGCTTTATGGTTTTTGCAACTGCGCTTGGGGACACTTTCAAAGTTTTCCCAATTTTTTGGACTGACTGACCTTCATTTCTTAAAGTAATAATGGTTTTTCTTAGCTGCTTTTTTCTAGCCATAATACAAATTCTAACAGTCTATTCAGCTGTGTATCCACCTGACTTCTGCACAACACAACTGATGGTCCCAACGCCATTTATAAGACCATGAATCCCACTTATTAATCCTGACAGGGCACCTGTGATGTGAAAACCTTTTCAGGTGACTACTAATGCCAAGAGTGTGCAAACCAGTAATCAAAGCAAAAGGAACCTAGAATATAAGACACATTTTCAGTTGTTTCACACTCTTTTGTTAAGTATATAATTCCACGTGGTAATTCATAGTTTTGATGCCTTCAGTGTAAATTTAAAATTTTTATAGTCATGAAAATACAGAAAAACTCTTTGAATGAGAAGGTGTGTGCAAACTTTCGGTCTGTGCTGTACATATAACAATATTCATCCTGGTTGAGTGGTGTCAAGAGTGTAATTTACTGAACTTTAGCCCCAGGCTGCAATGATGGGTTATAAGGTCTCTGCATTGAAGCTTTCTTGTTGTTCTTATGACAACCCAAAATTGTCACTGAGGCAGAAAAGTGTCAGTAGTTACACCTATTCCGACTTCCATTCGAAACCATCTTATGAACAAACCAGCAGAACCTATCCTGTATTTAACCTGAGGACTGCTGATTACACTTCCAGCATGGAAGAAAAATGCTTTCAAAGCTGTAAAATGCATAGTAACATATAAACGCATGTGTCTGGACGCCACTTGTGAATGCCACTAAGGCCGGCAGTACACGTGCCGTTTTGAATCTGTTTTTGCGCCTATCTTTTAAATAAACGCATGCGTTATTAAAAGGTGCATGCGATTTTAGAAAATGCATCTGTTTTTGACCAGTTTTAATTCAGATAATTGGTAAAACCTGTCAAAAACACATGCGTTTTCAAAACTGCTCCAGCATATGGTTTCACAAGGGGTCTGAGGATCTCATCTCGGTACCTAATGGCAGTCAGGCTACCTCTGGCGAGCACATGGAGGGTTGTGCGGCCCTTCAAAGAAATGCCACCCCGCACCATTACTCACCTACTGGCATACCGGTCTGCTGAAGGATGTTGCAGACAGATCGCTCTCTACGGCGTCTCCAGTGGTGAATTTGCCAATCTTGTTGTTCTCTAGAAAATGGCAAGCATCCTACACAGTGTTGGGCTGTGAGCACAACCTGCATCTGTGGATATCATCCTTATGGAATCGGTTTCTAATAATTTGTGCAGACACTTGCACATTTTTTGCCTGCTCATTTTGCAGGGCTCCTGTAGTGCTCATCCTGGTACTGCTTGCACAAAAGTGAAGGTAGCGGTCCTGCCGCTCGGTTATTGCCCTCCTACGGCCCCCTCCACGTCTCCTGTTGTGCCGGCCTGTCTCGTGGTAGTGCTTCCAGCCTCTGGACACTACACTGACAGAGCAGCAAACCTTCTGGCCACAGCTCGCATTGATGTGCCCTCCTGGATGAGCTGCACTATCTGAGCCAATTGTTTGGGTTTTAGAGTGCATCTCATGCTACCACGAGTGTTAAAGCACCACCAACATTCAAAATGGACCAAAACATCTGCCAGAAAGTATTGGTACTGAGAAGTGGTCTGCGGTCCCCACCTGCAGAACCGTTCCTTTATTGTTTGTGTCTTGCTAATTGCCTGTGAAATTGATTCTAATCAACGTTGCTTCCTAAGTGGAGAGTTTTAGTTCATAGAAGTTTGATTTACTGTGTTATATTGTGTTGTTAAAGTATTTTTTTGAGCAGTGTATATTAAAAAGCTTTGTAACAGTAAAATAGTTTTCTGCTCCCTGCCCCCACTGGTCCATTGATGTATTTGTTGTCTGGTTTGTTGTACTGTTGTTACTATGTGGCGGTAGTACAATATACTGCATTACATAAGCTGCTGCTCTATGTAGTGTGTTTGGAGTTACATGACTTCTGTTCTGCTCATTGTTTTTCCCGTTGGTAGTGGTGAACATCAGGCATATCTTCTGGCAGATACATTTTGTGGAGGGTCACTGCTACTCTCTAGGGATACAGCATCACCTATTGCCCATGGACTCTCATTTTACAGTATCTACCTTACAGACTAGTATGGAAAACTATGGGTCAGTCCCGTCAGAGTGATTCACAAAGACGATCATGCCTGGTGTGGGGCTGCAGGGCGGCTAGCTTATATGAGAGCTGATTCACCCTGATGGGAAGGATTTATTTAACACTGGTTCCTTGAATAAAGCCACATAATTTCCCTGAGGTTGGATCCAAAGAGAGGCGATATATGATGGAAACCTTGCCACGAGGCATACATCTGGAGGCTTAGTTTTTGGGAGTAGAGATGATCAGACCCATAGTTTTAGTTTAGTGTTTGGACGGGCAACCCGGACATATTGTCGGATTGGCGCCAAACAGGCGATCCGGAAATATTGACGACCCTTGCAAGTAGCCATGGCTAATAGCCTTCATTTGTCCATTTTGTGTGATTGGCTTTTCAGCGCCAATCCGGCAATATTGCAGGTAGCCGGGCAATTCTGCTTCTTTGTTTCAGAGAGTGTGGGGTCTTCAGATAATAAAATATTCAAATATATAATCTACTAAGGAAATGACAACGCCATTTCGACTTCTTCTTTTTACTTCTTCATTCCATCTCGAGCTTGACATGAATAGAAAGTACCGTGTCCTGCCTAATATCGCCCAGTATTTCCCCCTCCTGTTGCATTCTCTGAGGCCTTTGACAAATACAAGTAGAATTGGTTTTACATTTTCTTATTAGATTTGCTCTTAGCGACTTGACACGGGCGGAAAATCAACAAATGTCATAAAATGGATGTGTGCGTGTGTTTGGCGAGGAGTCTGGTCTCCTGCTAGAGACATTATTATGTAAAGCAAATATCGGCTCCTGAGCGTTTCCCGTCATTGGAGTTTGACTACCTCTTTATAGCTGCACCTTGATCAGAGCCATTACAGCCCGACGGGAAATCAATCGCCTCCGCTGGCTGCCAGCCATTCTGCCATTACCGCCAGGCCGGCATTGAACCAGTCTACTTCATATACTTAAGCAGTAAAGTAGCACAGTCCTTGCCGTGTAAGCTGGTAACAGACGTTACTGGTGACCTATATACATTAACCCCTTAACGCTGAAGCCACTTTTCACCTTCCTGACACAGCCCATTTTTTCAAATCTGCCCTGTGTCACTACAAGTGGTTATAACTTCGGAACACTTTAACATATCCAAGTGATTTTAAAATTGTTTTCTCGTGACACTTTGTACTTCATGTTAGTTGAAAAATTTTGGTGGTATGTTTTGCATTTATTTATGAGAAAATCAGATATTTGGTGAATTCTTGGAAAAATTCTTGATTTTCGAACTTCAAAATGTTCTACTTTTTCCACACATAGTCATAACACCATTTTTGTAGGATGTTATGGGGCTTTGAACGTTAGGTGCGATTTTTCACATTTTCATAAAAAACCCTAAATCCTGCTATTGAGGGACCTGCTCAGGTTTCAAATCACTTTGAGAGACCTAAATAATAGTAAAACCCCATAAATTACCCCATTATAGAAACTACACCCCTCAACGTACGTGAAACAACTTTTATGAAGTTTGTTAACCCTTGTTAACCCTCTGATCGCGGGTGTTAGAGGCAGGTGTCGGCTATAATATATAGCTGACACCCGCAGCTTCTGGCGCCGGCTCCGTTCAGGAGCCGGTGCCAGAAGCATGATGTAATAGTACTGCATTTTGCGGGAATGCACCTCCCGCGATGCAGTACTATTACGTCAAATGTCGGGAAGGGGTTAAAGAGATTTTCCCGTTTCAGCAAATACATGTTATTCTTTAGTCGCATTTTTCAATATACTTTTTGTATAAATTCCACACTGCTTTCTCCATCTCTGCTTGCTGTAATTCTGTAGAGAACTTCAATGTTTACTTCCATTGGATAAATACTGGTCTTTGGTAATGTGATGTCACACAAGTGAACAAACAGGCTTTAAACCCCTTTAATTTTAATCCTTTCCTTGGAAAAATTGTGGGACACAAAGTGCAGTTGTAGGAGAACATGTGCACACAAGAGATTACACAGCTATCATATAAGCTTGCGTTTCTTCACAAAGTCTGACATTTCACAAGACGCTATCTGTAGGGTCCAGGCAATCTGTAGGGCTGCTGTGTATGCTACTTTCACTTGGAGAAGACTCTAATGGGTCGTGGCCCACAGACCCGGACTGTAATATCAGAGGTCAATTACTGTTTAGTTCTGCTCTACCTGTGAATACTTAAAAATCTTATATTCACCTCCTCCGGTGCTCCTGTTGTCCCATGATGTCACCCGTCACTGCCATGCTTATGTTTGTCTGGAGGCCGGTGCTGCTTTCCTGACCATCTGCTACAACATCGATTACAATGTGTACCAGGCGACTGGCAGTAGTCGGGAAGGAAAACCCGGCCTGTAAACAAACAGGGGCCGGGCAGTGACGTGTGGTGCGGAGGGACAACAGGAATGTCGAAATAAGTGAGTACAGAGTAAAATTTTTATCATTTTTACAGCATCCACTCCCTCCCACATGTCTGATATACATTTATTAAAAAAAAAAAACAACCCCTTTTAATAGTTTAAAAATAGCACAAAAGGGATGTGTCATTTTTCTGTTATTATTAACGGAATCAAAATGGTAGGTTACTTTCTGTACACTGAAGTTAATGGTGAACGCAAGGAGGCTGGAGAACCTTGAGGGACATGTATTAATGGGTCGTTTTGACCACTGTGGGGTAGAACTCACCAGTCTGAAGGCGCAGTCACACGTTCCGCTTGCGCACAGGGGTTATGAACGCAACGCTAGCAGAACTTGTGACCGCAGCCTAAGCGCTGTTAACATGAATGTGTACAGCCCGTGTATATGTGCCGTATATTGGCACGACTGCACTCAGAGCAGAGGACGGGAGTCCCTGCATTATATAGAATTTCCCTCTGCTGGCCAAACAGCCGCCCCGGAACAATATTAACTATTACAGCTGGGTGTTTGGCTTTGCTTGTGCCCATCCCATTTACTTCAAACGATAATTAAGAAGTATAATAGCAGTAAGAGTGAATGTAAACGGGGGAACTCCCAGCACTCCCTGTGACGGTTAAAAGCCGCGCACATAGGATAAATCTACTAGAAACGCAATCTATATATAAGGAAAGGCTGTTTGGGATTAAAGGGGTTGTCCAGGTCTCTAGATGTTGTTTTTTAGATACGGTTTGGGACCTTTAAAAATAATAAAGAGCATATTCTCGCCTCTCTACACACTCCCTTTCACTTGCATTACTACCAGTCACTGCAGAGTCTTAGTATACAGAAACTATCAGTGCTGTCCCTATCACAGCCGCGCGCCTGCTAAAGCCTGAAACTTATGCTGTATCATGGGCAGTCCGCTCTTACACAGAGCTGTGTGTATGAGCCCATAGAAATACATGGAGCTGTGTGCTATACAACGGCTAGCACACAAGTAACGTTCATGTTAATGAGGCCTTAATGTAGGAGTAAGTTGTCCCGATAAGAAACAACCTGTTATTATACACTGCAATTTATCATTCTTACACTAGATGGCGATGTTTATACTTAAATTGATCCTTTTTTTCCCTCTGTATAGTTTTTACTAGAATTCTAGTGATTTTAGCATTTTTTCTTCTAATACTTATTTAAAGTGCTCTGTATAAACCGTTCTACACCAAAAAATGTGTTTTATTAGTAACTGCTCACTAAACTGGATCTTTTTCTTCCGTTTTTTCTAGGAATTGGTAAAACTTCAACACTTGTTGGTGGTTTTCACACAAATTTAGGAAAGGAATCTCGAGCCCAAACGCTACAAAATGGTAAGTAGAACCTCGCTTCTGTTTCATTGATGTTTGTCACCTTCTTTATTTTTATGTTGATGATCAGGGACAGGGGAACCCCATACCTAACCTCTCAGATGCTACAGTGTTGGAGTTCTCTCCAGTGTTATGTAGCACTGTGCAAAAGTTTTAAGCAGCTGTTGTTGCAAAGTAAGAATACTTTCAAAACTAGAATCGTTCATTTATGAAAGGATGCATTAGATTTGGTCCCTTTTTAATCCCTCTTTAGCAACATCTAACTATTAGATATGATAATTGCCTCCTGTGACCTCAATGAGTGAAGGTGATCTTTTGCTAGTCTAAAAAAAAATCCTAATATTATAAATTTATAAATAATATATATTTTATAAAAAATATAAAGTTTAAAACAGTAAATATTTTGAAATCCTCCCCCCTTTTCACCAAAACAGAAATGGAAATAAACACACATAATTATGAACATGTTAGTTGCCACATTCTGAAAAGGTGGATCTTTAAGAATATGAAAATTATTATAAGTGGAGAACACACATGGACAAAAAAAATCCAGACATTTTTTTTCTGTTTTGCACCCATCAAAATAGAATAAAATGTGATGAAAAGGCTGTACAGTTCCAAAAATGGTATCCATGAAAACGTCAGCTCGTCCCACAAAACTGATACAGGCGGTCCCCTACTTAAGAACACCTGACTTACAGACGACCCCTAGTTACAAACGGACCTCTGCTAATTGTTAAGTTACTGTACTTTAGTCCCAGGCTACAATAAACAGCTGTAACCTAATTAAATGTGTCTGTAATTAACATTTATGGTTATTTCTGGTTCTTATGACAACTTAACATTTTTAAAATCAAATTGTCGCAGAGACCAAAAAAAAAAATTAGCTGGGGTTACAATTATAAAATATACAGTTCCGACTTACATACAAATTCAACTTGAGAAAAAACCTACAGACCCTATCTTGTATGTAACCCCGGGACTGCCTGTACTTTGTACAGCTCTGAAGTTATAGGCGTCAGAATGAGGTGAAACTGCAATGCCCCCGCCCTCAAGTTTTACATTTCAAAGTTATTAAAACATAACAAAAAACATATAAATTTAACTCTGTGATTGCACTGACCCCAAATTAAAGGTGAGTGCTGTTAATGCAAAGTCTGTAAGAAAATGGTACACTTGCTTTTTATTTTGTCAATTTTACTGTATTTTGGAATTTTTCCCAAAATGGCTTCAGTGAGAAATCACTGATTTGAAAAAAAAATGCCAATGTGACCCTTAGGATGATGCCACACGTGGCGTTTTTGGTCTGTATTTAAGCATGCGTTTTTACTGTTTACAATGTGTTTGGAAGCTTTGAACTTATTTATCTATTAAGATTAACAGGTTCTAAGCAGCCAAACGCATGGTAAACGAGCAAAAACGGATGCGTTTTTAAACGGATTGAAAACAAAGCATGCTTAAAAACAGACCAGAAACGCCACGTGTGGCATCACCCTTACAGTGTGAGGTTGAGCAATTTTATTAACTGACACCCTTGATAAATTGCTTAAACCCTGCCACTTTTGATAACTGGAGTAAGTGATGTGAACAAGCAAAAAGTCATAACATTTTTGCGCAAATAAGCCTAAAAAGTCACAAATGTCCTACTTTGAGAACTACACATAGACAAACCCCCAGCGAAAATGAAAAGTCACTACCAATTAGTGGTCGTATCTGATATATTTATATATTGCATTCAGGGTTGCCCAATTAAGGTTATTCGATTAGTTTGCTCTTTCAGTTGGTCACAATTCTGGTTCAGGGGTATGGAGGTAACATTGGAGAGGACAAAAGGACTTGGTGGACATGGTGGTACTGACAAATAATTAACCAGAAGACTAGGACACAAGTAATATGATGTCAGGACGTGGTAGTCACCCAGTAGTTTTTGTGACTTTTTAAGTATGTGCAGTAAAATGGCCATTTAACCCCATAGCGCAATAAGACGTACCTGTACGTTTTATTGCGCATGGGGTAGTATGAAGAGGGTTCACGGGCTGAGCCCTCTTCATACACACCGGGTGCTTGCTTCACAATGAAGCAAGCACCCGTCGCTAACACCCGCGATCGGTGCTTGTACCGATCGCGGGTGTTAACCCTTTCATCGCCGCCGGCAAAGCTGCCGGCGGAATTAACGAGCCGGCAGCGTGTGAGCGCCGCCATCTTGGCTCTGATCGGCGCTCCCCGTGACGTCATCGGGGAGCGGCGATCCGTTGCCATGACAGCCTCGGATCACACAATGATCCGAGGCTATCATGTTTTAGGCCATCTATTACAATGTGCGATCTGTACATTGTAATAGATGGTGTGCAAAATCCCCATATACTGCCATACTGTAGTATGGCAGTATATGGTAGGATCAATCAGACAACCTAGGGTTAAAGTACCCTAGGGAGTCTGAAAAATAGTAAAAAATTTTAATAAAAAAAAATAAAAAATTATATTAAAAAAACCTTAAAAATCAAATCATCCCCCTTTCCCTAGAACTGATATAAATATAAATAAACAGTAAAAATCATAAACACATTAGGTATCGCCGCGTCCGAAAATGCCCGATCTATCAAAATATAATAATTTTTTTTTTACTGCGTTTAACCCCGTAACGGAAAATAGTGACCAAAGTCGCATATGGCATTTTTTTGCCATTTTGAAAAATATAAAAAATTCAATAAAAAGTGATCAAAAGGTCGTACAATTCTAAAAATAAAAGCATTGAAAACGTCATCAAAAGTTGCAAAAATGACACCACCCACAGCTCCATACACCAAAGTATGAAAAAGTTATTAGCGCAAGAAGACGGCAAAATGAAGAATTTTTTTTTTTGTACAGGAGGTTTTAATTTTTGTAAATGTATGAAAACATTATAAAACCTATACAAATTTGATATCCATGTGATCGTATTGACCCAATGAAGAAATTAGACATGTCATTTGGAGCGCACAGTGAAAGACGTAAAATCCAACCCCACAAGAAAACGGCGCAAATGCATTTTTTCACCATTTTCACTGCATTCAGAATTTTTTTCCCGCTTCCCAGTATATGGCATAGACAATTAAATGCCATCACTATGAAGTGCAATTTGTTACGCAGAAAACAAGCCATCACACAGCTCTCTACATGGAAAAATAAAAAAGTTATTTGATTTTTGAAGGTGGGGTGTGATAATCACTTGTTTTTCAGTTGAAATCTATTGGGGAGATTTTTCATCAAGTTTCTGAAGTAAAACTGTTCTAGTTGCCTATGGAAACCAATCAGAGCTCAGCTTTCATTTCATTAACAGCTGTGGGGAAATGAAAGCTGAGACCTGATTGGTTGCCATGCTTAACTAGAACAGATCTGCTGAGACTTGTGATAAATCTCTCCTTATATGTTCATTCTTCAGTACAAAAAAAAACATAAGCATTATTCTGTAGGTTAGTGTGATTAAGGAGACACAGAATATGTCATTTTTTAAAAAATTTTAGTTAAAAATAATACCTTTTCAACTTCTTGATTCTGATGCCATTTTCAGTTTTTTTTACTTCGTTCCTTTCAAAAGCCGTAATTTTTTAAATTTTGTTCCATTCACAGAGATGTAGGATGGCTTGTTTTCTGCTTAACAATTTGTACTACCAAGTGACATTTATTTATTTTTTGCGTTTCTGTTTTTTACTCCCCTCATTCAAAAAGCTATAACTTTTTGTCCTTTTTCGTTTACAGGGATGTGTTAGGGCTTGTTATCTGCGGGACAAATTGTACTTTTTAGTGGCCCCATTAAATATTCCATGAAATGTACTGGAAAACTGGGAAAATTCTGAGGCCTATAACTTTTTATACTTTGGTGTATTGACCTATGAAAGGTTTGTGCTGTTGTTTTAATTTACATCAATTTGGGACCTATATGACTGTTTGACCATTTTTATTCAAATATTTATGGATGAAAAAAAATGGTGAAAAACTGGTGATTTGGACACTTGCTGCTATTTTTATGT
Source organism: Engystomops pustulosus (assembly GCF_040894005.1). Classification (NCBI taxonomy): domain Eukaryota; kingdom Metazoa; phylum Chordata; class Amphibia; order Anura; family Leptodactylidae; genus Engystomops; species Engystomops pustulosus. The sequence goes on from NC_092417.1 coordinate 50,454,430, forward strand.
TGTTCATGCCCAGGAATAATCTTTATATTTTGTTCGAACGGGCATTGCAGGACATGGCGATATCTGACATGTTTATGATTGTCCTAGGGTAAGGGGGGCGATTTATATTTGTGTATTTCTTTACATTTTTGTTTTTAATTTCAGACACTAAGGTGCTTTAACACTGCAGGGTCTGATCACTCATGCTATATATTGCAATACGACTGTATTGTAGAATGTAGTAAATTTACTACCAATCTCTAATAGCCGTTAGTCTAGTAGAGAGCAGTATCCATGGCAGGCCTATGAGGCTTTATGAGACTGTAAGCTGTCATGGTAGCCGATAGGTGGCCTCCGATGACGTCAAGATGTGCAAAGGGGTTAATATCCCATGCCATCTACTCAGAAGCTGGAAAAATTTCTATTGCAGTGAGCCCTCTCCATAGCTGCATATTGCATGTACATCTCGGTGAAGATTGTTGCTCCCCGTGACGTCATTAGGGAACGGCGATCGGATTCGCACATTGTAATGTATGGGGAGGAAAATCCCCATTTTGTATGGCCGTGGTATGGTAGGATATTGTAGTATGGCAGGTATATGGTAGGATCAATCAGACAACCTAGGGCAGTGATGGCAAACCTATGGCACGGGTGCCAGAAGTGGCCCTCAGAGCCCTTTCTGTGGGCACTTGGGCCATCGCCCCAGCACACCAGACAGGACTTAAAGAATCTTTCTGCAGTTGCAAGCAACTTGCTTTCAGACATATTTTGATACTTGCTTCTCTTCTTAGAACTGTAGGAAGAGGGAGAATGAGTAGACAGGACCAAATTATCTTTGGAGGACCTCCTGCTGGCCCCACCATTCTCTGTGTACAGAGGGACACTGGAAAGCAGCTAAAATGATGCAAATTTTCCCTCCTTCTTTCTACTGTGTTGCTGTCTTCAGGAGGCCAATCTGATTGAAAGTTGTTGAAGAACAGGGAGCAATAACTTACTGCTTTAATTTATGGTTGGCACTTTGCGATAAATAAGGGGGGCTTGGGTTGCAGTTTAGGCACTCGGTCGCTAAAAGGTTCGCCATCACTGACCTAAAAAATAGTAAAAATAAAAAAAGAAGTTTTAAAAAAGTTGTATTAAAAAAACCTAAAAATTCAAATCACCCCCTTTCCCTAGAAGTCATATAAATATAAACCTTAAAAATCATAAACACTTTATGTATCCCCACGTCCGAAAAAGTCTGATCTGTCAAAATATAATAAGTTTTTCACTGATCAAAAGGTTGTACAGTCCTGAAAAATGTAGCATTGAAAACGTCCTCAAAAGTCGCAAGGAATGACACCACCCACAGCTCCGTACACCAAAGTATGGAAAAGTTATTAGCGTCAGAAGATAAACTCGATAAAAAAAAATTGTAATTTTTGTAAATGTATGAAAACATTATAAAACCTATACGAATTTGTTATCCCCGTGATCACACAGACCCAAAGAATAATGTAGACATGTCATTTGGGGCGCACAGTGAATACCGTAAAATCCAAGCCCTCAACAAAACAGTGCAAATGCGTTTTCTCACCAATTTCACTGCATTTGGAATTTTTTTCCTGCTTCCCAGTACATGGCATGGAATATTAAATACCATCAATATGAAGTGCAATTTGTTATACAAAAAACAAGCACTCACACAGCTCTTTACGTGTGTAAAAAAAAAAAAAAAATTATAGATTTTTGATGGTGTGGGAGTGAAAAGCAGATGGAAGGGGAGCTGCCTGGGCCGTCTGAATGGGGAGTACTGAGTTTATTTATTTTTAATATACTCGAATATAAGCCGAGTGGGGAATTTTCAGCACGAAATTTGTGCTGAAAAACTCGTCTTATACTCAAGTATATACGGTAGGTTTTAGGGGTGCATTTACTTTTTATTCAGTTTTATTGCTAAATTTTGCAGGTTGTGATTGTCTTAAATTTTCTAGCTATTTAGATATTTAGTTATTTCAGTTTTAGTGATATTATGATTTATTCATGTGAAAATATGACTGAGGTATCTCTGAACTGTGGAAGATGTGGAAGTAAATATTTTCTGTTTGGAGGTCATTGTTTTCCATCAAAGTCAGATTTTATGTATCTTTTATAAAAAGTTACAGTTTGAATCAAAATTGCGTGAAGACGCCTATGTCTATAAACTCTTTTATGCAATTTTAAAAATGGTGCAAGTGTCTGCTTTCAGATAATAAATGGTTTCTTGGGGTTTAATATAATTATTTTAGCTGTAATTTCGGTTTTATTTGTAAACATCAAAATTTTAAAACTTGCTCTGGCCAATAATGCGACCAAATTATTTAGAAAAATGCCTGGCAGTGAAAGGGTCGATACATAAAAAAATAAACTGATAAACTGCAGTATTATTGTATTGCAGTATAATGTGAAGTTGTTCCTTCTTAACCCCTTGAGGACGCAGTTTTTTCGTTCATTTTCGCTTTCCACCTTCAAAAATCTATAAATTTAAAATTTTCCAGAGTTGTGTGAGAGCTTATTTTCTGCGTGACAAATTTTACTTCTTAATGACGTTCTCTATTATTCCATGCCGTGTACTGGGAAGCTGGAAAAAAATTCCAAATGTGGTAAAATTGGCAAAAAAACACATATTGCGCAACTTTCTTGTGGGCTAAGTTTCTAGGACTTTCACAGTGCGCTCCAAACAACACCTCTGCTTTATTCTTTGGCTCGGTACGATCATGGTGATATCAAATTTATACAGGTTTTATTGTGTTTTAAATAATAAAAAATTAAACGAATATGTACCAAAAATAAACTATCTTTACTAATAACTTTTGTATAGAGCGGTGTGTGTTTTTTTTTTTTTTTTTGCTAAATAAGACGATGTTTTCATTGCTACCATTTTGAAGGACTGTGGGACATTTTTTTTTTTTAAAACCGAAAACATTTATTTATGCTTTGAAACACAGAGAGAAACAGTTACATTGACATATTCCACGTAGTGATATACCATAACATTGTGAAATATACATTATACACACATAAAGACTGTGCAACATTTTTAATTTTCTTTTTTACATTTTTCATGTGGTGTAAAAGTTAGCGTTTCGGGCACTATTTTCCATGATGGGGTTCAGCCAGTTGAAGAAATTCCTGTTGCTTTTGATGGGTCATGTAATCAGAAAGTAGTGGGTGGATGTGTGTGTGTGGCCACCAGGGGGCACTCTGCTCTTTCTAAACCCTAGTGCCTCCATGTGACATCCCTCTTGCTTCAGCGATGCAGCTGAATGTGTGAGCCCTGGATGACTGAGCACTGAAGTTGCTGTGTACTTGCCATATTTCCCGTCTCTTGGTGGTTTCTCTGAGGCTGAGCGACTGCAGGGTCTTATCATTTGCCTCCTCAGCAGATTTCTCCTTCCAGCAGTTATAAGTGAATGGCTGCCCTTGTATACTGATTATAGGGCAGGACATGGTAGGAAGGAGCATTGCTGCACCACACAGCCAGATCTTATGCTGACAGACTATTACAGGACAATACACTTGGCTCATTTACATTGGGATCAGCCCGCTCCTGTTACCAAACTCACTGTGTATTGTCTGCAATTAACCTATAAGCAGACTATTGACTATTGTGTGCTGCCAAAACCTATACACAACCTATAATAATAATAATAGAAAACTGGAGAGAGGCTGAACGTATACTGGCAGGGCATGGGGTGTCCTTTTTGCCTCCTATTTGTACAGTGTACATCACATCAAACATGAAACACAAGATGGATTTATACATATATGCTCAGCGGAGGCCATAAAAGGCCATGGGGGACAGATGCAGTGTATTGCATCTATCCCCAGCCTTCGCTGAGTGTAGGTTTTGAGAGGTCCCCTGTGATATAACTCGTATAAGGACAGTGACATCACTTGGGGAAACCCCCTGAATGTCGGCCGCAGCCAATCACTCTCCGGTTGCTGACTATGTTCACTCCTCCCCCCCTTTTTTTTTTGTGGGGGGGAGGGGTGAGGAGGGTGAAATAGTACAACATATTTCTACCACGTACAGATACCATTTAACTGTAAAAAATGCACAGGCTTTTAACTTTAGAAAAGCAATTGCCACAAATATTTTGCAAGTGTTACACTATTCTATGCTGGCCATAGCCTAGCAGATTTATTATCCGCACCAGTGAAGTGGCACAACTACAAGTCTTCTGGAAGCACACAACATATCTAAACTGGTATAGACACAATCATACCTATCCAAAATCAACACCAAAAAACACAATTAAATTAAAGTCTCTTGATGGCAGATTGTTTTTGGATACGTATGATTGGATTGTTTGGATGACCTCCTTGACCTGCATTATTTTGTTTCCACACAAGAAAGTCAGACTATTTCTACTTAATTTTATGGTCCTGCAAATGATAGTGCAGGTTCATTTCTGCTGCAACATGTTACGATTAGTTAAAATCTCCTCCACTGTGCTGATTCTGCAAAACTGGATGGCAAATCTTTATCATATCTGACCCCTGCAGACACTCTGAAATCTACGATGTGATTGGATAGATATATAATGTACAACATGCAATTATAAACACCAGTGAATATATAACTGATACCTACCATCAGATGGACTCGGAGATCGCGAGGGACTCACAGGGGCCGGTGTCAGTCCGAGCTAAGTTACTCCCCCAGAAAACCACTTTGGTGGGCACCTGTAAATAAGAAATTGAAAAAAATAAAATGACCTTAATCCCACAAAGATAAATGAAATAAATTTAGCGGTGTCATCCCCAGTCCACTCTGTTGTGGTTTGGGGCTGGCATCGGCCGCTCTGTGGGGGAAGCCTGTGGCCGGCATCAGCCCCAGGCCGCTCTGTGGAGGGCATCTAGGGTCAGCGTCAGCCCCGGGCCGCTGTGTAGAGGCGTCTGGGACCGGCGTCAATCCCGGCCTGCTTTGTGGAGGGCGTCTGGGGCTGGCGGCAGTCCCCGTCCGCTGCGTGTTGAGGGGGCGCCTGGGGCCAGCGGCAGTCCCAGGCCGGTGTATGGAGGGCGTCTGGGGCCGGCATCCGTCCTGGGCCGCTGTGAGGAGGGCGTCTGGGGCCGGCGGCAGTCTCGGGCCGGTGTGTGGAGGGTGTCTGGGGCCGGCAGCAGTCCCGGGTTGCTATGTGGAGCGCGTCTGGGGCCCGGCATCAGTCCCGGGCCGCTGTGTGGAGGGCGTCTGGGGCCGACGTCATACTCCTCCTCGTCTGAAATTACGCCTCAAAAATGGTGAAAGGAGTATTATTATCCTTCTGGAGAAATGTTAGTGCAACCTGAGGGTGGACAGATGGTAGGTGTGTGGACCTGATCCTCTTCAAGCTGATCCTGGAAGTGTTCTTATTATGTTCAGGAACAGCGCAATATACAAGAAAAAGCGTTTTTTAAATATATGCAGTTTAACCGGAGGTCTTCTGGTTTACGTCACCTGAGCTCCTCCCTGTACCCGCAAGTTTTAATTTATGCACATCTGCTCTGTCATAGTCCCGCCTAATAGCCAGGGCATGGAGACAGCGGGCTGTAGCTCTCTCCAAGCCGAGAGGCGCTCAGATGCTAATCTGCATATTTTTAAAAACCTCTCTTCCTTGAATATTGCACCGTTCCAGAGCATAACAAAAACACTTCTAGGATGGGCTAAAGAAGATGAGCAGCTCTACACATCTACCATCAGTCAAACCGATGGTAGATTTCCTTTAACAAAATGACAGTCTTTGACTTGTGCTACTTAGACAGATACTCAGAGAAGTTTCTTTATTCCATTGTACATGAAACAATGGGGCTGATACCAGACCCCAGAAATCTGGATCTCACATATACGCAGCACCCGCCTGATGACTTCTGCAGGCCATGTGCGGTGCAAGCAGCCTGATCTTTCTATGCCCTGTAGGTGGCATCTACACAAATAACTTAAGAGCTCAAGGAATTTCTTTTGTCCACTGCAGGATTTCTTTGTATTTGCTGGGCCCAGAAACTTACATGAGGAATGTTGAGTCAGATCCAGTTGTTGTGACTTAAAAATAGATGCTTTTAAAATTAGATTCTTTTCTTCTCTGAGCTGAGCGGTTCCCCTGCTTTGCTCTTACAAATGGCTTTCACTGGTAATCCTAGCGCAGATTATTCTCATTTTCTTTCCAATTTGAGGTGAATGCACATGTTGTGGATTAGCGCTCCTCCCCTTATAAATAGACTTTTATTGGGCTTTGTGCTGGGATTGTTCTTTGCAAGAAAATTGCACAAACTTTACTTCTCTGAAGCTTGGGGTTATGTCTACATACAATGAATGTATAGAGCATTTATGATGGGTTTAACGGTTTCTCACTTCCCCAAAAAAGTGTGGTATTACCATTTATTGCCCTGTTTTGTGTGAGATGTATATAATGTTTGTGTGTGTATATATATTATATATTTTTAGCTGTTCATTACATTTTTTTTTAGTGTTTCAGACCCTCTAGGATCTTTGAACCCAAGGGGGTCTGATCGCTCATACAATATATTGCAATACTCCTCCTGTATAATAGTAGTGAAAGACCAATGAAGCAGTCTGTGGTCTGTGACTAATAACTACTATAAACAGAAAGCTGTTGGCACTGCATTTTCCCAATCTGTCATAGCCAGCAGTAACAGATTTATGCATTTTGGGCTTCAGTAACTCTGGTCTTACCATTGCTCCTAGAGTGCCTTTATGTGCTTTAAGGAGTCACCTTGTATGATTGTTCCTTGTATGATTGCTATCCCGTGTTGGGAAAGCTGAGGTAGCTTATAATCTAGAAATATAATGCAAATATATTTCCCCTGCCAGGGTGACCGTCCTTGCATTACATTCCTATATAATACAGGGACTCCTGTCCTTTCCTCTGTATGCAGCCAAGGGACGGTGTCGCCATGCAGCACGCATACAGACTGCACATGGTCGTTATTTTTTTTCCACCCTTGTGTATCCTTAAAAGTCATTTGAATGCTTAGTTTTTTTTGATCTGTATAATGCTGGATCTCCCAGAATATAGAAGGACATCATTGTGCTCCTTTCACCATTCTTTAAAGGGAACCTGTCCTCAGCTTTTCACATATCAATCAAATGGCAGGTTCCTCTGTCTTATTACACACTGAACCCAAATCTGTTGTGTTTTTTTCTTTTCTCTTAAACATATACCTGGATTTCTGCCAGAGAGCCTTTCCAGTCATAGTATCGGTTTGAGTAGCTGACAGAGTCCTCATCTGTAACGCTTGTCTTTCTGTATGTCCTAGACCAGTGATGGCGAACCTTTAAGAGGCCGAGTGCCCAAACTGCAAACCAAAGGCGACGTTTCTAGTGCAAGGTGCCAACACAGCAATTTAGCCCAATAGTGCCACAATACCACTATACAAGAGACAAATAACACTTTGACATCATGAGGCCACCATTACAACATCATAAATAGCAGAATTCTGGTTATAAAGAGCACTATAGAAAGGCCAACATTACCAATAATAACACTATACTAGAAGCTAATATAGTGATGAATACTGTATTACTGCCTTCAGTGTCCAACTGGTGTACCTTGGGCCCACCAGAGAAAAATTTTGGGGGGCTCCTGTAGCTCCATGTATGGCTGTGTACTGCGACTGTTTCTCCATGTATGGCTGTGTACTGCGGCTGTAGCTCCATGTATGGCTGTGTACTGCGGCTGTAGCTCCATGTATGGCTGTGTACTGCGTCTGTAGCTCCATGTTTAACTGTGTACTGCAGCTGTAGCTCCATGTTTGACTCTGTACTGCGGCTGTAGCGCCATGTATGGCTGTATACTGCAGCTGTAGCTCCATGTATGACTCTGTACCGCGCCTGTAGCTCCGTGTATGGCTGTGTACTGCGCCTGTAGCTCCGTGTATGGCTGTGTACTGCGGCTGTAGCTCCATGTATCACTCTGTACTGCGGCTGTAGCTCCATGTATGGCTGTATACTGCGGCTGTAGCTCCATGTATGGCTGTGTACTGCGGCTGTAGCTCCATGTATGGCTGTGTACTGAGGCTGTAGCTCCACGTATGGCTGTGTACTGCGGCTGTAGCTCCACGTATGGCTGTGTACTGCGGCTGTAGCTCCACGTATGGCTGTGTACTGCGGCTGTAGCTCCACGTATGGCTGTGTACTGCGGCTGTAGCTCCACGTATGGCTGTGTACTGCGGCTGTAGCTCCACGTATGGCTGTGTACTGCGGCTGTAGCTCCACGTATGGCTGTGTACTGCGGCTGTAGCTCCACGTATGGCTGTGTACTGCGGCTGTAGCTCCACGTATGGCTGTGTACTGCGGCTGTAGCTCCACGTATGGCTGTGTACTGCGGCTGTAGCTCCACGTATGGCTGTGTACTGCGGCTGTAGCTCCACGTATGGCTGTGTACTGCGGCTGTAGCTCCACGTATGGCTGTGTACTGCGGCTGTAGCTCCACGTATGGCTGTGTACTGCGGCTGTAGCTCCACGTATGGCTGTGTACTGCGGCTGTAGCTCCACGTATGGCTGTGTACTGCGGCTGTAGCTCCACGTATGGCTGTGTACTGTGGCTGTAGCTCTTTACGTAAAAGTTTTATTTTCTCCGAAAATAACATACACAAGACAGGAGAAATGCTGCAGCATTGTGAGTTTAGGGGTAATACCCAGTCCCTCCAGTAGCCAGTATAGAGCCAGGGCCTCACCCCCACCTCAGTATAGAGCCAGGGCCTCACCCCCCACCCCAGGATAGAAATAGGGCCTCACCCCCCCCCCCACCCCAGGATAGAAATAGGGCCTCACCCCCCCCCCCACCCCAGGATAGAAATAGGGCCTCACCCCCCCCCCACCCCAGGATAGAAATAGGGCCTCCCCCCCCCCCCCACCCCAAGATAGAAATAGGGCCTCACCCCCCCCCCCCCACCCCAGGATAGAAATAGGGCCTCACCCCCCCACCCCAGGATAGAAATAGGGCCTCACCCCCCACCCCAATATAGACAGACAAACACAGAGGGCCTTACCAAGTGTCGGCGAGGATGCGGTGACATCACCGCCACAGCACAGGAGCAGGTATCGGGCGCCGGGACCCCGCAGGCAGCAGGACGAGGCTAAGTAGATGTCGGCGCGCTGGGATCCTGCGACTCCGCATGCAGCGGGACGGGGCTAAGTAGATGTCGGCGCACTGGGACCCCGCGACTCCGCAGGCAGCAGGCCGGGGCCGCGCAGACATCGGCGCGCTGGGACCACGGGACTCCACAGGCAGCGCGCCGTGAACGAGCAGGCAGCGGGACGCCGGGGCTGCGCAGGCAGTAGAGCGCTGTGACCCGGCAGGCATCGGAGTGCAACGGGGCCGCGCAGGTATCGGAGCGCAGGTACCCAGCAGGTGTCGGTGCCCACTTTGATGGGATTGGGGAGATGGTACGCGTGCCAGCAGAGAGGGCTCTGCGTGCCCTCTCTGGCACGCGTGCCATAGGTTCGCCTCCTCTGTCCTAGACACATAGTTGGATGCGTTGTGGAGTTGAAATCTTGCCCATGCACACATTTTAAAACTTGATGGTTTTTTTTTTGTTTTGTTTTTTTGACCAAATTTGGGTAAGTGTCTAGAAAGCTACAGGAACCTGTCATTAGGTTGATGTGTCAAAACCTTCTGACATGTTCCCTTTAAATGGTGGCATGAAGTGCAACATTCCTAAAGATCCGTATGAATGGACGCCCCCCGGACACTCGTTCTACTTCCTTACAAAATCTGTGAGAAATGTGTGTATAGAACGTCAGAAGAAGTTTTATAAAATGTCAGCATGTTCTTTTCTTCCTGACCTTGGGAGGGGGAATGGATACTGCCAAATGTTAGTTGTGCCCAAAGTTATTTGTGTCTGTATAGAAATATTTTCCATGGGTTGTTGCTGGGAATCAGTTTTGCAGCTCGGCCGATCCTGTTTTTAGTATCTTAACATCTTCAACTGTTGCGCGCTGTAAATGTTATGGAATTTGTGCAGAACTATATTTAGAGGAATAAAATGTTACATTGTAGCAGATGTATACAAGACATGTCCTCCTAGTGACCACCCTGCATTGTGCTGTACATTCATTACTTGTCTACATTGGTGGTTATGTGCTCATTTTATCTATCCATACACATCTAACCTAGTCAACCCTTGTTGTCCTCACCCACATCCATTGCCGGAGGCAAAGACAACCTGCATGTACCTCACTGCCTAATGTGGACGATGACTTATATCCTGTCATGGCAAAGTGCAGGCAGAGGCACGACCCCATGTTAGTGTTTCTAGTCTCCGTGCATGGATGGCTTGCGTTTGTAGCTGTAGTGATGCACTACCATTGCCTTCAGTTAACCTTGCCTTAAAGGGGAAATCCATCAAAATGGTCTATAGATACACATGAATGTCAAAGCCCTTAGGCACCCCTCTGAGATGTCTGCTATTTATTTCAATGTGTCAGATTATCCTTTAACCAGTGCTGAAAGGTTTGCAGTGGTGGTCACAAATCTCACTTTGGACTCCCATTTTAATTATCAATATCTGCAGCATTGACTAAAGCTACAAATAATATAAAAAATGCATAAACTGGCACAAAAATAAAAACCTGCGTTGACTTTTTCAGTTATTGCTATTTAAAGGAAATCACTGTGACACTGGTAATCTTAGATTTCTCATTCATATTCTCCTTCCTTCTAAAATTTACTTTTAAAATTGTGCTAATGAACCAGAATGGCCATAGGGGGTGTTACCAGAGCTCCTTTGTGCTATAGCTTCGCTGGCTTTTACACTATGCAGGAGCAATTCTCCCTCCCACTGTGTGCTGAAACTTCCTCTTCTACAGCAAGATTACATAAGGCAGAGGGAGGGAGAAGTGCTGTTAGAACAGTGTAACAGCCTGTGAAGCTACAGCACCCTGTGGAGCACTCCATGATCATTAGCATAATTTTTAAAGTTGATTTTAGAAGAAAGGAGGCCACGGATAACAAATATAAGAAGATTACCACAGTCACAGTGCCTGGATCTATGAGTAAGTGTCCCTGGTTTATCATGATACATTTCCTTTAAGGTAAAATGTGCCTCATAAAAGATAAATGTGATGGAGACGCTTCATGACTTGAGCCTTACAATTCAGGAAATGAAATGCAGTTTCATTTTCCAGGCTCATGGATAGTGCCGCACAGTAAATGACATTGATGGAGAAGGATGGTTTAACTGGAAAGCCAAACGCCCAAAAGGTTGTCTTGGAGGTGTTACTAATCGCATAGTCATATTGTCTGGAAACACTTTAACCTTTGACTCATGTCCTCAGGACAAGACTTCCAGGCAGCGCTGATCACATCCAGTCTAGCGTATTGTTATGTCTGTCCTCCCTCTACAAGCCGCCTCTTACGTGTGTATAGACAGGGTCACAACGTGTACAATCATTATTCTGTGGTTTACAGTTTTCTCTCATTTCATCCCATTTTGTATCTAGGGCAAGTGATTAAAATACAATTTTTAGAGTATTTTGCCGCATATTACTCAGTTAAGCATTTGTTTATTGTCAAATCCTTCCTGTTCTGCCCACCCTATTATATCTACTGCCAAATTCTAGGTAAAAACCACAACTACTCTATATGGGAGTCACTTTACCCTGGCTAAAACCAGATGCGCTAGTGAATTTGGTAATTTTACATACATAGATTGCTGTGCTTGTATTACACATACACCACACACTTGCATCTTTGACTGTTTCTGGGGCTGAAAGGAAATCTACCATCAAAATCTATCCTGATAAACCAGGGACACTTACTCTTAGACCCAGGCACCGTGACTGTGGTAATCTTCTTATATTTATTATCCATGACCTTCTTCCTTCTAAAATCAACTTTTTAAATTATGCTAATAAGGGCTCCTGGGTTTTTTTTTTTAATCAAAGCACCTCTGTGCAGTTCTCTTCCCAGCTCTCTCCCCCTCCCCCTCCCCCTCTGCTGTGCCTGATGTAATGTCAGTGCAGCAGAGGAAATTTCAGCACGAGGGAGAGGGGAAGTGCTCCTGCTCAGTGTAACATCTTGTGAAGATACTGCACAGACAGGCTCTGGTTATGCCCTTTTGGATTATTGGCATAATTTTAGCAGATTATCACAGTCACCGTTCCTTGGTCTAAGTGTCCCTAGTTTATCATGGTAGATTTGCTTTTACAATCTTATCCTACTGTGGAAGAAGGGCAAGGAGAGGCTCCTGCCTCAGCCAGTTGTCTTACAGCAAGTCACAAGATTGTAAGAGGAGGTGTAGGAGACATGGCTGATCTGTCAGTGTTTTAATTTTCCTGTAAATGAATATAATAATGCACAAATAAACCTACAAGTCATGCAGAGTGAATTGTTTGTCCAGGACAGTGCTTCCTAAAATTTCCCAAGGCTAATGAACTACTTGAGGAAGGCTCAATAGCTGAAACGTGCGTCAGGTCCCGGGTGTGGCGTGTTTTATAGGAACTACTTTTGGTTTGGAGACCTCCACTGCCCGATACGATAATGTCCTGGTAACGTCACCGCTATCGGGCCTCTTGTTCTGCTTTCCACCTGTATCCAGGCCTCTACGCTGCTCCTTCCAGTCACGTTGTAGTTGAGTGTGTTCCTGGGGCTGGTTGTGTTCATGTATATGGGCTGATTATATAACTTTCTGGGAGATAAACTGCTTCGGTTCCTCTGTATTCACAGCTTCACGGCAGTAAAACTTTACAAGCTGCTGCTACCTTGGCAATACTGGCAATTTTTTTTTCTCTCTAGTCAAAAAAAGCTTGACCGTGCAGAGCGAGATTTCACACGTAAAGCTAAAAGACTGCAAAATGCCAACCCAGTAACCATTAGGTGACAGTAATCAAGTTCTGAGGTGTAGGGTGTATTCATAGACCTCTATGGGTTCCCAATGTAACTCCCGACACTTGTGGAGGACACTAAAGTTTTGTGATGTTTGTTGTGTGTATGGAGACTAAGATCTTGAGTTATTGTTTCATTTCTAGGAAAGCCTCACAATGATGTAAAGCAGCTGATGCCCTCTTCCTTTATCTTCTAGGAAAGAGACAGATCCATAATTTGGGAGTCCAGCTCCAACTCAACAAACACTGTTTGGACACCGCTTTCAACTTCTTCAAGATGGCGGTGAGCAAGCACCTGACCCGCGGTAGGAAGATGACGCACGTTATAGCGGCCTGTCTCTACCTGGTCTGTAGGACAGAAGGGACTCCTCGTATCCTTTATACGGAGCATTAGTGTGATGGCGTCCGCCACCCCCGTGAGCTATAAATGCCTTATTAAGCCGCTACCTGTCAGAGTAAATATTGAACACTACCTGTTACTTCTCACTTCTTGGTATTTTTACATTAAGTCTTGCAGTTTATTTTTTTTCTTACTGGAGCTGGAAAATCCGGTCTCCCGAGACTCGTGTTGTTACATAGAGATGTAGGAGGCAGCTATTTTAGTATCGCTGTGTGGAGACTGTTCTCGGCTCCCCCGTTACTATGTATCTGCATGAGGTATCTAAGGGCACCGGCCAAGAAAACCCTGGCTGCTGCAGTCCCTTGCGCTACCTGATTTGTCAGATAATCGGATTAGCTGCGCCAGTGAATTGTCCATGTCATGGCGCACCGTGTCACGGACCTCTTGTAGAGCTGGACCCTTTGTCTGGTAGGGGTTTCTTGTGGAGCTGAGTGGATTGGCACCACAGAAACTCCTCGCTCATATAGTCCTCACAGTGTAATAAAGAGACTTATTCTTTTAGCTGTTTTGATGTATGTTGTGTGTTTATTCATCAGTATGACTGGTCCTTAGGATTGTGGGACAGAAAAAAGGTTTGATCTGTAAAGTGCTGCAAAATATGATGGCGCCATATAAATAAAGATGAATTCTTATTTTATTCTTCTACATTAATAATACTGATGCATTTGTATGGTTCATGGACTCATGTAATCCAGTGTAAATCCTGCAAAGATTTTTGGTGTTGAGTTTCTGCAGAGAAATTTGGGGAAAAAAACCACAAAATATTTTATCATTAACTAGTGTTTCACGGTGTCAGGCGTCCTCTATTTTCTAATTCATCACCTGAATGTTGGTTAAATCAAATGGACCATAAGTGAATTCTAGATCTTATCCAATATAGAAACACTGAGTCTTTGCTATTCACCTTCCCACTACTCTTTGGCAAAGTGATAAAGAGCTGACCAGAAAGCTACCATCACAATAGGTCATTATAAACCAGGGAGACTTGCTCATAGATGTGAACACTATGGTAATCTTATATTTGTTATCCATGGTCTCCTTCCTTCTAAAATCAACTTTTAAAATTATGTTAATGACTCTAAGGGGGTTGTTACCAAAGCCACTCTGTTCTCTCGCTTCATAGGCTGTTACACTGTACAGGAGAATTTTCTCCTCCCTCTACGTGATGTAATTTCCCTGCAGAAGAGGAAGTTTCCGCACATAGTGGGAGAGGAAAGAGCTACTTGCACACTGTGACAGCCTGTGTATTTGCAGCACATAGGGGCTCTGGTAACAATGCCAGAGGCCTTCTGGCTCATAAGCATAATGTTAAATATTGACCCCCACCTCCTCCAGCCATTTTTGGGCAGGAATGACAGGTATAAGGAATGAGGTATATGAGATTTCTGAACCCGGGGGCTTTACTTTACATATCAAGAGAGTTGTGCAGAACATTTAATAGATGTATATTGGTATATAACCCAATATCCTGCCTCTTACACACATTACAAAAAGCATAAGGAAAAGTGTCCAACCCCTTTAAGGGTCTGTTGAGGCATCATTATTGTGCTACTAAAAATCAACTTTTATTATGGATATTTTAGCAGCTTTTTAAATGCAATTCACCACAATCTAGCATCTGGCAGCAGAGGTCAGAGCGCCTGTAAGTGTCCTCCGGCTGTATGTACCTTGCAGGGAGACTCCACTGCTCACACAAATGCTGAATTGGCAGCGCTGAGCATGGAAATGGAAAAGCTGCTTGGCAGCAGTGAGTCTATGCCCGGCCTCCTGGCAGCCTGCATTAGTAACCAGATTTATCCAGGTAATATCTTCCTATATAATGTGATGTTGGTTTCCCAGTATTGGCATAGAGTTTAGCTTGTCCAGGGCGCTGACTTGTTATATGCTGGGTTTCCCACTGAGGTGCAGGGTTTGTTTTTTCGGCAGTCACGTCTTCTCGCCCCGTCCTCCTCTCTACATTCCCAGCCTCATTTAGCTTGTCTTGATATATTGCATTAAATTTTCCCCTAAGCAACAAAGCGTTTACATGTCTCTGTGCAATTACTTTACATAAATCTTCCTGCTGATTTAACCATTTGCAGCTCGCAGGCCCGGCTGTCACCAGCAGCAGCTTGCATGTATGGAGGCAGCGCATTACCTTTCTTGTACCTTTCAGGACATCTGTCACTACAGCTGCGCCAGAAGGAGAGGCCGCTCATCCATTACATGACATTGTTTTCTGGCTTTTTGAAGGTTTATTGGATTGCATCTCCTCACCTGCTTTAGCCGGGAACCAGTTGTTTTGTAGACAGAATTAATAGTGATAATAGAAAACATCATGGCACACCTCTGGGGCGCCTTAGTATTACACCCCTTACATGCCGGAGCATTTTTTCTATAGTGCTGCTCCAGATTTTACATTATTTGTAATCGCCTTCTGTATAAATTGAGCTTCTAGTAGTCAAACCAAACAACCGTTTTTGTAAACAGAGGGAAAGACCGAGCATGCGGTACAGTGCCACACCGTATCGTTACTGGGTACCATAGTTGTCTATGGGGACATATATCGCCGGATATACGTCCCTTCAACAGCTGTGTAAAAGCGGCCTAAGGGTGAAGACACACTTGGCGTTTTTAGGCCGTTTTTAGTTAGTGCGGTTTCAGATCGTTAAAAACGCATGCGTTTTTGACCAGTTTGGATTAAGATAATTGGTCAAACCTGTCAAAAACGCATGCGTTTTTAACAATCTGAAAACGCCCAAAAACGGCCTAAAAACGCCACGTGTGTCTTCACCCTTAATGGTAAGTTTGCATCAATCAATAGTGCCGGTGATAATAATAAACTTTGCAATATGTTTCTGTTTTCTGAAAAAGTTCAGTTTTATGTCCTTTTTTCAGAGACAGCTGAAGCATAAAGTAAACAAATGATGTCTCTAGCGACCTATACCTTTATCCATGGTCTCTGGATAGCCTAATCCCCTTACAGAGATGATTCATCAAGAGAAATATTTTCTAGCTATAGAAAGAGTTAATCATTAACCTCCTTATCTATCTGACCAATCATACATCTTGTATTTTGTCACTGTAATATACATAGAAACAAGTGATTAATAGTGAAATTATCTGTCTCTAGTAAGAACAAGGTTTGTTTTATAGGTTTGTTCTTTTTAGCATTTCATTTGCATTGCATTAGACACCCAGGTAAGGAGGGAGAGAACATACAAGCTCAGTGATTTTATTCCAGGTCCCCAGTGCTGTAAGGCTACAACGATAACCCCTGAGGCACCTTGCTGGCTACATGATACACAATTAACACATTGGGAAGCAACACTCCACTGTCAGCTGTAGCAAATGGCTTGTAGGTTTGCAGTCTTGTCTACAATTATTTTATTTTTTCCTTTTGTTTTCCTTTTTCAGAATCTTTCCTCCCATCAGAGCGTTGGTTATCTGTAGTGTCTGGAGGAGAGAAATGTGAATTGTGTAGCGTCAGATCAATGGCATTAGATTAGACCAAGAATGACCTGCATTGCTCCTCGCCCCCTGTTTATTGCAGAAACCTCCTCTCTCCCTCTCCCCCCCCCAGTTTCAGATATGGCACTCTGTTTCGTGTAAAGACTGCCCGGAGAATTGCGGTGGGGATTTATGCATCACCTTAGCAGAGACCACTTGTTTTACATTCTCCATTTCAGAGGTTTAATAAAAGCCATTTCGGTGCAATTGTGCAGAGATGGGCTTTGCAATTGAAATTAGATTGGAGGGGTTCCTGACTTTTTCACAGCTGAACATATTTTCGTAGACTCGAGGGAAATAAAAAAAAAAAATCTAGATCAAACACTAGCGCTGTTTTATATTTATTGTGATGTCATATTCATGTTAAGTCTGAGGAGCATCTCTCGCTTTATTGGTTAAGAAGAAAGCTGTTCATACAATATTCACATTTATTAGTAGCTCAGTCCTATTGAGTAGCTTTACCATGCTCTGCCCCTATACAATGTATGGCGTTGTGATGACTGACATGCATAGCCTTGGCTTCTTGATGTATGCATTTATAACCCACTTCTACTTGAAACACGTATACCACGTATGAAATAAAGTATCAGTTTTGCTTATACCATTGTGGGGTGATGTACTAATAGTGCCGTATCAGCAGTTATTTTTATCCGGTTCTCTGCATGTCATTTAGTTTTTTTAAGCCCGGTAAAACCCTATAGACCAAACAGCTTAAAAAATGGTATCTTGCATCAGGACTTGCCTTATACTTTAAACCTGTTGACCATTGGCAGATTTGTTGGGTTCAGCGATTCTAGGTTCCTGTTGGTAAATTCTGCTTGCACACTGACAGAGCTTGTTGGAGCAAACTTGCTTTTGGGTAACTTGTCATTAGTTGCAGGAAAGTCCCTTACCCCTGTAAACTTTTTACAATTAAAAAAAAACAAACTTTGAAGCTATTTTTGTTTTGCAGAAATTAATAGTGTAGGTGATGCTTTACTTTATAAAGTAGATTATAAAGTAAAGCAACTTTTTTAAACCATTTTTTTCTCCTTCTTTCTCCTGTATTGAGCTTTGTATTTGAAAGCCTCTGTCTATTTCTGACAGATAAGGAGGCTAACTCTTTCCATATGTAGAGAATATTTCCCTATAATTCAGCTCTGAGGATATTAGATTATCCAGGGACTGTCTGTAAAGAGTTAAGTCATTGGACACTTTAACAGGATCTTTTATCTCTGAGCTATCACATTTCCACAAATGCAGCTAATGACATGTTCTCATAGAGCCCTAATAACTGACACCCTTCTTTTAGCTAAAAATTGTTTCTCTTAATCCCCATTAAAAGCAACTTTATCTTATATTACCTGACATCAGAGGGGGCTTGTCCTGCTTGGAAAGCCCCTCCCATCTACTCCCACCCCATGTCCCATTCCTCCTCTCAGCATGTCATGTGACCACAGTGATGTCATCTAAGGTCCTTTACCCAGTTAGGTTCCCAGACAGGTCTCACTACTAGGACATGCTGCTCTGTGGAACATTGAGAGATAGCTCTGCTACATCGGTGGGCAATTTATGATGGGACCAGGGTGATGTCATCTAAGGTCCTTTACCCAGTTACATTTGCAACATCTACCCCATGTATGCATCTGATCACATGAAATCATGGCAGCCCCCATAGAGGCTGCCGTGGTTTCATGTGCTCAGATACATATATGGGTCGATGTTGCAAATATAACTGGGTAAAGGACCTTAGATGACATCACCCTGGTCCCATCATAAATTGCCCACCGATGTAGCAGAGCTATCTCTCAATGTTCCACACAGCAGCATGTCCTAGCAGTGAGACCTCCCAATCAGGAACAAGGAGTAATGGACTCACATCAAGTGAGTTGCATATAAGATGATAAACTAATTTTTTAACATTGCAGCCAGGACAATGCTTATTAATCATAGTTTTAATGGAGTGTTTGTTTTGGGTGGGTTCATTTAAATGGTAGGTTCCCTGTAAGTTATTGGGTTATCTGAACCTGGACAGTGTCTCTTAGAGCTTCCTAGTTCTATGATTGATTTCCAGTAGATTCTGGCTGATATTTTATGTCTGCTTTTAGAATCTTTATCACTTTTCCTTTTTTTTTTCCATGGCCGTCACAGTTCTTTACCCATTTTCCTGGGCAGTAGCATGGTGTATCTGCTAGGATTTTAGGATATAAAAGTAATTTCCCATGAGCCAAGCCCAGGTTTTACGATAAGTTTTAGTTTTGCCCTGAGGAACCACACGTTACAAACTAATGAACTGGATCGTGGATAGTAACGTGAAATTGGTAGGAAAGTCCAGCAGCTGATATTGTCAGTGAACCCAACCCTCTGTTTCAAGGTTGCGGCCTGGGCCCATCTGTTAATTCTCTTGGCATGGGGAGTGTCCAGCTTCACCCTGAAATAATTTTAAGAGACAAGTGTGTAGTTGGTCTAAGCAGCTGGAATTTGCCGATAAGGAAAAATAATATACATAGAACATCTCACCATACGACTAATATGTATGATATACTGGAGAGAAGCCCTAAAACAATCTTTTAATGATGCATAATTAAAGTCTCCAGAAATCTCCCATCTACAGAGAGAGATGCTGCAACCCTACACCATCAAGTTAATTGGCAGGGGGTCACAGTACAACGTACGGCTTATGGAGAGCTGCTGTATCTGGATCTGTGCAATTCCAGCACCGTGAGGTGGAGTTTCTCCTGGCGCTGTAATATGGGGAAAAGATAGGACATGTCCTATCTGTTCCTCGGGTATGGAGCGGTACGGTGCCGCACGTGTGCTCCACCATACCGCTCCCTGCGCCCATTGCTGACCTATGGGGGACGTATATACTTTCCCCAATGGTTGTGTGAATGTAGCCTAAGGGTGATTTCCACACATGATGTTTTGAACCTGTTTTTGGTCAGTTTTTAAGCAGTCCGTTATTTGAAAACGCATCCGTTTTTGACCAATTATCTTAATTAAAACTGGACAAAAACAGATGCATTTTCAAAAAAACGCATGCTTTTTCAACGCATGTGTTTTTTAACAGACTGCTTAAAAACGGACCAAAAACGGGTTTAAAACGCCATGTGTGGTATCACCCTAAGACACACACTGACAGATGGAGGCATTCCTTTTGCCTCAGTCTGCACAGTATATGTTAGATATGGATATTGCATGCTGCGTCTTTCCATCCTTCCCTCTCTAGCTGAGCAATGCATATGCTCAGCGGAGCCTGTTGGAGACTGAGGGGCATATGCAGGAGTACTACATCCCCTACCTGGCCTTTGCTAAGCGTATGCCCAGGGAGGACCCCAGTTAAGTCACTGTATATATAAGAACAGTGACGTTCAGGGAAATGCCCTGAATATCCACAGCTGCCAAAATTCATTCTGAACCCCCCACACCACCCTCAAATTCCCATCCTTCTACAGGGGGGAGGAGGAGGAACCAGTGGACAGATCCCACCATATTAATTTGCCCTTGCCATACGTTATAACAATAGGTTGGAGATCCTCCCAAAATATCCGTACAACATATGACAAAAACGCTATGCTGACCGAGCCTTCATGGTACCGTTTACTATTCGTTGGCCCTGAGTGCATGCATGTAGGTGCATATTGTCCATTATATGGTTTATAAGGGTCAAACACTGAAAGATAAGCCACTTCCATTATGTATTGAGATAACATAGACAAGCTGTGTCAGGCTATTTCAGTGTAGTTTCCACTGTATTTTAAGGTAACGTTGGGCAGTTATGTTATCCAACAAATATTTAAAGTATTCATTGTGAGTAAGTGGAAGAGTCCCCAGGACAGCTTAGACAGCGTTATCTGCAATGTCCATCAAGTCATCATCCCGGGTGCTGAGCACTTGTACAAATACAGCCAGGCGCAGACAAAACATCATCATTTCCTTGTGGTTTCTCTATCACCTCTTGCCCCCCCCCAAAAAAACCCCAATACTTTGGAATGCTTGCTGTTAGTGATTAGTGACGCAATACTATACCTAGAATATAATGACCATACAGCCAGTGCCCATATATTGGGTGCACATGCATGTGAAATACAGGCAGTCCCCGGGTTACGTACAAGATAGGGTCTGTAGGTTTGTTCTTAAGTTGAATTTGTATGTAAGTCGGAATTGTATATTTTATAATTGTAGCTCCAGACAATTTTTTTTTTTTGCCCCAGTGACAATTGGAGTTAAATTTTTTTTGATGTAATTGGACCAAGGATTATCAATAAAGCTTCATTACAGACACCTGACAGTTGATCATTGCAGTCTGGGACTATAGTAAAGCCTCCAGAGAGCTTTACCAGAGGTCACAGTGGGCAGAGGGGTCCGTCTGTAACTATGAGTCGTCTGTAAGTCGGGTGTCCTTAAGTAGGGGACCGCCTGTACATGTTAAAAAAAACCTATGAGTGACAGAGCGCTTTTTGCCAATAATTCTGCTTTTGTGGAAATATTCTTCCTTTGGTGGAAAAAGTGGGTACCACCAAAGGCACATTCCCAGGGGGCTTAACAAAGTAAACCTTAGGAACCTATCTTTTTTTTATTCAGAAATGAATACAAATGAAAATAGTAAATGTTGTATGTAGTATACTTCATTAAGTGCCTTTTTTCTGATTCTTTCTCCCCCAGTGAGCAGTGTATTTTAAAAGCCTTCTGTGCTCTGTCCATTGCAGACAGATAAGGAAGCTAGTGATTAACTCTTTCCATACCTAATAAGAAGGTTTACCATTATCTTCTGCAGTATTCGTTTATGCAAAAATTTTGTTGCACTTTAAAATCTGACTAAAATAAATGAGATTACTGGTGATTTTTTTTCCCCCTGTAAAAGATGTTTGTAAACATGCGGGGGTCACTGAGATGTGAAAGGTCAGGATTAGCTGTTGTTTTCCAGTCTGCTTGGACATACACTCACAATTACTGGTGACAGGAGGGATAACAGTGTTGCAGATTAACCTGCTGATAACATTGAGGAGCCATTCATAGGATGTTTTTTGTCCTTGGATTGAAAATCTCAAGGATGGTATCAAAATGACTGCAATGCCTGATGCTACAGAAGAGGTGACTGGGATTTTATTCTGCAAGCTAAGCTATATTCATAGAAAAATAAAAGCCTCTTCTTTCATTATTTAGCATTTTGCCATGATAACTTTATGGAGACGTTTTGAAGTCGGTGCCTTGTATCAGCTATAACATGGGATTCTTCCAAGGACAAGAGTGGTGCAAAAATAAACTTTTTTTATTCTTGACTTATACTTTTTTTTATTTTTCACTACATTCCTAGGGGGCATCCTGCCATGCAGATATCTTGCTATATTTAGTAGTGTGGTTTCCATAAACACATGGAACAATTTTATTGAAACATGCATGTGACTAAATGGTTATCCTCCTGGTCCATACAAGTTTGTTCTTTGTTTGGTTGTTTCAAAACTAAGTGAAGGGGAAATATTCTTCTGCATTGTCTGATATAAAGATTATATGTGTAATGCATCTTATGTCCTTTAGGAGATGTTTGTCCTCACTTCCTGACCTTACTTGGGATGGTTTTACATAGCACCTTCCATAACCCATAGTAGGCTTCCCCTTAAAGGGAACCTACCACCACGATTCTACCTATAAAGGTAGATCGGGTGGTAGGTGGATGTAAGGGACGTGAGGAGAGCTCTTTTTAGAGCTAATCCTCACGTCCCCGCTAACTTTTAATAAACTTTATTCCCCTAACATGTAAATTTAGTTATGCGGCTACTGGGGCGTGGAGTAGCCGGGCACGAGGCTACACAGCGCGGCTACTCCACGCCCCAGTAGCCACGTTACTCCTCCTACCCTGTGTGTTCGGCCGACATGCGCAGAAAGCAGCTGAGCAGCCACAGCTCCGAGGCCGGAGCTACTGCGCATGCGCAGAACTCCGGCTTGTCGGATGCCGCGCGCTGAACACACAGGGTAGGAGGAGTAACGTGGCTACTGGGGCGTGGAGTAGCCGCGCTGTGTAGCCTCGTGCCCGGCTACTCCACGCCCCAGTAGCCGCATAACTAAATTTACATGTTAGGGGAATAAAGTTTATTAAAAGTTAGCGGGGACGTGAGGATTAGCTCTAAAAAGAGCTCTCCTAACGTCCCTTACATCCACCTACCACCCGATCTACCTTTATAGGTAGAATCGTGGTGGTAGGTGCCCTTTAAAAGCCTGCGACTACTCTTCTTGGCTGGCATGAAAGGGTTTTGTTTGTTCATCTCCTGCCTTGCCTTTTCTCATCACTTCTTGTAGAAGAAAAGTGCAGTTCCTGACACTTGAGCCAAACTAAAATGGGAACAATATATAACCTTTCAAGGAAACCTATGATTTGATTTGATGCATTATTTGAAGTAAACCTACATTGAGAATGCTGTAGCTACACTGATGCAGGATCATTTTTTGGTTAATCCCTGAACTGAGAGGTTTTGATGATAAAACAATTATAAAATTATGATAATGAAGCTGTCTCACTTCTGTGTCTGGCTCAGCACTTCTCCTAGCACATTAGTTATTCACTGCTTGGATGATGTAATCCCTGGGTTGTGCCTGAAGGCAGAATAATCAATTGCTGCACCATCCCCCAGCTGCTGTGTATGACTGATCCAGCTCAGGTTGATTAGTCATGTCTTGACAAATCAGTCTTGTAATGACAAGCTCCATGTGTAATGTGTTTATGTAGGCAGCCAGCCTGACCAAGCTTTCCCAAGGTCCTGAATGTTATAATTGTTTTTTTTTTCAGCAAAGCCACTCAGCTCAGGTCAGCCCAAGATATGATCCTGCATCAGTGTAGCTACAGCATTCTCAATGTATGTTTGCTTCATACTGCATGAAATCAAATAATAGGTTTCCTATAACAGGAGGGAGCAGCAGTTGTGGCCATACAAAGCTGCAAACAGAGTTTGGTAGCAGCCCTGGAGTTTTATGCAGTCAAAGCTTTGTGTGTGTGTGTTGACAGTTGTAGTCTTTGTATTCCAGGATTGTAGCTGGACTTGGAGCACTGCAGTGTACTAGTGTGTGAGATCTCTTCACTGAACACAGGACAGCCCCTCCTCCTCTGAGAGCAGTAGCAGGTTTTTGTTGGATATTAAAACAGAGATGAGGGGTTTTAATGCAGAGGCTTAAAGGGGTTGTCCACTTTCAGCAAATAATTGATATGGTTTGCGTAATGAAAAGTTATATAATTTTTTGATATACTTTCTGTATCAATTCCTTACCATTTTCTAGATCTCTGTTTGCTGTCCTTCTATAGAAAGCTTCTCTGTTTATATCCAGTGGATAGAAATGTGTCATGTGATGGTCATGAAGGTGCATGAGCCGATATTATCACAGACACTAATGATACTAATGGCTCATGCACCTGCATGTCCATCACATGACACATTTCTATCCACTGGATATAAACAGAGAATCTTTCTATAGAAGGACAGCAAGCAGAGATCTTGAATGCGGTGAAGAATTGATGCAGAAAGTATATTGGAAAATTGTTTTTGTGAACTTTTGCTCACACAAACAATATCAGTTATTTTCGGGAAGTGGACAACTCCTTTAAGCACTGGAGACAACTCCGGTGCTCCATGTCCAGCTACAATCGTGGAATCTAAATGTATCTTTTTTCAGACCTGCTGCTATTAACAACACAATAAGGTTATGATGTTTCTACCTAACAATGTCTGAAGGTTTTAGGGTCCCCATTGCTGTTGGATTCCCTTGAACCAGACAGTATCTGTTTAGGTTCCAGACATCTGCCCGTTTACATTGAGTCATTACACTGTCTACTGCTTTCTCTCTATAGTATAGAAATTTCCTTCGTGTATATTTGCATCTCCTCGAGGCTCTTCTTGTTTTGCCTTAAACGTCTTCATCACAATTAAGATTGTAATCAGTATCTTGTGAGCAGTCTGTATGGAGACGGCAGATGTTGTTGTGCCACCAGTCCATACCTCCCTACTGGGGGGAGGGGGAGCCGGGGACGTCCATCCTCTTTACATACGTGCTGTCGTATGGGAGTTCTGCTATATGAAAAGGAACGAGATGAATATTTATAACTTGGATGAAAGTCAAACAAAAGTATTATAGGGATGCCAAGTGACATCAAATAATCAAATATGTAAATCTAAGCCGTGGGATGAGATAAAGGAGCATTTGGTGGAGATGTGAGAGTAAAATTTGCATTCAGGCTGTTTTCTTTTATTAAAAAATATATGCACATATCTGTATGACTATCCTTACACACAGCGCTATGAAACCATCATTATTTTGTCTTTCTGCGGTGACTGCTACTAATGTGTATATGGAGTATATACAACCTGGAGAGTCCCACGTGATGTCATCCCTAGAGATCTGCTCCGGCCGCGTGACTTGAACATATTGCCGGCCGAACAGCCTATCTGCTAAATTGATGCCCCTAGCAACTAGCCATGGTTAGAATTGACCATCCCCCTGGCCTATCGTAGCCATGGCTTGTTGCTAGGGGCATCAATTTACCAGATTGGCTTTTTTTGTCGGCAATATGTCGCACCCAGAATGTGATTTTCGGGTCTGCTCATCTCTAGTCATTTCTAAAGGAGCACTGTATGTAGCAGTGGGGGATTAACAGAACGAGTTATAGGAAAGACCAGAGCAAGTAGGTAACATATAGGTAATGAAAGAGTTTGGGATGATTTAAATACGTGTGGGGCACATTCTTTCATATAGACCTGACAAAGCAAACGCAAAACGCATAGTCCTTTCCAAGATTTTAAGGCGCCTATTTTTTATATAGTTCATGGTTTTAAACTGTGTGTATTGAATCCAGGAACCTTTCTTCTTTTTTTTTTTTACGATAAGTGGTACGTTTAATATTTTGGGCCAGCGCCTTGATAGCTCTCTTATAAAGAACCGCTGGGATCAGCAGTACTCCCTCATGAAGAACGAGTCACGGTTATGTTATTTATATCATTTCTTGCTCTCTACAAATAACCGCTGTAGCAGTTTCATGTTTACACTACAATATTGAGCTTCCAGTCAGGTGATTCACACCCAATTATTTGCTTGATATGAACATTTAACATTTCTCCATGGTCTCTCCATTGAACTGGCTAGAAAGTATAGGAATCATCAGGACAATTCCTACTAACCCCTCTGTAGGCCTTAGTACAGGGGAGTATGAATTGGAAGATATTTAGGTGGACTTCAGGCTACTCATAGGGAGTGTCTGTATAACAAGGAGGTTATTAGGGAACATTTTTAAGTATTCGCAGTGCAAACAGAGAGCTTATAAGAGGAAAGTGTGAGCTTGTACTCCTCGACAAAATAAAGATGAAGTCAGCAACATGGATGAGGCCCACACAATGAGGTCACAACCTGCAGAGAGTGCCCTCCTGACCCTGTCACCGGCCTCTAATGACCTTAATCCCTCCTCCTTTCCAGGGAAAGTCTCCTCTAGAGGTCATACCCCATGTTTTGCTAACCCAGCAGCTACCAGCTGAGTACACGCATGAAAACATTTCCTAACTTTCTAAATGACGCCAATTCCTTTTTTTAACACTATCCGCTTAAATATAGAATTGCATTGTGTCTGTAGCAGATACAAGAATTTAATTTTAGCATAATTTTAAAAGTTGATTTTAGAAGGAATAGGCCATGGATTGCAAATATAAGAAGGTTACTACAGGCATAGTTCCTGCATCTATGAGTAAGTGGCCCTGGTATATCAGGGTTTATTTTGATGGTAGATTTAAGTCCACCATAAAGAGACTTTTGATAAGATCACTGCGTAAGCCTCCTGTAGTTTATAGCTTTCTTTTTATGACTTTATTTTGTTACCTTTCTTTGCTTCCAGTCAGTGTGTCTGCCTGGTTGCACATAACTAACTCTGTTGTTTGTGTCCCTTTAATAGGGTCCCCTGTAATGTTAGTAAAGGAAGAAAGCAAACAGTGGAGCAGTCAGTATTCTGGAACGCTGATAAAACCAATCTGTGGCTTTTTAATTAAGGAGGAAATGTCAACGAGCCAGGGCCTTCTAATAGCCTATCAGATTGTAGATTACCTGCCCAGCGTTCTGGGACGTGATTTCTCCCACAATAAAAGTGTTCATTGATGGAGCGCAGAATATAGCTGCTCTAACCGCTTGTCAGCTCGTAACAGAGCCGCTTCTGTGTGGACAACCAGCTGATCCGAGATTCAACCACCAGATATTGCTCTCTGCAAGACCTTTCTTGGCTGAGCAATAAGTGCGATGGTCTGCGGTGCATGAGACGTAAAGTTTAATAATAGGGGCTCTATGTATGGTAACCATAATACTGTATATAGATCTGCTGATGTCATCATATATATAGATGGAAATGTTTCCGGGATCTGATGCAGTGATGGCTGAAAAGAGAACAGTGTTTGGCATTTCAATGGTAAAAGTTCTAGGTTGGGGATCTCTTTAAAGATAGAAAAGTAAAGCACACAGATGCCCAGTGTGTGTTGTTCATCTTGTAGATGTTTAGCTGAGGCTCACACTTGTTTCCGGCTGGGAATAACATTGCGTAGTATAGAGAAGGGAGGACATTGTTCTTTGTACTTTATGCTATTACACGCCCTTCCTTGCCTTTCCTGTTGACACAGATCCCTGTCCTAGGCTATATACCTCGGCTGTATGTGGGAGTGCAAGGTGTTTTGGGAATTATCATTAAAGGAGTATGCCTCATATAATAGGATATCTTACCCACCCAAAAATCATGGACTAGAATTCTGGAACAGATTGTCAAAAATTATATCTGTAGTTGTATGTATTGTATATAACCTGGGCGAGCATAGCTACTAGAAAACCTGAGCCCTAAACCTGTTCTTCCATATCCTTATAGTACAGGAATATACAATTCCACATAAAATCATATATACTGAATTATATAGACCTGTGTGGTCAGTAAGAGTGTCTCTAAATCTTAGCAAGTAAATTTTCCAACCTGTACGTGATCCCTAAGGCTGTGTAATATGCACACAAACACGTATATATACGTCTTTGTATAATTTCCATTCTGCTCTATGAGGACGTATTCTATTGTAGCTGGTGGTAATGAAGACGCAGCTTCTTGTCTTTCTTCGTGTATATTTCCATAAACTCTTTCTATTCCCTAGTTATGGTGTAATATTGTACTCTCGGGTTGTCAGCTGCACATTAAATATTGGTTTTCCCATATGGATTTGTGCTATAATCTTGTCACTTTTGCATCAATCGATTCCCAGTGGCAGCTTGTAAGGATACCAGATGGGGGTGGTAGTAGTACTGCATTGCTTTGAGTAGACTATGGGACACCATGCAGCATGCGGTGTCTCCATCTGACCCTATTTACAGCAAACTCAGCGGCAGAGCCTGGCAGCGCCGGGGGGTTACAGCACTGCACCTGTCACAGTATGACCATGTAATCGTCATTTACTTCTGCTTAATACATCCACGTGTACATTATGACTAAAGATCCTTTAATATAAAAAAGGTAGAATAAAATCCAAATCCCAAAGTATTTGCTCCCAGTAGCTTCTATATAACATGCATGGACTACATTTGAGGGGGTCTACCAGCAGTCTGACCATACAAACCTACAGATACTGTTAAGCATTAGTCCTGCAGAGCTGTGTAACCATATATTTGTGTGTGCAGCAAGACATTGAAAAATGCATTTATATTCCAGGACTGTACTTGGATTTGAAGCACTGGAATGCGTCTCCTCACCCTGCTGTGATCTTTGATCTCTGCATTTAGACTTCTCCACCTTTGTGGGAGGAGCTCTACTCTGCTCAGTAAAGAGCTCACACACAGAAGAGCACCGCAGTGTCCAGCTACCATACTGGAATATGAATGCATTTTCCATAGTAGTGCTGCTACTAACACACACAAAAATATGGTTTGATCTCCAGGACTGCTGTCTGGAGCTTTGGTTAAACCTGCTGATAGACTCCCTTTAAGTGCATTTAGTATCAGGTGGAGTTGTGGGATGTATTTAATTCCAGTGTAGTAGGGTGCAGGGTAGTGTATAATACTGCTGTGAGCAGCCTTGCTACTAAACTTGGAGGTTGTATGCAGCCAAAAATGTCAGCCAATTCAGATGCTGTATTTGTGGATCTTTTAAGCATCTTTTGACATTTGTGGCATTGCTTACTGTAATTATTTAATGGAGTCCTATGACTATAGCCAATGGTTACCTCAATATATATATATATATATATATATATATATATATATATATAATGGAAAATGACAAAACAATAGCACCTACAATCTCCATTCTTATCACAGTTGTGTTCTCCTCTATATTTGTGCTGTGATGGACCCTCATGTTCAGGTCTGCCTCTTTTCCTGGTTCCTCTTCAGAAGGATCCTGGTGCGGTGGTCTAGCTGCCGTGATAAGTAGCACCCACCTCCCTACACCAGGTTTCCTTTATATCATGTAATGCAGTAGTAAATGTGTGTCCACCTTGGCTCTTAACTGAGGTGGACACAGTAAGAGCGCAGGGGGCATTCTTCAAATACAACTTTGCAAGTATTTGCAGCCAGGAGTGACCAGGGTGATGCTCTGCATGGAAAAATGTTGGGAAGGATTCAGCATTGAACTAGCACTGCAGCCCCTTTAATTTCAGGCCAGTCCTCCACTATCCTAGTGACATGCATTGTTGTATAGCCTAGGAATATTCTTTTAAGGCTTTCTTCACCCTTTCAGATAACATCAGGTCATAGCAGATTTTTCCTATTTTTCTTCCCCACCTAAAAACCGATTTACGTGAAAGATCTATTCATCAGACATGATGGAAAGACTTGATGTACTTGTAGATGTGTTGATAGTATGTCAGATGTGCAGTCAGGGAATGGAGAGGATGAGAACGCCCTTATTGACTTCCTGCACAGCTGCCCGGGCCGTTAGTCCATTTACTAATTCCACCAATTTGTGCATTGAACACTGTCTGCAGAAACGCGTTTTGAGCCCTTTTAGTAGCGATCCCGTCGTCTCTGATGTTGATGGAAAGTGCCGCAGTCCGTCTGTGCAGACAGATTACATGTGGTGTAGGCAGCTACTCATCTGGAGGGGGGGGATACATTGTCTGTCCTTTAAAAGCTTCATGAGCAGCATGAGGATTACAAAGATTATTTGTTAGGTTTAACCTGTTCATCCATGCAGCTCAGCGGCGCTCGTCTTGTGTTGTAGATAGAAACAATAGACAAGGTTCATCAGTAGTGTTGTACAGTTAGTATGTAGGTGATATGCATGACCAAATATTCTGGACTCAAAATATGTACAAGGTTGCCTGAAACCCTCCAAATTTTTCTTTTGGGATGTGTTAATCAGTCAAGCTATCTGCACGTCTGCGGGCTCAAGCTCAAGGCTGCGAGGCATCGGTGCCTGAGCGGATTGTGGAGACTTGTTTGCGGCCCAAGCAAGAACATAATATGATGAAAATATATTGATAATTTATAGACGGTATGCACAGCAAATAATCCATCCTGACACTTAAAGGATGCCTAGCATCTCCAAACATGATAATCCAGGGACACGTACTCATAGATCCAGTCACTGTGACTATGGTAATGCTCTCATATTTGTTATCCATGGACTCCTACCTTCTAATATCATCTTATATAATTATGATAATGAGCCAGAAGGGCACATGGGGTGTTAACAGAGCCCCATCCTGGCTCAAAATCAAACCTGGCTTATTGTACTTGATTTTAATAGTAAATTTCTTCCCTAGATCCTTAGGATGACTTTAGTCTAGACCAGTGGTGGCGAACCTATGGCACGGGTGGCACTCGGAGCCCTCTCTGTGTGCACCCAGGCCATCACCCAGCACAAAGGTCACCATTCAGGACTCCTCCTCCTGCAGTCACAGGCACCCCAGAACGTGCCATGTTCAGCACTATTTTAAAGTGACTTGAAGAGTAAGGGAGGAGCAAGGAGGAGTGGGCAGAACTGGATTATCATTGAAGCCCCTTCTCAGGGCCTGCAATTCATTCTGTTAAGGGGACCTTAGAGGGAAGCTTCAATAATAATCCGAACTTCTCCATCTTTCTACTGTATTGGTGTCTTCAGGACGCCAATACGTTCGAATCTGTAACACAGCAGGGAGCAATAAGTTACTTTAAATTAGCATTTGGCATTTTGTGAAAAATATGTGGCTTTTGGTTGTAGTTTGGGCACTCGGTCTCTAAGGTTCGCCATCTAGACCTTCAAGATTGGACAGTACACCCCAGCAATCAGATGGCAGGACCGTTTGGAATATTGTTGTGTGTGATACTATTCATTGCAGTAGCTTGCATTTTCCATTTTGAATTATTTGGATAGATTTTAATAATTTTTCAAACAATATGTATGTTGTTTTTTACACAGTTTTTTTTCCAAAGTGTTTGTGTTTTGTTTTGTTTGCATGCTTTCAGTGTAGAAGTTATAGTTTCCGGCTAGAATTTCTTGCTTTTTGTGATTCCACAGCTGGATGCATTGTGACTCCTTATATATGACCTTTATTGTCACCATTCATAGCAAAGTATGATCTATAGTCGATCTTGGGGGGTAAAAGCACAGAGATGGGACTGAAATGACATAGTGTTGTAATTAGAGGACGGGAAATGATCATGGATTGTGTTATTGCAAGGTCTGGGGGTGACCTTCCTCAAAGGAAACACAAGAGAAAGGTGGTAGCTGCAGGATAATGAGTTCTCCTTTTTGACAATGGAAATATCATTTCTTAGAGAAAAGTACAAGGGACACTGGAAAATGCATTTTAGATTTCTTCTTCATTGTCTTATTCGATATGATCTGTGAGTTGATTAAATGTCGACTTGGGTAACTTACTACAGCTTGTGAGCCGCCAAATTTCACCATGAGTATCCAAAGTATACATAAACCTATAAAAGGGAAAGGGCTTGTTGATGTTCACCACAGAGACAAATAATTTGGCAAAAGTTGGCAAAATTAAAAATATACATTTTTAATTAGGTCTGTTTTTTTTATTGATATAAACCATTGTGTTTACGGCCTTTCTGCACTGTTGTGTCTCCGTGCTGACCCAGTACAAGCCAGAAAAGTATGTTCCCAACTTTGTAAAATGTACTAAATCTATGATAATAAGTGTGAGGATGCTTTTTCTTTGCTATTCAATCAGCTCCAGCTACAACAAAATGATCACAGACTCCATAGTCCTGTTTTCCCGGACAAAATACCATAAAATAACATAATAAATGTGGGCATTCCTTCCAGATTTGATCTGTAGTAGAGAAGCCTCACTACTGAGCATGTACATAAAGTGCAGCACACATTCATTTCAACTAACAGGGGAATCGGTGGTGCACAAGCCACACTGACAGTCTACATGCAGTCTGTCATGCCATGAGTTGTAGTTCGCACCCTGCTGACAGTGGGCGAACTCCAATGAGCACTTCCATAACTGATAGAAGCATTCATTGTGCAGGAGGCCAGGAAGTGATGAGTGCAACTGAGAAGTTCTCACTGCTCCTGTGTCCTCTCCTGCTCCTGGTGCAGTTCTGCTTAAAACACAATGACACTCTCAGCTCTGCTACCTCACCTCATCAGTGTGCTCTGCTATAAAAAACTTTATCTGTCTTTAGCTTGTAGAGAAAGTCTCTGCATACTGCTGCTTCCCGGCAGGAAAGATCTGTGTCTGCGCTGGTCTTGTAATGGAGGGGGGAGGGCAGGAGGCAGAGAGCACTGCAGTGTGCAGACAGCAGAAGCTATTCATAGTCTGAAGCTATTCATCCATAGCGTGAAGATTTATAGTCCGATCCAGGGACAACCAAAATTGTCTACACCAGGACTGATAGAGATTGGATTATATCTGTTATATCTGTGAAATGCTGCAGTTTTGTTAATAACAGTGAATGTGTTACTTTGTTTTCCTGAGTATATTTAAGAATCTTGCCTTCATGGGAATACCCCTTTAACTCTTTACAGTCTCTGGTTAGTCTAAACTCCTTACAGAGCTAAATTTACAAGTGAAATATTGTTTAGGTATAATAGATTAAAGGGGGAGATTTACACCAGTTTTCTCTTTTGCACCACTTCCACTCCAAGTGGGCGTTAAGTGGCCGGCATTCCTACCCCGGGTCTACTCACTAGCGAAACGCTTCAACCTGAACGGTTGCTAGTTAGCATCTAATTGCTGGCATCTAATAAAGCTCCGCCAAGGAATATATATTTTATAGAAACTTATTCAAATGAAAAATTATAGATCTAAGCTTAATCCTCTTTCTGCTGTGTACAGGCCCGAGAAGACTTTAAGAAACACTGCTCACTACAAGAGAAAGAAGGGACAGAAATAATGAACAAAGCGTTTTTAACTTTATATTCATTCCGCCTTTAGGGGAGACATGGAAAGGGGCGATGTCAGACTATAAAAGAACTGTTTATAGTTCTGATACAACTCATAGATCTGTATATAATATTGTACTATTGCAGCTATTGTACTATTTTTTTTATTTTTTAATAGCAACTACAACATGTAGCCACCCATTTATAGCTGATATACAGCAGCTGGATCTTCCCATAGCTTTAACCCCAATAGAAAAAAAGTGTTTATATGAAATTTCCCCCCTAGTTTAATGTCACATTCTGGTGCCCCGCGGAGCCCATTGTTTGCCTGAAATAAACCGGCACGTAACCCTACAGAAGAGGAAGAGGGCAATGCCCCCCGCCGCTCACACATTCTATTAACCTTACACAACTTCACAGCTGATAAATCTGTCATTGTACTTATAATTTTTTTTTTTTTTTTTTTTTTAAAACCACTTAATACTTAGCAGCTGCAGTAGGTTCCTGCTTTCCTTATAATGAACATTCTGGATTTTCGGGACTCGGTGTGATCGTGCAGTTATATTGGTAAATGGACACATTTGAAGGCATAATACCTCTGTTTAGTGCGTGTCTATGAACATAGCAGCATTGAATTATACCGCTGACATGTATTGTTGCTCTCTGCATGCGGTGCACAGGAGAATAACAATTTTCACTAAATGAATCCGCCTTATTCCTTTATTTAGCTTTTTCATTCAGCTTTGCATTTTCTATACATCGTTTTTCCCTCCTACCTTTCATGTGTTATGATGCTTAGTATAAACTGTGTGAAGTCTAATATTTGCTGCTTAAGCGCCTTAGGAACAATAGGAATATCCTTTTTTGATTTTTAGAATAGTGTTTTGTGCAAATAACTAGGGCAGACTTGCTAAAAGTTAGACCGGAAAGTCCTATACAGTGTCTGATCGCCACACTGTTAGGCTGTCGGAGGACGGGAGCGTTAACCAATTGCCTAATGAATGATTACAGACTGGGATTGTCTTTGGTGGAGGTCATGTTGTCTGGTTACTTGTACTTATTTTTGAGACTTCTTCTGAAACTGAGCAGGTCTAGGGCCAGTTTTGATTTTTGCTTGCTATAGTTATAGCCCAGACAAAACCAACAGTGTCCAAACCTGAAATGAACCGCTACAAAGCATTTGTACAAGACTCTGTGCAAATAATGGTACATAGGCTGTCATCAGACGTTACCTATCTGTACAAATAGAAGGTGCGACAAAGTAACTGTGTGATATGAGGTGTTGGGACATAACATAGAGGGAAGGCGCAAACAGTGAGGTATAGTTTAATGGAAATAAACAACTGAAATAAATTTAGGGTATATTCAGACCCAGATTGGATCCTGGGTGAGAACAAGGCCAGGAAAAGGAGGTGGTAGAGGTGAGCGCTCCTCAGAGCCGGCGCCAGCACTGGGCATGCCAGGGCCCAGAGCTGCTGGGGGGCCCCACCCTGGCGCTCCTCAACCCCCCTACCTCCAGGCAGGTGGGCGCGTGTAACCAGTGACACGTGTGCTTAACGCACTGTTACCGGGAGCCATAGACTTCTACTGTGGCCGTGATCCGGCCAGTATTGGCGCAGCCAGATGAGGGCCCAATTCTGACTGCCTGAAAGACACCTTATAATGTATTATTGTAGTGTTTGCATAGGGCAGCATTATGGAAGAAAACCAGAGCGATATTACCCGGGTTGTGATAATATGAGCAGGACAAGACTCATTCTTCCTTCTGTTTTCAGAGATGATATTTGTAGATTAGTTTTGGCCGGGGTACAGATCACTGGTGCTGAGCTCATCTTTCATGCACAAGTAAGATGCACCTTTCTGTGGTTCCTTCTGCCTTTTGTTTGCAGTTCTCCTACTCTGCAAAGCATATTTCCTTTATTATCCCCTCTAGACTTTGGGCTGGCAGCCCTTCCATCCAGCCCCGCTGTCTGATGGTTCCTGTGGAGCGCTGCCATGAGGGCTATGCTCTCCGTAA
The DNA here is from genome assembly GCF_040894005.1 of Engystomops pustulosus. NCBI lineage: Eukaryota > Metazoa > Chordata > Amphibia > Anura > Leptodactylidae > Engystomops > Engystomops pustulosus. The sequence goes on from NC_092417.1 coordinate 50,489,456, forward strand.
TTGGACCTGATTATACGGGAGAGCGGCTGCCTTCTCCTCCCCGCCTGCTCGGCCTTTCAGAGCTGCGGAAAGCACTCAGCATCACACTGCTCCTTTTATTACCAGAGCCCAGTTAGAGATCACATCTAATGTCTTTGTGTAGAAATAGAAGTACAGGTGAATAAAATCTGTTGCTCCCTCAGGGCTTGACAAAGGTTGTAAAAGTCGGGAATAAAAATGACCCACAGGTGGTATTACCCTGCCGCCATCCTGGCATCCTCTGGTGGTTTCTATATCCCTTTGTTTTCGAGTTTATTGTCAGATTTGATGGTCTGGCCACCCTGAGTTACCACACCACACTACACTATATATCTGCTGCTCTATTAGGAAATGATGACAACGTGGTGTCCTGCCACAAAAAAAGAGCTATTACAGAGCTAAACTAAGACACTTTACATTTCCACTTTAATGTAGTATATTACAAAGTTTATGATTATCACCTAAAATAAAAAAAATGCTCCATAGGTTTAGCTACTCTATCCACAAGTAGTAGAAAGCCGGAGGGGAACACACATCATCTCTGTTTCCCTCTTTTTCTACAGGGACCATTACACATTCTGCAACATCAATGTGATATTATTCTGATACTAATGTTATACAAATAATATTCAAAAGTGTTCTGTAACAATGACTTGTGTGAAGCGGAAAGTCTTGGCAATTAAAGATTTTGCCACACAGTCTTGGTTACTACCATCCCTCTATTTAGTGTATACAGCGTCTGTGCGGACCTGTGCGTATACTTTGGGGAGGAAGAAGTGCAAGAAAGGGGTTTGCTTCTTGTCTAGTCTGACATAAGGCCAGTAGGAGATTTCTGATCAGAAGATGGGTGGGGGTTCTTCTGTGTTTTAGGTTTTTTGATCATTTTACGACACATGAATGTTTCCTCCGGCATTTTGTAGGTGAATGTATGACGCGGTTTATGTTATGTTGTGTCTTCTTCTTGTGACTCTAGTTTTATAACTTGGCTCCTAACTGCTAAATATTTATTTCTATACATTTAAATATTGAAAGAATTTTTTTTTCACCTATGACAGAGTATTTTTAGCAGGATAGAGGCTATTTCCAGACACTGCTCCAGACCTTCTCCATACACATTGGGGCAGGCATTTGCCCTGGCTGCTCCTGTTGTATCTCAGATTTTGTCCTGTACACTAGAGGTTTTGTTTCATTTACAGCTTGTTCACACCTCTGCTATCAGACAGGCTTAGACCTTCCAGAAGCTGCATTTACTAACCGTACCCTTCTACAGTGGGCGCCAGAGGAATGAATACGCCGGGGGTGAGAGACTAATAGCAGTAGGTGATGGTGGGGTTCAGAAGCCCCCGGATTGTGACACATTACAGGAGTTATTTTGTATTGGTCTCCACATTTTATTTTCTTTGACCTCCGAGCTTTCATCTCCTTGTGTATAAACATCAAAGATTAATTTGCGGAGGCTAATGAGCCTTTTAAAAAGCTGACTGTAAACAATTTCACCAAGCGCATTGTGCAGCGACAAGGGGGGTGGGCACGGCACAAAAGCTGCTATTCACTGCGCAGCAAAGCCACTTTACCCATGTTTGTCAAGTGTTATTGCTTGGAGGCAGGATGGCGTCTTGCTAGCTGGGGGTTATTTCGGCCTGGCCTGCGTGGCAGACGTTGTTGACACATTCACTGTGTGCACAAAAGCTTCAGGAGAGGATTCATTTGCCATGAATTGAAATACTGTGAACTGGTGGTGGATGGAAATGCAACGACCCTTCCATAATGTCATAGAGTACGATTATCTACACCAAACTTGAAGAGGTTCATACATGTCATAGTTATAGAATAGTGTCTGAGAGATGCTAATGGTGAGCCAGGAATTTTTTTGCGATTGTGAGGTTTCTTTAATCTACCTAATATAGAAGATTATGGTCAGCATGAAGTGGCTGATAGCAAGGAGATGTACCAGCATATATTGGGCACAGTATTTGACTTCTATAGCCTTTGGTTATTTAGAAATTTTTCATAGTCCTTGAAGATTTATTTTTTTTTTCTTCCACGATCATATTTTTGTTTTAATTTTTTTTCACAATTCTAATGTAAATGTTAGTACACAAAGCGCCGTATAGGTCAATGTCGGAGACATACAGGCAATGTGTGCTGCCATGTGGCGACTCCAATATGGCAAAAGTGAGCTGTCTATGAGAATGGCCATGTATAATCTATAGCACTACACAGAAATTATGGGAGATACGGCCAGGTTAAGGTGGCTGCACTGATCCATCTTCATGAACAAGAATTAAAGACTCCTTAAGACAAAGAGTGAATCTTTTTGTACAATGGTCCCGGAGAGCCACACTTGCTATGGTAAGGTGCACTCGTGTCTACAGAAAAAACTGCATTGGAGACAAGTCATGAAGTTCTGCTGCAGTTTTTACAGGTTATATCTGTATGATTAGGCAGACCTGTTACCATGAAAATAAAGTGTAAACTACAGAAGCTGAGTAGACTGATGATGGGAAATATCTGATCTCTCTATTTCACAAAGTCCTGGTAAACATGCTGCATACAGCTAAGACACTATGTACAATCTGCTTAGCTTCTCATGCTCTAAAACCTGCTACATCCCGATTGTTCATAGTGTCCTATATGTACAGTTACTCCTATTCTATAACATGCCATCTGTATATAGGACACTGTATACAATCTGCTTAGCTCCTCCTATTCTATAACATGCTTGATAGGACACTTTCTACGAACTGCTTAGTTCATCATGCTCTATAACATGCTGTCTGCCGAAAGGACACTATCTACAATCTGTTCAGTTCCTCTTGCTCTGTAACATACCACTTGCATATAGGACACTTACAATTTGCTCAGCTCCTCCTCCATTATAAAATGCTGCCTGCAGATAGGACACCTGTAGTGATGGGAATTATGGCTCTTCTTGGTGATCTGGCTCATTAGGCTCCACTCACTAGAAAAGCCGGCTCCTGAATGGCTCTCTATTAAATATATAGTAGGGAGCCGCAGGCCAGTCAGTCGCCCCACACCACTGCACTTTAAACCCAATTGTATCGGGTTAAAGGGGGCGTCGTTAGCCGGATAGGGGTGGGGTTAAGTGAGCCATCGGCTCACTGAGGAGAGCCGCCTCCCCTCGTTCACGAACAGCACATCACTTAGGCCGGCGGCACACGTGGCATTTTGAACTCGTTTTTGTGCCGGTTTAAGCAGTCAGTTAAAAGCATGTGTTTTTTTAAAACGCATCGGTTTTTGACCCGTTTTAATAAAGATAAATGGTAAAACCGGCTACGTTTTCAAAAAATGTGGTTTTTAACGGACCGCTTAAAAACGGCCCAAAAATGGGTTCAAAACGCCACTTGTGTACTTTACACTTGCAATCTGCTCTGCTCTTCCTGCTCTATAACATACAGCCTGGAGATAAGACATTAACAATCTGCAAGTCCTATTCAGATGGAATTTTGCATTATTCGTCCAACAAAATCTGCCATGTGTGAATACACGGTAAGACTTTCATTTGCATTTTCATCTAATGTGATGGTCAAACGGCAGAGTTGCCAGTGGAATAAAGGCTGTGGCTGGTGAAGAGTTAAACACTCAGTAGTCTGCAGTAATCTGGCTGCATGTTTAGCAGTAGCGGAGGCTCCACATTACCTGCTGTGAGGGCAGCGCTGATTAATGAGTCCTCCCCATACACTGCAGCCTGGGAGAGTTTCATTTGCCAGGGCCTGTGATTTATGACACCTGTTTGCTATCTCCCTGGGTTTGGAGGAGGGCACCCGTCTCCTCCACTGTCTCTCTCCCCTCAGACTCTGTGTAATGTGTCTGAAGGGAGTAAGCATGATTCACATCCTTAAATTGCCCAAGCAGCTTGAGTCAGCCTTCCCCTCCAGTGGCTCCCTGCACTCTTCTGCATTGATCCTCCTCCCTCTGCTCTTCATAAAACCTTCACTATGAGAGAGAGTTTAATGGGCGACACTGTTCTGGTATTATAATGAGGAAATATGGACATTTCAAAGCCGCTCTCCAAGGCTTATTTGTCTCTGTATAAGCATTTTCCCTACTAGTGGTTTTGGTGCTTCTACAGTAATCATTGTATATTTGCTGTGATAAAGATTGACCTCGTAGAGACCCCCATCTTGGCTTGTAGTGGGCTTGTATATACATAGAGCAGACAATCGATAAAGGCTGAGCTGTAGGAAAAAGTATACTGCGGGAACAGAGCCTCCGGTTAAAGAGAGAGCTGGATTTTAGATATACATTAGAAAATTCATCAATGCTGCTCTTACATATGATGCTGCTGCAATGGATCAAGGTTAAAGGGAACCTGTCACCTGGAGACTCATTTTTGGGAGCCAAAAATGGGTCTCCTGGTGACAGTTTCCCTTCAAAGAAAATAAGTGGGAGATGAACAATAGCAAGATATAGTGATCAGGTATGATCAGTAGATGTAATGTAAACTTAGGTGGGATTTTTATTTTGTTCACTTATAATTAATATCAATGTTAACATTGTTAATATAGTCAATTGGGCCCAGTCAAAGTTGGCAGCACATATAGGAATCCAATAGTATCACTGTGCAGAGAAACAAAATAGAAGCATAAAACCAGAAATATCCCCTTCTTTCTCAACAAAATAAAAATTGTGCAAATAGGTGCATGGATTTGTAAGTGGAAAATGTAATGGCGTTGAACAAAGTTTGCATTTTGTCCCCCATTTTGTTGACAGGAATCATTGAGTGTCTGATGGCAGGAACCCCCAGCCATCTGGGGATCAAGAATCCAGTTCTTACTAAGGCTGTGTTCACATGTTGCATTTGAATTGCGTTTAGGAATGCAAATCTGGTAGTGTGGAGTAGCTGCTCCTGAACACTATGGTATTTGGATCATGTTAGTCAAACACAAGGCCCGCAGGCCAAATCCAGCCCACAACCTTGTGTTATACAGCATGCCCTTATTCTGTGCTAAACAGGAGTGCAGCATTGTGGCAGGGTACTCGGATACTCGCCTTACCCCTGTGTGCGCTGGCTCTGAAGTCAGCAGATGTGATCACATAGTGTCTGCCGGCTTCAGAGTCTGCTGGTACATCTAGTGCACACAGGAGTAAGGAAGATGACTGTGGTATCTCTAAGCGATCAGGTAAAGGTGAGTAAATGTGAGAACACTCTGGCTGGCTGCTTGTGGGGAGGAAACTGTAGCTGCTGTGGCCTCTCTCTGACTATTGGCTGCTAGCGTGTGGGCTCTCTGACTATTGGCTGCTAGCGTGTGGGCTCTCTGACTATTGGCTGCTAGCGTGTGGGCTCTCTGACTATTGGCTGCTAGCGTGTGGGCTCTCTGACTATTGGCTGCTAGTGTGTTGGCTCTCTGACTATTGGCTACTGGTGTGGGGGGCGGTGACTATTGGTTACCGGTGTGGGGGTGCGCTGACTATTGGCTGCTGGTGTGGGGGGTGGCGGTGACTATTGGCTTCTGGTGTTGGGGGGGGGGGGGGGGGCGCTGACTATTGGCTGCTGGGGTGGGGGGCGCTGACTATTGGTTACCGGTGTGGGGGTGCGCTGACTATTTGCTGGTGTGTGTGTGGGGGGGAGGGTGCTGACTATTGGCTGCTGGGGTGGGGGCTCTCTGACTATTGGCTGCTGGGGTGGGGGCTCTCTGACTATTGGCTGCTGGGGTGGGGGCTCTCTGACTATTGGCTGCTGGGGTGGGGGCTCTCTGACTATTGGCTGCTGGTGTGAGGGATATCTGACTATTGGCTGCTGGGGTGGGGGGCGCTGACTATTGGTTACCGGTGTGGGGGTGCGCTGACTATTGGTTACCGGTGTGGGGGTGCGCTGACTATTTGCTGCTGGTGTGTGTGTGGGGGGGGGGGGGGGGGGAGGGTGCTGACTATTGGCTGCTGGGGTGGGGGCTCTCTGACTATTGGCTGCTGGGGTGGGGGCTCTCTGACTATTGGCTGCTGGGGTGGGGGCTCTCTGACTATTGGCTGCTGGGGTGGGGGCTCTCTGACTATTGGCTGCTGGGGTGGGGGCTCTCTGACTATTAGCTGCTGGGGTGGGGGCTCTCTGACTATTGGCTGCTGGGGTGGGGGCTCTCTGGCTTCATTATAATGGTAATGCTATACAAAAGTAACTACTAAACATCTGAAATAAATACATTTATACAGTGATAATTCACGGAGCACAACTATCCACGGCACTAACATAGACAGTGAATTTTAGTGTTATCTGATATCTGAGCACTGTGCTCAGCAATATCCAACACTCCCATACTAAATAAATGGAGCGGCAAGTCCGGCATCCTTCCTGCTGCTCTATTCACTATTATTGGAGTGTTGGAATCGGTAGTGCACAGCGCTCAGGTATCACTGACACTCACGTAGACAGTGAATGAAGGTGGAGTGCTTGGTAATTTCCAATGCTCCCGTCTTATTGAATTCATTAGCTCAACCTGTTACTCCACTCATTATAAAGAGCAGGATCCCTGTGCTCTGGATTTCTGGACCTGCCGGTCTTATAGGTTGGGGTCCCAGCAGTTGGACCCTCACCAGTACAGTGCTGTGCCATTTCTTTTTATTTTTGCAGGATCAGTAGGGGTAGGTTATAATATGTGTATTAAATGGAAACCAAGGGCAAAAATAAGCATGTAAAAGGAGTGGGTGGGTTTGAGGATGTCTACTTGTTGGTAAGAGCAGCATAAGATATAAGCTTCCTAGTATGGCTGTTACCTCCCACATCTGCGCCACCAGTATCTTGTATATTTTTTTTCCTCGAATGTATTTTGATACATTGTTTAATTGTGTAATGTGTAATTACGGTCACCGGGGAGCGCTGCATTGAACTACATTACCGATTAAAATGTTGTGGTTCATGATATTTGTCTGGAAGATCTCAAGCAAAATCCGATTAAGTGGCCGACCGCTGTCAGGCTTTATATGCCAGGTTGGCGCAGCACTGGTGGAGATTGCTGTACATCCTATTAGCGGCCGCTTCCTATGGCGTTGTTTGGGATGAGCTCATTATTGCTCTGAGTCATCCTCTCTTTATGCTGCTGAGGGATGGGAGGGATTCTTCTTGAATTGTGTGAATGGGTTAGATTGTATTCTCAGCCTTAATGTGGTCCATGCGATTAATTGCCCAGGACACATCTGCAGCAGTGTCTGCTTCCATCTGCCCTTCCTCAGGACCTGGCTGTGTATGTGTGTGTGTTTTCTTTATTTAGGAACTGTGATTGCTCTACCTCGGAGCCTGCAATATTAAACCAGTGGTTTTAATTAAGGATCTGCTTGTTGGAGAGCCAATTTCTGAAGGTTCCTTGACCTCTCTGCTTGCTACAAGTGAACACAGACCATCGTGTTTGTACAACTCCTTCCTTTGAAATGTTTCACCCACACAGTATGTAGTGAGCTATTGGCAAACTCTTCAATGACTCAAGGCTTCACGCTGAAAGGGAAGGGTCTGTATGTATCATCCCTGACTCTCGCTGTGCTTTCCAGTACATTTGACCATGTCAAGCTTCAGAGAAAGAGCAGGATGTTATTTCAGATAAGGGAAGATAAGACATACCAGGTCTGGAGGAAGAGGTGGAATCATCAGGGTGTCACTAAGACTTCCTAGCCCTATATTGGAACATGTCCATATACAAGTTAATGGCTAATTCACTGTGTTATACAATGAAACCCAGGCAAATATAATTTGGTTCTGGGCTTTCTTGCAGCCCCATGGAAGTTTACGTAGCTAGATGTATATAATGTAATAACTGCAGCTGTGATTGCCATTTCCTAGGAAAGGTATAATAAAGCCACAAGCCCTAAACTACTTGTGGTTAAGCTAAGCTTGGCCTTTTTCAAAAGGTTTTGTAAAATAAAATATGGAAAAAAAACCTACTTGCTCTACCTCTCCTTCCCATGACTTCCACTGTTCCTTGGTGTTGGTCGTGTCCTTTCTACCTGTGGCCACTGAACCGGTCCTTGGCCACAAGGGGCACATCATAATTGAAAGGCAAGCGACTGCTAATGCCAGAGATTGGTTAACTTCCCTGCTCCAGATGTCAAGTGGGGAATGGTGCCATGCTTGCCATGGGCATGTTATGGGCATCTGAAGCTGGCCATACAGACTAGCAGTTTGACTTTCCCTCTCTATCAACATGCATGTTTGTCTCTGCTCTCCATGCTTTCTGATCAAACACCCTGACAGTAGATAGACTTCAACTACCTGGTCCATTTGTCTACTGTGTAACTAGCCAATTTTGATCATCCCCATAAGGCACCATATTGCAACATCCTTTTGTGTTTGTTGCATTCTAAACAGCCAGCTCTGTCTCTGACTGCAGACTCTATAGTTCTCGTCATGTAATGCAGAAGGATGGAGTGTCCCAAAACCAGAAACACACAGGAGATGGCACTTCCAAAGGGGAGACGGTGGCACATTACATTAAAGGGAACCTGTCATGAGGAGCCCTATTTATGGCTTCCCTATGTCCCCATAGAGAATAGTGTGCACATTGCCAAATATTTTTTTTTTTATAATAAAACTGGCCTTTTCAGATTGCAGAGCAGTGTTCTTTTGGAGTGGCCAGTGAGGAGTGGTCTCCCCCACCCCCACGAAACTGCTCTGTAATGCGTCTATTTCAAATTTGAAAAAAAATACCAATAACCTTTCCTATTTGAAATAGACGTATGACGGAGCAGTTTCATGAGGGTGTAGGGACGGGACAAATACTCACTGGCCACTCCCATAGGACACTGCTCTGCAGAGACAAAGGTAAACTTTCATCTAACTTTTTTATTGGAACAACACTGTCAATGTGCACACTATTCTCTATGGGGAAGCCAGAAAAAGGGCTCCTGATGACAGGTTCCCTTTAATTGGTTCCTAAATACCAAAATGCATTGTTACATAGTTACATATGGCTCAATTGTCATGTTTTTCTAGTTTCCAGCAAAAAAAAAAAGCTGATCTCGGAAGATCCCAAAAATCCAGATTTCTTTAAAGCAAGTCATTTTCAGAGCAGCCGGTGTATCTGAATCAAATGTCTTGTAAGTTTATATTTGACAACAGCTAGTGTTATTAAGTTTTGACACGTTATTCCAGACCCTTACCCCAAGTGTGCTGAGACTTTGTGTACCTTCCTCTATCTCTTATCGTCCGGTCCTGTCATCAAGGGATTTTGGGAGCAGGTCCATGAGTTTCTCTTCAATAAGATGTGTGTAGCTGTCCCAGAGGATTCCAAGGTGTGCTTCTCCTGGTGTATCCAGAACCATTCTAATCCACCATGGAGACGGCCGTCCTTATTAAGACCTTGTAATGTGCTAAAAACCTGTGGCACTGTTCTGGATGTCCACCCACTCACCGGTCATCCGTGGCTCCAAAAATTTATCTTTATTCATAGAAAGAGAGTGGAGGTTTCATGCCATATGGTTCAGGTGGCTTGAGTCACCGGTTACTTCTGTTCCTCAGCTTCCTACGTAATTGTCTTTACGACCCCTGTTCTCTGATAATACCTGTAGCCCTTCTTGTAGCGGTGGACCATGGGGTGGTGGCCAGGCAAAGATGCATTGTTTTAGTATTTTGGACACATTTGAAAGATCTATGTGAAACAGCGAGAAAGAAATAAGTACAGCTCACCCATCCATAGCGGCAAACATCTACTGCATCAAGTGTGAACGGTGCCCGGGATCCAGAGAAACAGAAAATCCTGTGTCGGCTCAGGTCAGATAGAAATCACAGGTGAAGAGATCCAGCACTCATTCATGAAGAGTTAAAAAATCCATTTTCTTTATTGAACGTTGTTAAAAGATTTAGAGAAATGTACAAAAATAGAAAAAAGTGAATGTAAGCTTACATGTCAAAAGTAAAAATACACAGATGGACCTACGCGTTTCGGACGCTGTATATTCCGTCCTTAGTCATGGTCTGGCGTGTACTGTGTATGAAGGATTTTTAAAGTGGATGTTGGGCGTGGGTAAGCTTGTGATGCGCTTGCGTGTGGTTTGTAAATGGATTGGTGGTTGGGCCCATAGTAGGAATGGACACAAAATTAATGGAAGATATATAGACACTATTGGCATAGTAGTACCCTAATATAAATACATTGTGTCCGACCTGTTATTTAGTCCTGCAGGTGCTCGTGTATCCAATTTTAGTATCCAGAATATCTCCCTATTGCGGAGCTTACGGATTTTGTCTCCTCCTCGTTTGGGGGTGGAGACCCTTTCTATAGCTGTCACTCGCAGGGTGGTAGTATTACCTTGGTGGAGATTTAAGAAGTGTTTAGATAGGCAAGACATGCCTCTATTGAAACTGTGATCTTTTCTCGTGGCATCTCGTACATGCTCTGATATTCTGATTTTCAATGGTCGTATAGTAGAACCCACATATTGGATTTTACATGCAGTACAGGTAGCCAAATATATGACATAACGGGTATTACAGTTATTCATAGATAGAATGTTATATGTGTGATCTGAGCCAACAGAAGAGAAAGTTTTGGTGGATGAAATATATGAACATGCATTACATCTGGTTCCTCCGCAAGGGTAGGAGCCTTTTACATTTAGCCATGTTTCTGAATGCATGTCTTTCTGGCTCAGATACACAGAGGGTGAAAGGATATCACCTATAGAGGTAGCTTTCCGAGCCACAAACCGACATCCATTTTTTAAGATGTCATACAGTTTGTGATCTCCTGTCAAGATCGGCAGGTAAGTTTTCACAATATTTACTATTTTGTAATATTCATTACTATATGGAGTAGAAAATACTACCTGTTGTGGTTCATTATTGGAATATTTACTTGCTTCTACTAGTAAAGATGATCTGTCTTTGTTTGTGGCTTTTTTCTCTGCAATATTAATGGTATGACTATTGTAACCTCTATGTAAGAGGCGTTGTCTCATAACTTTACATTCTGATTTAAAAGTATGGTCATCACTACAGCTCCTACGGGCTCTAATGAATTCTCCCACCGGTAGGTTTTGAGTGACATGTTTGGGATGACTACTTTCTGCATGCAATAGCGAATTCCCAGTAGTGGGTTTCCTGTATAAACATGATGTGATGATGTTTTTGTCTGGATGGCCCGTTAAAAGGAGGTCTAGAAAAGGTATGGCATCATTTTCCTGGGTATACGTAAATTGTAGATTGTGAGTATTATTATTAATGTATTTAATGAATTTAGGCACCTGATCTGGGGGACCCTTCCATATAATAAGCAAATCGTCTATGTATCTACCATACCAGGAAATAAATTCCTGGTATGGGTTACTGGCGTTATAAATAAATTGATCTTCCCACATAGATACATAGATATTTGCCAGTGATGGAGAAAAGGAGGATCCCATAGGGCATCCCAGGGTCTGAAAAAAGAAACAACCATCAAATGAAAAATAGTTATTCTTAAGAAGAAATAGGGTCGTGTTCAAGATATAATTTTTTAAATCTGGAGTATATGTAGTATATTTATTCATGGAGTACCTGAGTGCTTCTAGTGACTTGTCATGGGGAATGCACGTATATAGGGCAGAAATATCGCATGCTAGCCATATATGTTGTTCAGACCAATTTTGTTTAGACATAGCAGTACATGGGTAGATAGATTTTTACAGCCTATTGTTAAACAGACCCCGGCTTATTTACAGGATTCTAAATCAGTCCTAAATGCTATGTCTAAACAAAATTGGTCTGAACAACATATATGGCTAGCATGCGATATTTCTGCCCTATATACGTGCATTCCCCATGACAAGTCACTAGAAGCACTCAGGTACTCCATGAATAAATATACTACATATACTCCAGATTTAAAAAATTATATCTTGAACACGACCCTATTTCTTCTTAAGAATAACTATTTTTCATTTGATGGTTGTTTCTTTTTTCAGACCCTGGGATGCCCTATGGGATCCTCCTTTTCTCCATCACTGGCAAATATCTATGTATCTATGTGGGAAGATCAATTTATTTATAACGCCAGTAACCCATACCAGGAATTTATTTCCTGGTATGGTAGATACATAGACGATTTGCTTATTATATGGAAGGGTCCCCCAGATCAGGTGCCTAAATTCATTAAATACATTAATAATAATACTCACAATCTACAATTTACGTATACCCAGGAAAATGATGCCATACCTTTTCTAGACCTCCTTTTAACGGGCCATCCAGACAAAAACATCATCACATCATGTTTATACAGGAAACCCACTACTGGGAATTCGCTATTGCATGCAGAAAGTAGTCATCCCAAACATGGCCGGCGCCAGCACCCGGCATACCTGGGCAAGTGCCGGGGCCTTGCAATGTCACGTGGGCCCACCGCACTCATACTTCTCACTTCTTGTCATGTGCGCTGCAGCAGGACAGGTGCTGGCGCCGGCTCTCAGGGATGGGAGCAACACAGCAGGCAGACTACAGCCTGGGAGAGGAGCACTTTAGTAAAGGGATTTCCTGCAGGTTGTGGTGCTGTAAAGGGGTTTGAATCCCCCAGAACTAGAAAGCCTCCATGGCTCCCGCTTTGCATCCTCCACAGCCTCCAGGAGATCAGCGAACCATGTGCTGGAGCTCCGGAGCTGCAGCCTGCACTGGGATGAGAACGATGTGTGGAGGAGGATGTCAGCGAGGAAGTGCTGCACACAGACCTGCTCTGCAACTTGCCCACATACTAGGTGATGGTAAGAGCCTTGCAGCATAACTTCAGCTCCAATTAGAGCTCCTGCAGCATAGTGGGGTAGTTTTTCCCATGCTCTGCCCCTCTTTTCCAGAACCTGAAAGGAGTTCTTCAGGAGTCAGGCCTCCCCTTGTTTTGTAGGACATGCTGAGAGTTGTAGTCCTGTAGGAACCAGCCCCCCATATCCTCCAGGGCATGCTGGTAGTTGTAATCCAGCATGAGCCAGACTTCCCTCTCCTCCAGTACATGCTGGGAGTTGTATTCCTGTATGAACCAGGCCTCCCACCCTCATCTTTGACATGCTGAAAGTTGTAGTCCTGCATGAACCAGTTCCCATCCTCCAGGATATACTGGGAGTTGTAGTCCTGCATGAACCAGCCCCACCCTCCTCCAGGACATGCTGAGAGTTGTAGTCCTGCATGAACCAGGCGTCCCACCCTCATCCTGCACATGCTGGAAGATGTAGTCCTGCATGAACCAGTTCCCATCCTCCAGGATATGCTGGGAGTTGTAGTCCTGCATGAACCAGCCCCACCCTCCTGCAGGACATGCTGAGAGTTGTAGTCCTGCATGAACAGGGCCTCCCACTCTCATCCTGGACATGCTGTAAGTTGTAGTCCTGAATGAACTAGGCCTCCAGATCTCCTCTTCAAACCTCCTCTCCTCTAGGCTGGCACTTGTAGTCCTGCAAGGCTCCCCTTCTCTCCCCTCTCCTTCAGATCATACTGGGGTCCTAACTTGTTCAAGTATGCCGGGTGCTGGAGGGAGAACTGTATATACTAACACTAGTTCTTCTTGATGTAAGTTCTCAGTGTTCAGCCATGGGGACTGTATATAATTATTCCATAGGGGCTGTAGTTTATGTGTTTTTAGGTGGCGGTCACACGGTGCATTTGGGTTGCGTTTTCATTGCATTTTGAAACGCATTACAACAGCTGAGGTGATTTGCCTGATTACATTACTATTAATATTTACAAAATGCAGTGTAAACGCAACCAAAACGCACCGTGTATCTTCACCCTAAATGAGTTCACTGCAAAAGGGCCCAATGAGGCTCTGCTGCCCAGGGGCCCACTGAAACCTGGAGCCGGCCCTGATCCCAAACATGTCACTCAAAACCTACCGGTGGGAGAATTCATTAGAGCCCGTAGGAGCTGTAGTGATGACCATACTTTTAAATCAGAATGTAAAGTTATGAGACAACGCCTCTTACATAGAGGTTACAATAGTCATACCATTAATATTGCAGAGAAAAAAGCCACAAACAAAGACAGATCATCTTTACTAGTAGAAGCAAGTAAATATTCCAATAATGAACCACAACAGGTAGTATTTTCTACTCCATATAGTAATGAATATTACAAAATAGTAAATATTGTGAAAACTTACCTGCCGATCTTGACAGGAGATCACAAACTGTATGACATCTTAAAAAATGGATGTCGGTTTGTGGCTCGGAAAGCTACCTCTATAGGTGATATCCTTTCACCCTCTGTGTATCTGAGCCAGAAAGACATGCATTCAGAAACATGGCTAAATGTAAAAGGCTCCTACCCTTGCGGAGGAACCAGATGTAATGCATGTTCATATATTTCATCCACCAAAACTTTCTCTTCTGTTGGCTCAGATCACACATATAACATTCTATCTATGAATAACTGTAATACCCGTTATGTCATATATTTGGCTACCTGTACTGCATGTAAAATCCAATATGTGGGTTCTACTATACGACCATTGAAAATCAGAATATCAGAGCATGTACGAGATGCCACGAGAAAAGATCACAGTTTCAATAGAGGCATGTCTTGCCTATCTAAACACTTCTTAAATCTCCACCAAGGTAATACTACCACCCTGCGAGTGACAGCTATAGAAAGGGTCTCCACCCCCAAACGAGGAGGAGACAAAATCCGCAAGCTCCGCAATAGGGAGATATTCTGGATACTAAAATTGGATACACGAGCACCTGCAGGACTAAATAACAGGTCGGACACAATGTATTTATATTAGGGTACTACTATGCCAATAGTGTCTATATATCTTCCATTAATTTTGTGTCCATTCCTACTATGGGCCCAACCACCAATCCATTTACAAACCACACGCAAGCGCATCACAAGCTTACCCACGCCCAACATCCACTTTAAAAATCCTTCATACACAGTACACGCCAGACCATGACTAAGGACGGAATATACAGCGTCCGAAACGCGTAGGTCCATCTGTGTATTTTTACTTTTGACATGTAAGCTTACATTCACTTTTTTCTATTTTTGTACATTTCTCTAAATCTTTTAACAACGTTCAATAAAGAAAATGGATTTTTTAACTCTTCATGAATGAGTGCTGGATCTCTTCACCTGTGATTTCTTGAAAGATCTATGACTATTCTCATTTCTTGTACAGGATTCACTTTTTATTGCTGTTACGGCTTTTGAGAGAATATATTTCCAACAAGCAAATACCTGATGCAGGGATGTCGGGAGACTCTTTCCTGATGATGGTTCATATTCCCTGCACATTGTATGTGTGGGGACCGCACTGTAGTTGAATACTGTGGCATTTTCTCGGGCCTAATGTAAGCAAATTCAGTATTTAATATGTATATTTAAATCTGTGCTTGTGTTGTAAAATAAATAAAATTACAATATGCATGAAGGGAAGACAATTGCCAGGCAGCGTGCCCATTTCTGAATCATTATTTAGTGGAGAACACAGGATACAGAACAGCAATTCATCACATCCACCGACAAGAGGATCACTCTGCAGAGCGGCAGCAGGAATATCTTAACCCCTTCATGCTGCAGGCTGACCGCAGAAAGTCCGCTTTACAGTCACTTTACTCCTAGGGACTTGTAGACTGGTAATGCCGTACCTGGAGAGAATATACTGTAAGTAGGAGGCTCCCTGGGAACATACAAGGTCAACTGGGTTCTGTAGAAAATCCAGTCAATGTGGTCCAGTGTGGTTTGGGTCAGACTCATCAGCAATACTTTCCAGCACCTTTCTTTGCAGTACCTGGCAGTGTCTACATGTGTGTTGCTATATCCAGGACTGCTCCCAGCCCCATGCAGATAAAAATGCTGAGATTATCAGTCCCTCATCGTAGTGAAAATGACAAGTGTGACTAAACCACAAGGTGCCATGTGCAGAATTTACCATACGCATGCACGCTGCCTATTGCAGGCTGGATCACACTGTGGCTATGATAATGCGATGTTCCTCCTGAGCTAGTATGAAGATTTTTATCCCTAGTAAATATTGCTTTAGGGGTGATCACTCCACACCACAGAGCCGGGTTGCAGTATATGGAATTCCTATGTTTCTTAAGTATCCATTTATGACATGACCCTTGGGCATATTACTAGAAGACGTTTCTAAGACTTGTCTGTGTGCTTTTCGTTGAATCAACAAATAACGTTTGAGTGCAGGGAGCTTTACATAGTTTACATAATCGCTCCCATAACCATGTTTTGGGGTGGTGTGGTAGCTGTAGCATACATGCCCCTATGACTTTCTATGAGCTCATACACATTGTTGTGGATCCCATGGCACCATACCTCACCTGACTATCTGGGCCTCGAAAGATCTTTTTCCAAGGGATCATGTTCCCCTGTTTGGGACTCGTAAAGAACACACATTAATGTACATGTAGCCTTTGTTTGGATTTAGTTCTTCTGTTTTAATGCCTATTGAGGGGACATCTATTTCAACTCAATCTTCTTGCCCATCCGCCACTAGTACATATAATAAGAGTTTGGGGAAAGGCTGATGGAGGTGTTTCCTTGCCAAGTCTAGACAATATATAATTCATTTTAATTTGTGTTCTTCTTTATTTTTCCCCACAACCTGATTCTCCCCATTTAGTTCTTTTTTTCTTTGTGTAACTGTATGTGGGACAGATGGGAAAAGTGTTGTGAATCTGCGGTGAGCGGGAACACATGTAGAGTGGAAGGAGCCTTTCCAGCTCAGATTCCAACTAGAATACTTTTTTTTTCTTCTTTTTATTTTTAATAAAGACTATAAATCTGCTTGAGTCCAGTTTTCTACTTGTTTTTACTGTTGTTTGGGAAATTTGTAGTGGTAATTTATAGTAAAATTGTTCAGGATTATCCCTCTTTCGTTTAACAGACGACAAGAAGCCTTTGTGTCTACACTGTATTTCCTTGACTTTCCTCCCAGATATGTTACTTGATCTCAGCGACCTTCTTCAGGTATGGTATAATCCTCCAGCAGTCTGCTTTGTGTTAACCAGTTATATCACTGCCAGCTGGGTGTTGTGGTGAATAATGCTTTTTATTGTGCGCACACTTGGAGATATCAAGGACACCGCACCTGCATCGTGTTGTCTCCCTGTGCTTGCACGCTCTCAGATGAACACCTTGCAGAAGCCAAGGCCGGTGGCAAGAGCTCTTTGGGATGGCAGCCAGTTCAAGTTGATGATGTGAGGGATCCAGCTGCACTGACTGCAAGGAGTTTCTTCCTTTTTCTTTCTTTTGAAGTTTTTAACTCTCAAGATGTTAAAGCAATTATCCGGCTGGTATATAAGAGGATATAAAAAAAAATCTCCAGACTTGAGACCTATTGGATAATGTGGTAGGTATTCCCATATGGGCATTCACATTTAATTAAATTCATCTGCCATATGGTAAACATTTCTTCAATTGGATGTTATTAAAAAAAATTCTCCTGTGTGAAGATAATTTCTTATAAATGTAGCCATGTTGTCCCTTAAAAACGAGATGGCTTCCTTGGATACGACCACCTTGCATTTTGACAGCAGTGGCCAGACATGCACTATTGAGCCCTGCCTGGGCCCCTGAATTCAGTAATTATTACCACAGGACGGCTGTGGGACATACAGTAACTCCCGAACATTTAATATTCCGAAACTTTGTTTCCTTGTTCAATCCCTCCAGCAGAGGTGGCCGTATCCATGGACACAGTCTTGTTTCTAAGGGACCATATCACTACATATATGAGAAATTATCTTCACACAGGAACATTTTTTTCTAAAAATAGCTAATTAAAGAAATGTTTTTATATGGGAGATTAATGAAACTGAATGTGAATACCCAGACAAGAATACCCCTTCAAGTGCTAGTCTCCACCCCTTAAAGGTCTTGTGGTTATCGTTGTAAATATACATGAATACAAGCAAAGAAGAATGTTCTCCCAATAATAATTAAATGGATTTTCCCATTTGTAACATATTTGGTGTAGAGGACATGAAGGGGACTCTCAGCACGGTTGTCTATGAGCACAAATGCCTGCATCAGTTTGTATGTGCTCCCTTAGCTTGTATGGTGCAAGATGATTGGTCTCAAAACAATCAACGTTTTTTTTAAAATAAATGAATAGTTCACAAGATAATAATAACTTTGTAATATCCTTTACTTTCCTGTGTTTTTCCTTTTTGCCTTTCCTTTTTATATAAGCAGTTTGTGTAAAAAAGCTTTTAGTCCTTTACCCTCTGACACCTGAAAGATAAAGGATGAGCTGTGTCTAATCTTCCATCAAAATCCATCATGATAAACCAGGGACAGTTACTTATAGATCCAGGCACCATAACTGTGGTAATCTTCTTATATTTGTTATCCATTTTGTGCAGGAAATATAGCTCAGTGGTGTTATAGCTACAATGGCCTACAGATTTCCATCACATGATACCTCTATAGATAATCTATCACAATGTACCTCTGCAGGTATCCGTCACACGGCGCCTCTGCAGGTATCCGTCACACGGCGCCTCTGCAGGTATCCGTCACACGGCGCCTCTGCAGGTATCCGTCACACGGCGCCTCTGCAGGTATCCGTCACACGGCGCCTCTGCAGGTATCCGTCACACGGCGCCTCTGCAGGTATCCGTCACACGGCACCGGTGACGGATACCTTCAAAATCTAGCATGATAAACCAGGGGCACTTACTTATAGATCCAGGCACTGTGACTGTAGTAATTGTCTTACATTTGTTATCCATGGCCTTCTTCCTTCTTAAATCAATTAATACAATTATGCTAATGAGTCGGAGGGGCTTAGTGATCTGGCTTTACAGAGTATTAAACTGTATAACCCTGCTCCCTCAGCACTGATAAGTGCTCACTGCATGAATGCTGAAGGAGTGAAGGGGGGCTGGTAAGACAGTGTAACAGTCTGTAAAGCCAGATCACAGAGGGGCTCTAGGGTGGCCCCTCAGACTCATTAGCATAATTTTAAAACTTTGTTTTGAGAAGGAAGGCGGCCATGGATGACAAACATAATAGGGTGCCTTGATCTATGAGTAAGTGTCCCTGGTTTATCATTTTTTATTTTGACAGTATGTTTTCTTAAAGTAAGAATGAATACATATCTCCTGATAAAGAACCTGAGCCGCGGCTGCTCTCCCACTGCACAAACAAGTGTATAGAGCGGAGACTCAAACACACAAACTGCACCGTCATTGTTACCTGCATAAAAAGCACATTGTCATTATATTGTGATACACGTACACAGACATAACCCGTAATAACGCTGGGAAAGTGACAAGATAATAAAGCTGACCCAAAGGAAACTATGATGCTTTCAGTCCAGGTACTAGGGAAATACCAAACATATTTCACAATTGAGATGCAGCAAAGTATACAAGCCCTGTTTACTTTATTCACATTAGTGCTGATTTTTGTGTGATTTTCTGTATGATCCCTTCTTATGAGGAAGTGTTCATGAGCAGATGTTCCTTTACTATTTTTTCCCACTGGCATTTCCTAGAAAGCTGCTTGACATTCACTAATGGCCATTTAGTGTATAGATGGTAGCCAGGCATGTGTTACTATGTATAGGAGAAAAGCTAGTGTACTTTACCATGTTAATGTTAGCCATAGTAGCTGGTGTCTACAGTCATTTTCTTAGAAACAGATTTTGTTGACGATTGAAAAAATAAATATATTAGGAACTTTACCCATGAAGAGAAGCAGCCGCATGTTACAGATGAATCTGTTTCATAGTTTTGTCAGAAAAGCTTTAATAGAATTTGTAATACATGGAGTCCCCAGGTTACGTACAATATAGGTTACTTGGGTTTGTAAGTCGGAACTGTATATTTTATAATTGTAGCTCCAGACAAAAAAAAAGTGTCCCAGTGACTATTGGATTTTAAAAATTTTCGTTAAAACTTAATTACAGACACCTTACAGCTGATCATTGCAGCCTGGGACTATAATTAAGCATCCGGAGAGCTTCACCAGAGGTCACAGGGGGCAGAGGAGTCCATCTGTAACTAGGGGTCGTCTGTAAGTTGGCTGTCCTTAAGTAGGGGACCGCCTGTATATTGCTTTATATTTGGGCTAAGGAGTCTAGTCCGTGACCCTAATAAGTAACTGTTAGTCATAGCTGTATCTAAATTGGTACGTAAACGCGTATCAATCAGTACTGCGTAGCTTCTTCTATTCTATGGGGAGCTAATGTACAGCACTTTCAAACCATATGAGTGATCTCTAAGTTATAAAATTTCCATATAGCTAAGATTTTGTGTGTAGATTGCTGAGCAGTTCCGGCTGCTTCCAAAAAGGATAAAGGAGAAGCGGCAAAGCATTGTCTTGTCTTCTTGTGTGAGTAAAAATAATGGTTGTAGCATGCCCCCCGGCCCTGCCTGGATGGCCCATTGCATGCATATTACAGAGCAGCTGGTACATTTTATTTCAGTCTCCCCAGCTGTCCCGGTAAATGGTATCCCTCCGAGTGCTATTTACTGCAGCACGACAAGTGAAAAGGATCTGCAGGAATGGCAAACGTTTAATGAATTCTTACCTCCAAAATAATTAACATTCTCCGCAATTTAACAAGACATTTTTTGACAAGGGTCTATCTGCTACCCCAGGGCTGTACATCTCCCCTCATTGCTCCACACTACATGCTGTTACCTTTGTAGAGGGCGTAATATTTCAGAGTTGGTGTAATTGTGGATTCTCAGAGGAGGCTTTCATGCAGAGAAAAGGATTTAATATAATAAAAACTGATTTATTAAAGAATAGGTGCGGGATATGTGTATCTTTAGCATGATGAAAATAGGCACAGTCTACTTATATAACTAAGGCTGCAATCACACGAACATATGGGGAAGTATATATACGGCCCCTATACACCACAATGGATGCACGGTGCCATACGGGAGCGGTACTGTGCTGCACACGTGCGTCACCGTACCGTTCTATAGCCCGTAGAAAGATAGGACATATCCTATGTTTCGGCGGAATACAGAGCGGTGCGCTTTGTATTTCTATGGAGGGGGGCGGGGATGAGCAGCTCCCCCTTCTCTCCTGGGCGCCGACATGTGCCCACTTTGCTACGGTATTTAGCCTAACGCTCAGAGGAGAAAACGCTGAAAAGGTCACTTTTAAGATACCTACTCCTGCTTTCGAGGATGCTGGATAAGGAGGGGCACATTCTGAAGGAAATGATAATTGTCGAATTTGAACTAGTAAACCAAAAGCTCTCTCAAGTAGGGGATAAAAATATCTGTTGCAGAACTTTCCCTTTCATTAGATTAAATCCCCCAATTAGCTACCAAATAAATATTAACGCAAATGTCAAACTGAGAGCTTGGAGAAGAAACATCACTTTAGATCATCTTGGGTTCTATAGCAGCTGGAAGCATGCTTCTGGTGTCAATGTAAAGATGAGAATCTCTGGTTGCAAACCACACTAGTTCTTTTTGCCGTAGGAACAGAGATATAGATAAAGTATCTTACCAGCACAAAGACTGAAAGTCACAAAAGTCCAACATGAATCCGGCACCATGTGGCTGCCTTTCCATTCCTGAGAGAACCTGCTTCTCTTTTGAGTTGTGCATAAACTAGTAGAACATAGGTGTAAATATTATATATCCTAAATATGCACTTTTAAATACAATGTGTTGGATAGAAAGCGTTTATGTAGACTCCCTTAAGCTTTCAGCAATAGAATTTCTTCAGTGTATTCAGTTTTTAAAGGAAATCGACAATTAAATCAAACATGATCCAGGGCAGTGTTAATCTTGTTACATTTGTTATCCATGGCCTCCTTCCTACTAAAATGAATGTTCACAATTATGGTAATGAGCCTGAAAGATTCCTGGGGGTGTTACCATGACCCCTCTGTGCAGTAACTTTAAAGACCCCCCCCCCCCCATTGTGTGTGGTTACAGCAGGCAAAGGGAGGGGGAGGAAGTGTAAAAGCCTGTGCTACAGCACAGAATGGCTCTGGTAACCCCTTTTCCCCCAAAGAGCCCTTCTGACTTATTAGCAGAATTTGAAAAATATAAGAATATTACGACAGTCTCAGGTCCTGGATCTATGAGTAAGTGTCCTTGGTTTATCGTGCTTCATTTTCATGGTGGATTTACTTTAAGATCCCGTTAACTCCAGGTAATAGTCATCGGTTTTGTAAGTTCAGTTTCCACTGAAATGTAAGGACCTGGCTATATGAGGGATTCACATGGGAAGTTGATACAGTACAGTATGTGCCTTCATAGTTATTTCTTCCTTAACATTAATATTTTTTCTACCTAGCAGTCAATGAAAATGTTTATCCAGATAAAATATCACTTCCTATGTAATAATAATGTATGTGGCGATATGAATGCAATGCCTTATGTTATGTGCTAGACTCCCCTTCTCTCCACTACCTTCTATTTGTTACCGCACAAGTAGGTATTTATCATGTGCTGACATAATGGCCTTCCAAATGTATGTTTTACTCTATCTGGTCAGTAATATTACATATAGTTCACCACATAGCCTGATGATATCCTGGGTAGTGACTTTATCTCCTATGAACACATTTTCCCAACAATAGACAGTGCACATTCATATGCCACGGCTATTATTCATTTCTTACAGATCAGTTTGTAAGGGAGTCAAGGGCAACTTCACACAGCAGTATTCTGTATTTCACACCAAAATTTGGATCCATAACTGAAAAGGCACAAATCTTGCTTTTATACTTTGCTGGATTTATTCCTGGTTTTGGCTAAAATACTAAACTGGAACTGGTCAATGGGAAGTGCACCCCCCTCCTAAACTTCTAAATGTCCATCCTGGAATTCCCTCTTATTTAATAACTCGCCTATTTACATAAATGGAATGTGAAAATGAGCAGAGAAAAGTCATATTTGCCTGAGATTTGCTCAGGGAAGTATTTTGGTGTCATATTAAGATAAGAATCTCATTGTTCAGATGGCATCAGGCTCGGGGTTCAAACTGATAAAGTCCAATTCCTGCATTTGTCTGCTTCTGTAGCGTCCAGAACCATAAGCCTGATGAAATCTGAAAGATGAGGTTCTTACCTTTTGGCACGAAAGTGACGCTCGCTGTACCCTCTAAACTTTGCTCACTTGAGTTGCTGTTCTGTACAGAGGCAAACATCATACAATAAAATAAAACTTTATTACACCCAATTGGGAAATAGTTTTGTACACACTGTACAAGCCAGGGTAACCTGCAAACACATAACACAATTAACAAATAATACAGCTTAATGGTAATATAAGAACACTAGGAGAATGTACATGTATGGTGGATATCAATGGCAGGGGTAGGTGGTGGGGGTTTATGGTGGGTAGGTGTTAGGTCAGTGATGGCTAACCTATGACACGCGTGTCAGTGCTGACACGCCTAGCCATTTTCAGTGACACGCGGCCGCCGGAGAGCTAAGTTTCATCCTCGGCTCCTACACGGCCAGGTGAAGAAGCCGGGAGGCTGAGAGATTGTCATGCACTGAGCTCACAGCACTTCCTCCTCCTCTTCCTCCACCGGGCCGGCCTCTTCCCCCTGTGTGAGCTGTGCCTCGTGTCTCCAGTCAGCACAGGTATCATCCCGGGGCTCAGCACCAGGAGAGGGGACCCGACCATCCAGAAACTCCTCTGCAGCTCCTGATAGTTGTGCTGGGGGGAGTTGTTGTGGTAGGTCACCTCTACACTGACCATCTCCACAGCAGGGATGAGGGAGGACAACCACTCTCATCATACATACAAGACATCATACAGTGAGTAATGTCAGTGTACTGTATGATGAAAGACGTTTTGTGACGTACAAGCCCTGAAATAATCACAACGCCTTGCAAATCGTCAGACATTGCAATTATTTTGCTCCTCATGAAGGAGATGCAGACAGTTGCACCTGCGCCCTCACTATTACCTGTGAACTTTCATGACAAAGTTTGCAGGTTACTAAGCATTTCCACACGTGTCTGATTGCAACGATCTATTACAATGTGCGATTTGCACATTGTAATAAATAGATGATGTGGAAAATCCCCATATACTGCCATACTGTAGTATGGAAGTACATGGTAGGATCTATAAGACAACCTAGGGTTAAAGTACCCTGGAAGTTAAATAATTTTATATATTTGTTATTTAAACTATAAATATCACAAAATTATGTTTTTTTTCTCAAGGTGACACACCACCCGAGTTATGCTTGGTTTTTTGGCGATTTTGACACACCAAGCTCAAAAGGTTGCCCATCACTGTGTTAGGTGATGCCACACTTGACGTTTTTGGTCCATTTTTAAGCATGAGTTTTCGTTCCGCCTAAAAACGCATGTTTTTTAAAAAAAAACCTGCATCCGATATTGAGCGTTTTCCATGCATTTGGCTGCTTACAACCTGTTTATCTATTAAGATAATTGGAAAAACGGTCAAAAACGCCATGTGTGGCATCACCCTAAGTCTTAATTTTGTGAGGATTGATTGATTGATTTATTAAATATTTCAATCGTCTTGTGGACAAAGGAATTTTGGAACCCCGCTGGCTCAGCAGGTAAATTGGCTTTACTGTTGCTCATTATTGCATCCAACTTGCGGATGCATCTGTTTTTCCCCAAACATCACCAAACAGACGTAGTGGGGTGCCTACTATGTTCTGTGCCCTCTTAATGATTTTTGAAATTCTATCGTAATCTCTTTTTTTGATGGAGCTCCTATTGTGTATATTTGAAGACCTCCCCCCCTATTGTGTATATTTAGAAGACCTCCCCCCCTATTGTGTATATTTAGAAGAATGAACATTGAACACAGGAATGAGATGTATCATCCTATATGTTAATGAACATATGGAAGGCTTACTAAGGAAAAGAGGCTTTACAACAAGGTAGGGTAATGCCCTTAGCAGAGCGTTACTCAGCACGATGCATTGTAGGTCAGCACTCCTGAGCTCTGCGCCAGACATATCACTGCCTGGTACTATATATACATAGCTATTCTGCCTAGGAGCATTCCCTGTAGGGGAGAATCGTTTTATACAAAAACTTGCCATTTTATTTTATCTTCAATTGCATCTAATTGCACCTAAAAAAAGGAGCAAAAAGGAGGTGCAGTAATGACCCCCTGCATTTTGGTATTTCCCTTATTATGCCCTTTGGCCAACACCAGGCATAAATGTTGTCATGGATGTACTTTTTATTTATTTCATCATTTTCTATTTTATTATTTTTTAAATTAAATCATAGGAGAAATCAGAGGTTACATATATAACACATAATAAGTTTTGTATTAAATAGCACAGTTATATAGGAACAACAATAACAAAGGATGTAAACTTTAACATTAGTGTAAAGAGCACAAAAGGGAATGGGGAAAGAAAGTCTCACAATTAATAATAATAATAATAATAATAATAATCTCACGCATACACGGAGAGATCATACAAACTCTTTGCAGATGTTAACCCTGGGTGGGATTTGAACCCAGGACCTCAGTGCTTCAAGGCCAAAGTGCTACCCACTCAGCCACCATGCCGCCTTGATTAATTTGTTTATTTTTATCTTGCATCACTGCTATGATATAAATACGCAGAGCTATAATACTGCTCGTATCTCCACAGTGTAGTGGACTCTCCTCCGTTATAGTTATTGACCGCAGTCTGTAATGTCAGAGGGAGGGATATAATTGTTCCCTCTTATATTTAAATGGGTTGTCAGGTCTCCTGGCTATTTTTGATACTGTTACACTATACTCAGGGTAAGTCATCGGTATCAGATCTGTAGGGGCTTATATCGGGGGACGCACCAATCATATGTTCTACGCTACTACTGATGCTGGAAGAGCTGCAGGAAGAAGGTTGTGCACACTGTATAGTGGTGGGGCCAGGGTACTGCAGCTCTGCTCCAACCTATCTTAGGCTACATTCATACGATGTATGCCTGCTGTATTGTAGTACTGCGGGCATACATCGGCGCAGGGGATGAGCGCAGCTCACCCCGCCCCTCTCCATAGGAATATACAGTGCACAGCTGTATTCCGTATAAAGATAGGACATGTCTTTCTACGGGCTACAGAATGTTACACGTGCGGCACCGTACCGCTCCCGTGCAGGGCCGTGAGGCCATAGAAGTGTATACGTTCGTGTGAATGTAGCCTTACACTGTTTACCTTATCTATAGGGATTGGCCTAGGTTACATGTTTACTATAAATGGTGACCACTCCAGGGGTCCGATGCACACCTTCCAGTCTATGCATAGGGATTAACATGTTAACTTTGGACGACTCTCTGAAATGTTGCACAGGTGTTACAGCTCTTTGTGATAAATGACAGCCCTACTAGAGGCAGAAAGCTTTCTCCTCCATGACTGTAATGCATGGCGCTGCGATTATAATTCACAAATAGAAACCCATAAATGTAGAACAGTACATGGCCACCGTCTAAATGTACATTACATGCCAGTCCTGCCTTTGATTCTAGGTTATTTTGCTCTTTTTTTTTTCCCCCTCCATTATTCCTGAAGGTGTAATGATGTTTGTGTTGTTCTGACAGGTGAACGTGTATGTCCTGGGGAAAACCTTTCTTCTGCTGGCCAGAGAGCTGTGCATTAATGCTCCCGCTATAGGTAACTTTACCGCTTTGCTTTTTATCCATCACTTTGCACTTCTATTGTTAATGAGGCCATCACTCACAGGGAAACAGATCTATCCTAGAACAACCTGTGGCTATGTGGAGAATGTTATTCCAGAATTCCCAGCATGCCTTGCTACACAGACAGGCCATTTCCAGGATAGGCTTTGATACGGTAGGCAAGGTTTAAAGAAAACTGGAGGCTGTAGGACCACGACAGTCATAATATTTATGGCATAAAGAGCCACGTAAAAGGAAAAAAAAAGGGTTCTTTATGTTCTTACTATTTCCAAAATACTTTGATTATTATATCCCTTATAATTACTTGCAGGACCTGCTAACAAAACTTGGTGGTATTCCTATCTATATCATAGGCTTCTATCACACAAACATGCTCATGCTGTGGAAATGGACCCCGGTGCTCATCAGATCCCATTGACCGAGTACAACATAGTGTATGAGAGTCCTTGCATCATAGTCGCATCATACAAGGACTCCCTACCTGCCGCCAGCGACTATGGCCCCGAACTATGTAGCAATCCTAATCACTTTACCATCCTGTCTGTTGGATACAGCTGTTAAGCAGGTGACACAAAGGCGAACAGTTAAAAAAAAGTCATATTTCACCCATTTATTTTAGATTATGAAAATATACATGTGTTATACTATTTTACTGAACTTGAAACTTGTGGGGGGTATTTTAGCTGCTAATATTTCATTACCATAAGCCTGGTAGCCTCCATAAAAGTCCCCCAAATCTTAATTTATGACCATTCCATCATCCAAGATCAAAGCTAAATCTCATCTAGAGATGACATTTTTTCGGAGGATAGCGCATATTGGGAGAGATCAGGCATATCCCATCCTAACAATACTGTAAGCCCCCAGCAGAACTGTTTGTTAGCAGCATATTCCCCTCTCCTCATTGAAGTTCTTGTAAGAGATACTTGGAGCATAGTGAAATGTCAGCTGTGTATATGGTCCGCTTAAGCTCTATCTTCTGGCCCCAGTTGGAAAATTAAGGCTACATGAACATGGACGTGCACTTAAGCCACGTGCTAGACAATGTTTCAACAGCAGGGACACAGCCCCATGTATTTCTATGGGCTCAAGCTCTGTCCTATATGTGAGCCGACTTCTTGTGCTGGAAATTATAGAGCAGGTCCTGCTCTTGCCCCTGTTTGGACCATCCCCTCTTCTACTGAGTGGACCTTGCATGTCTTTGACACATGGGCCGCAAACAACGGACCACAGCATGTGAAAAGTGGTGTGCATGTAGCCTAAGGGTGGTGACACACATGGCGTTTTTGGGCCACATTTTCAGATCATAAAAAAAATGCATGCGTTTTTTGAAACCGCATGTGTTTTGACAGGTTTGACCAATTATCTTAATTCAAACTGGTCAAAAACGCATGCGTTTTTCTCCGATCTGAAAACGCCCAAAAACGCCATGTGTGTGACCACCCTTATGCTGATGTGATGAAATTTTTACCATGTGCTGTTATAGGTTTCTGTAGATATCCCATAAAGTGACCAAATATTATTTGACCACCACAAAATCTATATATGTTTCTGTAGAAACTCTAATTCATGGGAAAAAGGCAGCTCTCAGCTGCTCTGCCCCTGGATAACTCAGAGGATGGATGAGGATGTATTTCTCTAGGAAACTCCTTAAATTTGATTAATACATTTTCCACCTCTGTTAATTTCTAAATCTGATGTAGAACTACAGACACCACTGTAGCATAAAGAGCACTGAAGTACAGCTCCACTCACCTGCCGATAGGCTATGCGCATGTATAATTACCCATTGACCCACATACACAGACGTGTATTTGCTGCCGATATCACTCAGAATATCTTAAACGCTCTCAGAAAGCTGCTTGTAAAACGCCCATACACCCAGGACGCCAAGAATAAAGGAGAGATTATGTTGGTCAGCTGCAATTCCTTAAAGGCATAGGACTTGTCTGCACCTTGGGGAAGCACAGTCCAGACCTGCTCTGGTGCTTACTGTAAATCCTCTTATTAATGGGGGCACATTGTAATCAATTTCCCATTGGAGGATTTAGAAACCAATTCATAACTTTAAAGGAGTTTATAGTTTTATGAAATAAATGCTGTTTGGTGAAAGTTATAAGATATCCTTTTGGATATACTACATCAATACCTCACTGTTTTCAAGGTATCTACTTGCTGTCAGTGAATGAAAACCTTAATTGTTTATGGATACACAGTGATTATATGGAATATATATCTGGTGATGGGCTTCTTAGGACCAGGGTGGATTATAACCACGATCAGGCAGATGTACTACTGACTAAATGCTAGTGCAATCGTAGTCTAGACAGTGGCCACCCCCCTCCATAGAAACCTAAGCGGCCATTGTCATAAATCGGCAAAATATAGGACACGTCCCATACTTGGCATAGCGGCGCCCGCTCATTCCTTCTCTCTCCTGCGACTGACCACATTCTTGTCCAGGTTACGGCTTGGGCAAGCACACATTGGGGCAGATTTATAAAAGAGTGTCCTAAGGTTAGACAGTGCAGAGTTAGACTAGACAGTTCTGCTTCAGATTCATATAAGTGTCTGGTGCTGGGTGATAAATCTGGTGTAGTATATAAGACTGTCTAGTCGTACTCTGTACCTCCTATTAGTTGGCTTACCTTACTCCAGAAAATTGGGACACAATTCTGTCAGGTTTGCAGTATTTTTGGCGCACAAACCTTTTTGCAGCTAGGAGACACCCCCTTTTCACGGGCCATGCCACTTTTTTCAAGCTAGTCGTAGGAGAGACAGAAAACTGTCTAAAACCCTGTATACTTGTGGTGCAGTTTTTTAGTGCAAACTACAACAGATAATTAAATCTCCCCCATTGTGTGCATTTGGCCTTAGGCTGTATAGTCTAGTAATGGTTAGCTTAGGGTACATTCACACGCGGTATGCCCGCCGTGTGCTGGAGAGGGGGAGGAGGTGGCCCCTCCTCCCTCCATAGAGAATAGCGGCTCACGGCTGCACACTCGCAGAAAGATAGAGCACGCTCCATCTTTTTGCGGTGTACGGCCCAGATCCGTGCCACACATGTGTGGCACCGGATCCCCACCGTGCCGCTATTGCCGTTGTACGTCCCCGCAGACGGCAGTGTGAATAAGCCCTTAGCTTATGCTAAAAAAGTGCATAACGTTGGTGCGTTGTGTGGTTACTTAGGGGTGATGCCACACATGGCGTTTTTGGTCCGTTTTTAAACATCCGCTTTCAGTCCGTTTTTGGCAGTTTACCATGCATTTGACTGCTTACAACCTGTTTATCTATTAAGATAATTGTGAAAAACGGACTAAAAACTGACCAAAAACGCCATGTGTGGCATCACCCTTACACTACACCTACTTATGCTCAGCCACAACCTTTGTTTAAATATTTTGCACATGGGATTTTCTGAACGTAGGTGTGAACTTTGTGTTACTGTTCCAGTCTTGCATTGTCCAGCATTACACGTGCCTTAGGCTGTGGTCTTTCGGTCGCCTAGCAGTACATGCAGTGAATGGTGACCGCTCTCCATGGACCAGATAATGATATTGACCAAGCACAAATACACGGCTAAGTAGTTTACATGTCAGAGCTGGGAAGTCAGTATTGCATTCACAGTTTCGAGATGCTATCCGTAAAAAACTAGTCTAAGGCGTTAACATTTGGTAAAAAGCCCTTCATCCCACTGAAACGAAGAAATTATAATGATACTCATAAGTCATTGAGATTTCCTTGGGAATTTCCAACCAGGTTAATATGTATGTAGTGATTAGAAAACAACCCCATGAGAAATATTTGTAAAAGACCCTTTCTTTATGTTTTAGTCCCTAGTAAATCAGACATCATAAAGATTTTACTGTTGATGTGGCTTTATTAGCCGGCTGGGATCACTGCTGAAAAAAAAATGTAGACCCAAAAATCTGAGGCTGCACGACTGAGAAATTATTCAATTCCTTGTTGTCTTAGAAACCTTATGTGGACTGAAATCGCCCACTATAGCAATATCTGTGTAGCTGTTTATACAGCTGGTTTTAGTAGCGTCCGATATGTGTGAACATGGATGTAAATGCTGATAGCGCACCTCCTACATCCTGACATAGCAGCTGTGTGATACATGTGCTCAAGCAGAACATCACAGGCCACTTATAATGAAAAATCCAAAGCTGTTTATTTAGCCTAATTATATCACACTCCATTACTTCCGTTTTATCACACAGGACCCTATTTACTGGCATCATTCTAATATATCCGTATCAGACCTCTCATCGTAAGTGTCAGGTACAAAATAAATGTTATTCAACAGGTGCACTGCCAAATATCTCCTGGTGCCTCATTTATCAAGCCCTTCCTGGAAGTAATGGGGGTTGAAAGGAATCTATAATGGCAGATTAACACGGGAATGGTGGCTACTGTGTTCTAGGCACCCTGGTCACTTACTGGGGATAGGTTATTGCTTGGTCTACATTGCATGGTCACAAAATGTAGGGCAGATCTTATTCCTGCCTGTGTTTCGGCTCGGACGCCTGCCTCCTTCCTGCCAAATCGGACCACAAACTTTTCCCTGTTTGTGCACAGCTGTGTGCATGTAGCCTTATGTGTATGACTCTTCTGCATACAGTGTTGGTTTGAGGCTGAAGACTCAGTGATGCTTTACACAAGGACATGACATTATTTCGCTAGTATACTGTATATGTAGTCAGTGTTTACAGTCATTGTTGTCTCAGTAAAGAATGTGAACCTCCTCTTCATCCTTAGACCTATAAGCAATTGAACTAAATATTTCAACAGTTGATGATAATGTTGTAAAAAGCTACATATACCTCAACCTATAATTGATCCTGAGGAAGACAAAGCCCCATAAGGTGAGGACCAGCTACCTCATATTAGTGTGACAAGCAGAGTAAATCCCTGGATTAACATAGAATCTCCAAAATTTTAGCATTTATAGCATGTATCCGCTTTTTCATGAATATGTCAACCATCTATGTGAAAACTACATGATGTATTAGATTTATATTTGAAGGCCACCAAGGCTCCCCAGATTAGTGTATCATAGCTGCAGCCCTAACAAGTCAACACCAATTAAATATATATGAAGTGTAAAAGAGCATAAATGACCATAGACAAGGCAGGAATCGGGTATAAGTAAAAATCTTTTATGTAACATTTCATTGCCGCTCCTCTGAGCCGGCTAAATTTTGACAAGTTATCTATATACAAAATAAATGCACATTATGTGCAGATTTCTTTACCGTTTCCCTGCATGTTGCAGTTTTAATAATTCAAATAGCTTATAAATAAATAAAATAAGATTAAACTCTAAAAGCATTCCTTCAGGTGGAGATTCTACAGCCCCTTGTTGTTTACATTCCATTCACTTTATGAGAACAGATCTACTTTCACCCCTTTTTTAGTGTTCGGCAGGACAATCGGGATCGAGTAGAAAGGGGTGTTGCGCCTACGAAAAGAGGGTCGTCTGTGTGTGCTTTAGCAGTAGTCGGGAGGCGAAAACACTTCATGCATAAAAGATCAGCTCTGGAATTTGCCCCCCTTGAACCCCAGTCCCGTTGGTACTGTCTGATGAGCACTGGAACTGGAAAGTCACTTTTCCACATTGCACCTCTGTCATGCCCTCCTGCCCAAAGTAACTGAGCTCATTGCCATCCAGGATGGCGCTGACTGTGTAAAATGTGTCCTGCTCCACTTGTACAGGATGCTCAAACCATACCGAAAAAGTGTTACTAGAACCATCCGAGACAAATTTAGTCAGGTTTTGAGCAAGCACCACCCCTTGTCGCTTGAGTTCAATTTTGACACTATATTCTGCTTTGCCACAGCTTGACCCATAAAGCCCAAGTCCGGCTATAAATATCCTTTTGTCTACGGCAAACTGGATGCTGTCACAACGTCCCCTGTATCTCCACTGGTTACTGCGGTAGGCTGAAGACTGGAATCTGTGGCATCTCTGAGGCGCAAGGCCTTTCCTTTTAACAAGAGGGAACTCTAGCTGGGGTTTGTTAGCAGCCGTGTACCACAAGAATATACTGCGCGTTTCCTCCAAGGTTAGAATGTCTGACTGGGCAGCCCCATTGGCAAATTCCTCTAGAGTCATGGTAGGAATCCGTACCAAGTACAATGCTTTTCCCAGTACATTCCTTTTGTTTGTAGGTGTCACCGGCAGGCCTTGTCGTTTACACTCAGCCTCTGCCCAGTTCACGACCGCTTCAAAAACAACATCTTCTTTAGTGTTTAGCGTTTCCCGAGTCACGATAATCTCAAGGGTCGGCAGGTCGATCTCACAGAAACCTTCCGACTTCAGTGCCAGTTCAGCCTGCGCGTCGATCACCTCCCAGCAACGCAGAGTCAAATCAGGCTCCTCAAAGAGACGGCTTTGAGAAAGTAAGACACATGCATTTTTGGCCTCTAAGCTGGTCTCCAGAAAGTTCACACAAGCCTTGGCCAGCGCGGGTACAATATACTTCTTGGCAGCGTAGAGTGTGGCAAGGACAGTGTCTGCTTCCAGGTCAATCTCATCGCTGTACAAGTACCTGGGGGGGAGAGAGCAAGACATTCACTCAGAAAGTTCCCAAGTCTAATGCAAAGTTATTAGTTCCTGGAAGCGACCTCCAGAAACGGCTATAATTCCTCGCATAACAAGAAGCCAAAGCTTTTGTGGTTTCAGAGAAGGGCTGTTTTACCAACCATTCTAAGAGCGAGACCATTAATGCCAGTCAGAATATGCATATTTTATAAGCTTTTATGTGCTCTGCAGTATTTCTTTTCCAATTCTTTAATGACCCCACTTACTTTAAAAGGATTAAAAAAGCAGCAGGTTCCACGTCTGGGATATGGATTTCAGACTTGACCTCCGCTAGATCTCCATAAAACATGGCGTAAAACACAGAGCTCCCGACGGCCAAAATATACTGGGAAGAAAAGGAACGAGAAACTTTAGTGTTGCGAACCAGAAAAGAACACTTTTTTAAAAAAAAAAAATAATAATTTTTAACATTTTTTGGCCTCAACTTACCTTGTGAGCAGGGACTTTCTTGGAAGCCCCGGCGGGCCCCACGATGAAGTGCACATCAGCCATTAGTTCGTTGTTGAACATCAGTGCATTCCTAAAGGGAGAATACATATATATTTAGCTTGCAGGACTCAACAAGAATATTCTAGTCTAAATCCAACTATAAAGGAAGAGGCGCGCGTGTGTCTAATTGAAGTGGCCTTCCCTTTAAATGTAAATGACAGGATGAAAGAGGTGACACATCCTTTTCATGGGCGGACAAGAAAAGCTCTGCTAATTTTAATCAGGCGGCTTCTCTTGCAGCCTCTTGTCGAATTTAGCTGCATCCTACGATTGTCAGCAGCGCTCCTATATGGGTTAATCATGGCAATCTGAGGGATTTTCCTGAGGATTCATAGAAATTCTTGCTGGCTTTATTTCAGATTACTGGAAATAAAACCTATAAGAACATAGCTTTGCCTGGAAAGCAATTTTTTAATACAGTCGTCATCCAGAGAGAGACGAGCAGATCACACTGGAGGAGCGATGCTATCTCTAGTTTCTCTGGAGGCAAATAAATTGTGAGCACAGCCTGCTCTATAATGTCATGTTGCATGGAAGAAAATGGACAATACACATAAAGGAAATGTAACCTGACCCAGTGTGCACGCCTCATTCTATATACAGAATCCCCCCCCCCCCCGCCATCTATATTCACACCCAGTGTCTACATGTTACATGATGGCATTACAGATACAGTATCGGAGTGTGGTAGCCATATGTGTCATAGAATTACAGATCTACTTGCATGATGTGACCCAGTGCTGTTCTGGTTGGTCCTGACAGCTCTGCAGTGAGGAACCCCCTATCTGTATCACCTAACCATGTCCTGTTCCTGCTGATGCTCCTTGCAGATTAGCAATGGCTGAGTGCATGAGCTGCCTGCTAACTCTGTGCAGCCCTGGTGGGGGACGCCTGTCAGCTAATACGTGCAGGACCTGCATATGGTGATTACACAGCTCTGCTTTAGCTGCTTGTTTGGGGTATTGGCATTGGCTGGAGATTAGTGCAGGCAAATTGAAGAATATTGTGTGTGTTGCTCATCTCGGCTCGGACTAAGCTCCTTTCTAACCCATTCTGCCTCCTGCATAATTTGATATGGCGTCGGATCACTGTTCTGACCTCAATGTTGGGTAGCTGTAGCAAGACTAAATACAAGGGAATATAATTTCTATTACATCTGTTATATTGGCTCCGGGTTATAGTTTCTTACTGTTTTTTGAGGTTTAAGGGATAAGTTATGAGGCTGCAGTTTGATCTTATTAAGGTTAAGAATTAATTTCTTTACAATTGCAGTGTTAATAGGGGATAGTCCTAATGTTACGGGATAGGGTGCCCAGAGTAAGTGACCCGATGTCGGTATATACAACCAGGTCTGCATATCCCCTGTGACTGGTCTGTCATTGGGATTAATAGTGCTGCATCAGATTCGGTGCCAGGTGCTGCTATCTTGGATCACACCCCCTGATTTCAAATTAGAATTGTGGTATCCTACCATAGCCCAAAAAAGTTATGAGCCCCCTTGTGCATGCAGTGGATTTCTCATTCATTGCTATCCTGTAGTCGGGGCGTCCCGGGCAGCCGCCTGGGGCCCTGGGTGCTCACCTCTCCCTCAGGGTGGGGTGGAAGGACTGCCAGTTGGTGCTCTCGATGTTGTTGTTGTTGAGGTTCTGTAGTTGTGGTGGCGGCGGTGCGTTGTGCTGGATGTGGAGGGCGTTTTTCTTGGCGGTGACCGCAGCGGTGTTATTACTGTTGGCGATATTGGTGTTTGCACTAGCAGGGTAAAGCTCTGCAGCCATCTTCCTCTTGAGAGCCAGGGGCACTATCTCATAGCATGCTTGCACCTTGCCCGGAGCCCGAGCACTCTTTTTAGACTTCTTTAAGGTCTCTGGAAGCAGAAGAAAGAAAGTCAAACACTTCATGATCCTGCCATTCAGGCAGCCTGGGTCTAGTGGCATGGGCGAGGGGAAACACTGGGACAGCCTCCTCCTGTGTGCGCATCAGTCACTTCCAGCGGGATTATTCATCCATCAGCCCCCCGCTTATGTCCTGCACCTCAGTAACGCGTCCGCCAATACAATCCACGGAGTTGTGTTACCCATAGGGAAAAGTAATGCAGTGGCCGGTTACCCGCTGCTCCTGCGGTGTGGATATATCCAGGGCTCCTCCGCCTGCCCGGGCTGCCAGTGTGGGTGCACCAGCTGCTGGCATATGCATAGCACTGGGCGCCTCCTCGGGCTCTACGTGTACAAGTGCGGAGGACTGGCCAAGGCTGCAGCTCAAATAGCAGGGGCTGCCTACGTCATGAGCCCGCCAGCCAATGGCAGGGCGCGGGGCTCGCCATTCACAGCAGCAGCGGCAGCGGCCCCTGTGCCCGGGAGAGAGGGGGCGGAGCAGCGCACAATATGTCATTCTTCTCCGCTCCCACCCACTGCACGGGCTATAGTGCAGGGCACCCAGGGACAGGCACAGGCAGGGGCAGATAACCGGCTGCAGTGTGAATAGTGGCAGGAAAGTTTGCTGGGATACACGTAACAATGAATGTAAGTTACACGAAGCAGGAGCTCCCGCTCCCCTATACACACACACACCAGGCATGGGGGAGTACAGGGGGTGCCCACCTCCAGCACGGTACCTCTATGGCGCTAGCAGCTCCTCTGCCCGGCCGCGCACACAGCCTGGAAAGTTTGCAGCGCAGGATCGTCCATGGAGTGCGGAGCCAT
Organism: Engystomops pustulosus; assembly: GCF_040894005.1. NCBI lineage: Eukaryota > Metazoa > Chordata > Amphibia > Anura > Leptodactylidae > Engystomops > Engystomops pustulosus. The sequence continues at coordinate 50,525,815 of NC_092417.1, forward strand.
GATTGTGGAGGAAGACTGGGGGCGGGGCTACAGGCGCTCCCTCTATACACATCTGGGGAGGGCCATACCTCTGCCGGCCAGGAGAGGGCGCTGCGCTACTCAGCATGTGCACACCTTATGTATAATAATAATAACAAGCATTCTATATGTATATAGCGCACACAGGTTCCGCAGCGCTGCACAGACCGTGCCAAATCAGTCCCTGTCTCCATAGGGCTCACAATCTAATCAATATTATCATTAGCATTATTATCATTACATATTTTATTACTATTGATATTTTTATTATGCTTATTATTCTATAATGTTTATAAAACTTATATTAAAATTTCATGTATTGTTATATTATATAATATTTATTATTGTTATTATTTAGTGGGATGAGGACCCTGCCTGTGCGGGCACACAATCTATATGGGGGTCAGATGGAGGCATGAGGTGAGGGAGCAGCACAGTTTTTGTGTATTGTAGGGGATCCTGAACAGGTGGGTTTTTAGTTTTACCTGAAGGTTTGGAAAGTGGGGGACAGTCTGACACATTAGGGTAGAGAGTTCCAGAGTATGGGGGTGCAGAGAGAAGTCCTGGATGCGGTTGTGAGAAGAGCGGATGGTAATAGAGTGAAGCTGAAGGTCCTGTGAGGAGCGGAGATTACGTGTGGGACGGTATTGCCTCATTAGAGATATAATAAGGGGACAGGTTGTAGATGGCTTTGTAGGTCATGGTTAGTATTTTAAATTATATTCGCTGTGCAGTGGGGAACCAGTGGAGAGACTGGCAGAGAGGAGAGGCAGAGGAGAATGGAGGAGACAGATGGATAAGCCGGGCAGCAGAGTTTAGGATGTATTGGAGTGGGATTAGAGAGTTAGCCGGGAGACCATAGAGAAGAATGTTACAGTAGTCCAAGTGGGAGATGATGAGGGCATGGACTAGTAATTTTGTAGGCTGTGCCAGGCAGCACAGTGAGCCGGCGCTGGCCGTTCCTGCCGGGTGCGTCTGTTCGGGCGAAGGTTATAGCGCAATTCTATACCAATCAAGGCCATGGAGAGCAATACAGACATTAATCATCATCGTGACATATTAGTATGTTAAGGGAGGGAGTATGGAGTGGGCTCACGGACCGAGCTCCCCCCAAATACACCGGGTGTTTGCTGCATATTGCACCGCATATTGTAACCCCAACAATCAGTGCTGGCACCAGTCACGGTTGTTAACCCTTTGACTGCCTTTTCGCAGTCAGTTCATCTTGCAAAATAGACCTTACACACCTCTGTACCCCGAAGTATGAAAAAGTTATTAGCATCTGAAGATGGCAAAATGAAGAATTAATTTTCTTTAAACAGGAGTTTTTAAATTTTTTAAAACGGTGTTAAAATACAATAGAACCTCTATAAATTTGTTATTACCGTGATTGCACCGACCCAAAGAATAAAGAAGATTTGTTATTTGGAGGTCACAGTGAAAGCCGTAAAAACAGTGTCTACAATAAAATGTTGCAAGTGTCTTTTTTCCCAATTTCACCTCATGGAATCTTCCCTCTTCCCAGTACACGACATGGACTAATAAATACCTTCATTTTGAGGTATAATGTATTACGCAGAAAACAATGCCTCATAAAGCTCTGTAGAAGGAAAAATAATGTTATCGGTTTTGAAAGTGAGAAGCAAAGAATGGGAAAAAAAAAGAGAAAAAAATATTTTAATGCACGGATTTCAAAATTTTGTGGTGGATTTGGCTCATAGTGTATCAAATCTTTACATATTTTTTTTTTTTCTTGTGTAAAAGATAGAAAATCTGATATTGCTCTGTATTTTTCTAATGCATAACTATACAGATACTGCACATCCTCCAAGCCTCCAGAAAAGCTGGAATGGCCATATTGTCGTTCATATGCAGCTGTTCTCCAGTTCCTGTTATGCTATGACCAGCAGATCACACTATAGCTGGTGGTTTTTTATCCATGTATAGTATAGAAAGGCCATAGCATGTCATGTAACTGTGTGCCCTCTCCAGCACTGGGGGGATTTCTCTCCATTTTACATAATAATAATAATTCTTTATTTACGCAAGCACTGCACAAAGCATGCCAAATTGCATCTGCACTGACATCATAACGTGGAGCGCTGCAGGCGGCCTGCAGGTCCCGATAATACCTCCAGTGCTAAAGGGACCGCAATGAATTGTAAGCGCCCCCCGCTACTGCTAAGAGGCAGCGTAGCATAAATATTTCATCCCATATAAGTCTTCCACCCCCCACATCCCCACAGTGCTGTTGCAGTTCAGTAGCTTTGATAATCCTATCATGGTGTGCGATGGCTTCAATAGTCATCTATGCATAAATAGGCCAATTAAAAGACAAACAAAATATGGCAAGACCTGATAAGAAGCGAGATGAGAGAGAGATATGGCATAGATCATCTGTCGCCTCTTATTGTGCATTCTCTCCGAGCCATGGAGGAAACGGGGCAGAAACAGATGGATCGATAGAACAGGAAAGGCGGAGGAGATTGATCATTTACCAGTGTAGATTTATTATTTGTGTTTGTAGATGTTAAGTACATCCGATTGCTTTAATCTACTATTACAGTGGCTCGAGATGGTTAAAAAAATTGGATTAACAATTGCTAAAAAGAAAAAAAAAAAAAAAGCACCTTTAAGATGGTTTCCATAGAGAGGCAATCATAAAGGGATTGCAACAAAACTTTTGTGCCACTGTAGTGCTGCCGCGTCCAAACTCAGAAACGGGGAGGGGGGGGGGGCTGTATTCTTAGATATCTGCAGCAGTTATTTTAACTTTTTGGATTGTTTTCTATTGGTTCCTTTTAGGTTCAATAAAGATTTTATTGAAACAAAATATTAACATTGGGTATAAGTACTGTAATCACCATAAGACACACACATTGAATGAATATTGCAGAAAAAAGAGCAACAGTAATCCAAATCACACATTATTCTGGTGCAAATGAAGTGTATGAGGAAAACATCATAAAGCAAACCCACAATATATAGCAAGTTATAATCCTTCATCCTGCCTTCCTTTGAAATATAAACCCATACAGAGACATCATACATCCAACAAACACAGCCATCTTAACAACACTCACAAACTAGGTGGGGGGTAAAGGAATCAACCCATCAACCAACTGCAGATTACAAGACCTCTAATCCAAAGATGGAAATGGGGGGACTCTCTAAACCCCTAGTTTTGGTAGGCTGCATCAGGCTGGAAATCATCCAGCACTACCATCTCTTCCATCCTCAAAATGTATGCCATTTCTGCAGACCACATGGCCCTGGAGGGGGGGGCGTTGTCGACTTCCATAGTCTGGGAATGACAGGTCTAACTTTCTTATATGTGTCAGAGTACATGGAGAGAAGGGCTATGGCTGGGCTACCTGTGGTGGATGAAGTCGTGTCTCATGTAGCAAGAAAACAGCCTTCCATAGTATTGGTTCATTTTGTTGGGTTCTTGCACTACTTCTAACCTGTCCTTACACATTATGGAGCAGACAGCATGCACCGCCGATGTCTGTCTGCATCTAACTGTGAATTGATTGCATAGTCCTCAACCATGTGCCATTACCAAAGGGTGATGCCACACGTTGTGTTTTTGGACTGTTTTAAAGCATGCGTTTTCAGTCCTTTTAAAAACGTGTGTGTTTTTGAATGTTTATCATGTGTTTAGGTAGCTGTGAAATAGATTAAAACCAACCAAACACATGGTAAACATTAAAAAACGCATGTGTTTTTAACCCCTTACATATTTAATGCTAAACATGTAAAATTTCATTCAAAACTGTATTTATCCCCAAAATAGTCAATTCTGAAAATTCGGAAAACCAATATTCGATTTGTAAGCCGACATCAAAATAAATTATCCAGACATTTCAAAAATGATGAAAATGTAAAGTAGACATATGGGAAATGTTATTCAGCAACTTATTTAGGTGGTAAATCTATCTGCCTGAAAACGCAATGATTTCGAAAATGGCAAATTTTTTTAAAAAAATGTATCATGTGGGGAAACAAACAATCTCAGTATCACTTTGATAAGTAACAGAGTTTAAAAGTTATAACCACATAATGCGACACAAGTCAGAATCCAAAAAATGGGGCTGAGCCTTAAGCTACAAAATGGCTGCGTCTTTAAGGGGTTAAACAGTCCAAAAACGCGAAACGTGGCATCACCCTTGGGTAGAAATGCAAGTCACCCAAAATAAGGTGTTACAACTGACAAAGGTATTAGAAAGCAAAGCACGCTTCTCATTACCGGTCGCATGCATTTTAGTTGATCTTCATATACGATCGGTCTAAACCCCTCCCCATTCCAGTTGATTTGTGTTTCCAAATTACTAGTCATCCGGAACGTGTGAACACAGCCTTATGCCCGTTGCCCTCGGCTGACAAACTCTCTCCATACATTGGTGGGATTTCCTGAACCAGACCACAAACCACTGGACTGAGCTGACATGTCCACTGATACAAGGTTTGCTTTGGGAAATCCCTCCAGTGAATTTTCACGGACTGAACTGGCTTGAAGGCATCGGGCCACAGGGTCACACATAGTCACGGCCCGATCACACATGCGTTTCTATAGAGATAAATGCAATAGGTAACCAACACCCGTTGTCTTGCATGTAAATAATACAAGAAACCAGGTTCTGGTTACCGATCTGTTTCCACAGAATGACATATGCGGTCAGGTCATGGCAAGGCCCCCGTGCACTTTGATTCACTTTCTAAACGGAGTGAAAGCGGTACATGTGACCGCACCCTTAGGGTGAAGACACACATGGCGTTTTTGGGCCGTTTTTAGTTAGTGCGTTTTCACATCGTTAAAAACGCATGCGTTTTTGACCAGTTTGAATTAAGATAATTGGTCAAACCTGTCAAAAAAGCATGCGTTTTTAACAATCTGAAAACGCAATAACTAAAAACGGCCTAAAAACGCCACGTGTGTCTTCACCCTTAGTGTTATGGAGGATCTGTGTATTTCTTATGTTTAGGGTAATCCTTACTAATAACTATTAAAATGTTCCATTATTTTTACCAAAAAAAATATAGAAAATTAGTCTAAAACTGCTTCAAAACCTCTACCTTTAGGCTATCTGCACACATAGCAGAATGGCTACAGAATTTACCCCCAGCTTCATTTTGCAGCAATACTGCAAAGCATCCAAAACCAGGCATCTGGTTACTGTAGCGGGTCTATTATGTGATTTTGCAGCGGGGGGAGGAAATCTGATGCGGAAAGTGTTTGTGTGTATATAGGATTTTTTATAAAGCCCATGCACTACACTGCTTCTGTATCACACAGATACACCCGCAGGTAATACACCACATGTGCAATAGCCATAATGTCCCCTTTTCATGACATTGCTTTCTGTAAATGGGTTTAGATTGTTACACAATGGAGTTTTTCTCCACTTCAAATTTTCTTAGATTTTGTGGTAAAAAGAAAAATGGAGATCCATAATAAAGGACATGTGGTGTCTTTTATTTTAGCTTTTAGCCATTCCTGGTTTGGGCTTTGTAAATGCATCTGAAAAACAGAATGTCTCCGTCCAGCCACACAGTTTGGATAATTTATGTATATTTTCCCCCTTCTTACAGTAATTGTCTTAAATAAGAGACACATGAGCCCTGGTGTTAAATCTCAGCTGGTGTCCCATTAACTCCCCCTGTCATGACCCCATCCTTATTCCTAATTATCCATGCTTGTCAAGAACAGACAGTGAGGATTACATATGGTTACAGTAATGGGGAGTTTGATACTTGGACAGAAGGGCCATGTACAGTTCAGTTTTTTTTAACCTCTATTTATTTGTTATAGGACTTATGCATTTTTCTTAAACTACCTGAACCATTTGACTACTATCCCTCTCAGGTAGGGTGTGATATATCCTTTCTAGAATTCTCTCTTTAACTTCCTTTTATCTTTGGTTCTGTAGCTTGATGATGAGGGCTCTATGGTGACATTTACTTTGTGGCGCTCACACCACCTGTTCTCTTTTCAGACAGATCTATTAGTGGACAGCACAATAAAAAATTGTGATTTTTCTGCTCCGAAAAGGGCTGTGGTTTTCGTGGTGCTTTTTTCATTCATGTGGCACTGGAAAGTGGTGGGGAGTAAACCAAAAGAAAATTGGTCTAGCAGAATAGAAACCTTCACTCGGAAGTCTGCTGAGTCGCTGCTCTCCACCTTTGGGTTTGGGTTCTGATCGCCCGGTGGACACAGTTGGCTAAACACCACAATATTCAATATGTACCTCATTACTTGGGGCCAATTGGGGCCGGAAGAAGCGCAGTCCAGCGCGAAACGGCCGTCGCCCTCTTTTGGGTACTCGGCTCCCACTCCCTCCCTTGCACTTATGTTTGTGAGTACTAATACTTGATGCAATAAAAGAAGAATTTTAGCCACATTTACAACCTGGTGAGTGCCATCCTTATTTTCTATTTCTGCACCTTCTGTACCTCATTACTGACTGCTTAGCGGAAACCAAACCAGATTGGTAACAATGTCCCACATAGGACAGATAGGGGGCTTCGAAAGTGACAATTCTCCTGAAGACTTATCTGAAGCAAAATATGTCTCTTCTGTGCCCATTTTCACGACATTAGAGGAAATTTTTGTTTATAGATAAATAGGAGAGATTTCACAGAAAGGACGGAGTTCTAGAAAGGGCATTTCATACCGACCTGAGGAGCTCAGGGCCCATAGCCGTTTCAATCCAGCCATGGTGATCACTACCCGGTTTCCCCGTGAATAAGACCATGTCTTATATTAATTTTTGCTGCTAAAGAGTCGCTAGGTCTTATTTTACAAAAATTCAAATTTATCGTCGAACAAAAAAAATAAAAAACACCAGCATTACTAGCCAAACTCTCTCTGTTTCCATGTGCAACAGTCTATGGTACTTTGCCAATCCTACTATTTTAAGATGGTTGTATCATCTTCTGGAACCTCATCATAACTCTCCAAAACCTGAATTTCATGTTGAATTTCTTGTGACTTCATTTCTTTTAAGAACTATTGGCCCCAATCTCTCATGAAATAGCACTTGCCTTTAAAGAGAATTTCTTGTCCAGGCAGGGCTTGCATTAGGCGACGGCAAACTGGGCATATGTCCAGGGCCCCTTGCATGTGACCTTAGGTGGGCAGAGGTTTTATATTTATAGTTCTATTTTGGGGCACCTTTTTCATGTTGTCCTGGGCCCCACTTTGTCTAAAACTGGCCCTGTGTCCAGGTAGCCTACATGTAGTGCACTTGCAACGTATTAGGGTAAATTTGTATGATTTCTGACAATTTCTGGACAAAAAGAAACATGTGTGTGTATATATATACAAGATGGCGTCACGGACCTCAGCTGCTGAGTGCGCACGCGCACGGGCTGACGCGCTCACGTGACTGCCAGTTCTGTTTATATGAGTCACATGATTGTGTCAGAGGCGGTGCTCCATGGGGGCACGCCACTATTCCACATCCTGCCAGCTACTGATCCTTAGGTAGGCGCTAGATCTTCCTTTTATTATGCACATGACTGCACTAGGTCTCTAACTTAATGTTTATATGTAATTGTAAAGTCCTTTTTGTATTCAAATATGTGATTTAAACTTGGTATTGCTGTGATCACATGACCTGTAAGATGATGTCACTTCCTGTGTATTTTGTATAAATTTTTCACTGTGTTACATGCACCTTTGCTTGAGAAAGGCTCCAGATGCAAGGAGCCGAAACGTAGCCTTGACACGTGTGAATAAATGAGTATGTTTTTCTGATTTCCACAAATCTCGGAGTGCTGCCATTTTTTTGCTGTTCTATGTTTTGATGGACCTTGGTTCAGGTCCTGGGAATTGCACCCGAGTTCATAACTTTTCCCGAGTGCTGCCTCACCTCTTTGTATCTATATATATATATATATAATATAGTATTCTATTTCACAGGTTTACAGTGTGTCAAATTTTTGCATCTAAACTTGAGATTTTGAGCCCTTCAGTGTGTTTTGTGGCACTATTCGGCATGGGACAATGTTTTTTTTTGGTGAAAAAATGGCATAATTTATTTATTTTTTATTTCTTGAGTCTACGGCAAAGTTATGTAGGTTTAAGCTTCTAGCACCTCATCTATTAAGAGGCATAGTACACCGCAGGGAAATTAAAGATGACCATAAAATATACATGGCTTTGACCTAGGAAGGGTCTACCAGCATCGGTGGATGGACCTAGCCCGGCATCCTGTAAGGACAATGGAGTTCATAGTGCAGCCTGAAACAAATTTCCACTTCCATCCTGTGGTGCCTGACAAAACAGGACTATGTGAAATTTCCCCAAGTTCATTGCTTTTCTGCTCTGGTTCCTATCCTTTACACTCAGGGGACATGACTTTCCCCCTGCCAAGGACTTGCTAGACAGACCCTTCAGATGGCGCACCATGTGGTAACAAACGCCCTGATAATAGTATCTGCTATTTACATAGTATAATGGCTTGTGATAGAACAATCACCCGAGAGCTACCTTACCTGTGTATACTTAGCTTCTATCACCAGTCTCGTGTCGTAAGATACAATCGTTTTCTATACATAGAAACGAGAATGCTATCAGTGAAGCAGGAGTCGACTCCCTAGTTAAGTTTTACCTTCATATAATAGTATAACCTTCATCAGGGCATATCGGGGAACTTGCCCTCCAAAACTCGTCTTTTGGTCAACTCAAACACTTAGAAGGATGGCCATACTGGCAGAAGAAATTGGCCTAATAACCCACTACCAGTGTGATTTCAAGGAGCTAAGCGGCTTCCAGATCATGTTTCTGTCATGGCTCAGGGTGTTGGGATCATTCAGAATTCAACTTTGAAGTGAGTTGTAAAATGGTTGTATAGAGTTTTGGAGGCTTAGAGCTTGGCACTGAAGTCAAGTTCTCCTCACCTCACAATGCCCCTAGCTATGATTGACATCCCAGGACAGTCTAGTTCACAGTGTCAGTGATCTGAGGAGAACAGTATTAAACTCTCTTCTTGTATGACTTTACAACCAATTTATATTTCACTCCAAAGTTGATTTTGTGGATGATGCCACCACGCTGGACTATGAAAGAAACTGGATCTTGAGGGTATTAACCTCTTCACGCTAAAAAAATATAATGAGGGCTCACTTAGACATGAGGTTTGCTGCATATTGCAGCAAATGCACACCGCTAACCCTTTGATTGCCTCCAGTGGCATTTGAAGGATGCTGGTGCATGGACACTGACATCTTTGTTTTGATTGTCGCTCCTTGTGATGATGTGGAAAATCCCCATACACTGCCATTCTGTAGTATGGCAGTACATGGTAGGATCAAGCAGACAACCTAGGGTTAAAGTACACAAGGGGGTCTGAAAAATATTTAAAAAATAAAGGTTTTTAAAAAATTATTAAAACCTAAAAGTTCAAATCACCTCACTTTTCCTATGACTGATATAACAAATAAACAAGTTAAATCATAAACATGTAATGTATGACCATGTCCCAAAATGTCAGGTCTATCAAAATATAAGAATGGTAATGGTTATATCCGGTGTTGAACCCCATAAGGGAAAATAGCGCCCAATATGGTGCCATTTTGCAACATATAACAAATTTACCTAAAAGTGATCAAAAGGCTGTACAGTCCTCAAAATGGTAGCAATGAAAAAATGACCCCACAGCTCTGTACACCGAAATATGAAAAAGTTGTGTCTGAAGATTTTCACAAGGTTTTAATTTTTATTTAAACGGTATTAAAATTCAAAAACCTGTATAACCTGTATAAATTTAGTATCCTCTTGATTGTACCGAACCAAAGAATAAAGTTGAGGTGTTATTTGGAGCGCAATGTGAAGGTCGTAAAATCCAAGGCTACAAGAAATGGTGCAAATGCGTTTTTTTCATCCATTTCACTGGATTAGAATTTTTTACCGGCTTCCCAACATGGCATGGAATAACCTATACCAGTGATGGCGAACCTTTAAGAGGCCGAGTGCCCAAACTGCAAACCAAAGGCGACGTTTCTAGTGCAAGGTGCCAACACAGCAATTTAGCCCAATAGCGCCACAATACCACTATACAAGAGACAAATAACACTTTGACATCATGAGGCCACCATTACAACCACATAAATAGCAGAATTCTGGTTATAAAGGCCAACATTACCAATAATAACACTATACTAGAAGCTAATGTAGTGATGAATACTGTATTACTGCCATCACTGTCGGACTGGTGTACCTTGGGCCCACCAGAGAAAAATTTGGGGGGGCTCCTGTAGCTCCATGTATGGCTGTGTACTGCGGCTGTAGCTCCATGTATGGCTGTGTACTGTGCTGTAGCTCCATGTATAGCTGTGTACTGCGGCTGTAGCTCCATGTATGGCTGTGTACTGCGGCTGTAGCTCCATGTATGGCTGTGTACTGTGGCTCCATGTATGGCTGTGTACTGCGGCTGTAGCCCCATGTATGGCTGTGTACTGCGGCTGTAGCTCCATGTATGGCTGTGTACTGCGGCTGTAGCTCCATGTATGGCTGTGTACTGCGGCTGTAGCCCCATGTATGGCTGTGTACTGCGGCTGTAGCTCCATGTATGGCTGTGTACTGCGGCTGTAGCTCCGTGTATGGCTGTGTACTGCGGCTGTAGCTCCGTGTATGGCTGTGTACTGCGGCTGTAGCTCCGTGTATGGCTGTGTACTGCGGCTGTCGCTCCGTGTATGGCTATGTACTGTGGCTGTAGCTCTTTAAGTAAAAGTTTTATTTTCTCCGAAAATAACATACACAACACTGGAGAAATGCTGCAGCATTGTGAGTTTAGGGGTAATACCCAGTCCCTCCAGTAGCCAGTATATAGACAGGGCCTCACCCCCACCTCAGTATAGAAATAGTCCCTCACCCCCCACCCCACCCCAGGATAGAAATAGGGCCTCACCCTTCACCCCAATATAGACAGACAAACACAGAGGGCCTTACCAAGTGCCGCCGAGGATGCGGTGACATCACCGCCACAGCACAGGAGCAGGCATCGGGCTAAGTAGATGTCGGCGCGCTGGGCCCCGCAACTCCGCATGCAGTGGGACGGGGCTGTGCACACATCAGCGCACTGGGACCCCGCGACTCCACAGGCAGCGGTCCGGGGCTGCGCAGACATCAGCGCGCTGGGCCCCCGCGACTCCGCATGCAGTGGGACGGGGCTGTGCACACATCAGCGCACTGGGACCCCGCGACTCCACAGGCAGCGGTCCGGGGCTGCGCAGACATCAGCGCGCTGGGCCCCCGCGACTCCGCATGCAGTGGGACGGGGCTGTGCACACATCAGCGCACTGGGACCCCGCGACTCCACAGGCAGCGGTCCGGGGCCGCGCAGACATCGGCGCGCTGCGACCACGGGACTCCACAGGCAGCGCGCCGTGAACGAGCAGGCAGCGGGACGCTGGGGCCGCGCAGGCAGTAGAGCGCTGTGACCCGGCAGGCATCGGAGTGCAACGGGGCCGGGCAGGTATCGGAGCGCAGGTGTCGGTGCCCACTTTGATGGGATTGGGGAGATGGTACGCGTGCCAGCAGAGAGGGCTCTGCGTGCCCTCTCTGGCACGCGTGCCATAGGTTCGCCACCACTGACCTATACCATCACTACGCAGTGCAATTTGTTATGCAGGAATAAGCTTTTACATAGATCTGTACACGGAAAAATGAAAATTGTCATAGATTATTAAATGTGGGGAGCAAAAAAAAGGGGTTATTCTGCTTGTCAACCTACTGCTAGTGGCTTGCTAGATCAGTTTCTGCTGACAGGTTCCCCTTAATATCCGTTCAGATTCTCAATATTTGGTTCAATTGTGATGGACTATAGAGCAGAAAACTCCACTGCAAAGAACCGGGCAGGGCCTACAGTGGCTGAAATCCTGGCATATTATATGTTTTTGCTGTATAATTAGAGCATTTCAGTCATTCTGTGAAATATGGGGACAGCTCATGGAAACACATGGTTTCACTTCGTCCCTATTGTGGGATTTAGATGGAGCAGTAAACAGCCATTGTTTGCATAGTCCTTCCTGTTTCATCGCCTTTGCCAGAGGTCACAAAAGGGAGGAAATCTGTGCCCCCTTAAGATTTCTTATCACTTCCTTGTTTTTTGCAGAAAATTAAATGTGTTGCCTTCAGCAGTGAATGATATTTTATATGATAGTATTTTGCTTGTAATCACAACACATTACATCCACCTTGGAGGAGAGTTTGCTTCTGGTTTCTGTGCTTATAGTGGCCGCTCCTATGGGGCTGATCACCTTTCATCTCTTATCTATATTTATTATACAACCTTGGTTACAAACCTTCCTGGAGCATGATCTGTTGTACCTTGATTTATTGGGATTTTATTGCGCACTATAGAATGATTCACCAGCAAATATAGTGTGGAAAAGCACAGGTCGTACCAGGCTCAGCAATAGTTTCCAATTGTCTTTAACTTCTCAAACTTGGGATAAACTTGGATGATCTTTTAACAGTAGTATGACAAAGAGGCGTAGCCTCAAAATAAGGTGCTTGCCAAAAATTTTGTGAATGTGTCAGAATTGTGGTGCATTTTTCTGGCTTAACCAAAACCAACAGATAGGAGGTGTAAAGTTATACTAGACTGTCTTATACTAAACCAGATGTATCATCCAGCATCAGACACTGTGATAAATCTGCTGCAGTATATGACTGTCTGTCTGGTATAACCCAGTCCTGTCTTACTTTTAGACACTTTTAATAAAACTCTCGCATGTGAACATTATATTATTGATTTGTTGAAGGGGGTTGTACCCCTAAGCCACAGTATAGGGCAGTGTTGGCAAACCTATGGCACAGGTGCCAGAGGTGGCACTCAGTGCTCTCTCTGTGGGCACCCAAACTGTTACCCCAGCACAGAGTTCGCTAGACATGACTCAAGGCCTTCCTCCTGCAGTCTCGGGCAGCCAAGAATACGTTGTGTTCATCCTTGGTTGCTTGGAACAGCAGGAGACAAGATGAGGTGTGGACTGAGCTGGGTTAATATTGGTGCTCCTGCTATGGGCCCCACAATTCTATCCTTAATGAGGGAAAGCCGCAATGATATTATGAATTTCTCTCCTTCTTTTTACTGTACTTGGGTCTTCAGGTTGCTGATACAATTGAAAAATGTGGCAGAGCTGGGAGCAATAAGTTACTGCTTAAATTGCTATGTTGGCACTTTGGGAAAAATAACTGGGCTTTAGTTGTAGTTTGGGCACTTTAAAAGGTTCCCCATAACTTTCTATATGAGTACAGCAATTGCTGGCACCTCTATTCTGTTGAATGGAGCAGCAGGACGCACTTTTTAGAGATAAAGGGACCCCTGTTCTCTGGATGGCTAGGGGTTCCCTTCTCATGATCTTAGGAGTCCCAGCAGTTGGATCCTCATTGATCAGTTAGGGGATAATTTATTTAGTTGGTACAGTCCCTCTAATATTTGGGTGACCTCATAAAGTGCTGATTTCCTCTTATTCAGTGACATATAATTGGCCTTTCATTGTATGTTAGTAATTGTTATCTGTACATTGAGCCTCTATTTAATCATGTAATTGGACATAACTTGTGAGGCAAGCCATTTAATCAAATTATCTTTCAACTTGCTTGTCATGTCTGTGTATGGCGGCTCTAGTCTTCCTACTTGCACTATGACCCCTGTGTATTGGATAAATCGCACATGACGAGGCGCTAGTGCCTAATACACAGGTGGAATAAGTGCTTTCCTATAATGCAGCCCTGTGGTAGATCAATCTCTGCTGCTCTTTTCTATGGAACAGCAGTTGGACAGAATATTGCATGTAGCGCCACGCATGTTTTCTTATTGCCGTGTAGTAAATAGCTGGGTCACGGCTTGATCTTTCATTGTTCGGCTTCCAGAAGGGAAATTGCAAATAATGGCAGCATGAATCATACAGCAATCCAGCACAAATGGCCATTTTTCTTGCTATGGACAAGGTTTGAACTATTTTCTTACATGGTGATAACACTATACATTCATTGCTACCAATGAATAACACTGTGCTTTTGTGCCCATACACTGAAATACATGGGAGAAAATCAAACTTAGTCTGACCCATTGAGGCTGAAGCGATGCAAATGTAAAGAAGTGCACCAAATGGAGCGTCTATGGAGATTTACATTGCTGCACATTTCACCTTTTTCATAGCAGAGGGTGAAATCCATGTAGAATATCTATGTTAAATCTGTTTATGGAGGAGAATGATGCTCTGCTACTTATGAGATATATTAACACTTTTTTTTAGTGTTATCATGACAAAGGTTTGTGTAGCTCCGATTTCATGTACTGCAGGGACAGGCTATTTATTTGTGGGAGAATAAATGTAACTCTCTCTTCTCTTCTAGACCCCTGCTTATACATCCCTCGCTTTGCACATTTGCTGGAGTTTGGAGATAAGAATCATGAAGTGTCCATGACAGCTTTAAGACTGGTCCAGAGGATGAAGAGAGACTGGATGCACACTGGACGGCGGCCATCTGGACTTTGTGGTGCCGGTGAGCATTCATATATGTGTCGTGACTATCTAGGGATAAGTCATCCGATGGAGCCCGTACTGCTCCAAGTCCAAGGTTTTTTTTGTGAACGCAACACAATAACGACACATCACAGCTAATGCCTTCAAACTTGGGCTGTCATTGGCCATCTTAGACTGTCTGGGTTTATTCCCCCGGCTTTAGGCATATCCTACTATAGTGATTGAAAGGGATAATTTCACCATTAACGTGCAGCATGTTATAGAGCAGGAAGAGCGGTGCAAATTGACGGCGGTCTCAAAATACAGAAACCGCCTTTCATTGATATGACTGTCCCATGACTTCTCAACATAGAAATAGAGATTTAAATTCATAAATGACAATATATACTGAGTCTCAGCTCATTCTTTTCTATAACATGCTGCCTGCATATAGGACACTATGTACAATCTGCTCTTCTCACTCTCCTCTTCAACAAGATTCTTGCAGCATTTTTGTGCTGACAGACAAGTTCATTTGACATGTTGTACTAATAACTAAAGGCGGGTTTGGATTTACTATTTGCTCTACAGGGAGAAATTACATTAGGCCAGTCGGTTATGAAGCTGAGCTGGTCATGATGGCTCTTAAAGGGGTATTCTCAGGAAGACACGATTCTTAAATGTACTCTGGCTAACAAAATAACACATTCTAATTTAATGTTATTAACAAAAATACAGCATTTCACGGATATAATTCCAATCTGTCTCTATCAGTTTTGGTTGTCCCTAGATCCGACCATAAATCTTCTGACTATGGTCGTACAATTCCTTCTGACTTATGTTGCATTGCAGGAGAATGAGCGGGTTAGGGGGGGAGGGGGTTTTCGGATAGGAGGCAGATAGAACTACAAACACAGGTACTTCCTGGGTCAGCCAGGCTTCTAGCTGGGCGGTGAAGACAGAGTGGCAAATGCTCTACAAACTCTATAGATAAGCTCTGTATCTCAGGGCAGGGGGTGATAGAGCTGACTCTGATAATTGATTAGGAGAGCAGCAGCAGAGCTCAAAGTGTTATTGTGTCTTATATCCATCTTATGTCTTTGATCTCTCATCTCTCTTTTTCTATATAACAGATACTAGTACAATGTTTAGAGGCTAAATAAAAGTGTCGATAAACCTGTACCGTGATAATCTAGCCACATTGTCAGCACGTAACATCTCATAGCACTTGAGGAATCATGAAGTGTCTGCTAAGAGAGTCCCCACCCACACTCTGGAATATTTCACTGACCATCACTGAGTGATAGGAGCTAAAACAGCAAGAGAAAAATTGTAAAGTAAGGGGCTTAAGAATAATCTTTATTGTGTAAACATCACAAGGGGGTTATAATTTGGAAACTTTCTTTAACCCCTAGGCGCACCACGACGTTATACTACGTCCCCGGGGCTAAATGCTTAGCGCACCGGGACGTAGTATAACGTCCAGCTTCTGGGACCGGCTCACGAACGGAGCATGACCGCGGCGTGTAAGGGTGTTCCTGCTGTGGATCGGATCCCCCGTGCCGCTTACCGGGGGATCCGATCCTCTTCTGGGCAGCTCCGAGGACTGGCATGTGCCCCGGAGCTGCCCGGTCTCCATGGCAGCCAGACCCCTTCCGGGTCTGACTGCAAACTGTCTGAGCATGCGCAAGCTTGCTCAGACAGTTTACACTGCTCTACAATAAAATGGTATTGTAGAGCAGTGTATTGAACTTAAACCAGCGATCAGAGCATCACTGGTTTAAGTTCAAGTATGTATAAGTAAAAATATGCAAAAACACTTAACACTACACATTATAATAAATAAAAAATAAATACATAAAATATAAGCCCCTAAAATGTCACTTTCCCATAAAAAAAACTCTATAAAGTATAAAAAACATAAAAACACAAAAAAACCCGCATATTTGGTATTGCCGCGTCCGTAACAATCTGAATTGTTACTGGACCCGCACGGTAAACGCCGGAGAAAAAAAACGCAAAAAACGTTCCGAAAAAAGATAATTTTTAATTAATACCCTATAAAAAATGCTCTAAAAAGTTATTTAAAAAATTTTATGCACTCTAAAATAAGCCCACTAAAAAGAACAACTGTTCTCGCAAAAAATAAGCCCCTAACCAGATTTGTCAGCCAAAAAATAAAAAAGTTATGCATATAAAAAGATGGTGATGCTAAAATGAATAAGATTTTCTCCAAATTAGTTTTTATTCAGTACAATTGAATAAAATACACAAAACCCCCACATATTTGGTATCCCTGCGTCCGTAACAATCTGTATAATAAAACAGAATCGTTATTAGATCCGCAAAGTGAACCCCGTAAAAAACAACCTAAAAAAACTCTCTCTGAAAAAGATGATTTTTTATTAATGCCCTTTAAAAATGCTCAAAAAAAAGTTATTTTAAAAAGTTACGCAATCTAAAATTAGACCACTAAAAAGAGCTATCATTCTTGCAAAAAATAAGCCCTTAAACAGATTTGTGAGGTGAAAAATAAAAAAGTTATGCATATGAAAGACGGTGATGCTAAAATTAACAACAATTTTGCCAAATTACTTTTTATTCAGTAAAAATGGGAAAAAATAAAAAATATATATAAATGAAGTATTTTCATAAACGTGGCGACCCATAGAATAAAAATAATATACTATTTTCATGGTATGGTTAACGGACAAAAAAAAACACATAAAAATTTTCCTAAAAATTGATGATTTTCATTTCCTCCACCAACAAAGAGTTAATTAAATCTCACCAATTAGCTATAGAGGCCCCAAAATTATGTATTAGAAAAGTGCATCTCATGTGGCAAAAGAAATAAGCCCCTATAGGTCCACATTAAAAAAGAAGAAAAAAATTATAGCCTGTACAATGTGACATAGCAAATCTGATCTGGATGGCGCCTCCTTCCCTTCTATGCCCGGCCGTGCGCCCATACAGCAGGTTACCACCACATATTGGGTATCAAACTTTGTGGAGCCTTTTTTCATTTAATCCATTATAAATGTTTAATTTTCCACCCAAAATGAGTGTATTGTGAAAAAATATTACAATTTGCAGACTCCACCTCCATTTTGTTTTAACCCCTATAAAACACGTAAAGGGTTAACAAACTTCTTAAAAGTGGTTTTTCATACGTTGAGTGGTGTAGTTTCCACAATGGGGTAATTTACGAGTCTCACTATTATTTAGGCCTCTCAGTGTCAATTAGAAGTTGAGCAGGTCCATCTAAATACAGGTTTTGGTGATTTTACAAAAAATGTGAAAAATGCCACCCAAATTCTGAGCCTCATAACATTCTAGTAAAATATGTGGAATCTTAAAAAACCATGCCAACATAAAGCAGACACTTGGGAAATGTAAGTTATGAATTTATTTGGGAGCTATGACTATCTGCATCAAAAGTAGAGAATTTAGAACGTTGAAAATAAAGAATTTTTCAAATTTTTTGCCAAATTTTGTTTTTTTTCATAACTAAACGCAAAAGATTTCATCCAAATTTTTAAACTAATTTGAAGTACAATGTGTCACGAGAAAACAATCTCAAAATCCCCTGGATATCTCATAGCGTTCCCACGCTATAACCACTTATAGTGACACAGGCCAGATTTGAAAAATGAGGCCGAGTCCCCTAGGGGTTAATGAACATACCTCTTTAAACAGACCACTGGTGCCCCTATTGGGGTCACTATCAATACACTTATCCTGAACTAGTTATTATATATTTCTGATATTTCCGCTGTGGTGTCCTAGGGATCAGTATAACCTAACAAGCCATGAGCAATGGTTTACATGTCACAAGCCGACCAAGACCTCCACACCGGTCATTACACGGATAACAGCAGCCATGTTGTGGGTTCTAGAGCCAATGATTTTCTCCAAAAGTTGCAGTGGTAGGAATGCCCACTATCCCCTGATGATAGGTGACAAGGCCGTGCAGGAGCTCTTGTGTATTTGTGGGGCTCCTATGCTTTCAGATTAGAGTTTCTTATATTTTTATGTATTTCTTAAGTACATTTTATTAGGTGTGGTGTCATTTTGGTAGTTACATGGATCTATGGACTATATGCAGTGGTAGGTAGCGTTTGATCACCGGTGAGTCTCCTGCCCCCCACACCATTACATTTGTCATTTTATCTTCACATTATAGCACTTTCTTCTATGGAAGAGCTTATCAAAGTTTAAGTCTCACAAGGGGGGATAAGAATGACCTTTTGGCTGTGACCTATTCAGTGCAGATTATAGCTGTACAGAGGCCATCCGACAGGAACATCTCACTGGGAAATATCGTTCTCATAAACCGCGCTTACAGGCGGATGGTCTTTTTTTTTCAGCACTTTAATTGCTGCGCTAATATGAAATGCATCACTGGAGTCTATGTGTTTTCTGTAAATGTGTTTTTCCTCCATCATAGAATTGCAAATACCAAAAACATTAGGAGTTCAGATGATTATGGATTGCCCATTATTTATGATTTGTGGGCTCCATCTGCTCTCATTGTAAACTATGATGGCGGCTATGTGATGCTCCCAGAGCCCTCCGCTCCTGACTATTGCATGTTTATTCGGTAGAGCTCATACGAATTCTAATGGGTCCTAATCTTCCAGATATACAACCGTATCACAGCCCATTGTGTAAACACGTATAACTGTGTCACTCATAGGGTAATGTTCAGCGCTGCTGTACCGTACATTAATGTTTGAGAAATACATTATAGTATTATATCAGATAAGAAATATCATCTATGGCATTTCAACATGACTATTATAAAAATAAAGTGCATTACTCTTCTGAACATATTTTGTATAAGATTTTTGTATCGTTTTAGAACAATAGAAATGTAAATTGTAAAAAATATTATATAATATATATGCCAACACCCCCACATGTTTCTGCCACAAACAACCCACACTTACCTCTATCTATAGATGAACTATCTCTTTGTATCTACCGTATATATTCGAGTTAAAGCCGAGTTTTTCAGCACTAAAAATGTGCTAAAAACTCACCTTCCGAGGTTCCCAGGCATCCATCGCAGCTCCAACATCGGGTCTCGATCTGACACCATCTTCGTGACGTCCGCCACACACTGACACTCTAATGTGTGTGCCGGCACACAGGCAGGCTATATACTCGAGGGGGCTGGCAGGCTATATAATCGAGGGGGCTGGCAGGCTATATACTGGAGGGGGCTGGCAGGCTACATACTCGAGGGGGCTGGCAGGCTACATACTCGAGGGGGCTGGCCGGCTATATACTCGAGGGGGCTGGCCGGCTATATACTCGAGGGGGCTGGCCGGCTGTATACTCGAGGGGGCTGGCAGGCTGTATACTCGAGGGGGCTGGCAGGCTATATACTCGAGGGGGCTGGCAGGCTATATACTCGAGGGGGCTGGCCGGCTGTATACTCGAGGGGGCTGGCAGGCTGTATACTCGAGGGGGCTGGCAGGCTATATACTCGAGGGGGCTGGCAGGCTATATACTCGAAGGGGCTGGCAGGCTATATACGCGAGGGGGCTGGCAGGCTATATACGCGAGGGGGCTGGCAAGCTATATACTCGAGGGGGCTGGCAGGCTATATACTCGAAGGGGCTGGCAGGCTATATACGCGAGGGGGCTGGCAGGCTATATACGCGAGGGGGCTGGCAGGCTATATACGCGAGGGGGCTGGCAGGCTATATACGCGAGGGGGCTGGCAGGCTATATACTCGTGGGGGCTGGCAGGCTATATACTCGAGGGGGGCTGGCTGGCTATATACTGGGGGGGCTGTGACCAATGCATTTCCCACCCTCGGCTTATACTCAAGTCCATAGGTTTTTCCAATTTTTTGTGTCAAATTAGGGGTCTCTGCTTATACTTGGGTCGGCTTATACTCGAGTATATACAGTATCTACTGCTTTACCATAAAAAAACCCATGTTATAACTGATAGAAAATTTTATAAAAATGATAACAGCCATTATCCATTAGTTTTTTTTCAAACATAAAAAAGGGACTGCGACCTCCTTTACCTTTATTTTTTCCATGAAAAAAAAAAAAAACGCATGCTTACCGGATGACTGCCAAACTGACCATAATGGATAACATACAATTTAAATTGATATCAATATGGTTTTTAATTGATGCATTAAACAAAGGTTTTAATGCTATTATGTACAAAGCCTTATTAGGTTTCCACATTTTTATAGTAACCTAAAAAGTAATGATAAGTATTTTTCGGACTATAAGGCGCACCGGAGTATAAGATGCACCATCAACAAAACATCTAGGTTCATATATAAGGTGCACCTGATATAAGGATGAATGACCAGCAGGTGGCATACCTGTGCAAAGTCCAAGGCAGCTTTTGTTTGTAAGTACAGTTCATATATAAGGTGCACTGGACTATAAGGCGCACCTTTTGATTTCTGAGACAATCAAAGGATTTTTTTGTGCGCCTTAGGCCTCATTCACACTGCTGCATGGGGGACGTATATACGGCCAATATACATCCCCCATAGACGGCAATGGGCATACGGCGCCATACAGGAGCGGTACAGTGCAGCACATGTGCGGCACCGTACTGCTCCGTGCCCCGTGAAAAAATAGGACAGGTCTTATCTTTTCACGGCATATGGCGCTGTGCGCCATACATCCCTATGGAGAGGGGTGGGGGTGAGCAGCGTTCTCCCCCTCCTCCTCTCCCAGCGTGCTACGGTACGGCGGGCAACGGTAGTGTGAATCCAGCCTTATAGTCTGAAAAATACGGTACAGAGAAAAATCTGAAACTTTGTAATATATCTGATCATTTGAAGAGTCCGACAGCAGTTTGTGATTGTAGTCTGTCACCATGGAGACACACAATATGAAAAGCAGGAATTCGAGGTGCTGTATAAAATACAAGTATGTTAAGATGCACTAGCATAATAAAATCGTTTGTAACTGGAGTTGCCCTTTAAGACCTGCTTGATGCAGAACACACAGACATTGTAATGCTGAGGGCGGCCTAACGCACATCAATTTTCTAGAACCCATTGTTTTCACCTTAGTGGATAACGCTGCTCCTCTTGTGTGATAGGACGGAGACATAATATTCTCTGACCTTGTGAAGAATAAATCTGCTTTCTATTTCATGGCATATATGTATGTATTCATGGGTTTTGTGATTTGTGGGGTTCTGAATGTCAGAGCTTAATAAAAGAAATGGCCGTATTTATGATCTCCAGTTATATATTGTCTTTTAGTCACCCCAGTAAAACCACAGAATGATATAGGCCGCTCAGCTGAAGGTTTATCACTGCTGCAATGTTCACTCCACTGAAGCAAATGAAAGGTTTACAGCAATTACCAGAGCCCAGGACTAATAGCGGAGTTTGTAAACCTGGGTGTATGTGCATCGTGCTGCCTAGAATACCAACCAGCTGTTGTGGGTGCCTGCTGGTAGTGCCTGGCATAGACCACCGCGTCTTGTTTGTTCACCTGTTTTGCTGACTTTGGCTTTCTCCTCTCCGCAGCTCTCCTGGTCGCATCCAGAATGCACGACTTCCGGCGAACTATTAAAGAGGTCATCAGAGTTGTAAAAGTTTGTGAATCCACCCTGAGAAAAAGGTAAGTGTATAATGAAGCATGGGAGCATCAGAGGTGCTCCATGCAATGGGCTTCCCACTAGTCCTCATACCGGTGTCTATAGTAAAGAGGCAGCAGCACTAATACCATAAACTGTGCTGCTTCTCTCACTTAGATGCAATGTTGTTGACATCATAGAGGTGAGTATTTTACTGTACTAGCTGGTGGCAGGATCCTGGGCTGTCAGTAGAGGGAGACGTTTTGGTGTTGGAGAAAAAAGTTATTTTTACGTTGCAGAGAAGGTGAAGGAACTATCCAGTAGAAATGTCACCTGTAATAAGATAATTTTCTTGGCTCTTTATACATTTGCAGCAGTTCTCAGCAGATGAGAGATTTCCCCTTTATGTTGTCTTGCACTTCAAGTCAAAATCATTGCAGAATTTCTTTATAAAGAGGTTTCAGTATATGATGGAGCACAGACATTGCACTAAGAGAAATGGGGAACCTTACAATCCACGTATATAGTTTTCATTACTAATCTCTAGTCTCTACTGCTATTCGGAGACAGATAAACCATGATATGTACGTTGTGCATAGTTTGTAGGGTACCATATAAGCTGAAACGCCCATCAGGTAGTCGCCCTACCATGATGTTTGTGTTGTAAAGTTGTATACAATCTTATGCTTTCACCATTAGCCCCTGAGTAGTCATAATAGCGACCATTAGCTACCTCCCTATTGCCCTTCCCGTGCTCTTCAGTCTGCCGGTGATCTTAGATTATTCTCTTCCTTAATTGCAAACACTCACTTGTGTCTCCAGGACTTCTCCTGAGCTGCACCAATTCTCTGGGATGCCCTACCCCGGTCTATCAGTCTAATACCCAACCACCACAGCTTCAAACAGGCTCTTTAAAACCCATCTCTTTAGGCAGGCCTATCACACTCCCTAACTGGATACAGTTTTATCTCTCTTTACTAACCCATCCTGTGTCCTCCTGGCTGTTATCCAGCAAACACAAGAAAGATACCAAGCTCCAGGCTTCTCTGCAGTCCCATTCACCTCAGGCTCTGTATGTAAGATGGTGGCTGATGGCTGGCTAAAGCAGCAACATTTTTATTTATTAAAGTATTTTTTTCCATTCCCTTATAAAGAATGGCTAGACCATTGTACAAGCTCTTATACCTCTTGTTTCACCTCCTTCATCCTCATAGACTGTAAGCTCTATGAACAGGGCCCTCACTCCTATTGTTCCTTATGACAATGTTATTAGTAAGGTCTTCTTTTATTTGTATATGCTCCCCATAAAGTGCTACGGAGGTTTATGGCGCTATATTAATAAAGATTATTATTATTGTTATGCACTGCCCAGAGACATTATAGTATCAGTGTATAGTATCAGAAAAGTTCCATATTCTGCTGCTGGTTATCATTGAGTATAGTCGCACAAGTAATGGGGAGATTAATGCGTCTTTATTGCATTTTTCAAAAATTTTTGAGGAATGTTCCCTATCTGTTAGGTGCATAGAGCCACATCAGTGACCACCTAAATAACCCTCAACCCTGCCAATGCCAACAAAATGGCATCCCCGTGAACCGCCAGTGGAAAGATTGCGGCGTCAAACTTGCGAGACTTTGTCTATAGCAGTGGTGGCAAACCTATGGCACTGGTGCCATAGGTGGCATACAGAGCCCTCTCTGTGGGCACCCAGGCTGTCACACCCCAGAAAAGAGTTTGCCAGACAGGACTTGAGGCCTAACCCTGCAGTCCAAGGCAACCCAAGATGTGCCATGTTCAGCGCTATTTTACGACGACACAGCACAAAAAATAATTAACCAAGCATTACTCAGCTCACAGATTCCCCCCTCCCCATATTTCGGTTGCCATGCTTCCTAGATTCCCGTCTGCCCTCTACTTCCAGGTCACTGTCCACATGAAGGAAATGCAGCATGTGATTGTTTGTGAGTGACCATAGATGGAGAGGGTCTCCAGGGCTACGCACATCTGGAGGCACGTGTCCCCTTAATAACAATACTTAGTAATAATGCTGGTAACTGTAGTGAAGGCATGAGGCCGGCAGCTGAAGTGTTTCATGTAACAGATGAGCCTCCTTGATGGTTTCTCCAGTGGGGTGTCCTCCACGGGAGAGCTCTGCGTTCCCATGCTGTGCGGTAAAAAGGGCACGTTTTAAAGCCTTTGAAACCTTCTAAAAATGAAAGATTAAAAGTGAAATGTAACGTGTTGGAGGCCTTCCATCAGCCGGCTCCCCGCAGAGGCACGTATGAAATGACGGCTGGACCGCTGCCTCAATGCACTTGTAGTGTCACCGGATCTCTGGGGGTTGTGTGACTGCTCCGCTTTATATCCTGGGGTTTGTAAATGCTATATGCCGTGATGAGGCAGTCAGCCATTCTTCATCCACTCACTCCCTGGAATCTACCTGTGATGAGGGGAGGGTGCGGGGCTCGGGGGCCCATGGCGACTCATGTTTATTCCTACACACAGTGTATGGCAGTCATTCCCGGCCGCCTCATGTGAAGTGACAGCCCCATTCCCTTTGACGGAAGGTAAACGAGTGAAGTGAATCTTTTATGCCGTCTATGAAGATATGACTGTATTTACTGTGCCACTCCACAAAGCCTGATTGTCAGTTTTAGAATGATCCGGTGTCGCTTTCATCCGCGCTGTTTACAGTTATTAAAGCGAGAAGTAGACGCAAAATGAGCTTTTACTGTTTTTCATGCATCCAGCTGAGTCTGTCAAGGCAGCACATATGACAAAACTGTAGACCTGCTTGAGACTTTTAATCTTGTGGCCACAACGGCTCATTTGCAATTTTCTGAGATGTTGAATGTCTTTGTTCAGCTTAACCTCTTAAAGGAAACCTACCATTTGCTTTTATGCATTATGAAGCAAACATACTTTGAGAATGCTGCAGCTACGCTGGTGCAGAAACATATCTTGTTTAATCCCTGAACTGAGTGGTTTTGTTGAAAAAAACAATTATAAAAAATATGATAATGAAGCTCTGTCGCTCCTGTGGCTGCTCTGGCACTTCTCCTCTTTCCCTAATTATTCACTGCTTCAGAGAACGATGTATTCACTGTGTTGTCCCTGACAGGTAGAAGTAATCAATTGCTGAACCATCCCCCAGCTGCTGTGTATGAATCATCCAGCTCCGGCTGATTAGTCCTCTATGGACAGCTCGCGTGGCTCTTTGTTTATACATGGCAGGCAGTCTTCACCCAGCTTTCCCAAGGTCCTGAATTTTATAGCAAAACCACTTGGATCAGGGATTAAACTAGACACGTTTCTGCATCGGTGTCACTACTGCATTCTCAAGGTATGTTTGGTTCACAATGCATATAAACAAATGGTAGATTTCCATAAAGCATCCACCATGTTTACATCTCATCTTCAACCCTATTATCCTAACGATGTGAACATCCTCGGGAACTGCTGACAATTATGGAACCAGATTTGTCCAGGTCCCAATGCTGCTAATCCCATGATAACCAACCTCATAAAAGTTCATTGTATTAACAAATTTTACTCATGTGGTAAAAAAAAAAATCTATATTTTTTAATGAGTGAGGCAGTTTTTCTTGAACCGAGTGTCAAATTGTACGATTTTAATCACAGTTTCAGGCCTTGTGCTATCTAACCAACCGTTCTGTCATCCTACTGAAAGCCGCGTTATGGCAGGTTTTCATATCCGGATCTTTAAGCTCTAAGCTAATTCCTTGGAAAACGTGCATAAAAAAACTAACCGCACAAAGGAAAACTTCTGAGTTCCATCCGTTTTTCCACCCATTGACTTTGAGGTGCGAGTTTTTTCTAGGTGCTGCATTTTCTAGGAACGGATTGGATCAGATTAATAGACCGTGGAAAACCTAGGACGTGCTAATGGCACAATAGACTATCAATGAGTCAGAGTTCTGTCATGTAGATGCGGACAATGTTCATATGAGAAAATAGTTTGTGGGAAAGAGACCTAAGGGAAAGAAATGTGTTATTGACATGCATTTCACTGATATGAATTTGTTTTATCCCTTGTGCATAGTACCACCACCATATTCCGGGTGTGACGAGGAACAAAAAAACTCACAAAAACATTTCGCTGCGAGAAATTTAGCAAAAATATTACATACACTTAGAATTTATCATTGTAGTTACTTTGGTTTTCTGACGTACAAATGTTTCAAAATTGTCTCAGCTCATGATTTTTTGGAAAGATTAACTTTTTTTGGCCACATTTGCCAGTTTACTTATTTATCGAGTGAGTCCAGATGTCAGTCCAGATTTTGGAAGTGCGACTTTTCAAAAAGTGGCAAATTTAGCACACAAGTTCCCTCCGATCCTCTCCTGATATATAGAGTATTTAGGAATTAGTTGTGCAGTAAAATGTAACCTTTTTTGGCCAAAAAGTCTCAAATCTGACTTATATGAGAGTGGTCATGACTGAGGGGCGTGCAGACAGTAATGGAACAAGAGGAGAATCTGAAACTAATTTTGGTTGTTCTAGTGTTGGGGAAGGGGGTTAGAGTTTGTCTCATACCGTTCTCTGCATGTTTTCCTGCTGTGTTTTCCACATGTGATATATTTACTGTCATACCTGACCATTTGTAGGTTAACAGAATTTGAAGACACGCCAACAAGTCAATTGACAATAGATGAGTTCATGAAGATAGATTTGGATAAGGAGTGTGATCCTCCTTCCTTTATTGCGGGTCAGAGGAAGGTCAGGATACAGCAGGTAAGCTCTGTGTTAGCCATTAAAGGACACCTGTCATCAGGTCTGTGTCACTAGTCCTGTCACCACTACCTGTTGGAGCAGCTCACAAGGATCCCACCCCAGCCTTTATCTAGTCAATTTATACATTAATCATTGCATAATCCTATTTTCTTTATTATGTAAATGAGGCTGGTCACATGGCCAGAGGCAGTGATGTCACCCCTGTTACCCCTCCCCTCTCCTCCCCCTGCTCAGGTCTGTGCGTAATGTATTGTAAAGCATTGTTAGTGTGTGTGCTTTATCTGCTGACATGCTGCATCCTCCTAATACACAGAGACACAGACATCTGCTACACAAGTGCCTGACATGTTCTGCTGTAACATGGCTGCATCCTGGAGCTGTTGTATCTCTCCAATACACACACACACAGGCTGCAGGGGGCGTGGCAACCAGGAAGCACATGGAGGAGCCATTACACCATTATACCTTACATCATTATACAGGCTGTCAGTCAAGCACTGGGGGTTGTGGCTGTGCCTCCCACTCATGAATAAGCCGGACAGCTTGAATATGCTAATGACTCATTGAACATTTCACAGGTCATTTGCATACAGCTGTAGGACCTAATTGCTTAGGTTTACAGGCATGTAGAGGGACAATGAAGGGATAGAGTCAATGCTCTCTAATGGCAGTTTATGAAAATATATTTAGTTAAGGGGGGTTATTTTGCCTGACGGGTTCTCTTTAATTCATCATTAGGGTCATTTCATACAATGGCTTTTTCCATAGATTGGGAAAATCCATGGCAAAATTGCATTCCCACTGAATTCAATGGGGGCGCAGTGTATTTATACATCTATAAATAGTGCATATACATACACAGCTCTGCTGGGAAGCACAGTGACTCAGTGGTTAGCACTACAGCCTTGCAGTGCTGTGGTCCTGGGTTCACGTACCATCCAGGTCAACATCAACAAAGAGTTAGTATGTTCTCTCCGTGTTTGCGTTGGTTTCCTCCAGGTCCTCCGGTTTCCTCCCACACTCCAAAACATACTGGTAGGTTGATTAGATTGTGAGTCCCATCAAGACTGGGACTGATTTGACAAGCTTTGTGTGGCGCTGCATAATTTGTGTGCGCTTTACAAATAAATTATTATTATTAATTACACATCAATTCACTGGATAGATATATAGTCTCCACATAAACACATACAGCTCATTAAAGGGGTTGTCCGTGGCAGCTTTCTTCCAATAACACTCCACCCGTGAGCATCAGTAGTGAGTGAGTGGTATTGTATCTTCGCTCCATTCATCTCTATAAAGCTGATCTGCAATATGAGAACACACCATAGTCAGCGTGTGGCTGTTTGGGTAAGAAAGCAACCATTTTTTCACTATTTGGGTCTCCAAACTAAAAGAATAAAAAACCTGCAGTAAGCGATAGATCATCAATCCTGGCCAGAATGCAAATGTGAATGTCGCCTTAAAGAGTGAAATGAATGAAAAGTTTTATAACTTGTGTGCAAACAAAAAAATAATACTGACAATAATTGGACAGCAGAACCTTTAAAAAAAGAAAAAAACAAACCAAAATCGTCTAACATTTATCATTTCAGCTTGAACAAGAATTGGCAAAAAAACTGGACGATGTGGAAGGTAATGTTCAATTCTCTTGTCTAGGATTAAAAAAACAATAACGTTGTTTTCTTCTGGAAAGAGTGCCACCCCTGTCTATGGCTGTGACTGGAATGGCAGCTAGGCCCCATTCATCTAAATAGGACCTAGCTGTAGTACCAGGCACAACCAGGAAGACAGCAGACATCTTTTTCGCAGCCTGTCTGAACCCATTACATTTTATGCTTGGATCCATGTTCCTGAAATATTTTCTGTCCTTGGTTTTATAACAGGAGAAATCACATCTTATCAGGACGAAATAGAGAATGAGCTGGAGAGTAGCCGGCCGAAGCCTAAAGGAATCTACGCTTCTTACAGCAAAGAGGGTGAGACTTGTTAATAATTACTAATCTCTGTTTCTGTAGCCTCATCATAATCTGCAGCGCTGTACAGATCATGGGGTACATATACAAACAAAATAAGGCATTATAGAGTAATAACATAGGAATATGACATAATAGGAATGAGGGCCCTGCTCGTAAGAGCTAACAATCTATGTTAGGATGAAGGGGTGACATGGAAGGCGAATTGTACAATGGTCCAACCATTCTTTAAGGGGAAAAATAAATAGATAAATAATGCTGAATGAACCAGTTACCAGCTGACATCAATATTTACCGGAAACCGGGTTTGCAGTAAAACTTGTTTAATGGGATCAAGAGGTGAGGGATTACATAGACAAGAGGAGAAATCAGTAGAGGTCTACAGAAAAGAAGGTGAAAGTTACCTGCAGGTAGGTAATGTGATAGGTCTGCCTGAAAAGATGGGGTTATAGATTGGTAGTTGGGTATTAGCCTGATAGTTTGAAGTAGTGCATTCCAGTGAATAGGTGCAGCTGGGGAGAAGTCCTGGAGACCTGAATGGGAAATTTGAATTAAGGAAGTAATCTTTGATAACTGGAAGATCATAGAGCACGGGTTGGGGGTTAGGCTGAGATCAGGGGAGAGAAGTCGGTGGGTGCAGCACTGTGCAGAACTTTGTGGATGAGGGCGATTGATAGTCATGTATAGCAGACCCAGGGGATGCTTTTTTGGATTGACCTTCTCTTAGTATAATACAATACACGCTGTGAGAAGCTGGTATACAGGGAAATACTTTGTACATCATTGGTCTTATAGGGTGGCTCGGGAGAGTTGTCTGCTCCATATCATTATACAGCAGACACCCCCATCTAACAAATGTAATTGGGGATACTGCTAATTGTGCCGGTTTAACCTCTCAAGTGACTGCAGAAGCTAAGCGATCGGTCCTGCCACAAAGCTAGTGTTTTTAGACTCAAAGTAACCCGTGATCAACTAGAATCAATTATTTTGTTTATTGCACTGTTTTATCTCTTATAGCTTTCTATGCATTGAATAAAGTAGTATAAACTAAGTATGTAAAAAAAAATACAGTATTTGAAAAATAAAGTCGCCATGATGACTTTTAGAAAGTTTACAATGTTGTTTCTTCATGTTTAGATGCTGACTGCTTCCCCCTAGATACAGATGACTCCTGCAGTATACTAGGAGAAGATGACCGGGAGGATGAGGAGCTGGAAGCTGCTGCAAACCATCTGAACAAGGATTTCTATCATGAACTGTCAGAGAAGACCAAACTACAGAGCCTTGAGCCTACTATCAAGCCTATTCCTATAGAGACTCTGCTGGGTCCGCTCCCCACTGCTGCAAGTTTGGGCATCACAGACTCCATCAAGGAATGTATAGAGACCAAGGGGAAAGAGAAATGTAAGTAGAGAACAAATTCACGCGATAAAAGCAGCCGCTACTTATGACCCATTCACATGATTCTTTTAGAATTTTAACCCGAAACAAACCCCAAAACACATTTGCATTGGTGCAAATGTGTTTTCTTTTGCTCTACATTCCCTTGGCGTAGCGTTCTTTCCATTTTTTTATATATCAGACTGGTCAGTCAATGAGCGCACCAGTCATAGAAGCTGGAATGAGGACGTTCAGCTGGGACGTCATTGTAGTGAATCTTTGTCACGGTTGTGTCACTACATGTCACTATTCCAGATTCTTTACCCTATGCACATACTTTTTGGGTGCTTATGATCCTAGTGTTGCTGCTTTGTGTGCTGTACCTATTCCGATCCGGAGGAGACCATAGAGATATCTTATAGTCACCATAAGGACAAGATCCATCTAAAGTTTTAATGTTAGTCTTAAAGATCCGGTCATATGCTTCTGTTTTGTAATGAGGAAGTGTGTGTTTTTAATTCTAAGTATAAACTTGTAAATCATTTACTCTTATACAGAATAAGGACACCGGTGATCCTGTGTTGGCTCAGCTGTTCCTCTGTATATTCTTGAGTTAAAGTTTCTACTTCTCCCAGAATACACGGGGAGAGGACCACACAATGAGCGTCTCCATGACGGATGACGGCCGGTGTGATTCTCATCTGCCGGCGGTAGTCTTACTGCATTCTCTGTGCAGACATTCACAGCTTCTTATAGAGAAGACGTGAACATGGGAAGACTTACTCCGTCATAAGGTAGCCATGTGCTAAACTCAGCACTGCTACATCTCTATTTAGATCTAAAAATCTATTCACTACACCCAGGCTCCTCTGGTCTATTTTTACCTGCAGTATATTCTGCTCGCTCGGCGCACGTTCGGCCCCCGCTGATACCAGCTCATGCAGTTTATTATTCAGGGCATATAGACGCACTCACGCTGGGTATGAAGATGAAATAGACCTTGGCAGAGGAGAGTAGGTAAACACTGCGACACATGCAACACTCCAATCATTGAGGAAGAGTGTACAAACCTGTTATTCACACAAGGTGCTGGGTGGCTCTTGCACACCCTGATAATATGGGTTGGGAAGCCTGGCGTCTTATATGCACTTAAGCCAACCTGCTCTTACACTTACTCTTTACTGGGCTTGTAAGTTAAGCATTTATTTTTTCCTTAGATTACAGTTCTTCTATCTCCCACTTTTGGCTGGGAGGTTGATTTCACAGACTACACAGTTACCACCAATTGTCTGTACTGTAGGCAAGAGAATATTTATAAATCCCCATTCACAGGTAAAGAGTGAATGGGAATCTGAAATCCACCTCAGAATCTGCATGTACCTTATGCAGAAATTTTTGTGATGAGCCCTAAGAGCCTGTGGACTTGGCCCAAATGTGTTATTTTCCCTAAGTTCTGAACCATTAAAAGTTTTAGACAATTTTTAGGGCTAGATCACAGCGCAGGTTTTGCTAATGATTTTCCAGCAGAAAAATCCAATAACTTTTGTTGAGACTGGAACGCTGCCAGTTCTGTTTTCTGAAAAATAGGCAATCCATATCAAAATCCTCATTGGAAAACTGAACATTGATATGGTTTGATGTTACTCTGGCAACA
Organism: Engystomops pustulosus; assembly: GCF_040894005.1. Classification (NCBI taxonomy): domain Eukaryota; kingdom Metazoa; phylum Chordata; class Amphibia; order Anura; family Leptodactylidae; genus Engystomops; species Engystomops pustulosus. The sequence goes on from NC_092417.1 coordinate 50,557,657, forward strand.
CCTCTATGACAATGAACAGGGCTATGCTGTATGTATGCCCCTGTATACAGTGTACAGGGCTATCCTGCATTTATGACCCTGTATACAGTGTACAGTGCTATGCTGTGTGTATGCCCCTGTATACATTGTACAGGGCTATGCTGTATGTATGACCCTGTATACAGTGTACAGGGCTATGCTGTATGTATGTCCCTGTATACAGTGTACAGGGCTATGCTGTATGTATCACCCTGTATACAGTGTACAGGGCTATCCTGTATGTATGACCCTGTATACAGTGTACAGGGCTATGCTGTATGTATGACCCTGTATACATTGTACAGGGCTATCCTGTATGTATGACCCTGTATACAGTGTACAGGGCTATGCTGTATGTATGTCCCTGTGTACAGTGTACAGAGCTATGCTGTATGTATGTCCCTGTATACATTGTACAGGGCTATCCTGTATGTATGACCCTGTATACAGTGTACAGGGCTATGCTGTATGTATGTCCCTGTATACAGTGTACAGGGCTATGCTGTATGTATGTCCCTGTGTACAGTGTACAGGGCTATGCTGTATGTATGTCCCTGTGTACAGTGTACAGGGCTATGCTGTATGTATGCCCCTGTATACAGTGTACAGGGCTATGCTGTGTGTATGACCCTGTATACAGTGTACAGGGCTATGCTGTATGTATGCCCCTGTATACAGTGTACAGGGCTATCCTGCATTTATGACCCTGTATACAGTGTACAGTGCTATGCTGTGTGTATGCCCCTGTATACATTGTACAGGGCTATGCTGTATGTATGACCCTGTATACAGTGTACAGGGCTATGCTGTATGTATGTCCCTGTATACAGTGTACAGGGCTATGCTGTATGTATCACCCTGTATACAGTGTACAGGGCTATCCTGTATGTATGACCCTGTATACAGTGTACAGGGCTATGCTGTATGTATCACCCTGTATACAGTGTACAGGGCTATGCTGTATGTATGTCCCTGTATACAGTGTACAGGGCTATGCTGTATGTATCACCCTGTATACAGTGTACAGGGCTATCCTGTATGTATGACCCTGTATACAGTGTACAGGGCTATGCTGTGTGTATGACCCTCTATACAGTGTACAGGGCTATGCTGTATGTATGACCCTGTATACAGTGTACAGGGCTATCCTGTATGTATGCCCCTGTATACAGTGTACAGGGCTATGCTGTATGTATGCCCCTGTATACAGTGTACAGGGCTATGCTGTATGTATGCCCCTATATACAGTGTACAGGGCTATGCTGTATGTATGACCCTGTATACAGTGTACAGGGCTATGCTGTATGTAAGACCCTGTATACAGTGTACAGGGCTATGCTGTATGTATCACCCTGTATACAGTGTACGGGGCTTTCCTGCGTGTATGCCCCTGTATAGGGTGTACAGTGCTATGCTGCGTGTATGCCCCTGTATACAGTGTACAGTGCTATGCTGTATGTATGCCCCTGTATACAGTGTACAGGGCTATGCTGTATGTATGACCCTGTATACAGTGTACAGGGCTATGCTGTATTTATGCCCCTGTATACAGTGTACAGGGCTATGCTGTATGTATGACCCTGTATACAGTGTACAGGGCTATGCTGTATGTATGTCCCTGTATACAGTGTACAGGGCTATGCTGTATGTATCACCCTGTATACAGTGTACAGGGCTATGCTGTATGTATCACCCTGTATACAGGGCTATGCTGTATGTATGCCCCTGTATACAGTGTACAGGGCTATGCTGTGTGTATGACCCTGTATACAGTGTACAGGGCTATGCTGTATGTATGTCCCTGTATACAGTGTACAGGACTATGCTGTATGTATGTCCCTGTATACAGTGTACAGGGCTATGCTGTATGTATGTCCCTGTGTACAGGGCACAGGGCTATGCTGTATGTATGTCCCTGTGTACAGGGCTATCCTGTATGTATGTCCTTGTATACAGTGTACAGGACTATGCTGTATGTATGTCCCTGTGTACAGTGTACAGGGCTATCCTGTATGTATGACCCTGTATACAGTGTACAGGGCTATGCTGTATGTATGACCCTGTATACATTGTACAGGGCTATGCTGTATGTATCACCCTGTATACAGTGTACAGGGCTATGCTGTATGTATGTCCCTGTATACAGTGTACAGGGCTATGCTGTATGTATCACCCTGTATACAGTGTACAGGGCTATCCTGTATGTATGACCCTGTATACAGTGTACAGGGCTATGCTGTGTGTATGACCCTCTATACAGTGTACAGGGCTATGCTGTATGTATGACCCTGTATACAGTGTACAGGGCTATCCTGTATGTATGCCCCTGTATACAGTGTACAGGGCTATGCTGTATGTATGCCCCTGTATACAGTGTACAGGGCTATGCTGTATGTATGCCCCTATATACAGTGTACAGGGCTATGCTGTATGTATGACCCTGTATACAGTGTACAGGGCTATGCTGTATGTATGACCCTGTATACAGTGTACAGGGCTATGCTGTATGTATCACCCTGTATACAGTGTACGGGGCTTTCCTGCGTGTATGCCCCTGTATAGGGTGTACAGTGCTATGCTGCGTGTATGCCCCTGTATACAGTGTACAGTGCTATGCTGTATGTATGCCCCTGTATACAGTGTACAGGGCTATGCTGTATGTATGACCCTGTATACAGTGTACAGGGCTATGCTGTATTTATGCCCCTGTATACAGTGTACAGGGCTATGCTGTATGTATGACCCTGTATACAGTGTACAGGGCTATGCTGTATGTATGTCCCTGTATACAGTGTACAGGGCTATGCTGTATGTATCACCCTGTATACAGTGTACAGGGCTATGCTGTATGTATCACCCTGTATACAGGGCTATGCTGTATGTATGCCCCTGTATACAGTGTACAGGGCTATGCTGTGTGTATGACCCTGTATACAGTGTACAGGGCTATGCTGTATGTATGTCCCTGTATACAGTGTACAGGACTATGCTGTATGTATGTCCCTGTATACAGTGTACAGGGCTATGCTGTATGTATGTCCCTGTGTACAGGGCACAGGGCTATGCTGTATGTATGTCCCTGTGTACAGGGCTATCCTGTATGTATGTCCTTGTATACAGTGTACAGGACTATGCTGTATGTATGTCCCTGTGTACAGTGTACAGGGCTATGCTGTATGTATGTCCCTGTATACAGTGTACAGGGCTATGCTGTATGTATGTCCCTGTATACAGTGTACAGGACTATGCTGTATGTATGTCCCTGTATACAGTGTACAGGGCTATGCTGTATGTATGTCCCTGTGTACAGTGTACAGGGCTATCCTGTATGTATGTCCTTGTATACAGTGTACAGGACTATGCTGTATGTATGTCCCTGTGTACAGTGTACAGGGCTATGCTGTATGTATGTCCCTGTGTACAGTGTACAGGGCTATGCTGTATGTATGTCCCTGTATACAGTGTACAGGGCTATGCTGTATGTATGTCCCTGTATACAGTGTACAGGACTATGCTGTATGTATGTCCCTGTATACAGTGTACAGGGCTATGCTGTATGTATGTCCCTGTGTACAGTGTACAGGGCTATGCTGTATGTATGTCCCTGTGTACAGTGTACAGGGCTATGCTGTATGTATGTCCCTGTGTACAGTGTACAGGGCTATGCTGTATGTATGTCCCTGTATACAGTGTACAGGGCTATGCTGTATGTATGTCCCTGTGTACAGGGCTATCCTGTATGTATGTCCCTGTATACAGTGTACAGGGCTATCCTGTATGTATGTCCCTGTATACAGTGTACAGGGCTATCCTCTATGTATGTCCCTGTATACAGTGTACAGGGCTGCCGTGTGCATAATCATGATGGATCTCCTTCAAGGTGGTGGTCGCTTCTCCCTAGATTGCCTGTTCCATATCTGTGGAAGTCTGTGGATGATGCTTTATATTACACTATTTTACTTCCTGTGTTATCAGGGATCAGAATCCAGGGATAATAACTTCAGTTGTGATTTTCCTAATCGGTCAATGAGCATTCAGTCATCTCCTTCATTGTAGTGGAGTATAAATGTATGAGCCCTTCAGTGAGTGGCACAAGCCCGGCCGGTGTCACACAGATGGAATATGTGACTTGTACCTTTCCAACATGTTTCTCCAGTGACAAATGACAGGATCCTGGCCGTGTAGGGACTGCATAGTTTATATCGGGTCATGGTAACAAGTACTGCCGGCCTGTTGTCCCTGGTTTCTTATTGCAATAAATAAATTATTGGACAGCAACTTTTGTATTGCCACGATGATGTGTGTTTTACTTATTCAAATGTTAATGGATATAGTATAATAATCATTTATTTAATATTCCTGAAATATACAGGCAAGGGCACACCACCCATGCCTCAAGCAGCACCCCCTGCATCAAGATGGGGGCAGCATAAGGGGCACAGTCACCTGCTACAGAACAGAACCCACTTACTAAATGAATTACCTGATACATTACTACTCGCTGGGGAAGAGGGGGCGCCATTCTGTAGCTCGTCTCGGGTAGCAGAGAGTTGAGGTTCAACCCTGTATATAGGGAATGTCTGACTGGTTTGATGCCCATTTATTGGATTACTAAATATCTTCCAATGCCACACTGTCTTGGCGGAGATGACCTAGGAGGTTGGTGACACAATACCAGCCCTATGATATAGATACCGATCATGGACCCGGTATATACACCAGAACTTTATGTTGTCACAGTGACTTCCGTAATAATCTTGTTTTAGAACTCGATTAGAACAAGAAATGACAGACGTGTCCCTCTTAAAGGAATAAGCCATGTAATAACCTCAAGCTCCATCCAAACCGGAAATTAATCTCCTGATCTACCAAAATTGTGTCCTGGGAGTGACAGCCCGCAGCTTGTTACAGGCTCAGGAAATGTAGACATCAATTTCAGTCATTCATGTGCACCTGTTGCCTGGACACTGAGGTGTCAGCCACATTTATTGTGGCAGGTGAAGCGATATTTGGGAGAATTCATCATGCCGATAAGTCCTATAGAGCTGGCATCTGCGGAAGCTAGAAGCAGTAGCTTGACTTTTATTTAACTCTTTATGAATGTAGAGGGCTTGCTTTGCCCCCTTACCTCTCTTTTTATTTATGAAATGAGGCCACCAACGCTTATGGTCTGTATTATGCTCTTCCTCCTCTAAATGGGGATGTTACCTTCTGCACTGTCTATAGATCGCGCCCCTATATGTTGTGAGCACTGATGGGACATTTTTTCCACTTCCATCCTGGAAGTTTGTTCCTCGGGGTGATGGCACACGTGGCGTTTTGAATGTTTTTGGCTCGTTTTTAAGCAGTCCATTAAAAAACGCAACCCTCCTCCATCCATAGCTTGATGAGTGGCCGTCTGACTCGGTCACGTTGGGATGAGACACCATGTGCTCACCATGATCGGGAGCCATAAAAGTCTATGGGGGCTGTGATCAGGTCGCAAATCATGGCCCCATAACAGGCGTGGGGAATGCACCCTAACTGGTATTTTAAGGAAGAAATCACACATCAGGAGAGGAGTCAGCTTTCTTGTGTTGTGTTCCTGTAATGGTTAAACGTAGCATTTATTAAGCTGTGTACGGGCTATGGTGTTGTCGGCTCAGTTGTGGATGGTGAGTGGGCACATACAATGGATTTAAAGGGTGTATCGTGCCAGCTTTTTCTTGGACATGAAGCTCCTGTCGCTGGCTGACTGCTCAGCAGACTTTATTTCATGTAAGCTATTCAGCGGAGAGAAACCCTGAGCGCCCGGTGCCAGCTGTATAAATCTCTAATGTTCTGTTGCATTGTAAAGCCTCCCCCTCCTCCTCCTTTAAAGAAGACCGGTCACCAGAATTTCACCCTCGAAATGACCAATGCCTGCTGGTAAAGAGTTGCAAGACCTCCCCATATCACCATTTCCAGTGAGGCACTTTACCTTAATTACAGACATTTTTGATATACAAATTAGCTTACTTGACTCTTTTATTCAAGATATGACTCTTTTCCTCTCCCAGGCAGCCAATGAGCCACACCCTTTATTTTGACTGACAGCTCGGTGTCTCTTCAAGTCACTGCCCTGTGTGTGTATCATCTCCTAGAGTGTAAACACTGTTTATATGCACATAAAGGAAAATCATGGCAGTGGAGGTGCTTAATGTAAAGCCTATTACTGCATGAAATCTCAGTTTTTTTTCCTTGTGATTGATTTAGGAAAGAGCTTATACCATAAATGTTGAGCTTCAGTTTTGAAGTTGGAATAATGGACCAGTTCTCAACTGTGAGCTCTGTGTTTTTGAGGGCTATATATGGGTATTTGCAAACATATTTTTGCTGATATTAAATCACTGCCCTGCCTCCTTATTTATAAGTGTTTTGTAAATTTTTCTTACACAGTGCCTTGTGTTACATTTATGTCATGTGACCAGGTTGATGTCATCTAAGGTCCTATACCCTTTACATTTGCAAAATTAGAGATGCAGAACAGGGACCAGGTGGTGGGATCAGCTCCTGCTGCCTCCATACATCTCTGCGATTTGTGGAGGTAACCCCTCCCCTGGCTGGCCGCGCCCCCCTCCTCCATCATCTCAGAGCTCTGGGGAGAGTAGGAAGCTGGACTGCAGGGAAATGAGGAAAGGTAAGTAGCAACTTTTTTTTTTATTACTTGTTTAATACGCAGTAACAGGGGCTACTATATGAGGGGAGGTGGAGGACAGGAGGCCTCTATATGAGGGCAGATGGAGGAGGCCACTGTATGAGGGGAGATGGAGGACAGGAGGCCACTATATGAGGGGAGATGGAGGAGGACAGGAGGCCACTGTATGAGGGGAGATGGAGGAGGACACTATATGAGGGGAAATGGAGGACAGGAGGCCACTATGTGAGGGGAGATGGAGGAGGACAGGAGGCCACTATATGAGGGGAAATGGAGGACAGGAGGCCACTATGTGAGGGGAGATGAAGGAGGCCAGGAAGCTGCTATATGTGGGGAGATTTAGGACATGAGGCCACTATATGAGCAGAGATGGAGGAGGCCACTATATGAGGCGAAATGAAGGATAGGAGGCCACTATATGAGGCGAAATGAAGGATAGGAGGCCACTATATGAGGGGAAATGGAGGAGGCCACTATATGAGGGGAAATGGAGGAGGCCACTATATGAGGGGAGATGGAGGAGGCCACTATATGAGGGGAAATGGAGGAGGACAGGAGGCCACTATATGAGGGGAGATGGAGGACGACAGGAGGCCACTATATGAGGGGAGATGGAGGACGACAGGAGGCCACTATATGAGGGGAGATGGAGGACAGGAGGCCACTATATGAGGGGAGATGGAGGACAGGAGGCCACTATATGAGGGGAAATGGAGGAGGCCACTATATGAGGGGAAATGGAGGAGGCCACTATATGAGGGGAAATGGAGGAAGACAGGAGGCCACTATATGAGGGGAGATGGAGGAGGACAGGAGGCCACTATATGAGGGGAAATGGAGGAGGACAGGTGGCCACTATATGAGGGGAAATGGAGGAGGACGTCAGGAGGCCACTATATGAGGGGAGATGGAGGACGTCAGGAGGCCACTATATGAGGGGAGATGATATCACCCTGGTTACATGACATGAAGTGCTGAATAGTGAGGAGGCATAAGGCATGAGGAGGAGTAGATGGGAGGGGCCTACCTATCAGGACACGCCCCTCTGTTGCCAGACAATCTAAGATAAAGATGATTTATGGCAGTGATGGAGAACCTTTTAGAGACCGAGTGCCCAAACTACAACCAAAACCCACTTATTTACCCTGATGTGCCAACGTGCCATTTTAAGCAGTAGCTTAGTGCTACCTGTTCTTCCACTTCTTTAATTATATCGGCCGCCTGAGGCCACCAATACAGTTGAAAGAGTACAAATTCATAAGTTGCCTACGACTGCAGGAAGATTTAATGGATTTGTTCCTGTTTGGTGAACTCTATCCTGGGCTGATGGCCAGAGTGCCCACAGAAAGGGCTCTGAGTGCCACCTCTGGCACCCATGCCATAGGTTCGCCATCACTGATTTATGGGAATGTAAGTGAAACAATTTTTAGCTAAAAAAACTTAGTTACAGGGCCCTATGGGAACCTGTCAATAGCTGTATTTATGAAAAAATTTGTGACCGGTTCCTTTTAATACATAATCTCTCATAATCATTTCTTTGGTGCTGAAGTAATAATAGGAAGACTGATAAAACTATGTCAGAAGTTTGTAGTCCCCAGGTCTGACATTGATGCCAACTTTAAGAAAATATACAACAATAGTCTATTATTGGAAATCTACTATCAATATCTAGGGGCACTTACAAATAGATCTAGGCAAGGTGACTGTGGTAATCTTCCTATATTTGTTATACATCTCCTCCTTCCTTCTAAAATCAACTTTTAAAATTATCCTAATGAGCCATAAGTGTTCTAGAGGATGTTTCTAGATCCCCTCCTTGCTGCTGCTTCACAGGCTGTTTTAATGTCTCCCTGTCCCCTGCTCTCTCATTACTTCCCCCTTCATTCTGTAATCTCCTAGCAGCAGGAAGTTTTAGAATATAGTAGGAGGGTAAAATGCTCCTGCACAGTGTAACAGCCTGTGAAGCTGCAGCACAGAGGGGCTCTGCTAACGACCTCCATAGCATTGCATTGCATAATTTTAAAAGTCGATTTTAGTAAGAAGTAAGAAGCCCATGGTTAACAAATATAAGAATATTGCTACAGTCACAAATCTATGAGTAAGTGCCCCTGGTGTATCTTGCTTGATTTTGATGGCAGATTTTCTTTGAAATGGGCCTAATGCCAGGTTCACCAGATTTTACAAGGAAAAGTTATCGGCACATCTGCCACAAGAAAGTCCTTTTAGGAATAGATTGGGTTTGTGGGTTTTGCATTTTTATGCTTTGTTTGTACAAAGGCATCGGGGACAAGAAAATACATTGGGGACACCAGTTATTATTATCGGAGCACTAGTATGTATAAATGTTCCAGTATCTCACAGCATTATGGTTGCACATAGCAGGTCGTGTTATAGCACATGATGTGTTCCCCATGACCGCAGTCCCGGGGGAACATCTCCTCTGGCCCGGCACATATACAGTATGTTTCCAGCTTTTGGCTGCCTTCTGTCCCCTCATTAATTCTAGATAGCCCTGGTATATAACACACCGCCAGCTATATCAGCCGTTCAGAGTAAGATATCTCCATGTGCTGCTCAGGGAAAGTCAGAGGAGACGCGGCTTTAATTGTGTCTGTGACATTTGCGAGATTTGCTAGTGTCTCAGCCCTTGGCATTTTGTATTCATTTATATTCACAGGTATCCTGTAGAAATAGTCATTACAGATGATGTTTCAATAAGAGCAGGTTCTCCTAACCCGTCCTGAGTGTATCGGAAGCTACGGATTCGGGGTCAGGCCTGTGATTGTAGCCAGAGTTTTACATAACTACCACGTATGTGATTTATTTCTTATTTACTGACTTGGCCTTCGGCAATGGAGCAGATTGTGGCGGCAAGTTAATTCCAAGTCTCTGTAACATCAGCCACAGAGTCACTTCTTTGTTGTGTAGCTGTGTATAGATGAGAAGAATTAGGAATAATAGGCCCGTCTGGAAAACAAGACTAAATACCAGTAAATATATCAATATTCTGCTACAGGGTATAGAACTATTGCTTAGCCTATGTATCCAATATAATGGAGAGTAGCTGTGCTTAGTTACTATGAATAGCAGGGCAGATTTACTAACAGGGTGTAATAGATACACACACCAATGTTGTGTGCCAGCCATTGTCTTTGTGGCTAGCACACCCCCATTTTATGGGCTCCTGCCCATGACCCTGTTTTCCACAGTGACGTGAGCGATCCGCAGTTCCAAGCTGCAAATCCCAGGGCACAGGCCATTGCTGCCTTAGTTGCGACTCGGACATGCTTTTACTATTGTCACCGATGGTAATGGGGACACATGGGCAGCAAGCAGCTTAGTAATACCATAAATATCTGCCAAAACTTTGATGTATTGACATATTTTGCTCAATTTCCTTGTAACCCATGCCCTTTCAGGGAAGCCATCCCGGTTTGGAGAAACAAAGTGTCACTTTCCTCACTGTGGGGTCATCCTGAGAATAGCATCCCACCCAATGTCTCCCTGAAATAAGGGGTGCTGAGGGTGTCTGGCATCCAATCTCAGCATATATAGGAGATAGGAGGGCTTCTTTATCTGACTCTTGTTTTAGGTTTAAGGGTAAGAGATTTGGGTTAGGAAAAACATGACAGTGACACAAATGCCCACATACCGTGGAGTTCAGCTCAGATCTGTTCACTATTTGTCCCTATTCAATACTTGACACAACCCCAAGGCAGGAGTGGGACCAATTTAGGAAAAAGCTGCTATGTTTATGTTTAGTCCAGTTTAACCCCTTATCACCGACACTAGTTTTCAGCTCACTGACCAGACTCGATTTTTCAAATCTGACATGTCTCACGATAATTGGTTATAACTTCGGAACGCTTTAACATATCCTGGTGATTTTGAGAATGTTTTCTCGTGACACATTGTACTTCATGTTAGTTATAAAATTTAAGTGATAAGTTTTGCGTTTCGTTCTGAAAAAAAGTGAAAATTTGGCAAAAGTTTGTAAAAATTCTTCATTTTCCAAGTTTGAAATGTTCTGGTTTCCAGACAGGAAGTAAAACTACCCAAAAAGTTTGATAATTAACATTTACAGAATATCTGCTTTATGTTGGGATGATATTTTATGCTTCCGGTCATTTTTCTAGGATGTTATGAGGTGCAGAACTTTAGGTGCGATTTTTCTTATTTTCATGAAAATTGCCATAACTCACATTTTGAGGGACAACTCAGCTTTCAAGTGACTTTGAGAGGCCTAAATAATAGTAAAACCTCATAAATTACCCCACTATAGAAAGTTCACCCCTCAACATATGTAAAACAACTTCTATTAAGTCCATTAACCCTTTAAGTGTTTCACATGGGTTAAAAAATATGGACCTGCGATTTAGAAACTATGGAATTTTTTTGGAAATACATTCATTTAGGCCAAAACTGACATTTTCAGAATAAATTAAATGATGAAACGCACTGCAACGCTTGATGCCCAATTCCTCCGGAGTGTACTGATACCACATATGTGGTGGTAAACTGCTGTACGGGCGCACGGCCGAGTACAGAATGAATGGAGGCGCCATTCACAGCAGATTTGTATTGTCACATTGTACGACCTATAAATTTTAATTTTTTTTGGTAATGCGATCATATGAGGGCTTATTTTTTATGGGATGAGATACAATGTATAAATAATTTATTTTGGGAGTCTAAAGCTTATTCATGAGATTTTATTAACTATTTCAAGAAGGACACAAACAAAATCATCAATTTTTATTTTGGATTGTGAGCATTTTGCCCCCCCCCCCCGCTCACCGTAACGTAAAAATAATATTTTATCTTTATTCTCTGGTTCACTACGATTGCGGTGATACCTCATTTATATAGTTTTTCTTATTTTGCTCAATTTTCCTGAGCAAAACCAATATTGGAGAAAATCGCATTGTTTTTACTATTGACAACTTTTCAGGGCCATAAATTCTGTATTTTTCTGTTGTCAGATCTGGTTGAGGGCTTATTTTTTGCGAAAACAGTTGTTCTTTTCAGTCGTATCATATTAGGTACCGTAACTTTTTTTGATCACTTTTTAGAACATTTTTTGTGATGGTGTTTGATGAAAAATTGTATATTATGGGAAGTTTTTCGAGTTTTTTTTTTACGTAGTTCACCGAGCGGGTTCAATATTGATTTAGATTTATTGTACAGATTAATACGGACGCGGTGATACCAAATATGTACGTGTTTTGTGTTTTATATACTTTATTTGCATTTTATGTGTTACTGGGGAGATTATGGGACTTTTATTTTATTTATTTATTTAATTATATTATAAAAAGATTTAATTTTTTTTTTTTTACTTTTTTACATTTTCTACTTCTTGGCTTGAATAAGCGATCATCCGATCGCTTATTCAAGCCTTTACACTGCAATACACTTGTATTGCAGTGTATAGTGAAAGTAACTGAGCATGCTGCGCATGCTCAGTTACTTACAGCCGGGTCCTGCCAGGAAGGCAGGACCCGGTGAGAAGAGGAGCCGACAGCCCCGGGTCACTCGTCGGAACCCGGGGCAGCGGCAGGAGGGATCGGATCCCCCTGTAAGCACACCGGGGGGGTCCGATCCACGGGGGACACACTTGCACGCCGCGGTCATGCTTGACCGCGGCGTGCAAGGGGTTAAACACCCGGGATCGGAGTTTTTCCGATCCCGGGTGTTAGTGCCGGGTCTGGGCTGTGATATCACAGCCCGACACCGGCACCAGCGAGACCCGGTGTCCCGAAAACTTCTTCTGATGCGCCGCCGTAGAAAGGCGTCGCATCAGAAGAAGTACCCTTAATGACCGCCGTAGAATCCCGATAGGGCGGTCATTAAGGGGTTAATCCCAGAGGTCCAGATTTGTTGTACTTTATAAATTTGTTGTTGGGATGGGATTTCGTGGGACATCATGCCACATCATACTATATGATTAGAAACACATATACATTTATTCTTTTGCAGGCCGTTGTGAGGCCATTCATGGCTCCAAATTTAGCCATATTTCCAGGTGTGTTCAGGCCCGGTTCCCATGTACACAGAACATGAGAGATAAGAGCGTGTTTACCTCTCTGCGCCTTCCAGATTATGTGGATACAGTATAATGTCATAGTTTCCACAGCTGTCACCAGGATTCTTCTTCCTGTTCAGCAGTGTCAATCTGTGCAGCCTCATGTCATGTGTACTTAACCAAAATCCTCTCTATAAAGGGAGATATCATATTATAAGGGAAGTTGCTCAGTGTCCTATATGCAAATTGCATGTTATACAGCAGAAGGAGCCAAGCATATTGTATATAGTGTCCTATCTGCAGGTAGCATGTTATAGAGCAAGAGGAGCTGAGTGCATTGTACACAGTGTTCAATCTGCAGGTGGCATGTTATAGAGCAGGAGCATCTTAGCAGATTGAATATAGTCTCCTCTTTGCAAATAACTTGATATAGAGAGGAGTGGAGCAGATTGTATATAGTGTCCTATAAGCAGGTAGCATGTTATAGAGCAGGAGGAGTTAAGCAGATATTTGTACTATTTTAGTATAACATGTTCACATTAGTCCAGCAGATTTTAAATCGAAAACCTACAAGTCTAATGCCAAATGGCCCAAGTTGGGGGGTGACAAATCCTTTCCTGACCCTAATATGGCAGTCATAATAATTTCCTGGATCAGAATCAAATTGATAATGTTTAACAACCTCCTGCGGCAGAGAGTTTCATAGTCTCACTGCTCTTACAGTAAAGAACCTTTGTCTATGTTGATGGTAAAATCGCCTCTCCTCTAGGCGTAGAGGATGCCCCCTTGTCCTGGTCACAGGCCGAGGTATAAAAAGATCTGTACTGTCCGTTCAGGTATTTGTACATTGTAATGAGGTCTCCCCTCGTCTTTTATGTAAACTGAATAACCCCACGATTAGTCATCTCATTGTATTCTGGTCCCCCCCATCACTTTGCTCTCCCATTATACCTATTGCACAATTATTCTCCAGCCACAATGTACATGTCTTACTAGAATCACTTGTCTTTGCTTTTCACTTTGGCTCAGATTAATAATAAACGAATTCTAAACCTATAATACAGTTGTAAACCCCAGTGTCATCTTTTCTGAAGAAAAGTATTTCTTGAGAACCATTGAGTTTACAGGAAACTCTTCTGTATTCCTGATATAGAAGGCTTCACATTCCAGTTGTATATGAGGCAACATTCCCAGATGAAGTCATCTGTAAGTTAGAAAACCTTATTATTCATCAATTTGGGAGAAGGAAAAGATGCTGTAACTCACTGTGCTTGTTATACTGCCAGTTTAGCCATTGTTCTGCCTATAAATGAGCATCTTGCTTAAAAAATAAAATCTAAAAAAAATGCTGTTCAGAGGAAGCTGACCCAGTTTTGACCTAAAGACATTGAGCAGTATAAGATGGTAATGACAGTCCTAACAAAATTCCTTGAAAGCAAACCTGTTAGAAGAAATGTAGCTTTTCACACCCATTTAATTATGCCGCTAAATTGCATTTCACTTTAAAGATGATTTTCTGGATAATACCATGGATTGATAAGGGAGTGGTAGAGGTTTATTAGTTACTTACTGCTGATAGGTTCCTTTTAAAAGGAATCTATCACCACATTTTTACAAATACAGCTAGTGACAGGTTCCCACTTAATGACAAGCTGCTTTTAGCTAAAAATTGTTTCCCTCACATCCTTATAAAATCAACTCTGTTATATTACCCGGCATCAGAGGGATGTGTCCTGCCCTCCCATCTTCTCCTTCCTATGTTTCATCCACTTCATGTCATGTGACCAGGGTGGTGTCATCTAAGGTCCTTTGCCCAATAAGATTTGCAAAATCTACCCCTAGTATGTATCCAATCCCATGAAATCACATCAGCCTCTATGGACCTCTACTCCTCTCCATCCTCCATGGAGGCATGCTGTGATTTCATGTGATCAGATACATACATGGGGTACGTTTTGCAAATATAATTGGGTAAAGGACCTTACATCACCCTGGTCACATGACAATAAGTGCTCAATGATGTAACAGAGTTATCTCTTAATGTTCCAATAAGGCACCGTGTTAAACACAGCATATTCTACCCCTAATATTAAGTAAACAGAGCTGTATATGTCTTGAGTTAAATATTGGTGAGTTGTGTATAAGATCTGATTTTTAACATTGCATTTGTGGAAATGAATCATGTAGAAATCAATGCAATGTTTATAATCATCGTTTCTATGAAGTATTTGTTCTGGGTGGGTTAATTTAAGTGGCAGGTTCTTTTTAAGCCGCTGCTCATTCTCCATGCTTTACACTACAGCAGCAATCAGTTCAATTTCATACATATTTTGTTGCATATCAGCTTTGGTGATATATGAAGAGTCTGGTATTTCATTTTAAAAGGGCTTCCCGGGATTCTCTTATTGATGACCTACACATTGGATAACTCGGAATAAGACATCAATGTGATAGCCCCAGAAAATCTCTTTTAAGCTGCCTCCACAGGGGACCGGCTCGCAGCGATTTAGATACCGGAGACTTGCCAGTGGCTAATCTGCTGTGATGTACAGTAATAACAAATTGTATAAGATGTTACCAAACTGCACTGTATCTCTACAGATATACAGTATATATACTGCAGATATCCCATGTTGATCCACTCCAAACAGTTCCCCAATAAGAGTCACATCAGAGAAATCCATAGGTGACAGAAGCGGACATGTCCCAGCCAAGGGACGGCTTCCTTTCTGTTACAAACTAATTTTTTTTACATTGCAGTTAAATGTTCTACATTGTGCATCATCTGTGAAACGTATTACAGCTACTTTGTGCCAGAATTACTTTGTCACTGATATCTTCACGTGAACTATACCAGACCTTGTAGGAAGGTGACGGCTGCAGCCAAGTGTTGTGTCTGTACAATCCATGTGTCACCTGTGGAATGGCTGTAAATGAGCTTAGCGGCCCCTGCAATGTTCTGTCTATCAGTCCGTTTTCTGCTACAGCCGGGCGAGCCCACAATATATGCCCCCACAACGGCCTTGTGAATTAGGGCCTTTATTTCTATCACTACAGATCATGGGATACACATACAGATAAAAACAGATGTTACAGAGTCATAACAAGGAAATGACACAATAGGAACGAGGGCTGTGGTCACATGAGCTCACAATCTGTGAGATTGCTGCAAACTGTAAAATCCATGTGTTATAGTAGCTCCATATTTATAATGAATCAGAAGCAGTTTACAGAATAAAATAATAGAATAAAAAGTTGCCATCAGGCTTTATGTACATAGTTCGGTCACAGTATTGTACAGGCGGTCCTCGGGTTACGTAGGTTCTGCAGTTTTGTTCTTAATTTGAATTTGTATGCAAGTCGGAACTGTATACTTTATAATTGCAGCTCCAGGCAAAAATTTTTGTACAATACAGTAAATTACCAAAATCCAGAGGTCCGTTTGTAACTAGGGGCCATCTGTAAGTCGGGTGTTCTTAAGTAGGTGACCACCTGTACTGGGGATACAAAGTGGACACTCTCCAGTGGCTGCTCCATACCTTGTTGACTGACCAGGCTGCACATTTGGAGACCAGATCCCTTTGCAGATTCTCACCACCTATTGACAAAATGATTTTGGAAGGGGCTATGGTCTTTCTTTGTGGTTTATGTAATACGCCCCTTGCTTTGAGCTATTCAATATGTATTATGTGTTGGGCACCATCATAAGGAACAAGTTACTACAATGTGCATCCACTTAAATGGCTCCTGACATTAGGAATTAGCTTGTAGATGTACTAAGTGCTCGAAATATGATGGCGCTATATAAAAACAGATTATTAATAGAGATGAGCGAACATGCTCGTCCGAGCTTGATGCTCGGTCGAGCATTAGGGTACTCGAAACTGCTCGTTGCTCGGACGAATACTTCGCCCGCTCGAGAAAATGGCAGCTCCCGCCGTTTTGCTTTTTGGCGGCCAGAAACAGAGCCAATCACAAGCCAGGAGACTCTGCACTCCACCCAGCATGACGTGGTACCCTTACACGTCGATAGCAGTGGTTGGCTGGCCAGATCAGGTGACCCTGCCCGCGCTGCTCGGATCATTCTGTGTCTGGATGCCGCTAGGGAGAGAGCTGCTGCTGGTCAGGGAAAGCGTTAGGGTGTTCTATTAGCTTACTGTTAGGCAGGAGTGATTCTCAAAGAACCCAACAGCCCTTCTTAGGGCTACAATAACGTTCTACTTTTTTTATTTTAATTTGCATCTAGTACCATTTTGTGAGGAATTAGCAGGGGGACTTGCTACCGTTGTGTTTAGCTCTTAGTGGCACACATATCCATAGCAAAGACCGAAGTGGGAAAATTTAGTAGGGGTTGGATTTCAATTAGGCACTAACTCAGTGTCATCTCATCTGGCATATTAGTGTGCTTTGATACTTGGCTAGAAAATAGCCATAGGAGAATACAAACAGCTTACTTACGCCTACAGTAGCGTTCTATATATTTGATTTCTGGTTGATCTGCTGGTGGCTGTACTTTCTGCAGTGCATGTACTTGCCAATTCTGAGCAATTTGTAGTGAGACTTGCGACCGCTGTGTTCTGCGCTTAGTGACGCACATATCCATAGCAAAGACCGAAGTGGGAAAATTTAGTAGGGGTTGGATTTCAATTAGGCACTAACTCAGTGTCATCTCATCTGGCATAGTAGTGTGCTTTGATACTTGGCTAGAAAATAGCCATAGGAGAATACAAACAGCTTACTTACGCCTACAGTAGCGTTCTATATATTTGATTTCTGGTTGATCTGCTGGTGGCTGTACTTTCTGCAGTGCATGTACTAGCCAATTCTGAGCAATTTGTAGTGAGACTTGCGACCGCTGTGTTCTGCGCTTAGTGACGCACATATCCATAGCAAAGACCGAAGTGGGAAAATTTAGTAGGGGTTGGATTTCAATTAGGCACTAACTCAGTGTCATCTCATCTGGCATAGTAGTGTGCTTTGATACTTGGCTAGAAAATAGCCATAGGAGAATACAAACAGCTTACTTACGCCTACAGTAGCGTTCTATATATTTGATTTCTGGTTGATCTGCTGGTGGCTGTACTTTCTGCAGTGCATGTACTAGCCAATTCTGAGCAATTTGTAGTGAGACTTGCGACCGCTGTGTTCTGCGCTTAGTGACGCACATATCCATAGCAAAGACCGAAGTGGGAAAATTTAGTAGGGGTTGGATTTCAATTAGGCACTAACTCAGTGTCATCTCATCTGGCATAGTAGTGTGCTTTGATACTTGGCTAGAAAATAGCCATAGGAGAATACAAACAGCTTACTTACGCCTACAGTAGCGTTCTATATATTTGATTTCTGGTTGATCTGCTGGTGGCTGTACTTTCTGCAGTGCATGTACTAGCCAATTCTGAGCAATTTGTAGTGAGACTTGCGACCGCTGTGTTCTGCGCTTAGTGACGCACATATCCATAGCAAAGACCGAAGTGGGAAAATTTAGTAGGGGTTGGATTTCAATTAGGCACTAACTCAGTGTCATCTCATCTGGCATAGTAGTGTGCTTTGATACTTGGCTAGAAAATAGCCATAGGAGAATACAAACAGCTTACTTACGCCTACAGTAGCGTTCTATATATTTGATTTCTGGTTGATCTGCTGGTGGCTGTACTTTCTGCAGTGCATGTACTAGCCAATTCTGAGCAATTTGTAGTGAGACTTGCGACCGCTGTGTTCTGCGCTTAGTGACGCACATATCCATAGCAAAGACCGAAGTGGGAAAATTTAGTAGGGGTTGGATTTCAATTAGGCACTAACTCAGTGTCATCTCATCTGGCATAGTAGTGTGCTTTGATACTTGGCTAGAAAATAGCCATAGGAGAATACAAACAGCTTACTTACGCCTACAGTAGCGTTCTATATATTTGATTTCTGGTTGATCTGCTGGTGGCTGTACTTTCTGCAGTGCATGTACTAGCCAATTCTGAGCAATTTGTAGTGAGACTTGCGACCGCTGTGTTCTGCGCTTAGTGACGCACATATCCATAGCAAAGACCGAAGTGGGAAAATTTAGTAGGGGTTGGATTTCAATTAGGCACTAACTCAGTGTCATCTCATCTGGCATAGTAGTGTGCTTTGATACTTGGCTAGAAAATAGCCATAGGAGAATACAAACAGCTTACTTACGCCTACAGTAGCGTTCTATATATTTGATTTCTGGTTGATCTGCTGGTGGCTGTACTTTCTGCAGTGCATGTACTAGCCAATTCTGAGCAATTTGTAGTGAGACTTGCGACCGCTGTGTTCTGCGCTTAGTGACGCACATATCCATAGCAAAGACCGAAGTGGGAAAATTTAGTAGGGGTTGGATTTCAATTAGGCACTAACTCAGTGTCATCTCATCTGGCATAGTAGTGTGCTTTGATACTTGGCTAGAAAATAGCCATAGGAGAATACAAACAGCTTACTTACGCCTACAGTAGCGTTCTATATATTTGATTTCTGGTTGATCTGCTGGTGGCTGTACTTTCTGCAGTGCATGTACTAGCCAATTCTGAGCAATTTGTAGTGAGACTTGCGACCGCTGTGTTCTGCGCTTAGTGACGCACATATCCATAGCAAAGACCGAAGTGGGAAAATTTAGTAGGGGTTGGATTTCAATTAGGCACTAACTCAGTGTCATCTCATCTGGCATAGTAGTGTGCTTTGATACTTGGCTAGAAAATAGCCATAGGAGAATACAAACAGCTTACTTACGCCTACAGTAGCGTTCTATATATTTGATTTCTGGTTGATCTGCTGGTGGCTGTACTTTCTGCAGTGCATGTACTAGCCAATTCTGAGCAATTTGTAGTGAGACTTGCGACCGCTGTGTTCTGCGCTTAGTGACGCACATATCCATAGCAAAGACCGAAGTGGGAAAATTTAGTAGGGGTTGGATTTCAATTAGGCACTAACTCAGTGTCATCTCATCTGGCATAGTAGTGTGCTTTGATACTTGGCTAGAAAATAGCCATAGCAATAGGATAGCATTGTTTGGTTTTAAAAACTCAAAAAAAAACAAAAAACACAAAAAAAAAAAAAAAAAGTTAAAAAAAAAATAAAGTTATAACTCTCATTTTAAAAATGTTTAACCCGAGGGCTAGGGGTAGAGGACGAGGGCGGGGACGTGGGCGTCCAACTACTGCAGGGGTCAGAGGCCGTGGTCCTGGGCGGGGTGAGACACCACCTGCTGATGAGGGAGCAGGGGAACGCCGCAGAGCTACACTCCCTAGGTTCATGTCTGAAGTTACTGGGACTCGTGGTAGAGCACTGTTGAGGCCAGAACAGTGCGAACAGGTGATGTCGTGGATTGCTGACAATGCTTCGAGCAATTTGTCCACCACCAGTCAGTCTTCCACGCAGTCCACCCATGTCACCGAAATCGCCACTCCTCCAGCTCCTGCACCTCAGCCTCCTCCCCCCCCGTCTGCCCCCTCCCAGGAAAATTTGCCATTTGAACCGGCATACTCTGAGGAACTGTTTTCTGGACCCTTCCCACAGTCACAAACCACTTGTCCGGTTGCTGCTGAGCAATTTTCCGATGCCCAGGTTTTCCACCAGTCACAGTCTGTGGGTGATGATGACCTTCTTGACGTAGTGGAAGTGTGTAAAGAGGTGTCCGACGATGAGGAGACACGGTTGTCAGACAGTGGGGAAGTTGTTGTCAGGGCAGGAAGTCCGAGGGGGGAGCAGACTGAGGGATCGGAGGATGATGAGGTGACAGACCCAAGCTGGGTTGAGAGGCCGGGTGAACACAGTGCTTCTGAGACGGAGGAGAGTCCTCGACCAGAACAGGTTGGAAGAGGCAGTGGTGGGGCCAGACGGAGAGGCAGGGCCAGAGCTGGTG
Organism: Engystomops pustulosus; assembly: GCF_040894005.1. NCBI lineage: Eukaryota > Metazoa > Chordata > Amphibia > Anura > Leptodactylidae > Engystomops > Engystomops pustulosus. The sequence goes on from NC_092417.1 coordinate 50,578,246, forward strand.
CATCAGCGCCAAATGTGTCAACTAGTGAAGCTCCCGTGGCGAGGGCTCTTGCGGCGAGGGCTAGATCTTCAGAAGTCTGGAGGTTCTTTAAGGAAACACCGGATGACCGACGGACTGTGGTGTGCAACATTTGCCAAACCAGGCTCAGCAGGGGTTCCACCACTACTAGCTTAACTACCACCAGTATGCGCAGGCATATGAATGCTAAACACCCCACTCAGTGGCAACAAGCCCGTTCACCTCCGGCCGTGCACACCACTGCTCCTTCCCCTGTGTCAGCTGATAGTCAGCCCCCTGCCCAGGACCCTGCCACAAAAACCCCATCGTCGCCTCCACGATCCTCCACAGCATCCACCAGTGTTCAGCTCTCCATACCCCAGACGCTGGAGCGGAAACGCAAATATAGTGCAACCCACCCGCACGCCCAAGCCCTTAATGTGCACATCTCCAGATTGCTTAGCCTGGAGATGCTGCCCTATAGGCTAGTAGAGACCGAGGCCTTTCGCAACCTCATGGCGGCGGCCGCCCCTCGGTATTCGGTCCCCAGCCGCCACTACTTTTCCCGATGTGCCGTCCCAGCCCTGCACCAGCACGTGTCAGACAACATCATCCGTGCCCTGACCAACGCCGTTTCTGACAAGGTCCACCTGACCACGGACACGTGGACGAGTGCTGCCGGGCAGGGCCACTATATATCGCTGACGGCACATTGGGTTAACTTGGTGGAGGCTGGGACCGAGTCTGACCCTGGGGCTGCTCATATACTGCCGACGCCGAGGATTGCGGGGCCTACCTCGGTCCAGGTGTTTCAGGCCTACTATGCCTCCTCCTCCTCCCACCCCTCCTCCACCTCCTCCTCCGAACTACCATCCGTGGGCACGGCGCCATCAGTCGGTAGCTCTAGGCACAGCAGCAGTGCCGTCGCTAAGCGACAGCAGGCGGTGCTCAAACTGCTGAGCCTAGGCGACAAAAGGCACACCGCCCAAGAGCTATTACAGGGCATCACGGCGCAGACTGATCTGTGGCTGGCACCGCTGAACCTCAAGCCGGGAATGGTTGTGTGTGACAACGGCCGTAACCTGGTGGCGGCTCTGCAACTCGGCAGACTGACACATGTGCCATGCCTGGCCCATGTGTTAAATCTGATAGTTCAGCGTTTCCTCAAGACATACCCCAATCTGTCTGATTTGCTCACGAAGGTGCGCCGCATCTGTGCGCATTTCAGGAAGTCCAGCCCAGATGCTGCCACTCTCAGGGCAGCGCAGCGCCGCCTCCAACTGCCCGCTCACCGACTGTTGTGCGACGTGCCCACGAGGTGGAATTCAACCATGACCATGTTATCCAGAGTTTACCAGCAGCGCAGAGCGATTGTAGACTGCCAGATGTCAACTTCCACCAGAACTGGTAGTCAGGTCAGTCAGCTTCCTCAAGTCTACAATGAGGAGTGGACGTGGATGTCTGATATCTGTCAGGTGCTGAGTAACTTTGAGGAGTCAACACAGATGGTCAGTGGCGATGCCGCCATCATCAGCCTCACCATCCCGCTGCTTGGCCTGTTGAAAAACTCTCTGGTCAGCATGAAGTCGGAAGCTTTGCGCTCGTCACAAGAGACAGGGGAAGAATATTCCCTTGTTGATAGCCAAAGCACCCTCAGGTCTGTTTCTCAGCGCATATCGGAGGAGGTGGAGGTGGAGGAGGATGAGGAGGAAGAGGAGGAGAATGTTGGCGAGACACAAGAGGGGACCATTGTTGAGTCCTTCACTGTTCAGCGTGTATGGGCAGAAGAAGAGGAGTTGGAGGAGGAGGAAATGGACAGTCAGGCCAGTGAGGGGAGTGAATTCTTACGCGTTGGTACTCTGGCGCATATGGCAGATTTCATGCTAGGCTGCCTATCCCGTGACCCTCGCGTTCAAAGAATTTATTCCAGCACCGATTACTGGGTGTTCACTCTCCTGGACCCACGGTACAAGCAAAATCTTTCCACTCTCATCCCTGCAGAGGAAAGGAGTGTGAGAATGCATGAATACCAGCAGGCCCTGGTGCACAAGCTGAAACAGTATTTCCCTTCTGACAGCGCTAGCGGCAGAGTGCGTAGTTCTGCGGGACAAGTAGCGAGGGAGAGTAGGCGAGCAGGCAGCTTGTCCAGCACTGGCAAGGGTACGCTTTACAAGGCTTTTGCCAGCTTTATGTCACCCCAGCAAGACACTGTCACCTGTCCCCAGTCTCGGCAGAGTAGGGCTGATCTTTACAGAAAGATGGTGAGGGAGTACGTAGCTGACCATACCATCGTCCTAAATGATCACACAGCTCCCTACAACTACTGGGTTTCAAAGCTGGACATGTGGCACGAACTGGCGCTGTACGCCTTGGAGGTTCTTGCCTGCCCTGCCGCTAGCGTCTTGTCCGAGCGGGTTTTCAGTGCAGCTGGTGGCATCATCACCGATAAGCGTACACGCCTGTCGACTGACAGCGCTGACAGGCTGACGCTTATTAAGATGAATAAAGCCTGGATTTCTCATAATTTCCAATCTCCACCAGGTGAAGGAAGCTCAACCTGAATAATTGATCCACTCCTCCTCATTTTCCTCCTTCTCCTCCTCTTTGTAGAGTAAAGCAGAGGAAACTGGCTATTTTTTGACAGGGCCCACTGGCTCTAGCTATAGTACTTTATGCATTTAATTTTTCTGGAGGGCCACCGACCCGGTCCTCTGTTTTAAACAATTTTTGGGAGTGCCACATACAGGCACTCAATCTATTCCATTTTTCTGGAGGGCCACCTACCCGGTCCTCTGTTTTAAAAATTTTTTGGGACTGCCACATACAGGCACTCAATCTATTCCATTTTACTGGAGGGCCACCTACCTGCTCCTCTGGTTTGAAACATTTTTGGGACTGCCACATACAGGCACTCAATCTATTCCATTTTACTGGAGGGCCACCTACCTGCTCCTCTGGTTTGAAAAATGTTTGGGACTGCCACATACAGGCACTCAATCTATTCCATTTTACTGCAGGGCCACCTACCTGCTCCTCTGGTTTGAAAAATGTTTGGGACTGCCACATACAGGCACTATCCAAATTAAATTGTCTCCATAGCAGCCTCCACACGTTGTCTCCATTGCTACCTCCAAAAGTCGTCCATATAGCTGCCTCCATACATCGTCCCTTTATCAAACGAGGTGTGTCAGGCAGAAATTTGGGTTGTTTTCATGGATTCCACATCAAAGTTGTTAACTTTGTCGCCACCCTGCTGTGTTATCCACAAAATATACTGGCAAACTTTTACCATTTAGGGATATTATTTCAGCGCTTCTTGCGCATCTGTTTACATTCCCCTCACCCGGCATATCCTAAACTTATAAGAACGCTACTACACTTGATCTTATACAAAAGGTTCTTAGAAGTGCTGTTTGGGGAGTAGCCTAGAGACAGGGGCTTGGATTGGCGAAAGCTCGCCTGGCAGCGGAGCGCCAGCTCCATGCGCATCATGCGCTTCTTGCGCATCTGTTTACATTCCCCTCACCCGCCATATCCCAAACTTATAAGAACGCTACTACACTTAACTTGGTGCAGGCTGGGACCGAGTCTGACCCTGGGGCTGGTCATATACTGCCGACGCAGAGAATTGCGGGGCCTACCTCGGTCCAGGTCTCAAAGGCCTACTATACCTCCTCCCACCCCTCCTCCACCTCCTCCGAATTACCATCCGTGGGCATGGCGCCATCAGTCAGTAGCTCTAGGCACAGCAGCAGTGCCGTCGCTAAGCGACAGCAGGCGGTGCTGAAACTGCTGAGCCTAGGCGATAAAAGGCACACCGCCCAAGAGCTATTACAGGGCATTCCACATCAAAGTTGTTAACTTTGTCGCCACCCTGCTGTGTAATCCACAAAATATACTTGCAAACTTTTACCATTTAGGGATATTATTTCAGCGCTTCTTGCGCATCTGTTTACATTCCCCTCACCCGGCATATCCTAAACTTATAAGAACGCTACTACACTTGATCTTATACAAAAGGTTCTTAGAAGTGCTGTTTGGGGAGTAGCCTAGAGACAGGGGCTTGGATTGGCGAAAGCTCGCCTGGCTGCAGAGCGCCAGCTCCATCCCAAGATCCAACTAACATAGTTGCAGCACCTTTAATCTACTACTAGTTCACTGCCTCCATAATAATAATAATCTTTATTTATATAGCGTCATCATATTCTGCAGCGCTTTACAAATCATAGGAAACAAATACAAATGTAATGTAACAGAGCACAACATTTGTATGGAACAACAGGAGTGAGGTCCCTGCTCGCCAGAGCTTACGGTTTATGAAGATGATGGGGTAACACGAGGTAAAAGAATATTTAATGGTCAAGCCATTCTTCTTAGGGAATAGAAAAAAATATAATAAATGGAATTGCTGTCGCTTGAAACACTCAGCCGTCATCTTATATACCAGGTCCAGGGTGAATGGGACTGCAGAGAAGTCTGGTGCCTGTTGGTTGCTGGATAACAGATGGGAGGACGACACAGGACGGGTTAGTAGAAGAGTTAAAACTTCATGCAGTTAATGAGTGTTATAGGCTTGCCTAAAGAAATGGGTTTTAAGAGCACGTTTGAAACTTTGGAGGTTAGGTATTAGTCTGATAGTCCGGGGCAGAGCATTCCATAGAATTGGTGCAGCTCTAGAGAAGTCTTGGAGACGCGAGTGGGAGGTCCGCACTAGGGTAGAGGTTAATCTAAGATCACTGGCGGATCTAAGAGCACGGGTTGGGCGATAGACTGAGATAAGAGAGGAGAGGTAGGGGGGTGCAGCATTATACAGAGCTTTATGGATGAGGGTTATTATTATTTTAAACTGTATTCGAAAGGAGACTGGCAGCCAGTGCAGCGACTGGCATGAACTGTAAGCATACATGGTCCCCTTATCAAACGAGCTGTGTCAGGCAGAATTTTGGGTTGTTTTCATGGCTTCCATGTTAACTTTGTCGCCACCCTGCTGTGTAATCCACAAAATATACTGGCAAACTTTTATCATGTACCGATATTATTTGAGCGCTTCTTGCTCACCTCCTTTGGTTCCTCTCTGACACCCATTGGTTTGAAGCCTGAGTCCAATTAGGGTATGTCGCCATGCCACTCTCTAGCCTGCTGCCGCTGCCTCTGCCTCTGCATGCCGTCCCCTATAGTGTCAGGGTCAATTATTAGATGTTTTAGATGCTATCTAGCTTCATTCTGTCACTCTGTCATTGCCATGCTGTTGCCCATACTTTTGGCATAATGGTGCGATTAGGCAGCCTCAGAGGCATCCATGCATGCTGCCCCTGCTGTTTCCTGTCCATTTCCGTGGTGTTTCCATCCTTTTCTGAGGTTCCCAGGTGTTTGGCCAAGCTTCCCTGTGCAGAGCCTTGGTCCCCTTGAAAAATGCTCGAGTCTCCCATTGACTTCAATGGGGTTCGTTATTCGAGACGAGCACTCGAGCATCGGGAAAAGTTCGTCTCGAATAACGAGTACCCGAGCATTTTAGTGTTCGCTTATCTCTAATTATTAATGTTATGCCGCAGGGTGCGTTTTATGTGCCTTGTACCTGTGTGTGAAGACCCTACATCACCAGGAGAACGACACTAGAACAAGGTTTAAGCAATGTACTGTGAAGACCAGGAGCTAATTTTAGCATCAACATAAAAGAAGCGATGCTGAATTTTCTACTCATGGTGTATTATACTTTTTCTCTACCCCTGTTTGAGTTACATAAAGTTATTATGAACCAGTCTCTGCCATTGGCGAGGACTTGTGGGCAGATTCCCAACAGCAGTTTTGTTTTTTGAGTTCGACTAATCTTGTTCTTTGGGGAGTCAACTGCTATAGAATTAAAAGAGGATTTGTAGAAGGATAATCTCATGATATATTAATCAGGATACATTGCTACTTATCTCATCATATTCAGCTGTTGCCTTATGGAATAGCTAGCGCCTGGAAGCATCAGCACTTCCAGTATTATATACTGTATGTTGGAGAAGGAGATACATGTCCTATAGGGGAGCGTGAGGCCTTCTATACCAGGATAAATCAGCCTATAAATGGCAGGAAATACTGATGCTGGTAAATTATACAGAGGCAGACTCCAGAGCCAACAACTCATATTACGCTGTTGTGTGGCTGTAACATGATGTGCAGACCCCAGTGGCTATACACCTGCACCTTGTACAGGCTGCTGTATGGGGTAGAAGAAACATCCAGCATACTGTACGTAGAGAATAACTTGAGACAAAAAGCAATGAAGCATAGAATTTGAGGAGGGTCTTAAATGGTCATTGTGGAGGGGGTCATTTTAATGTGTACACTGTGATGTTGGGGGCACTAGGGTTATGTGTACACTGTGATGTTGGGGGGCACTAGGGTAATGTGTGCACTGTGATGTTGGGGGCACTAGGGTTATGTGTACACTGTGATGTTGGGGGCACTAGGGTTATGTGTACACTGTGATGTTGGGGGGCACTAGGGTAATGTATACACTGTGATGTTGGGGGCACTAGGGTTATGTGTACACTGTGATGTTGAGGGCACTAGGGTAATGTGTGCACTGTGATGTTGAGGGCACTAGGGTTATGTGTACACTGTGATGTTGGGGGCACTAGGGTTATGTGTACACTGTGATGTTGGGGGCACTAGGGTTATGTGTACACTGTGATGTTGGGGGCACTAGGGTAATGTGTACACTGATGTTGGGGGGCACTAGGGTAATGTGTACACTGATGTTGGGGGGCACTAGGGTTATGTGTACACTGTGATGTTGGGGGCACTAGGGTAATGTGTACACTGATGTTGGGGGCACTAGGGTAATGTGTGCACTGTGATGTTGGGGGCACTGCGGTTATGTGTACACTGTGATGTTAGGGGCACTAGGGTAATGTGTGCACTGTGATGTTAGGGGCACTAGGGTTATGTGTGCACTGTAATGTTGGGGGGCACTAGGGTTATGTGTACACTGTGATGTTGGGGGCACTAGGGTTATGTGTACACTGTGATGTTGGGGGCACTAGGGTAATGTGTACACTGTGATGTTGGGGGGCACTAGGGTTATGTGTACACTGTGATGTTGGGGGCACTAGGGTTATGTGTACACTGTGATGTTGGGGGCACTAGGGTAATGTGTACACTGTGATGTTGGGGGCACTAGGGTAATGTGTGCACTGTGATGTTGGGGGCACTAGGGTAATGTGTACACTGTGATGTTGGGGGCACTAGGGTAATGTGTGCACTGTGATGTTGGGGGCACTAGGGTAATGTGTACACTGTGATGTTGGGGGCACTAGGGTAATGTGTGCACTGTGATGTTGGGGGCACTGCGGTTATGTGTACACTGTGATGTTGGGGGCACTGCGGTTATGTGTACACTGTGATGTTGGGGGCACTAGGGTAATGTGTGCACTGTGATGTTGGGGGCACTAGGGTAATGTGTGCACTGTGATGTTGGGGGCACTAGGGTTATGTGTACACTGTGATGTTGGGGGGCACTAGGGTAATGTGTGCACTGTGATGTTGGGGGCACTAGGGTTATGTGTACACTGTGATGTTGGGGGCACTAGGGTTATGTGTACACTGTGATGTTGGGGGGCACTAGGGTAATGTATACACTGTGATGTTGGGGGCACTAGGGTTATGTGTACACTGTGATGTTGAGGGCACTAGGGTAATGTGTGCACTGTGATGTTGAGGGCACTAGGGTTATGTGTACACTGTGATGTTGGGGGCACTAGGGTTATGTGTACACTGTGATGTTGGGGGCACTAGGGTTATGTGTACACTGTGATGTTGGGGGCACTAGGGTAATGTGTACACTGATGTTGGGGGGCACTAGGGTAATGTGTACACTGATGTTGGGGGGCACTAGGGTTATGTGTACACTGTGATGTTGGGGGCACTAGGGTAATGTGTACACTGTGATGTTAGGGGCACTAGGGTAATGTGTGCACTGTGATGTTAGGGGCACTAGGGTTATGTGTGCACTGTAATGTTGGGGGGCACTAGGGTTATGTGTACACTGTGATGTTGGGGGCACTAGGGTTATGTGTACACTGTGATGTTGGGGGCACTAGGGTAATGTGTACACTGTGATGTTGGGGGGCACTAGGGTTATGTGTACACTGTGATGTTGGGGGCACTAGGGTTATGTGTACACTGTGATGTTGGGGGCACTAGGGTAATGTGTACACTGTGATGTTGGGGGCACTAGGGTAATGTGTGCACTGTGATGTTGGGGGCACTAGGGTAATGTGTACACTGTGATGTTGGGGGCACTAGGGTAATGTGTGCACTGTGATGTTGGGGGCACTAGGGTAATGTGTACACTGTGATGTTGGGGGCACTAGGGTAATGTGTGCACTGTGATGTTGGGGGCACTGCGGTTATGTGTACACTGTGATGTTGGGGGCACTGCGGTTATGTGTACACTGTGATGTTGGGGGCACTAGGGTAATGTGTACACTGTGATGTTGGGGGCACTAGGGTAATGTGTGCACTGTGATGTTGGGGGCACTAGGGTAATATGTGCACTGTGATGTTGGGGGCACTAGGGTAATGTGTGCACTGTGATGTTGGGGGCACTAGGGTAATGTGTGCACTGTGATGTTGGGGGCACTAGGGTAATGTGTGCACTGTGATGTTGGGGGCACTAGGGTAATGTGTACACTGTGATGTTGGGGGCACTAGGGTAATGTGTACACTGTGATGTTGGGGGCACTAGGGTTATGTGTACACTGTGATGTTGGGGGCACTAGGGTTATGTGTACACTGATGTTGGGGCCACTAGGGTAATGTGTGCACTGTGATGTTGGGGGCACTGCGGTTATGTGTACACTGTGATGTTAGGGGCACTAGGGTAATGTGTGCACTGTGATGTTAGGGGCACTAGGGTAATGTGTGCACTGTAATGTTGGGGGGCACTAGGGTTATGTGTACACTGTGATGTTGGGGGCACTAGGGTTATGTGTACACTGTGATGTTGGGGGCACTAGGGTAATGTGTACACTGTGATGTTGGGGGGCACTAGGGTTATGTGTGCACTGTGATGTTGGGGGCACTAGGGTAATGTGTACACTGTGATGTTGGGGGCACTAGGGTAATGTGTGCACTGTGATGTTGGGGGCACTGCGGTTATGTGTACACTGTGATGTTGGGGGCACTGCGGTTATGTGTACACTGTGATGTTGGGGGCACTAGGGTAATGTGTACACTGTGATGTTGGGGGCACTAGGGTAATGTGTGCACTGTGATGTTGGGGGCACTAGGGTAATGTGTGCACTGTGATGTTGGGGGCACTAGGGTAATATGTGCACTGTGATGTTGGGGGCACTAGGGTAATGTGTGCACTGTGATGTTGGGGGCACTAGGGTAATGTGTGCACTGTGATGTTGGGGGCACTAGGGTTATGTGTACACTGTGATGTTGGGGGCACTAGGGTTATGTGTACACTGTGATGTTGGGGGCACTAGGGTTATGTGTACACTGTGATGTTGGGGGCACTAGGGTAATGTGTGCACTGTGATGTTGGGGGCACTAGGGTTATGTGTACACTGTGATGTTGGGGGCACTAGGGTAATGTGTACACTGTGATGTTGGGGGCACTAGGGTAATGTGTGCACTGTGATGTTGGGGGCACTAGGGTAATGTGTGCACTGTGATGTTGGGGGCACTGCGGTTATGTGTACACTGTGATGTTAGGGGCACTAGGGTAATGTGTGCACTGTGATGTTAGGGGCACTAGGGTAATGTGTGCACTGTAATGTTGGGGGGCACTAGGGTTATGTGTACACTGTGATGTTGGGGGCACTAGGGTTATGTGTACACTGTGATGTTGGGGGCACTAGGGTAATGTGTACACTGTGATGTTGGGGGGCACTAGGGTTATGTGTACACTGTGATGTTGGGGGCACTAGGGTTATGTGTGCACTGTGATGTTGGGGGCACTAGGGTAATGTGTGCACTGTGATGTTGGGGGCACTAGGGTAATGTGTACACTGTGATGTTGGGGGCACTAGGGTAATGTGTGCACTGTGATGTTGGGGGCACTAGGGTAATGTGTACACTGTGATGTTGGGGGCACTAGGGTAAGGTGTGCACTGTGATGTTGGGGGCACTGCGGTTATGTGTACACTGTGATGTTGGGGGCACTGCGGTTATGTGTACACTGTGATGTTGGGGGCACTAGGGTAATGTGTACACTGTGATGTTGGGGGCACTAGGGTAATGTGTGCACTGTGATGTTGGGGGCACTAGGGTAATGTGTGCACTGTGATGTTGGGGGCACTAGGGTTATGTGTACACTGTGATGTTGGGGGCACTAGGGTTATGTGTACACTGTGATGTTGGGGGCACTAGGGTTATGTGTACACTGTGATGTTGGGGGCACTAGGGTAATGTGTGCACTGTGATGTTGGGGGCACTAGGGTTATGTGTACACTGTGATGTTGGGGGCACTAGGGTAATGTGTACACTGTGATGTTGGGGGCACTAGGGTAATGTGTGCACTGTGATGTTGGGGGCACTAGGGTAATGTGTGCACTGTGATGTTGGGGGCACTAGGGTAATATGTGCACTGTGATGTTGGGGGCACTAGGGCAATGTGTGCACTGTGATGTTGGGGGCACTAGGGTAATGTGTGCACTGTGATGTTGGGGGCACTAGGGTAATGTGTGCACTGTGATGTTGGGGGCACTAGGGTAATGTGTGCACTGTGATGTTGGGGGCACTAGGGTAATATGTGCACTGTGATGTTGGGGGCACTAGGGCAATGTGTGCACTGTGATGTTGGGGGCACTGCGGTTATGTGCACACTGTGATGTTGGGGGCACTGCGGTTATGTGCACACTGTGATGTTGGGGGCACTGCGGTTATGTGCACACAGTGATGTTGGGGGCACTGCGGTTATGTGCACACTGTGATGTTGGGAACTATGGGGTAATGTGAGTGAGTGTGCAAGGAATGATATGTGGTGTGGTAGATGCGTTCTCTAGTATTTGTCTCTGATCTGCCACATCTTCAGGACCTGACACTCCAGGACAGGACAGACACTATGGGTACGATGATAAGTCAGCTTATATCTGGGCCACCATCCATCCATGTGGTCGCTTTCATTTTTTTGATCTGCAGGGAATAGCAAGACTTTCCGTATTGGGTGACGTTTTTCTTTAAACCAAGACCACACAAACAATAATGACTTTTCCGTGGGTAAGCGCTTTTCCCGAGAATGTCATTTCAGTTTTGCTGAAATAAACAAGAAGACATTTGCCATCTCATTGCCGTTGGTAAACAATCCAATAATTTAGCATTCCATAATTTATTGAGAATTTCCTGCTACGCGCTCCATTTAAGGAAATCCTAATTTATCTCTCAATCCTAGCAAAAAATAGCTCTGTCTGCTGCGGCGGAAGCAGCGAAATGAATTTAGAAAGTATACATCCTTCTGTTGTGCCTGTAATCTGAAGACATGCTTGGAAGAAACATTGCCATATTTAGCATCTTGTGTCAAGACAATTATTTACAATCTCTGAGCAGCGTGGAGCCGGATTACCGGTATAAAGGATCCTAATCTGCTGCGTTAGAGCCATTCGGAAAAGCCATCGGACCAGAGAATGGAATCTCCTCCAGAGTTACATACTTAACCTCTTCAGTCACTGAAGAAGGGATTTCACCCCCCAGAATACAGCCCCTTACTTAGTGCTGTGACTGATGTCTTGGTTGTAAGCCCTGTAATACCAGAGGCCAGTAGTCCAGGTCTTGTGGCACTACAGCAGTGACGCTGTGCATAACATCTGGCTGACACTCATGGTTTTGCAACCAGAACCACAACTTCTTGCATTGTCCGTCTGCAGCTGGGAGTCAGTCTTACCACATCTGATGCACCACTACTCTTAACATTAGCTGGAAGTTTCACAATAGCTGGAGCTTCTAATCTATAGTTGACTCGCACCGTAAAACGTGTGTACTAAACTATACACAGGCTTGAGTCTTAGGATCTCTTAGCATTGGGCTGATCTCTGATCCCGCGGATTCATTAAATACCTTAAATCTTGATCCTGAGTGACTAGAAAACCTAAGAGGTTTAATTGTGGGAAGGGAATCTTTTGTCTCCTTTTTTGTTCCTCCATAGGAAGAATCCACCGAAAGGGCAGATTTTAAGCACTTCCTGGGGCATTGGCCATTTGGAAGAGGTTAGGGGCACCTCCACCTTCTCCGTATTATTCAACAATCACTAGGACCCACGGCTATTAATGTGTACAGGGAAACTGTGTAAAAACATACCGTGTGTGGAATACGTGTGTGCACCATTATTCTGGTGCTGTTTCTGTACAGAGCTTGGTTGTGGTGCTGTTTCTGTACAGATCTTGGTTCTGGTGCTGTTTCTGTATGGCGCTTGGTTACGATGCTGTGTTTCTATACTGAGCTCAGTTTTAATGCTGTGTTTCTATAGTGAGCTTTGTTCCAGTGCTATATTTTTGTGCAGAACTTGGATCTGGACCAGTACTTTTGTACAGAGCCTTGTCCTGGTACAGCATTTCTGTATATAGCATGGTACTAGTGCAGAATTCTGTAAAAATCTTGGTTCTTCTGCAGCATTTCTGTATAAAGCTTGGCTCTAGGGCTGTATTCCTTTATGAAGCTTGGTTCTGGTGTTCTATTTACTGCACTTTTATAATTCATGAGGTACTATAATAATTTGGAGGAAACTCTACATATTTTATTTGGTCAGTTTAAAAGGGTTATTTTCATCAAATAATTGATATGGATTGTGCAATTAAAAGTTATTAAAAAACTTTTTCCAATACACTTTCTGTATCAATTCCTCATTGTTTTCTAGATCTCTGGTTGCTGTTCTGCTATACAAAGCTTCTATGTTTGCTGTGGATAGAAATCTGTCCATAATCATGTGATGGACAAGGAGGTGCACAAGCTGATGTTATCACTCCGCTCTGATTACTTTCTATGATAATAACAGCTCATGTACCTGCATGTCCATTACATGACCAGGGATAGATTTCTATCCCTTGGAAGTAAACATAGGAGCTTCCTATTGCAGGACAGCAAGCAGAGATCTAGAAAACTATAAGGAATTGATACAGTAAGTGGGAAAAATGAAGATGATGTCCATATTAACCAAATTTTTCAGACTTTAAGGCGCACAAAAAATCCTTTGATTTTCTCAGAAATCAAAGGTGCGCCTTATAGTCTAGTACGCCATATATATGAACCTTACTTACAGACAACAGCTGTCTTGAACTGTGCAAAGGTCTGCTATCTGCTTGGCCATTCATCCTTATAATCAGGTGCGCCTTCTAATTCGGTGCGCCTTATATTTGAACCTAGACGTTTTAGCAGGCATTTGTTGATGGTGCGCCTTATAGTCCGAAAAATACGATATAATATTTGATCCTCCACCATCAATCATTACTGGTCTGGAGTTGAAAGGCTTTGCCTTATTGACAAATAAAACCAACAGTTTTTTATAATCTGCCTGGGGTGTGGAGCATCTCTATATATATGGGTTTTTTTCACATATTTTCTACATTAATACTGGGCTCTGACGTTTTAACCAACTAACCTATCCAACTAACTAACCTATCCATTTGATTGAATGAATTATCTTTTTGAGTTTTTATGCTCGTATTAAAGCGCCGATCCTATCAGCCTCTTTAGTCTTTGCTAATTGCTGATGTGTGTCACAATATGTAAGCTGCAAACACAAGGGCTCAGATTTATGAAAAGTGTCCTAAGATAAGTGTAGAGTTAGACTAGACCGTCAAATGCTGCACAAGATTTATGCAAGTGTTTGCGACTTATATGTGGATTTATAATCCAGTATTATTAGTGCAAGACTTTCTAGCCCTACTTTGTACCTCCTATTATTTGGCTTACTTTACACCAGAAAACTAGGACAAAATCCAGTCGGGGCAGCGTTTTATTTTCACACTGACTTTTTTTTTTTTTTTGCTGTGAGGACACGCCTCTTTTATAGGCCACACCCCTTGTGAATTTCCCCACAGTGGCACTAATAAAGAATTAGACCTGGATAAAGACCGGATGTGTCGAAATGCGTCTGTCTGTGACGCTTAGCTATGCTGTTTCTTATGTTTTTATGATTTGAAGATTACAAATTTTTACTGCTTTACGAGCCTTGCTGGACGAATGGATTTATTCCTTGAAAGTGTCTATGTGTGGTCAGGCTCCGTACCAGTCGAGTACGATTTCGGTGGTGAGAGCCGGGTGTGAAAGTGCTTGTTACCTTCAGGAACTCTTTGTTTCTACTAATAAAGGATTCTCTTCTCTTTTGTTGAGCTAGAAAACGGTCTAAAAACCTTTTATAAATGTGGTGCAGACATTTACAGAATTCAGTCGTAGGCAGATTACTAAATCTCCCTCAAGGTAAACACATGTTGTACACCACTGAAATACACAATCATGAGACCTTGTGTGGAAAGACAGTGGGGCAGATTTACGAAAAGTATCATAAGGTAAGACCGTTCTGAGGTTGGAAAATAAATCTCTCGTAGTATAAGACGGTCTACTCGTTCTTTGCACCTCCTATTAGCTGGTGTATTCTGTGCCAGAAAAATGGAACAAAATTCTGTCGGGTCAGCATTATTTTGAGCACTGACTTCTTTGTTGTAAGGCCACACCCCCTTTCCATAGATCATAGGTCACAGGAATGTCTAAAACCCTTTAGAAATGTGGTGCAAACCTTTTTTGTGCAAATTATGACTTAATTCTGTTGTGGAAAGGTTAATAGATCTCCCCCAGTATCTTGAAGAATGTTCTCATTCATATTCCCATGTACTGAGGAGCGGCCCGGCCATACTGAAGCCATGCAGTGCCTTTGGCTGTCACCTTTTGGGTCACTGGTATTATAAGACACTTTATTTGTTGTCTTCTCCATTTGCTGATGTAGATAAAAGTGTCTTCCCCGTCTTTGAGGAGCCGCCACCTGCACACGGCTCGCCAGTAATTCCTCCTTTGAAAGTGGTGTTATGCTGTTACCTATAGCCTGCAGATATAGAGAGCAGCTCATCACTTCTGAACCACATCAAACCACACAGATGGAGGCTTTCCTCCCAAATATCAGTCCTAGGTGCCAGATCAGACACAGCGTCCCATCTGTGTTTGTAATAGATGATATCTGCCTAGTGTTCTCCCTTCTAGATACCAGGTAACTGGAAAAACTGAAGATGATGTATTTATCGTATTTGATCCTCCACCATCAATCATTGCAGATTAGTAACGCATTACTTCCCTGCTGCTGGAGTTTATCTCTCTTATGTTTGTCCATTGTTCCCTGTTCTAGGCGATTTCAGCCTGACTTATGTTCTGTTCCCATTGTGTTTAATCCCTGTTATGTCCATCAGAAGGGCTCCAAGTATATACTACAGATGGATTCGTAGCGGTCCATACGCTCGAGGAGGAACAAAAGTTGTTCTGCAATATATCACAGTAAATTGACTTACAATATAGATTTTTGCTCCATATTTTACTTAATGTGAGGGGATAAAATTCACTGTGTAATTGACAGCAAATTCTACATGCATGGATCTATAGAAAACTCATGGCAGTGTAATAGCACTGAGCAGGCGCCCTTATATTTGCTGTATAGAAAAGCAAAGTCCATACAGAGGCTTTCATCTGAGCCCTCTACTGTAGGTACATATACTCCTGAGATTTTGGGATGCGTTCACAAATTTCCTGGTTTTGCACCATAGACGACAAATACCGGAGGGAAATTAATGCCAGAACAGATCCCATTTTTCTCTATGGGATCTGTTTGATCAACGGCTGAATCAGGTTTTGCACCATAAGAAGCTTCAACAAAAACACCACATGTAGAGGTTTTTAACCAGTTATATCACTCCAATCAGGGGTGCACCAACAATAAGGCGAGTTGAGCCTCTTGCCTCAGGCAGCACCACCTGCAGCAAGATGGGCACACAGCAGTTTATAGGAACTTTGGCATAGACCTATGCCAGGGCTCCCCAGACTACGGCCCGTGGGCCACATGCGGCCCCCCGACACGTGGTGCGCCAACGCAGGGCCCCCGCGGCATTCGACAGTCGGACAGGAGCCTCCATCCGGACAGGAAGCTCCTGTCTGTCACTGTATAGTGCTCAAAGCGCCCGGAAATGGCTGCTCGAGCACTATTACTGGAGCGATGTGGTTGGAAGACAACTCCGGTGCACATCGCTCCATGAACTAGGTTGCGCAGCCGCGCAATGGCGTCATCACGCGGCCGCACACTCCTTCCTGCCCGGACGCGGCAAGAAGATAGAAGACGCGCGCCGGGACCTAGGTGAGTACAAGGGTGTTATTTTTTATTAAAAAGGGCAGCAAAAAGATTGTGGCGGCCGGGGGCCAATAGTTAGTTATGAGGGGCAGTATAGGAAATAATTAGTTATGAGGGGCAGTCTAGGAAATAATTAGTTATGAGGGGCAGTCTAGGAAATAATTAGTTATGAGGGGCAGTCTAGGAAATAATTAGTTATGAGGGGCAGTCTAGGAAATAATGGGGAGGGGAGACATATTCAATAATTAATGGAGAGGGGTCCCAGTATACAGTATTTAATAATTAATTAAATAATTGAGGGGGGAGCCAGTGTATTACGGATCCGGTCACATGTACTGCTATTTATTTTTAAACTTTAGACCGGCCTCCAACGGTCTGAGGGGGACAGTGAATGGCCCCCTATGTAAAAAGTTTGGGGACCCCTGACCTATGCTATCATACATACAGTATATAGTGATATGTTGTGTTGTTGCCTTCGGAAGTGCCAACAATTTCTTTTTCCTAAGTTGCTGCCGCAACCTACCAGTACTTTTAATGGTGGGACGTCATTGAAAGAGAAATGTCTTGATGCACCTTAAAAATGTCTACATAGTCTGAGACGTGTTTTATGCTGGACTTGAGTGGTTCAATGCAGACGTTAACAAATACTCTCCATGTTTTATACAAGTTGAGGCTATGGGATGACCTGAAATAAATATCTGTTATATAAAAATTTGTGAACAATAGACGTGGTCTTAAAAATATTGTGTGGATTGACAGTCCCATCCAAATAATGGTCCACATCCTCTCAGGCGTCAGTAGTAGTGCATGAATAACATTAAAGGAAATCAACCAGTTAAAAAAAAAAAACTACAAATATTCCCCTCCACTCCTCTTCACCTTGATCCCCATGCTGTCCGTCGCTAGTCTTGACATGCCAGGATCACCTAGAAAAGAAACGTATAATTTTTAACCCAAGAGCGCAGGGACAAGATGTCCGATGCTCCGTGCTGCTATTTATGCACACCCTGCTTGGAGCATGGGAGAGCGAGGTGAGGTCACGCTAGAGGCTTGAATTCACGCCTCTTGGGTTACAACAACACCTTCTCCCTGCATGGGATAGCGAGGTGAGAGGACGTGCATAATAAGCTGCCCGGGGCTCCAAACATCTTGTCCTGTGCTCCAGCTGCTAATTATAAGTTTCTTTTCTAGGTGATCCTGTTGTGTCCATACTTGTTATGGACAGCGCTGGGATCAAGATGAAGAGGAGCAGAGGTGAGTATTTCTAGGGTTTTTTGTGTTTTTTTTTTTTTTAAACGGTTGATTTCATATAAGGCATAATCACAAAACAATGATACCTTAAAGGCTATGTTCACTTTATCTTAACCCTCAGGCCACGAGTAAATTGGTCCCAGCAACTCGCTAGATGTGTACAGTTTCGTAGAGTGATTCCAGGTTTGGTCCGGGATGTCTTTCAAGTCTCTAAGACCGAATTCACTCTTGGGCAAACGGGTTTACAAACATGGCTTAGTAGTTCCAGTTTTAAAGATCCAGTTGCGGTGGCATAGAGCATTGGTTTATAGATGGCTATTTAAAGGGAGCCTCTTATGTTAGCCTAGAAATCCCCAATTCACGTTCTTCATTGACAGAAGTTGTCTTATATCACATAACCTATCATGGTTAGAAGATTGTGAGATGTGCCTAATGGGTAAACTACTGTAAATGGCCCTTTATATGTAGATTATCTAAGGGATTACAGCAGGTGCACCTCTGTGATAAGGTATCTTCAGTCCAGAGGCTCCTTTTAGTCTAATCACCTTTTATGTTATTTTTAGTGTCTAAAACCTAGGAAGTTAGTAGCAAACTAGATCAACATGACATTTCTGTACTTCGTTAATAATTTGTGTCCATCCCTCCAGTCTATTAGCATTTTACGGCACACTGTAAAGAGCGCGCCTTTGTTTCTATTACTCGCCTGCACATCTATAAAGCTGCTTTTCTGCCAGAGCCTCTAAAATAGCTTGTCCTGGACACGTCTCCTATATCTCAGTGATGTACTGTACTATAAAGCCTTCCACAAATAAACGCTACGTTTATGCTCGCTCCCCAGGAAGCCGCTACATATTTATAGCCGTACACACTTTTATTTTTCTAAATAGGCGGCCAAGAAGCAAAAAATTATGTATCACATCAACAAGCTGGTTGATGAATGTAGAAGTTATAATGTAATATGGATAATCAACCCTCCTGATGGATATGAGCTTATCTATTTTTCAGGCACAATTAGAATATTTCCTTATTCGGATCAGACTAATATTTCAAATATCAGTTGGCTAATATTGTCATTCATTCCAAGTGCTTAAAGGGGTCGGCCACTTGTACTTAACATTAGCAGGGTAAGTATAAGTTGTTGCTGTGTCAATTTGTGTATACATATGTGTTCTATTGAGATGTTGTCTTATACTATGCCTGATGAAGAGACCTGAATTGCAATTGTTATCTTCCTTTTTAGTTATTTAATAAAAAGGTATCATCAACTGCCTTTTTTTTTTTAAACCAGGGTAAGTATATATAGAGCCATCCGCTCCTCCAACCCCTTTTATGGGAGTGGTTATGGTGGAGGGAGTGGCTATGGGTGGAGGCACAGGCTGTAAAGAGCACACAGCCCCCTCCATCCGCCAGCAGGACATGCCAGGAAGTCCTGAGTCCTGCTGTTCACGTGACCTGATGCTGCATGCGGTGAACAATAAGGTATAAAAGAATAAGTATAATATGGGTGACTTATGATTACCCTGTTAGTGTTATATAAGTGGCCAAAACCTTAAAGTAGGAGGGAAGGATGAAGAAAAAATGAAAAACAAGTTAAACATTTAAATTCTGAGTTTTAATTGAATTGACAGAGTTATATACCAATTTTTAGGACATATACAGTAACATCGGTTCTGACCCAAACAAAAACTTTTGAAAAATTCTACAACTGATTTGCATATCTCTACTTCCTGATATTTACGTTCTTTTGAAGCTCTCTGTCTCTCTAAGGCACTGCATAGTCCCATTCCCCCTGGTTAATGAACGTATATGTTGAAAATGAGCAGTTACTATTTGCGCTGTCAACTTTGACTATTGATATATTTCCAGGAGGAATAAGAGAGACCTAAGACGAGCGGTGATCCTTCTCTTAGCTAGGAGTTATTTTCTTGACCATACATGGCTCTGATAAATGTTATAAGTAGCAGTAAATTAATTTAGTGTTTTCCTCTCCTGAGAATAGTCTGTGGTGAGACACAAGTGATATCATCTCATGTTTTGTGATCTCATCGTCATCATCATAGAGAACATCTGTTATTTCTGCCACTGCTGGAAACGTCTGAGGTCTGTAAATAATTCATGCGCCTTCTATTCTCCGGCCAGAAAGCTGGAAGTAGCAACAAATTAATTAGTCGGAAGTACTTGTAGTAATAGCTGGCCAGACTGAATGCTTCATGATCCGCTCTTAATTACCACGTTTTGGAAAGAGTCGGGAACGTTTCATCCAGTGGTTCTGACGAAGTCACAGTATGTTTTCCACAAAGGCATTCATTTCCAAAATGTATGTTATAGAATTCGTAAAAAATAAAATTATTCTGTAGAGATACAAAACGTCTAAAATATTATATGTGTATATATATTTATTTATTGGTTTGTATTTTGGGTTAGTTCTTCTTTCCTTGTATACATACAGAAGGCAATAGTGTATAATTGCCCAAAAACTTTCAGACACACAGCGGCAGCCTGTGTGTGTCTGTGTTGGTCTCCTCCACTCTCATGCAGCTCCCTCCCACTCCCCTCTTCCTGTCATGTGCATTGAGCAGACAGCGGAAGGAGGGGGATGGTGTGGAGTAGAGGATGAATGCATGAGGAGACAAAGGCACACACAGGCTGCAGCTGCCACTCCCTGGGGATTCACCACAAGCTTTTAGCAGGGAGACGGGTAATGTGAATCGAACTTAAATAAAGTACTGAAATGATTCAGACTGCTAACAAAGGCATTTTAAAATCCGTAACGCACAGGCTATTGAAACCTTTCATTGTTGGAGACAGGTTCTCTTTACGGCTGTTGTAGAACTGTAGCCATATAAGCAAAACTACATTGTAAAAAAGTAATTATTACTATTGAACAGGTTGTCCATTAATTCTGATTGGTGGCCTATCCTTAGTATGATCCCTTAATATGTAATCAGCATGAAACAATCACCTAGTTCTTGTAGCAATAAGATGATTTGCTCTTACACAACACATAATAGGGAGCAGAAGAAAAAAAGCGTAACTATACATTTGAATCAAATTCAGAAATGCATATAGCAGGTGATACTAGAAAATCCTGCAATGTACTCTGTTAATTTTTACTTCTCCCTTAGTGATCAGTGTTTCTGAACGTCTTCTCATGTACACAACAGATGGATAAGTAGAGGAGGCTAAAGATCAACTCCTTATACTCGCGAAGTTCATAATTCAGCTCTGTAAGGCGATTTGTATGTCCAGTGGTTGTCAGTTAAAGGGAACTTCTCACAACAAACCTCCCACAGGTCCTTATTGATTAGTGTTTTGGTGTTGCAAATTGCAATATTTGGTGGTATGTACTCTGCTACGTGATTGGGTTTCAGTGCTCCTGTCTTTCTATAGTTACTGGAGGTCCCTTCTTAACCAGTCACAATAACAATAAGTTGAAATTAAAATCGTTAGGAATTTTTTGGGATATTCTGGTCTTTGTTTTTTGACAAGGAAATATAGTAAATACAAATATTTATGCTTTCAATTTAAACAAATGAAAAACAGAACAAGAATAAGATTTCACTGAAGTACTGCTTTCATCTCAGCAGGTGACAATGCGGAAGATGGAGAACTGGACCTTAATGGGATTGACGACAATGAAATAGACAGGGTGAGACCCGATTCCTCCTCTTATGTCAGCCGATATAAATGTGTTTAATCAAGTCTGTTTTCCAGTGTCTATTATTGCTCTGTTTGTTGTGTCGAGAAATAAATGGACTTATTAGCTAGTGCACTGCAGAGAGCGCTCCTGGTGATCTATGTAATGCATATTACATTGGTAGTGAGCTGTAAATAAGGAACCGACCCCAGACAGCGGCATCCAGCTGACAGCGTGCAAACTGCGGAGAGGCCTGAGAACCGAAAATGTATAGGAATACTACAATGTCCTGACTCCACATCATGACATTGTGGAAGTCTTGGCTGTCCCACTACATAACTGGGCAGCCTTGCCATGGTCATAAGAATATCCCGCCTGAATCACAATACAGGCATCCCCCTACTTAAGAACACTTGACCTAATTTACTGTACTTTATCTCCGGGCTGCAGTAAACAGCTATAACCGTTATCAATGGCGACTGTAATTAAGATTTATTGTTAATCCTGGTTCTTATGACAACCTGCAGCGTCACTAACTGACTGGCACATACTCATTTTACCTGCCATCAGAAAAACGACTGCCCTTGTGTTAGTGTGGAGCCGCTCATGTGCAGTGCACATACCCAAACCAGTTTGCACGCAGAGGATAAGGCGTGCACGGGCACGCAAAGGATAAGGCTGTGATGTCACAAGAGATGGATGGACTGGTCAGAGGAAGATTGTAGCGATGCAAGGTACTGAGGGGTTGTTGGAGGCATGCCAGAGCGGTCTACCTGGAGCAAAGCCAATGTCCTCGGTGCACAAACAATTTACAAAAAGTTTAAAACTTATTTAACAGTGAGACTCTCTGTATAGCAGTACCCGTAGTGGTGGCAGACTGTATTTAAAATCCATCCTAATTGGGCATATGGGGGAGCAATTGCCCCCTCCCTTTATCATGGCCAAAATTGGTGAAGTGTTGACTTTCCACTGTTGATGCAGATGATGGGACAGAACATTTTCCCTATATACTGTGACACTAAGCATAATGCCTGATATATTATTTGGCATGCTTAATTGACTAGTCCACCATTTTCGGCTCACCCCGGCCTTTTCCTTCTTCATCCCCTCAGTATATTCTGAATGAGAAAGAAGCTGAAATAAAGACAGAGCTGTGGATGAGAGAGAACGCTGACTACCTGCGGGAACAAAAGGGTAAGTGCCGTGATTCTCCATTCACATTTTGACGTCTCGATGTGTCAGGGAAAGTGACAGGATGCAGAAAACATCATTCATGTTTTGTTAACATCTTAAACCTCCGTCTTTCAGAAAAAGAAGAGAGAATTGCAAAAGAAAAGGAGCTGGGTATTTATAAGGAACAGAAGGTACGCGTCCATGTGATAGGATCATCTCCCATTGATTCTGGGAGCTGTACTCTGCTTCTTTGTATTGATTTACATTGTTGCTATAAAATTGTAGTAAACACCACACGAGGCGTAACACACGTGTAATATCTGAATTCACATGCTGCAGAGTATGTTCTGCCAACAAGTCCTAAAGTGGGGGTCCGTTTAGGGGAACTCCACATGCATGTAATATATGTATAAGGGCAGATGGATAATATAGAGGGCACACTCAAAATAATGTCACTGTGTTCTACCTAATTTCTGATGCAGACGAAATGCATGATAAATCTGCTTTTATTTACCGGCTACCAGTGTGTGCTGCCCTAAAGGGGATCTCCTGAAGACAGTCCAGGTCAGGGGTTAGACAAAGGAACACTCCAGTCATTGCTGATTCATTGTATTATACAAAGTGCAGAACTTGAAGGGAGGAGCCTGATTTCAGGTTCTAGCAAAGTTCTAGGAATACAACAAAAAGTAGTCCTGCTCCCCTTACAGGCCCCACACTATGTATTATTCAATTAATTAGTACTGGGTCTCAAGAAAATTGTGGGCCTCCACCAGGCTAATTTATATTTTACATTTACTGCCTGTATACTGCTGCACTTTAACCCCTTTAGCCCTCTTTCGTTTTTCTGTTTCTAGTTTTTGTTCCCCACCTTCATACATAGCTGTATAAAGGCTTGTTTTTTACACAACAAATTGTCCTTTCTATTGTCAGTATTTAATATTCCATGTGGTGAAAGTGGCAAAAAAAAAAACCAGTTGTTTCTTGTGGTTTTTATTTTTTTATTTTTACAACTTTCACTGTGCGCTACAAATAGCAACTCAGATGTACAATCACAGAGATACCAGATTTATCTAGGTTTTATGTTTTAATAGATTTTTTAAAAATTAAACCTTTTGTACAAAAAAAAAATCTTGATTTTGTTCTATTTCATAAGGAGTGCACGGAGCTGTGTAAGTTGTCATTTTTGCGGGATGAGATGAGGTTTTCATTGTTATGATTTTGGGGACTGTATGACTTTTTGATCATTTTTTTCTTCTAAATTTTATGTGATGCAAAATGGCAAAAAAGTGGAAATCCCGACATTTGGGAGACTTTTTCCATTACAGGTTTCACCACCGGGAATAGCCATTTTTAGATTTTGATAGATCAGTAATATTGGGACGGCGGCTATACCTAATATGTTTATTGATGTTATGATTTTGCTTATTTTTATATCAGTTTTGGGCAACGGGGGTCATTGGAACTTTTAGGTTTTTGGTTATTTTTTAAAATTCTAATGAATAAATTATTCTTAATTTTTTTTTGTAATTTTTTCTACAGTTTTTTAGGTGCTTTTGGTACTTGAACCATAGGGGTCTGATCAATCCTACCATATACTGCAATATTTATTGCATTATGTAGGGATTTTGCAGTGCATCGGTATCGGTCTGTTACTCACAAACAGATGCTGCCTAAAGACTGGTTTGGGAGTTTAAGACAAACTTCCGGCTGTCATGGCAACCAATTGGTGAACCCCGATTGGAACCAAGTTAGTGGCACCCGTGCACCGCTGACATTCAAATGCCACCAGCACCTTTTCCAGCAGTATTTAAATGGTTGAGCGCTAGCAACGGGTGTTTGCTGCATTATGCAGCAAACACCAGGTGAGTATGAAGAGGGCTTAGCCTGTGAGCCCTCTTCATATTCCCCCTCTCACAACAGGATGTTCAAGAATGTCCAAACGCGGAATGGGAAGGCCTTTTTGATGTCATTTAAAGGTCCTGCAATCACTTTTATGTTCATGCCTGTTGAAAGTTCTCTCACATTTGTGTTGTGTCCCTGTTTTTTTGTTAAATACCTCTAAAGGGCAGTATCAAACCTGGTGGGTGGCCGTGGGGGCCTCCTAGAAGCCTTGGAGCTCAGGCTGCTGCCCAAACTGCCCTTATTATAATCTCCCATTGGTCCCAGTCACTATTCCCTATTAGGGCATATGGATGTCATACAAGGTGCTGCTCAGGACTACGTCTGTGGGACAGAATAGAAAGCTGGTCTGTACTATTGTATGCGTTTGCTTCGCTATTACTTTTATTTTAACATTTGTCAGAGCTGGAATAAAAACATGTTATAATATTTTAGTGTAACTACAGATTTTGTAGTTAAATTTTATGGAAAGTATCTCCAAGGTCGAGACACTTCGACTATGCCTGTATAAGGACATAATGGGCGCCTTCCCCCATGGCCACTAGAAAATTCAGTGCAACAACGTTTTCATAAAGGAAAACAAATGAGACGTTCTGCCGTATCAAATTCATCTGCTTCAAAGCCATAAGCCCCCTAGAAGTTTCCTTTCTTGTAGACAGCTTAGCTTCTCCGCTTGGCTTTGAAGATCGTGGATTGGAATGACTGACCTAAAGGACATTGGGACTTCAAAGAGAGAAGAGGTCAGGACTCCTAGAAAGAAACAGGAGCAATAATAGAAACTAATGAAGTGATATGAGGTCACTAAACTTCAAGCCCTTGGACATGACACGACTTCTAAGATTTTATTACTGCTCTTCCTGCATGCTATTTACTTTACTGATAATATAATGTACTGCTGTATAATAACATGGTATAATTCACTACAACCCATAGCAGAAGATAACTATGTAATGGAAATTTCTGAAGATATAATATCCCCCATTGTTTTGTCTACAGATTCTATGGAGAGCTCTATGTCTTTATGGTAACCGACTACAACAGTGTGTAGTTGGATTTCCTACTGATATTCATTAATATTGGGGTGGACATATATAATCGAACTGAAGGGGGTCACAGGAGCCCAGCAGGTGAGGGGTCACCTGTCACCCTACAGCTGCTTCTTCCTGTCTATTATGTATAAGGGCCAGAGCTAATGAATGGCATTGTTAAAAATTACTAATAGAGTGTTAGAGAGACTTAAGGATAGTGCTGTATGATAATAACTATAGATGAGCAGACCCAATGTTTCTGTTCGGGTTCAGGCTGTTTCTCCACCAATCTGGTAATATGTCCGCTTTGCATGGTCTGAACCCGAGTGGACTCGATGTTTCCGATCATCTCTAGCTATGACCCATTAGTAACCTCTAGTGTGTTTTGGTAAGAAATAAGACTAAATTTCAAAGGTTGTATCCAACTTCCAAAATAGTGTAGTAGGTCTCTCTATTGGTGCTGATTTTATTTTTCGGCACAGTTGTTTTAGGATTTGTGTGGGACAATTACGTTTATCTGATACATTACAATAATCTCTTCTCCCCACCACCAGCCATGTGTATAGTCGGCCTGCCCTCCTGTCTGTCATCCCGGATAGTGACGTCTTCCTACTCAGATTCATTCTGCTTAAATCATTGCAATAAACCAACGTGGAGGATTAATGAAAGTTTGAATAGTAAATCTGAAGCTGCAGGCTGTGCGGCCAGAGATGTTTATTACTTACTTCTCTGCCAAATACAGGGTAGTCTAGACTCGCTGAGATCACTGGGTCACCCAAACTGCTCCAAAAACGCCTTTTCCGATCCTTAATGTGATGTATTCTACGTGGATCCTGGGATTGCCACATACAGATTTCACAACAAAATCAGATCTCCTGCATCACAAGTGCATGTGAAGTGGATATGTCCATACATACCAGAATCATGGTTGTTGTTTTTTTGGCCTTTTGGGATTATTTGTGCATAATTGTGCCACAATTAACATGATTTTACATTGCTTCGAAATATTCACCCCCTCCCCCCCTTGCTTTATATTGTGTGTTACCTTTTCTTGCATTGACATTTTTAATCTATGTGATCCCTGGGGTTTATTCATGGCATTTTTAGCTGCTCTAAAGGTGTTTGCGATGGTTATTGAATGTGACATTTCTCTTGAAATCCAATTGGAAAAATCCAATTGTCAAATCAATACACCGCCACTCTATTCTGTAGTTCCCCCCCACCCATCTTATCGAAGGTTGATCTATCGATGTGAATGTTAAAGCAGTGGAAGGTGCATAACACTATTCCATTCAGGTATCAGTAAGTGATGCATTGTTCCAACACCCAAATTCTTAGCAAACCAGGTCCTAAACTGCTGCCATTGGGTCTGACTTGTCATTGTTGCAATATTTTCATTTGTGATTAAACGATAGTTATGACCCAGATGTTATTAGACTCCACATGTCAGAATAACACATTCGAACATATTTATCAGGGCTTGTACGACTGAAATCTGGTGTCCAATCCCTGAAATAGGCAAATTACTATCACAGAGGGGTATGTCTGAGGGGGGAGTCAGTCATCATGGGGTGTTCCTGCACCGCACCAGCACACAAGCAATAGCCTGCACCCTTTCAGGAGCCTCCTGATAAATCCAGCGTGGTCAGTGGGAAAATAATATGGAGGTGCACTTACTGCCTGCATATGATAATTGTGCCCCAATAACTACTAAAAAAAATGCCATGACTTAAGTACCAGTTGACCTCCAGCAAACACTCCAAACAATAACAATTGGACTCTAGATTACTAATGTTGTCTGTCAAGGATTGTGTTATTTAGATGGCAAGAAAATAGGTGCTCCGGCAGGTGTGACCACGCCTCTGGTGCACGGAGAAGCTAATTAGCATAAATAGGAAACGGGATGTACGCCTGAAAAACTTAAATTGCCCTAGACAATGCTGTTTTACTTGTGGTCTGATAGACTCCTTTTATACATTATCATGTATCCTCCTACTAGAGTAAGGGAACACATCTCACAGACATCAGCAGTAGTTTATAATCACCGGGACTCCATTTTTTTTTTCCATTCCTCCCTCCCATCCCTGAAATTTCTGGTCTGTCTGCTGTGGATTTATCACAATTTATCAGTGCTGCCATATGCAGAACATGGTAAATTGGCTAATATATTAAAGCCATCTGTAGCATAAATTACATCAGTCACAGGGCAAATGTGATTGATCTGTTGGTCCAGACTCATGCCAAGTGATGAAGCACCTGCGGTCCAGTGGCTCTTTATTAGTATCTGATGTGGAGGTATAACTGTACGGTGTATGCTAGAAATTATGGAGCACTCACATCTGTCATGTGTCATCCTGTAAATGCAAGATCCTGGTTGTCGTCTAGACTCTGTTCACATTTGCATCTTGGCTTTTGATATCAACATGAGGTTTTGACCATCTCGTGATTTGTAAGTCACTACTGGTAGGTAGTTCAGGGGTCCTGAGAAAGTCTTAGAACATCACTTTCAGCATCTGCTTGGCTGAGATTGATCAGATGGGATATGTGATGTGGTTCCAGAAGTGAATATATGTAGTCAATTGTGGAGATAAAAATAGGGGAAACGTCACAATTAGGAGTAAAAGTAGCCACCCATTCCTTGAAATTACTTGTCCTTACACCAGACCAGGATGCTTAGCCAGTATCCACAGGAACCAGATGATAATATCATAAAAACTTACGGTGTGATGATTGTATTTTAGCAACCTTTATAACAGAGGTCAGTAAAAGGTGATGCCCTATATAACGGAGGTCACATCTGTTACGCACATCAAAATATTTAGGCCACATGCTTTTCCCTAATAATTCCATCCGGATCTCTGCTGTTACTGTATCAAAGGCCACAGCCTGGGGGATTTTGGAATCTTACTTGGGTGAAAGTTTCCAGAAATTAGTCATTCTTTGGGGATCCCTAAACTGATTTTTGCTTCCCCAGAATTATTACGTCACGTAATGTATTAAGTTCTGGTTTTTTTTTTTTTTTTTTTTAATCAAACAGTTTATTTTTTCATTGTATGTAAATATCTGTCTTTTGATAACCACTTTTTGTTTGTAAGCGCTGACCTTTTTTATATTAAAACTTTAATGCGAGCCTTCTTGTGTTCTAATGATTCAATTAACTCAGAATAGACGTTGCCTAAATTTATTAAATTTAATAAGTAAGTGCAATATTGTATTTGAGCATAGTCTACACAAGGTGTCTCATCAGACCTACAGTATGTAATGAGTGCTGTCAGCTAAAATCACTAAAGTTTTGGAGGGTGGAGATCTGTCAGAGGACTGTCCAGTGTGACCCGACATACTCCCTTCCTGAACCGAAGTCTGTAATATTGACTGAAATAGACATAGTAGTGTCACCATAGATTTGGAGGAATGTCACTTTTTCCAATGGTTTCTGGTCTTAAAATCTTCTTAATGTTGCACAGACAAGAAATGTTTTCAATGTCACAGATGCAGAAATGTGTTGGAAAAAGTTGTTATGCAATTTCGGGCAACTTCAAGATAATTTACCTTCAAATACAGCATTAAGCACATCCTAATGCATTTTATATTTATTTTTTTATCCCGTTTATTTGTAGCCAAAAAAATCTTCCAGGCGGCGAGCCCCCATACAAGCCAGTACAGCTGGAGAAGCTATTGAGAAGATGCTGGAGCAGAAGAAAATCTCCAGTAAAATAAACTATGATGTTCTGAGAGACCTCAATAGCAAGGGTGGTAGCACCCCTAAACATGAAAAGAGCGAGGAAACCATCACTGAGAACAAAGTGGCCCGCCGAAAAACCACCGCCAACAGGAGCCTCACCACTACCATCAACAGCACAAACAAAAGGTATTTCTGATGGGATTTGTACAAATCTACTACATCCCTTTTTCTATGTTTTTGTGATTTTTGTAAAGTTGTGTTATACGTGAGCTGACAAACCCTACACACATGTGTTACATGGCAGCGCCTTATCCCCTTGTAGTGTCTGTGTTTTCTTTCTCCTCTGATCACCTTGCCTTCCACTTCATTGACATGACACATAACATGCTGCAGCGTTATCATGCTGAACCGCATGAAAGAGCGATCCTTCCTACTGGAAATGACAGGCAGAGATGTCTAGTGATGTAGAAATACCCCGCACTGGAGATGTTGGGCTGTTCAAAGTACGTTCATTTCATTGATCATAGAGTAGCATTGTAGAGGGCCCGAAACTGCATTGTGCAGAGATGTAGAAGATTGCTGAAACCTACTGAATTGTGATAACGCATCACTGATAACCTTCAGAATATTTGAAGCTCTCTTATCTGTGCATAGCATAACTCCTGGCCTCTGTCTATTGTGGTAGACTACCCCATACATAGTGACCAAGTCTGTCGTAATACACGCTAGTCTTAAAGGACTTGGTCACTTTACTTCAAATTTTTTTTTAAGATTTGGGGGCAGGATATTGGGTAATTTACTAATGTAGTTCTATTAATAGTTCACCACCACTGTCACGGGCTGAGCCCTCTCCGTAAGTCGGCATATTTCAGCAAACACTTACTGGTAACACCCGCGATCGGTGCTAGCACCGATTGTGGGTGACATCCTGTCCATGGCCGCCGGCAAAGCTGCCGTAGAGGCTTCAAAAATATGGCGGCGCCCATGGTGAAGATTGCCGCTCCCTGTGTCATCAGGGAGCGGCGAGCGGTTGCCATGACAGCCTCTGGTCTTTGGAAGACCTAAGGCTCATTCGTTTTAACCCATTCATTCCAATGTGCAATTTGCACGTTGTAATTGATGAGGAGGAAAATACTGCTGTAGTATAGCAGTATATGGTAGGATCGATCAGACAACATAGGTTTAAAGTACCCTAGGGGGTATGAAAATAATTAAAAAAAAATAATAATAAAAAGTTTTTAAAAAATTATATTAAAATAACATAAAAATTCAAATCACCCCCCTTTCCCTAGAAGTCATATAAATAAACAGTAAAAATCATAAACTCATTCGGCATCGCTGCGTCCGAAAATGCCTGATCTAACAAAATATAATAACGGTTTTTCACTGGGTTTAACCCCATAACGGAAAATAGCGCCCGAATTTGAAAATGGCACTCTTTTGCCATTTTGAAAAGTATTTAAAATTCAATAAAAAGTGATCAAAAGGTTGTACAGTCCCAAAAATGGAAGCATTAAAAATATCATCAAAATTTGGTATAGGAGGTTTTAATTTCTGTAAATGTGAAAAAAAATGGTAAAACCGAAACCAATTTGTTATCCCCATGATCGCACCGACCCAAAGAATAAAGAAGACATGTCAATTGGGGCACAAAGTGAAAGCTGTAAAATCCAAGCTCACAAGAAAACGCTGCAGTTGCGTTTCTCTCACTGCATTTAGAATTTTTTCCCGCTTATCAGTACACGGCATGGAATTTTTTCCCGCTTACCAGTACACGGCATGGAATATTACATACCAAGACTATGAAGTGCAATTTGTTACCCAAAAAACAAGCCATCACACAGCTCTTTACGTGTAAAAATTTAAAAAGTTATCGATTTTTGATGTAAGGGAGTGAAAAATGGAGATGAAAAAAAGGGCCTGGTTGTAAAGAGGTTAAAATGTAAAGTGAAGCGTCTTTTACTTCATACTTTTACAGCTTCCATTACTGTACATGTGATCTCTAATTGTCCATCCCGGACTTTGAGCTTGTATTCATATTTACTATCATAATGTCCTGAAAGGGAGATGAGATGAGAGGATCTAATGTTTCCATGCGGGTCGGCCCATGCGACTCGGACATATTTCTGGATTGGCGGCCATATGCAACAAATTGAATGCTTTGGAAATGGCTTTGATTACCCAGAAACCACTGGCCAATCATAGCCATGGCCAGGGGCGTCAGTTTGCCAAATGGGAAAACCCGAATGTAAACATTGGGTCCACTCATTTCTGGTCATGGACAGTTAGAGATTACATGACCCTGCAAG
The DNA here is from genome assembly GCF_040894005.1 of Engystomops pustulosus. Classification (NCBI taxonomy): domain Eukaryota; kingdom Metazoa; phylum Chordata; class Amphibia; order Anura; family Leptodactylidae; genus Engystomops; species Engystomops pustulosus. The sequence continues at coordinate 50,609,537 of NC_092417.1, forward strand.
GCAGCTGATGAGGAAAAATACATTTATGAATCGGGGGGGCTTGGCGTTGCATATCAAGGAAGCGGTGAAAAAAAAAAATTAATAGATGAATATTGGCATTTTACCTAATATCCTGCTCCTCCCCACACATTACAGAAAACATATAGTGGCCAAGCCCTTTAATGCAAATGGGTGGGAATAGGACTTTCAGGATCAGACTACTTCATGGCACCTGCATTCCTAAATGTTACCAACATATGTTTGTTAGGTGGACCTTCCCTTTAATCTTACAGCTACATCTTTGTTTCCTGAAAAGGAGGCATCACCTGTGTGAGATGTGAGATCATACGAAGAAAACATCTATGTTATGGTCCCAAGCCAGGCTGGCATGGGTTAACAAATTCCGGGCATTGCTAATTTCATCATCTGCCTTAAGAATGGAGTCCCACATGAGAGAAGGCCTACTTGATATTTCCTTTTATCTAGCTGTCAGACTTGTCTTGTCCGTTTCAGATCTATCACAGCGCTGAGGGAAATGAAATCCCTCTCGAGTCGAGCAAACTGCCGGAGCCTCTGCTGTGTTTTCCTACAGGCAGTGGGGGTCATAGAAAGTTAATGTGATTTATCATAAAAGTGTATTGCAGGCTGCAGAGCGCTGGGGCGCTGGCGGTGTCTTACCGCAGGATTTACGGAGATTTCTCACATCCTGAAAGGATTCCTTCTCTCTCTTTTTTCTGCTTCCTTAGCCATTGTCAAGTTTTATAAAGTTAATGGCAGATTTTTTCATTGAAGATAAGATTAGTGTCACACCAGTTCAGATTCTTTACAAGAAATCCACACACATGAACTGCTCTTATGTGGACGCTCAATTTAACCCTTTATCCGCTGCTTAGAACCTTCTTATAAAAACCCACTATTTTTGTTTTTGTAGTATATTATATCTTCCATAGTAGTTGATCACATGAGAACATTTTGTATTTATATATTAGTAAAGCTAAAATAAAAGTAATAATAATTCCTTTATTTATATAACGCACAAAGATTACACAGCGCTGCACAGAGCTTGCCAAATCAGTCCCTGTCCCCATGGGGCTCACAATCTAATCAACCAACCAGTATGTTTTGGAGCGTGGGAGGAAACACACATAAACACGGAGAGAACATACAAACTCTTTGCAGATGTTGACCCTGGGACTTGAACCCAGGTCCCCAGGGCTAGATAAAGTTAACCTTAAGGACTCCCTTAACACACTACTAATCCCTAGACCAGTGGTGGCGAACCTATGGCACGGGTGCCAGAGGTGGCACTCAGAGCCCTTTCTGTGGGCACCCAGGCCATCAGCAGAGAGGACTCCAGGTATCTTCTTGCAGTCCCAGACAGCCCAGGACTTGCTGTGCACAGAGCTATATTAAAGTGACAGCGCTACCTGGGACTACTGGAGGATTGGGAACGTGTGGACAGATCTGGATTTATCATTGTATCTCCTTCTCCGGCCCTGACAATTCTTCCTGTTTATGGGACCCTGGAGGGAAGCTACAATGATCATCCAAATTTCTTCTATTTTCTGCTTTATTGGTGTCCTCAGGGGGCTGATATGCTCTGTGACAGAGCAGGGAGTATAAGTCACTAATTACATTTCTGTGTTGGCACTTTGCAATAGATAAGTGGGTCTTGGTTGTAGTTTGGGCACTTGGTCTCTAATCGCTGCCCTAAACTATATCTCTTATGTCCTACATACTGTGGAAGAGTAATGCCATTCTGTATATAAGAAGCTTGCTGGATATGCTATGGTAGTAGCTGAGTTTGGATGGCAATAAAGCGGTTATCTGGGTCTTTAACATTAATGACTGATCCTTTGGGCAGGTCATCAAGTGTAAATAAACTTTCAGCAAAATTTTATAAATTAATAGTACAGACCATAATAGTAAACTTTGTAATACACTTTATTAAAGAAATCTGATCCGGAGACCTTCTTTTCCCCTGCCTCTCTCCCTTAACTAAGCAGTTTATGTAAATCAACTTTCAGTCCTGTATCTACGAACCTCTCAGACATTTAATGAAGTTCTTTATCTCTAATTATTACAGTTCCTGGATAGTCTAATTTCCCCAGACTAATTAATTAGCCTCCTTAGTTATCCGAACCTCTAAAGTCTGTAAGATACACCGCTCACCGCAGGAGAAAGAAGTAGAAATCACAGAGTAACTTATTTAGTTAATGGAGTGTATTACAAATTTTTCTATTGTTCCCAACACTATTCATTTAAATAAGGGAATCTCCTGAGGCCTTAAGAGGCACATACATGACTCCATGGTAGTGGTAGACCGTAAGGCACTGGTGGATTTCATGGTGCCCTGTATTTCATTTACACAGTGAAGGTTTTCACTAACATCCTACTTAAGGGCCTATAGCAGTAATATTTGTGTTTAGCCTATTCTCCAATAACCTGAAGTGTGGATCAGCGTTATTCATTCTTAAATGAATCACTGTGACAGAATGTATTGTGAAGACCTTTTTATGCTATTTATGCCGTCTTCATTTACACAATATTTGCCCTCCCAATTACCATGAAGCTCAACTCATGAACATGCATTAATTATCAGTGAGACGCCTCCATCCTAGCAGTGTGACTGTCAGCCAGCCATGACATCAGGGAGCCATTGTATCTGGAGTGTCGCCTTCTCTGCCATTGATGTCACCATTGCTGTCCCAGGAGGGGCCCATGACACATCTCCTTGTTAGTGTCAGTGATCTCGGAGACCTCATCTTTTAAGAAGATACATTCTTATATCTTTGTTCATGGGGTGATGTAACCCATTCATTTACTATGGGACTAATTGATTGTTAGCTTCCATACATTTGATTATACTAGTCCTGTATTTACTGTGAGTACAGTGTTATATTTTACTGTTGGGGTGTAGTATATGGGGTACAGGAACAGAAATTTACCCTGGTGCCTGATGGCAGCTCGTAGACCACTCTGCCACACATCAGGATATACCTAGTGCTCCACTTTACTTTAAATAAGATGACACTTCCAGTGACAGGACTGTTTTTACTAAATAGTGTTCCTCTTAAATTACCAATTCTTTTACATGATTTCATTAAATTTTGTGTGGTGCCATTATTATTATTATTATCAGTATAATTATTATCATTACCTCTAGCTAAGGGCACACCCATTTGAGTCTGGAAATTGTAATACCAAGTTATTAAATTTTCATGCTCCGGCATATGATAAAGCCTTTTTCCCCACCGGCTTACACCTCATGATGTATCTGCCGGCTGCGCTGGCTAGTGGACCAAACTACCAGTTCCAACCTGGCGTAGTTTTGAGTGAAAGTACGCAGGTACGGCACATGAACGCCCCATCCACTAACACACAGTGTGTAGGTGGCGCAGTCGCAATTTTTTGCAGAAAATTGGTGTATAAGCACTGATAAGTTTCCCTATCTCAAGCCTCTTGTGCTTGGCTCGCCTCTTGCGCATCACTCATCTTTCTATCATGCAGTTTGTCAGCTTGTGTTGGGAGTAGTAGCCATTACTTTTAAACGAAAGTGGAATAGCAATGTCAAAATAGCAGGTTGCATTTTATCTGAAAGATCTAATGAAGAGCGGCTCATACACAGCCCCTGGCAGAAATCAATTGGTTAGCCTGGCATTCTTGTTTACTAAATACAGTAATTGAAACTCCTGGCATGGCGGCCTGCTCCCAACCCTCTCCAGATCAGATGCAAAACAACATTTCTCTTCTTAACCCCCTGTAGTCAGTAAAGCCTGTTCTTCAAATTGATTTATAGAAGGCATGGGCCCGACTGTGCGGAATAACAGGAGTGGATTAATTGGATATTTATTCTCGTCATAATTTACTCATATGCTACAGCAAAATAGGCAATTCCCTAATCATATAGGATTCTCGCAGCTTGCAGGACGTGTCTGTTACATTCTTCAGAAAATATGAATCCGAATATAATTGTACTGTGTGAATCGATCCTGAATGCCAGTGGATAATAATTTTAGTTTTAAACAATGTCTGCAAGTAGTAGGTTATAGTTTATAGGATGCCAATACCATGCTAACCCCATGTAGCTATAAGATGATGGGAGGCAGTAGGGCAACTACAGTTTATCTAAACCTACATGGTTTTAATAACAACTTTTTGGGGAGTTTCCATATACAGTAAGTAATTTCTTAATAGTTTCTGAAGGGATTGTGCCATCAACATTTCCAGTTCAATGGGGCCTAAGCATCGGACACCCAGTGACTTTGCTGGAGCCTCAGGGTGACCTCTGGAGAGGTAAGTATTTCTCTTTCTATTATTTTAAAAAAAAACTACCTTAAAGGAAACCTACCACTTTAAAATGGCAATTATAACCCAAAAATTCCTTTCACCAGCTCAGGGTGAGCTGATGCCGGAGCATATCTCCATTATTTGCAGAAACCGCCGTATTCCATTTAAAACTGTTATTTTTTATATTCCCAACAAGCCCACCCCCCACCCCCACCCCCTTCGGCGCAACCAGGAAGTACATAGTTTGAGCATAGAGGAAGATAGTATAGTAAGTGTACCGGAAGAACGGTGGGTGTCAGAAAAATAAACATGTTGCATACACAGGAAATAAATAATAAAGCCAATGTTGTGGGCAATGCTTATAGGATGTGTATTTAACCCCTTTGGTGACCATAGCATCAGTGCTAGCTGCATATTAGCCTCCATGATGGCCAGGTACAAAGGGCTTTGCAATGACAGCTGAAGGCCTATCAATTTCTCTGCTCTGACGTTTCGTGTTGCATGTTAGTACCTCCCAGTGACATGACCTAAAAGGCTGCATGTCGGTGTGAAACTGACATGTAAAATGCACTGCTATACAGATGTCTAAAAAATATAAAGTAAAAACCATTTTAAAAAATGTTTGAAAATTTAGACTGCAAAAAATTCCATAGAAATTGTAAGATAAACAAAATTGAACACTGTTCACACAGCTTGGATATTGAAATAATACAAACAACCTCAAACTTGTCCATTTATTTTCTTCTAACCCATAGAATTTAATTCATGGCACTTATATAACATCCATTCCCAAAAAAACAAATCCATAGACTCCATAAATGTACATCTAAAGATTGAGCTCCTTAAGAATGAAAAAGCTGAGTCCAGAAGGGGTTAAATGTATCCTTTTTTTTAATGTTGTGTGTTTACTTCTTGTTCCAGTGACATTTACCTTAGATGTTCCTTTGCAGAAAATACCTTTATTTATTGTGAATTATAATCTATCGTCTGCCACAATTTCTGGCTGGCAGAGAATTGCCAATTCAGCGCAGTGACTCAGTGTTGTAATGAATATAATAGCTCCTTAGGACGGGAAGCGTCCTAGTCGTGGTTTGATGCTACCTGCAAATGAAGCTGGCACACTCCTGTAAGATTTATCCATGATGTGTTTCTCCTTTCCAGTCCATTGACTGTCCTGCACTTTTCTAGGGGAACAAAGAGATCACATAGAGGTCTGATTGCAGCTTTTATGGTATACCTAACATTAACTAGGAGAAATATCTTCTTAAATTACCCAATCTTAAAGTTGGGAGGGAGGGGGGTTGAGGGAGTATAAGGAACAAGACGTTTCCAGTGCACATCTGAGCTCACTAATGATATCTGAGAGGACAGGATGTATTATTAGAGTAATAATCTTGTCTGGTTAATCCCATGAACGCCTTGTCTGGAGAAGAATGGAAAAGTACTGCAAGGAACGATTGCTGGAGGTTGTAAAAGGGGAAGTAAAAAGGGAAATCTAGTCCAATTCCATCTAGTCTACTCCTGAAGGGATTCTCCACCAGCGAGCTTTAAAAGTCTTGTTACACTCCACATTACTCTCCTCTGCTACAACACACTTGTCATTAATCATTTATGTGAACCTGGCAGTCTAATACATATAATCATATAATAGACAGCGATCGCCATAGTATATGTAGATGAGCATCTCAAAAGGTTGTTTCATGAAGACACCATCATCTTAGAAGCTGGTAGGGAAATCCACTGTTTTGCATAGGGATCAGCTTCTGTGATCCATGGTAATCTACTGCCATGCCTATACTATACTATTCAGATAAATAGTGGGTATATAATATAATATAAATAATGGGTAAATAATAATTCATTTATTTATATAGCGCACACAGATTACGCAGCGCTACACAGAGCTTGACAAATCCGTCCCTGTCCCCAATGGGGCTCATAATCTAATCAACCTTCCAGTATGTTTTTGGAGTGTGGGAGAAAACCCACGCAAACACAGACATTTTCATTCTTGCTGGCGTATCTTAAGGGACTTGTCTCCTAAAATGAATCAGAAAAAATTAGGAATGTTCCAGTAAAAAGCTCTCCTGTCCTGAAACATGAAGCGTCATCATGTTATGAGTAGCAGCGTCTTCAATACATGACACTTCAGATAGATCTGACAGTAGCCAGCCAAACGAAATCCAGTCTACCAAATAATTTCCTTTTATAATAGTGTAAATTTTTGAGGCTCATGCTGGGCTATTTCGTGCTCACAGTAGTCTTGCCGTTGTAGAAAACGTACTGCAGTAAAGATGTCCGCTCCAGGGCAGTTCTTATGTATAACACAAGTCTTGTTGATAGACTGCAATTAATGGTAAGACAATCCAACAGAAGATCCAGACAGTTCTTTTCTTTTACTTATAATGTGTTGGGAAGTTATGCCCCGGAGCGAGCAGTGTGAGAGGAGGAATCAGAGGGTCCTCTTTATGTGATTTCATTCCTATGCCTGACACATTTCACTTACAAGTGTGTGCATGGAGTTGTGTAGCGTGTGTGGGTTTATGCTCTAGGTTATACAGTTTACATAATCATGGGGATTTCCGAAAGGTGTGTTTGCATCTTGCAGCAAGGTCTTCATTACACTGACGACTGATTGCCTAAATAATGACTTTTCATTGTTTGCCAGGTGTAACATATTACAGGATTAGATTATTTCTGTTGTATTAGAGGAAAGGAAGTTCTGCCGGTTTTGTTAAAGTGACATCGTAATGTCACCATTACTGCAGAACCCCAAAGGGGCACTTCCAGCACTATACATGGTCCAGAGACTCTACAGAGCAGTAAATCCATGTGAAGGTCTCCTTTAACCAGATGTAGTATTTTGGCAACAGAGAAAAATGGAGCATGACTTCTTATTATGTCATTTGGACAGATAATGCTCTGCTGTCTCCCAAAATCCTGTGTTGCACAACTGCTTATATCTTATGTCCTAACTGCGAAGACCCGCTGCCGTTACTTAGATGGACATGCACATCTATAAGGAGAAGTGGTTTTGGTAGCCACAGGCTTTATGCTGTCCATTGTATCTGAATATAACCCAGGGTCATCTTGGGTAAACTTGCTTCTTCCCAGTGCGATGCAGTATTTAAGACTTGTCCTTTCATGATAAACTTAGTATAACAAAGTCTAACAGAATTTACAACTTTTGCCTGGAGGAACAACAATCTTGTATGGGTTGCTTCATCTCTATTTACATTCATGGGATATGTCACATGAGAGTCAGTTGTGCCAGACGTCATATGTGATCAGCACCGAACACATCAAATCATTTGTATAACGAAGGAACGGATTTCAGCATTGGCACATGTTATATATGGATGTTGTTAAGAGGGAGATGGCATCAGTTTCCCTCTTGAAGGATCTGGTTCAGTCTCAACTTAAACAAGATTATGAGTTATCTATTAGTTTGCATGAAAACTTTTGAAAATGGGACACCTGTACTGCTCATGCACAGAGATAGTTCAGTTATCAGTTAAAAAAAAAAAGTAGTCGGAAAGTCCCAAAAAAGATTGGGAACCGCCCAGTTGAACTGGGCAACCAGAATACCAGAAGATCTTCCAGTGGGCCCAGTCTCTGATATAATAATGGACTCCAGAAATCCAGCAGAAGACAACCTTATTTTGAGGCTCATGGGGACTATTTTACAGGAGATAAGGGGTGCTCCCCCCCAGAGCCCTTCAGGCTTAATAACATAATTTTAAAAGTTGGTCATGGTTAACAAATATAAATAGACTACCACAGTAACAGTGCCTGAAGCTATGAGCAAGTGTAGCTGGGTTATCATGCTGGCTTAGGATGGTAGATTTCCTCACTTGACTTAGACGACCCCTAGTTACAGAAAGACCTCTCTGCTATCAATTTACTAAACTTGCAATGCTCAACATAAGTGTTATCAAAGGTCTCTATCCCATGGCAGCCCAAAAACCTATTCTCACAGCGACCACAACAATACTTTGTTAGGAGTTAGACTTACAAAATATGCTAGTTCCGACTTGCATGCAAATTTAACTTAAGAACAAACCTACAGAACACAATGCCTGAATCAACTATTAAAAACTGACTAAACTGCAGCTAGGTTTAAACATAACATTTTCCTTCATACCCATCATATGAAATTCACGGTACAAGAAAATGTAATCCAATGCTGGTCCTGTGTAGCTGATACAATGCTGGGTGTACAATTGTGCAGTTATGAGTAAGCAGTGCAACAGAAATTCTAATATACAGATCCAAATAGTAGGAAATGTAGCAAACATATAGACATCTAAGTGGTGAGACCTTTTTGGGCATCCAGCCCAATGTGCATTTCGTTACTCAAACCTTCGTCAAGGGGGACCAAGGACTTCCAGGCCAATACTATGTGAACCCAACTTTAACCCCTTAACGCTGAAGCCACTTTTCACCTTCCTGACACGGACCATTTTTTAAAATCTGACATGTGTCTATTTAAGTGGTTATAACTTTGGAACGCTTTAACATATCCAGTTGATTTTGAGATTTGTTTTTTCTTGACACATTGTACTTCATGCTGGTTGAGAAATTTAATAAATATATTTAGTATTTATTTATGAAATAAATGGAAATTTGGCAAAAATTTTGAAAAAAACAATGTTTTCCAAATTCAAAATTTTCTACTTTTTGGAAAGTTGGTCATAGCACTAAAATAACTTGATAACTAACATTTTCCATATGTCTGCTTTAACTTGGCATCATTTTTCAAACATCTTTTCCTTTATTTTGGATGTTAGGAGGCTTGTAACTTTAGGTGCAATTTTTCAGATTTTTACGAAAATCATCAAAACCTACTTTTGGAGGGTCAATTTAGTTAGAAGTGACTTTATAAGGCCCACATGACAGAAACCCCCCACAAATGACACCATTTTAGAAACTACACCCCTCAAAATATTCAAAACAACCTTTGGGAATTTTGTTAACCCTTTGAGCGTTTCATGAGCGTGAAAGATAAATGAAAGTGAAATTAGAGAAATGTAATTTTATCTTACTATAGATTCATTTAACACTAAAATTTGCACCTTCACAATGGGTTAAAAAGGAAAATGCATTTTACAATGTTGAGGGCAATTCCTCTTGAGTATGCCAATACCCATTTTGTCACTGTACCCTGCTGTACGGACACAGTGGGGCACTTGGAATGGAAAGAGCGTTGTTTCGTTTTTGCAGGGCAAATATGGCTGAAAAAGTTTACATGTGTCAGGATGCATTTGGAGAGCCATAGTGGTACCAAAACAGAGGAAAGCCCCAACATGAGACACCATTTTGGAAAGTACACCCCTTGGAGAGTTTAGCAACGTGTAATTTGTGTATTTTCCCCAATAGGTGTTTGATTCAATTAGGCCCCAAAAGGGAAAAAAGGTGAAAATTTTCTCAAAAAAGTCACTTTTACCCCAAATTTTTGTAAGCCACAAGGGATAAAAGATGAAACAACCCCATAAATGTGTAAAACTATTTCTCCTAAGCACAGAACAGCACCACTTTTGCATATAAAGTGTTGTATGGGTGCACAGTAGGGCTCAGAAGGGAAAGAGGGGCTTTGGCCTTTTAGAAGCCAGATTTGACAATCATCCTTTACATGTGTCAGGATGCATTTGGAGAGCCCTAGTGGTACCAAAACAGAGGGGAACCCCAACAAGTGTCACCATTTTGGAAAGTGCACCCTTTGGAGAATTTAGCAAGGTGTAATATGTGTATTTGTCCGTAAAGGTGTTTGATTTAATTAGGACTTAAATAGATAAAAGGTGAACATTTTCTTATAAAGGTCATTTTACTCCTAATTTTAGATAGCCACAAGGGATAAAAAAATGTAATAACCCCCCAAAATGTGTAAACCTATTTCTCTCGAGTGTAGAAGTACCCCACATGTGTATATAAAATGTTGTATGGGCGCACAGTAAAAGGAAAGGGGAATGTTTGCCTTTTAGAAGCCAAATTTGACAGAAATGTTTGACATGCATTTGGAGAACCCTAGTGGTATAAAACAGATAAGAATCCGAAAAGTGACCCTAATCTTTGAATGCACACCCCTTAGAGAATTTTGCAATGTGTAATATATGTATTTGCCCCTACAGGTGAATGATCCAATTAGGCCCGAATCATTAAAAAGGTGAAAATTTTCCTATAAATGTCACTTTACCCCTAATTTATGTAAGCCACAAGGGATAATATATTAAATAACCCCAAAAAAGGTGTAAAACTATTTCTCCCGAGTGTAGAAGTACCCCACATGTGCATATAAAATGCTTTATGGGCGCACAGTAGAGGAAAAGAGGGATGTTTGTCTTTTAGAGGCCAAATTTGTAAGAAATCCTTCACATGTGTCAGGATACATTTGGAGAGCCGTAGTGGTACCAAAACAGAGGAAAACCCGAAAAGTGACCCTAATTGTTGAATGTACACCCCTTGGGGAATATAGCAAGGTGTAATATGTGGTGTAGTGTAATACACGTGGTGAAATGAGCATTTTGAACATATAGGTGGTTTCCAAATATGATGTGCAACGGAGTCCAAGATGGAAATTGCAATTATTTCTGGAAAGTTCAGTGCCCGTTATGTGGCGCCCCTTATGAAATAATGGAGGGGTACAGGGAGCAACGGGACATAACAGTTGTTACAATTATTCATTTTACCGAAATTAATTCACAATAGGTTGGGCGTGAATTGTGAATGTCTAGTGTATAAGGAGGTAGAATATACCAGGGGACCAACTAAACTTTTGTCACTCTGGAGTTGTCGCAGGACTCTTAGTAGTATGTAGTGTCCATCCTAACTTCTCTTTTGGAACAGACTCTTTATTGAGTCCTACCATTAGAAGCAGCAGAATTCACCGGGAAAATGCTGTCCTGGCAAAACACAGGAACATCTAAACCAGAGGTCCTGGGGCCCCGTCCTTCTTGTCCCAATATTAGTTTCCTAATATCTTCCTCTTGAAAACGGAGAAATGATACGGCAGGACATGCACATTGGAACAGCTCGTAAGAGTTGTACAGCATAATCTGTACAATGTGCACGGCCCGCACTTTTGTACCAAATCTTCGTTTTAGTAGGGAAATTATCACCAAGTGTTGCTTTTATTCACCCTAGCGATGCCCATTGTGACGAATATTGCTGCTTTTGGCTGGACCAAATCGACCAGCAAATAGCGGCAAACATGGACAGAGGGGGGCAACAAAACCCCTCTGGATCGTAAGGCAAAATTGGTGGCTGTCAGGAACAGCCGCCACCCTGCCCCGATCACCGTGTCTACAGACATGGTGACCGGTATTACTGACGTCATAAGTAAATTCGCTGCTATCGGCTCGTCTGAATTGATGAGCCAGTTGCAGCGATAATAAACTGGGGGTGTGTGGGGGGGACGTAACCCTTCTGGTCCATGGGGCAGGATGGATGGCCGTCAGGAATAGCCGCCGTCTTACCCCGATTAGTGAACAGCCGCCGTCTTACCCTGACCGGTGTTGTAAAGTCACAACCCGCCGTACCGTTCTATAACAACGCTCGTTGGGAATAGGCTATACAATCTTTATTTATTTTTTAAGCAATTTAGACAAATAAGGGCTTATTTTTTGCGAGACGAGATGCACTGTAAAAAAAAACTTAATTTTAGTGGGTTTTTAGCTTATTGAAGAAATTTTATTAACTTTTTACGTGTGGAGGAAAATAAAATCATCAATTCTTGTTTTGGATTTTTAGCATTTTTTTGGGGGGTTGTTCACTGTAGCATAACAATAATATATTATCTTTATTCTACGGATCACTACGATTACGGTGATACCTCATTTATATAGTTTTATTTTTATTTGTCCAATTTTATTGAAGGAAAACTAGAATAGAAAAAAATGCATTTGTTTTAGTATTGCCATTTTTATAGTGGCATAATTATAGTATTTTTTGGTTTACGGAGCTGGTTTTAAGCTTATTTTTTGCGTGACAAGTTGCTCTTTTTATTGGTATCATTTTGGTGCTTGTAACTTTTTCGGATCACTTTTTAGAACATTTTTTGTAAAGCAATTTGATAAAAAGTTTTAATTTTTGGCAAGTTTTTGGTTTTTTTTTTTTTTACCACGTTCACCGAGCGGGTCCAATTATGATTAGGATTTATTGTACAGATTGTTACGGACGCGGCGATACCAAATAAGTGGGTTTTTTTCGTGATTTAGTGTTTTTTATACTTTATTACTTGTGTAAAGGGAAATGTGGTGTTTGGGGGGACTTTCACTTTTATTATTTATTTTTACTGTAAAAAACCTTTATTTATTTATTTATTTTTCCTTTTTTTACAGTTAATGACATCTTAGCTTGAACAAGTGATCTTCTGATCACTTGTTCAAGCTTTTTTACAGGTTACACAGTGCAATACAGATGTATTGCACTGTGTAATGTAAGACACTGAGCATGCTGCGCATGCCCAGTGTCTTACAGCCGGGTCCTGCCAGGAGGCAGGGACCCGGCACCGAGAGGAGGATCGCGCAGCCCCGGGCACCGGCAGTCCCGGGGCTGCGATCGGAGGAGCGGACCCCCCCGGTAAGCGCCGCGGGGGGGTCCGATTCACATTTAAATAACTTTAAATGCCTCTAACACACCGCGGTCAGCGTGACCGCGGCGTGTTAGGGGTTAACACCCGCGATCGGAGAAATCTCCGATCGCGGGTGTCAGCTATAACATATAGCCGACACCCTTCTGGCCCCGGCTCCGTTCAGGAGCCGGGGCCAGAAGCTTGACGTAATAGTACTGCATTTTGCGGGAACGCACCTCCCGCGATGCAGTACTATTACGTCAAATGTCGGGAAGGGGTTAAAGGCGGACAAACTGAGCAGGGCAGGGACGTAACATTAAAGGTGAGTTAATTAACCTTGAGCCCCATAGGATACATATTCATTAGGGCCCCTGCTTGTTGGGGTAGCATATATCTATATGCGTGATATTTTCCTGCTATGAGACTTGCACAGCACGCCACCCAGGCTTGTAATTAGCCTCTACTGGCAGGAATGGGGTGCGATATTTCAAGGCATTTTGACCAGCAGCCTCATTTAATGTGATTCCGCCAGACAATAATTACACTAGCCGCCCCAGAGAAGGTCTCATTTATTATACTTTCTGTTCACATGCAGCCACATCCGAGAAAATGTGACTGAGAGATGTTTAAAGATCTCAGCAACGGCTTATTTCATCCACATCATTATCAGCGGCCTCACTGTTGGCAGATGGGTAATTGCTACTCTGCTTTAAATGTGGATTTATAATGAAGTACATGATCTACACCATCAACAAGTCATGTCCTCCACACCTATAGGACGCTTCATTATCAAGTCATTGGAACTGGAGGGGGCACTTAAGTTCCATGATAAAAAGAAGCCCAAAACTTGCCTAAAAATAACTTGTCCGCGCTCCCATCATGTGCAGTAGGTGTGAACATCATTCTTGTGTTAAATTTTTGTTATAGGAACTACCAATGTAATAGTAATCTTTACTGTCTTTGCACAGCAAAAGTAACAACAGGAGATCTTATTAAGGCTATGATAGCATCTCCTCTGTTATTTAGTAGCCACATGTATCTCTTCAGGGTCAATGGTGGTTCCCAATTTCTCCTTTCATTTTCCTGTTGATACCGTTTGAGTTTGTGCATTATGAAGCAAACATACCTTGAGACTGCTATAGCTACATTGATGCAGGATCATATCTTGGTTAATCCCTGATCTGAGTGGTTTTGATGAAAAAACAATTATAACATTCAGGACCTTTGGAAAGCTGGGTCAGATTGGCTGCCTAGATCAACACATTAGACACTGAGCTTGTAATTACAAATGGAGGTTAGTCAAGCATGTCTAATCAACCTGCACTGGATCACTCTTGCACAGCAGCTGGGGGATGGTGCAGCAATTGATTATTTTGTCTGGCAGGGAGAACAGTGATTGCATCATCTTCTCCTGCAGAGAAAAACTCACATGCTTGGAGAGGCGCTGAGCCAGCCATAGAAGTGACAGAGCTTCATAATGTTATATCTGTTTTATCAGCAAAACCACTCAGCACAGGGATTAACCAAGATATGATCCTGCATCAGTGTAGCTACAGTATTCTCAAGGTATGTTTGCTACATACTGCACCAAATCAAATGGTAGGTTTCCTTTAAGCGGTGCCAATGCTTCTCCAGTTTGATGAAATCTTAAAGGGAACCTGTCACCATGCACCCTTTTTATTTCTCCCCCATGTCCCCACAGACAATAAATAGCTTATCCCCAAACCATTTTTTAATAAAACTTTGGACATTAGTGGTTAAAACGAGGTTGTATTAAAGTTCACTTGGCTCCCTGCAAGATGGTGTCATGGGTCTCCAGGGAGCCAACTAAACCCCATCAAAACAAATCGGTCCTGTGTTACTATAACTATGTGATGTAATGGTACATGTCAGCTGCAGATGTATGCAGAGGGTTCACGGGCCGAGCCCTCTCCATGCAAGGTGGGTATTGTAACACCTGAGATCGGTGCTGGCGATATTGGTCGATATTGGCTTATGTTGTTGCTCCCCGTGACGTAATCGGGGAGCAGCGATCTGTTACCATGACAGCTTCCGGTCATACAGAGACCCTAGGCCAGTGATGGCAAACCTTTTAGAGACCGAGTGCCCAAACTACAACAAAGACCCGCTTATTTATCGCAAAGTGCCAACACAGAAATGTAATTTGTGATTTATACTCACTTCTCTGTCACAGTTTTCATTGATACCAGCACCTGAGGACATCAATAAAGCAGAAAATAGTCCCAGGTTGAGCTGTCACTTTAATATAGCTCTGTGCACAGCAAGTCCTGAGCTGTCTGGGACTGTAGGAAGATACCTGGAGTCATCTCTGGCGATGGCCTGGGTGCCCACAGAAAGGGCTCAGAGTGCCACCTCTGGCACCAGTGCCATAGGTTAGCCATCACTGCCCTAGGCTGTCTTGTTTTAGGCTATCTATTACAATGTGAAAAATCCCCATATACTGCCATACTGTAGCATGTATTTTATGTTATGA
The DNA here is from genome assembly GCF_040894005.1 of Engystomops pustulosus. NCBI lineage: Eukaryota > Metazoa > Chordata > Amphibia > Anura > Leptodactylidae > Engystomops > Engystomops pustulosus. Next base: position 50,624,869 of record NC_092417.1, read on the forward strand.
GGCTTAGAATTTGGGTGCCATTATTCAAATTTTTTATTTCTTTATATTTAGAGGTGTTTTATAGCGGTTAAAACTAAATGGATTTGCAGTCCACCAATTCTAATTTTTGGACAATACATTCATTTTGGGTGGAAATTATTCGCAATGGATTAAATAACAAAAGGCTCCACAAAGTTTATTACCCAATTTCTCCCGAGTGGTAACCTGCTGCATGAGCACATGGCCGGGCATAGAAGGGAAGAGCAGATTTGCATTGTCACATTGTACAGGCTATAATTTTTTTTTATTTTTTTTTTGGTGGACCTATAGGGGCTTATTTTTGTGCCACGTGAGATGCACTTTTCTGGTACATAAGTTTAGGGCATCTTTAGCTAATTGGTGAAATTTTATTATGTCTTTGTTGGTGGAGGAAATGAAAATCAGCAATTTTTAGTAAGATTCTTTTGCTTTTTTTGGCCTTCACCATACCAACAATATATTATTTTTTATTCTATGGGTCCCCACGATTATGGAAATACATTATTTATTTTTAGTTTTAGTAAAAACTAATTTGGAGAAAATCTTGTTTGTTTTAGCATCGCCATCTTTTCAGAGGCATAACTTTTTATTTTTCTGATGAGAAGTCTGGTTAGGAACTTACTTTTTGCGAGAAGAGTTGTTCTATTTAGTGGTCCTATTTTGGAGCACGTATCTTTTTCATTATTTCTTTTTACAGTATTTTTTATAGTATGAATTACCGGTAAATAATTGTCTTCCCCGGAACATTTTTCAGGGTTTTTTTTTAACAGATGCAGCGATGCCAGCAATATATTTTTTAAAAATATTTTATTAAGTGCTTGTATGGGAGCGTGTGACATTTTAGTGTTTCACTTTTTTTTTTTTTTTCTTTACTGCATGAAAACTTGAACCAGCGATGCAGCTGACACCCGCTGCTTCTGGTGCCAGATCCACTTTTGAGCAGGTGCTTGAAGCTGGACATAATAGCATGTCCCGGTATCTTCCCCCAAGGACGTACTATTATGTACAGGTGCAGGAAGGGGTTAATACAACTTATTAAAAATCATAATAATTCCTTTATTCATATAACGCACACAGATTACGCAGCGCTACACAGAGCTTGCCAAATCAGTCACAATCTATTCATTGTTTACGGTACTTTCATTGTTTACTTCCTATATAACTTATTCTCAGACAGAAATCTGTTTGATGTAACAAGCCATGCACTCTTCTCAGTTGCTTACATGTAGCGTGTTCACATGTGGCGTTATCACATACGTTTTCATACACAATACAATGGCTGAGAAGAGATGTGCCTAATTACATTGCTGTCAACTATGCGTTTACAAAGCACATACATTAATGCAATGTGTTTAGTTAACAAATTGTTGACAGCAATGTAATTAGTCAAATCTCTTTCTCAGCTGTTATGCGTTTAAAAGCGTGCGCCTTAACGCCACATGTGAATGCACCCACAATGATATTTACTCACCCTTTATGAGCCACACCTGCTTTTGACTTTGAAAACTGCATTTGAGAAACTGAACGTGTGAATGCACTCTAAAGGTTACTTTCATACAGACGTATGCGGCCAGACGCTGGATAGGAGGAGGTGACCCCTCCATAGAAAAAGCGCAGCACAACTGCAGACACATAGTGTATGTACGGTGCGGATCAGGGCCACACATGTGCGACCGCATATACCAGTGATGGGCAACCTTTTGAGCTTGGAGTGTCAAAATTCGCCAAAAAAACGAGCATAACTCGGGTAGTGTGTCACCTTGACAAAAAAAAACATAATTTTGTGATATTTATAGTTTAAATAATAAATATATATACTATTTAATTTCTAGGGTACTTTAACCCCTTCCCGACTAGTAACCCCTTCCCGACTAGTACTAGTACGGCGCGCGCCGGGTCCCGGTGCATGGAGAGGGCTCGCGGGCCGAGCCCTCTCCATAGCCGGTAAGTCTTTGCTGCATATTGCAGCAAAGGCTTACCGGTAACACCCGCGATCGGTGCTAGCACCGATCGCGGGTGTTTTCACCTCGATCGCCGCCGGCAGCACTGCGCCGCCATCTTGTCGTGGATCGCTGCTCCCCGATGACGTCACGGGGAGCGGCGATCCGTCGCCATGGTAACCTCGGGTGTTCCGAATACCCGAGGCTACTTCGTTTTAACCCATGCATTACAATGTGCTAATTGCACATTGTAATGCATGGGGAGTAAAATCCACATATACTGCCATACTGTAGTATGGCAGTATATGGTAGGATCGATCAGACTACCTAGGGTTAGAGTACCCTAGGGAGTCTGAAAAATAGTAAAAGTAAAAATAAAAAAAAGTTTAAAAAAAAAAATTATAATAAAAAAACCTAAAAATTCAAATCACCCCCTTTTCCCTAGAACTGATATAAAAATAAACAGTAAAAATCATAAACACATTTGGTATCGCCGCGTCCGAAAATGCCCGATCTATCAAAATATGATAATGTTTTTTCACTATGTTTAACCCCGTAACGGAAAATAGCGTCCAAATTCGAAAATGGCATTTTTTTGCCATTTTGAAAAATATAAAAAAATTAATAAAAAGTGATCAAAAGGTTGCACAGTCCCAAAAATTATAGTAATGAAAACGCCATCAAAATTCGCAAAAAATGACACTATCCACAGCTCCGTACACCAAAGTATGAAAAAGTTATTGGCCCCAGAAGATGGCAAAATAAAAAAATATATATTTTGTACAGGAGGTTTTAATTTTTTTAAATGTATGAAAACATTATAAAACCTATACAAATTTGGTATCCACGTGATCGTACCGACCAAAGAATAAAGTAAACATGTCATTTGGGGCGCAGAGTGAAAGCTGTAAAATCCAAGCCCACAAGAATACGTCACAAATGTGGTTTTTCACCATTTTCACTGCATTTGGAATTTTTTTCCCGCTTCGCAGTACACGCCATAGAATATTAAATACTGTCACTATGAAGTGCAATTTGTTATGCAGAAAATAAGCCATAACACAGCTCTTTATGTGGAAAAATAAAAAAGTTATAGATTTTTGAAGTTGGTGAGTGAAAAATGGAAGTGAAAAAACTAAAAAAGGCCAAGTCGTTAAGGGGTTAACTGTAGGTTGTCTGATTGATTCTACCATATACTGGCATTCTGCAGTATGGCAGTATATGGGGATTTTCCCAATCATCTATTACTATGTGCAAATCGCACATTGTAATAGATCAGTTACAATCAGACAGTTGTGTAAATGCTTAGTAACCTGTGAACTTTCTGTCATGAAAGTTCACAGGTTATAGCGAGGGAGCAGGTGCCACTCTCTGCATCTCCCTTATGCCCTCTTGGCATGGAGAAGGTGTGAGGAGCAAAATAATCGCAATGTCTGGTGATTTGCAAGGCGTTGCAATTATTTCAGGGCTTGTACGTCACAAAACTGATGACTGCCTTCTATCATACAGTGCACTGACCTTACTTACTATATGATGAGAGTGGTTGTCCTCCCTTGCCCCTGCTGTGGAGATGGTCAGTGTAGAGGAGGCAGCTGCTGGGACATCACACAAGGCAGCAGCGATGTGACCTCTGACTGTGTTGCCATCTTCCCCCCACCACAACTATCAGGAGCTGCAAAGGACTCTCCCGGGTGTAAGGGCGGGTCACCTCTCCTGCTGTGCCCCATGCTGATACCTGTTCTGACTGGAGACACTAGGCACAGCTCACACATGGGGAGAGGTCGGCCCGGGGAGGAGGGGGGAGTACTGGAAGCCCAGTGCAATCTCTCAGCCTCCCGGCTACTGCACCTGGTCATGTAGGATGAAACTTAACTCTCAGGCAGCCGCGTGTCAGCACTGACACGCATGTCATAGGTTAGCCATCACTGGCATATACAGTACATCCCCTTAGACAGCCATGTGAATGTGGCCTAAGGAATTAGGAGGACTGATGTGGAAGTATTTCACAATCAAAATATATTTATTTAAAAAATTGGATTTTAATTGATGAAATGAAATGTTAATAATTATCAGCCTTTCTCTCTATACAAAAAGGAGTGATAGAGTATGGAATTACATTCTCCTGCTACCTCTCATAGAAATGTATTGTCAGAGGACAGATTGATGTAACCTGCATTGGTAATCTGCTGACATTGACTCAACAGATCAGAACCTAGAAATAATAGGGAAGTTTATAGTGATTCCGTGTCATACCCCAGTAGGCATTTACCAGGTAGGGGGTACTGTAATCAATTTTGTAAAATCAAATAAGCTTTTATCAAAAAATTGATTTTTAAACCCAAGGTGATACTTGTGTGGGTGAGGTTCTTCTATACAGACCCTATACAGCATCTATATTCTCTGCATGGCAACATGTGAATTCATTTTCCATGTTGTTCTGGAGCTGAATGTTTTGTACTAAATATCTCTGTTTCCAGCTGCAAACCTTGTTAGTATAATGTTACATAATGTATCCACTCCTCAGCATAAAGCTGGAGCTAAATTTAATAACCGTCACCACACAGAGAACAATGGGAGAGGGAACTGCCAGTGAGTCATTGTATCAGATGTGTTTATACATCACAACGTATGGGAGTGCAGAGAGAGGCTTCCACTGTTTCATCATTGGCGCAGCGAACGTGGCGGGGGAGACATGGAGACTGCTGGGGCTGGATCTACTTAATAGCATTATGCCAATGTATAGATGTAGCAGAGCTGAATGTCTTGCTTCACTATGAAGTAGCTTGTTGTGGAGCAGATGAGTAGTTTTGTGATGGTAGCATGTAATAGAGCATGATGTACACAATGTACAATCTGTAGGCAGCATGGTGCAGAGCAGGAGGAGTATTTAACTCATGTGGATGAGAGCATGCCATGTATATTATACAGTACATCCAATGTGTGTGTACCCATACAACTTTATTGATCCCCTGGGGGGTTAATATTTTGTACAAACATGCATAGGGGTTACTACAGTAGTGTTGCCAGTGTGGTGCTAAAGGTGTTGTGGTGAAATAGTGGTGTGGGGCTTTGGTAGAAGAGACACTGCCCATAGCTCCACTTTTGCCATGTACTGGCAGTGAAGCTGCCTGGTGCTGGCTACCCCTGGAGCCTTGGTACAGTGTTTTTCCTGATTTGCAGTAATGCGCTGGTTGTGATCACTTACATTTCAGGTACTCTGATGAAGCCATAACTGATGCTCTTGGCTGCCAGGTTCTGGTTCCGACGATCTGTTGCTACCAGTTGTGCGACATGTAGCTTCTGCTGCTGCTGATCCGTTTAGTGGTGAAGGGGGTTGATGGGGTAATAGGGCCAAGTTGGTGATAGGGCCAAGTTAGTTAGAACTACCAGGTATTAACAAGAGGGCAGAGAGTTGGAGGAAGGAGTCAGGAAGTTTTCAGAACGCAGCAGGTATTAGTTATGCATTCACACACACCAATAAACATGAAAGGTGCATCCAGTACATCCTATGTGTATGTACCCATGGAAGATCTACAGGACATGCTCTCATCCTCCTGATCCTATGTGTATGTACCCATGGAAGATCTACAGGACATGCTCTCATCCTCCTGATCCTATGTGTATGTACCCATGGAAGATCTACAGGACATGCTCTCATCCTCCCGATCCTATGTGTATGTACCCATACAAGATCTACAGGACATGCTCTCATCCTCCCGATCCTATGTGTATGTACCCATGGAAGATCTACAGGACATGCTCTCATCCTCCTGATCCTATGTGTATGTACCCATGGAAGATCTACAGGACATGCTCTCATCCTCCTGATCCTATGTGTATGTACCCATACAAGATCTACAGGACATGCTCTCATCCTCCCGATCCTGTGTGTATGTACCCATACAATATCTACAGGACATGCTCTCATCCTCCCGATCCTATGTGTATGTACCCATACAAGATCTACAGGACATGCTGTCATCCTCCTGATCCTATGTGTATGTACCCATACAAGATCTACAGGACATGCTGTCATCCTCCTGATCCTATGTGTATGTACCTATACAGGACATACTCTCATCCTCCCTATCTTTAAGTACATCCTATATGTATGGACCCATACAGGATCTATAGGACATGGTCTCATCCTCCCTATCATACAGTACATCCTATGTGTATGGACCCATACAGGATCTACAGGACATGGTCTCATCCTCCCGATCCTATGTGTATTTACCCATACAGGATATACAGGACATGCTCTCATCCTCCCGATCCTATGTGTATATACCCATACAGGATATACAGGACATGCTATCACCCTCCCGACCATACAGTACATCCTATGTGTATGCTGGAGGTGCTGAGCTATGACTGACATGTGACAAGCTTCTTGTGTCTGTCTGTGTCCTGAGGATTGAGTATAAATAACACTTCCCAGCACAGAATGCTGCTCATTGCCGTTCATTTAAATATCATTTTTAATGATGTGCGCAGTAAATAACACACAAATTAATTTGCATTGTACTCATTTAAATATCAATAGAAATGCATATAAAATTGCTAATTAGTGGCCATTTGCACATGCAACAACTGCTACTTTTGTGATCACAGTGGATTTCTTTTCATGGATCAGTAGCTTCAAGAGAAAAAGCCAAATTTTGAACACTTCTTATGTTTAACCCATTGTATGCCAGCTGCTCGGCACAGATCCTAAATTTGAAAGCCTATATTTTTTCATCAGAAACTAAAATTACATTTCAATAAATGACCATAGCAACAAATAGCCTATTGCACTGAGTTCTCTCATGACACTGTGGCCAGAGATTTTTAAAGGGATTGTCCAGTTAAAAAAAAAAAAAAAAAAAAAAAAAAAAAAAATAAAACTTTTTCTCATCCGATTTGGCAGAACATCAAGCAGATCTGGGCTTGTGTATTTGAAGGCTGCCTAAATATGTCCATGAGTACACTAATGTGACCCCTGGACATGGACAAATGTCTACCTATCAAGTGTTGAATGAAAAGGGCAAACCAGTGCATACCCAACACTGTGCCGCTTTTCTTAGACTGCGTTCACACAAAAGTTTTTGTCCATCTATTTATGTAATTTATGTACATTTCCATCCATCTATTTATGGACAATGCACACGGACACATTCATTTCAATGGACTCATGCCACGCGTGTTCGGGGCCCATGCCTTCCCAAGTCTAAAAATAGGGATGCTGCCTGACGGATGTGTCCGGACATAACCCTAAGATAACCCCATTACTTGCCAATGTCCGTATACTTTTGTGTCGTATTACCATAGTTTGGCTGCTCCCTGTGATGTTCCTGTAGGCCACGTCTGTGGTTCCATGCTCAGGGCTGACCTCTCACCTTGATAGCTTGGCTTAGCAAGCATTGCTCCATGCTGCGTGTTCATTGTATGTTATTTTTGTACACCCCAGTGGCGTGATGAAAGTTATTTGATAGATTACTTAGTGCAGTGAAATGTTCCTAATTCTCCTCATGATAACAGTGCAGCTGGATCTCTTCAGACCCCGGAATACACATTACCTGGATATCGCATCATCACGGAAATATGGAGGGTGCAGAGACGGTGTAATGAGCAGATGTCTGCCCGGCCCACACAAGACTCAACTACTCCTAAAACCATTAATGAATCCGTTATTATTAGTAACGCTGCAGGATAAAAAGATTCTATGAGCATGTTGTTTCACTATTGATAGTGATAAAGAAGCTGGCTTTATTGCTGCATGTCACATCCACCATCCTAGTATCGCTTTTTGTGGGTTCACTGGGTGAGCACCTATGTGGACCAGTAAGTGGAGTCCTAATAGCACATGTAGCAATTCTCCTGATACCTCTGAGAAGCTCCAGACATAAAGGTGCCGGCCAGAAGTGTGAGACAATCTCCTGTGGAGACTTGGGCACCTGTTTAGCCAGGCATGTTTCTAAAAAGAAATGGTTAGCAGAAGGGACCTCTACATACAGTGGTGTTTATCACATATGGCTTCTCTTTGCAGTGGTGCCAAGAAACCAGGTCATGTGGATGCCAGGCTATAATATTTTTGTGGATATGGCCAGTAGTATACAGCCTGCCCTCAGTAGTATACAGTTTGCCCCCAGTGGTATACAGCCTGCCCCCAGTGGTATACAACTTGCCCCCAGTAGTACACAGCTTGCCCCCAGCATTAAAAAATAAATAAACTTATATACTCACCCTCCGGTGGCCCCGATGTGCAGCGCTGCTCCCCCGATGTCTGCGCCGCTTGTCTTCAGGCTTCCGCGCCCGTCTTCTTTCTTCTGCTGGGTGCCGCCATTGCTCTCTCCCAACCAGCGCCTAGTATGACATCGGGGGAGCAGCGCTGCACATCGGGGCCACCGGAGGGTGAGTATATAAGTTTATTATTTTTTAAGTATTTTTTGACGATATTGACTCGAGTATAAGCCGAGGGGACGTTTTTCAGCACATTTTTTGTGCTGAAAAACTCGGCTTATACACAAGTATATACGGTATGTTACTGAGTCTAACAAGAGCTCCTCAGTGCTGCAGATGCACAGGTTGTTACAATGAGCAGAAAATGTCTCGCCCAGCCCCCTGCTCTCTCCCTCCTCCCTCAGCCTGTGTTATCTGGCAGCATCAGGAACTTTAGGGGGATCGGAAACCCCACACCAGAGACCAGCGAAGTTGCCAGTTTTGTTCTGCGTCCTCTTGATCAGCCCTATAAAGCGGCGAGCTTTATAAAAGATCAGCTCTTCTGTGTGAAAATTGCATTTCTGGCCGCGTGTGACAACATTTCCAGTAGTAAATAATGGCGGAGCTGTCATGTAATGCTATTATTGAGTGGTATATTATAGGGAGAGGAATAGACAAGAAATGGTGTATGGCTGATATTTATGTGGATAAACTCTGCTGCGTTACCTGGTGGTGATGACACGGCCTCCATGACAGATTGGATGTGACAGTTTTATTTCTGCTTCTGTCTTTTCATTTCGGCCTCCTAACAACCATCTGGCAGAAGGAAGGCCACACTTGTAACATAGCCTACATACACGCAGGATATTACAAGCTTTGTGTCTGCTTCCCGCCACCGGCCAGATGAGCCAGAAAATTGCAAAGTTCATCTCATCAGATGGCTTGTCAATCTGTGAAATCATGGCAAATAGCATGCGGGACACTGTTAAGTTTCAGAAAGGACCCAAAAATACATAACGTACAAGTATAAGGGATGTCTGTTTTTATACCTCTTTATTACTTGTGTTATTATTCCTCCTAGACAGTATATAAGGGGTCTGTTGGCAAAAGAAATTCTCATAGGTTGGGGATAAGTCTCTATTTCCTACCAAATCCTTTTAAAGCTGTGTGACCGGCTTTTACAATAATAAACTACTTGCTCCCTCATGTAGGATATGAAATTTCCTTTCTAGTATTCCCTTTGTAAAATCTCACCCATTTACCTATTAAAAAAAAAATGTCAATGATAATAAGCAGGGATGAGTCACTTTTAGAAGCTGAAAGGGGGGTGTCACTTCAGAAGCCTCTATCTTCAGTTCTGTAGAACTTTAAAGGACACCTGTCATCAGGTCTGTGTCACTTGTCCTGTCACCTCTACCTGTTGCAGCAGCTCACAAGGATCCATCCCAGCCTTTATCTAGTTATTTCATACATTATTCATTGTAAAATCATCTATTCTTTATCATAATAATAATAATAATAATAATTCTTTATTTATATAGCGCACACAGATTACGCAGCGCTGCACAAGCATGTCAAATTGGTCCCTGTCCCCATGGGGCTCACAATCTAAACAACCTAACAGTATGTTTTTGAAGTGTGGGAGGAAACCGGAGTACCCGGAGGAAACCCACGCAAACACGGAGAGAACATACAAACTCTTTGCAGATGTTGACCTGGGTGGGATTTGAACCCAGGACCCCAGTGCTGCAAGGCAGATGTGCTACTCACTCAGCCACCGTGCCGCCCATTATCATGTAAATGAGGCTGGTCACACGGTCAGAGGCAGTGATGTCACCCCTGTTTCCCCTCCCCTCTCCTCCCCCTGCTCATGTCTGTGTGTAATGTATAGTAAAGCATTGCTAGCGTGTGCTGCATCTGCTGACATGCTGCATCCTCCTAATATACAGGTGAGAGACACAGACATCAGCTACACATGAATCTGACATGTTCTGCTGTAACATGGCTGCATGGAGCTGCTGTATCTCTCCTATACACACACACATGCACACACAGGCTGCAGGGGGCGTGGCCACCAGCACCAGGAAGCACATCATTATACAGCCTCACATCATTACACAGGCTGTCAGTCAAGCACTGGGGGTGTGGCTGTGCCTCCCACTCATGAATATGCTGGACAGCTTGAATATGCTAATGCTTCATTGGACATTTCACAGGTCATTTGCATACAGCTTTAGGACCTCATTGCTTAGGTTTACAGGTATGTAGAGGGACAATGAAGGGATAAAGGCAATGCTCTCTAATGGCAGTTTATGAAAATATATTTAGTTTAGGGGGTTATTTTGCATGACGGGTTCTCTTTAAACAATGCTTTTTAAGTCCTTTTGAAGATAACAATGTCATCTTTAAGTTGGCATCTGGCTTGTAGTTGTGGGAGCTACAGGACCGGAGATATAAGCCGTTAAATATTTGGAAATGCCAGCTGCAGATAAAGATCCAGTTGCCTAATGTTTCTTTAACTGGCGGTTTCTCTGGTTCTGTAGCTCATAGAGCCACAAGCCTAATGAGAGTTGAATCTTTTAGCCAATGGCAAGATGAGATATTTATCTATAATATTACACCAAACACATGGATTTTGGAACTACAGGACTGTAGATATGGATGTCTAAAATAGTCAATACATGACTCTTCTCAATTGATTTGTATATGACTTTGGAGGTGATTTTTTTTATAAACAGGTGAGATTTGAAAGGGAATTCTAGAAAGGACGTTTCATTCCCTACCTGAGGGGGCTAGTTTTCTAATGGGGTAAAATCTGGTGACTGGTTTTCTTTTAAGGGGTTATTTTCATTGAATACCTTGATGGGCTTATTGGAAAGATGATGGAAAGGCCATAAGATAGCTGTCCATCTTCTCCATATTGAATATTATATATATTGCAGCTTTTAATTTAGGTGCTGAACATTGCTTCATCAGATTGTCAGTATTCCTTTATTCTAGGCCCAGGCTTATACTCAAGTAGACAAAATTTTTGGTACCACTCGTTTAATGAAAGGACAATGGTAAACAAAAGTAAAAATAAAAATGAAAAAAAAAATATGAAAATGAACAAATTAAAGGCAGACATTGCTTTTCAACCATGCTTCAACAGGATTAAAAAAAAAAGGTAAAGGTCAGGGCCGGCACCAGCACCCGGCTTACCCAGGCAAGGGCCGGGGCCCCAGAGCTCCCACAGGGCCCACCATGATCAGAAAAATCAATTAAAAATCATCCTTGCGCGTCGCCTATATAATTGAAAGGTAGATAGCGTCTTTCGATGTTCACAGATGGAAAAATAAAGCATATCTGGAAAAGAATACTGCCTCTACTGTGCAACATGGAGGAGGCTGTTATGTTCTGGTGCTGCTCTGCTGCATCTGGCACAGGGTGCCTTGAATCTGTGCGCAGGGTACAATGAAATCTCAAGACTATCAAGGAAATCTAGAAAGAAATGTGCAGCACAGTGTCAGAAAGCTTGGTTTCAGTCGCAGGTCATGGGTCTTGCAACAGGATAATGACCCAAAACACACAGCTAAAAACAACCAAAAATGGCTCAGAGGAAACATTGGACTATTCTGAAGAGGCTTCTATGAGCCTGGACCTAAATCCTACTGACCATCTTTAGAAGGAGCTGAAACCTGCCTAGAAAAGGCAACTGGAGCAGATTACTCATGGCCCAACATGTCCGCTGAGAGGTGCAGGAGTCTCATTGACGGTTACAGAAATAGTTTGATTGCAGCGATGGCCTCAAAAGGTTTTTGCAACAAAATATAAAGTCCAGGGAACCATCATTTATGTCCAGGGCTGTTTCATGAGTTTCTTGAGCCTAATACTCAGTGATCTCATTATGTGTTTGTTTTGGATGATGTGATCTGCCTGTTTACTCAACGTCAGACATTATATACTTATCCTATTAGTGTGACATTTGCAGGGTTTGTACATGCGTCAGGGATCCATGCACTATAGGCCTCCGCTTTCAGGAAAAATGTCCTCCTCTTTCCGTAAAGACAGGAGGAAGCTGCAAAATGCGACATATTTAGCTATAAATAATAGTCATGTCCTACGTAACCTAAACGGCAAATTCCCAGGATGTCTCAAGATATATCAATATCAGTAAGCATCTCATTGACTGCAGGAAACATTAGTCATTTGAATGTGTATCCATCCTCTGTGTGAACTGTATGATGGCCATGGCTGGGGATATTATTAGAGACATAAAGGGCTATACTTCTGATTAAAGAAGAACCCGAATCTTAAAGGGGATGTAAGGCTTGAACGCAGCAATGTCTATATCAATTTTAAAAAAAAATGCTAATTGGAAGAACAAAATTGCCCTGGTTTTTTTTAATTATATGAGTTTGGTGACTTGTTCACACCCAAGCGTAGGCGTTATTACCTTATGTCCCACTAGAGAAAAACAATATGTTGGGCAACGTTCCTGTTAATCGGTATTATACAAGCTTCCCTTGTGTCCTGACACGTTTACAGCCTTTCCCTTTGGCAACTCTTCCTGGTTACAATGCAGACTCTGTGCTCCGTGCATGTAACCCACGTACCAATATATCTCTGCTGAATTTTAATGTTGACTTTTCCTGTTTTTTTATTTATTGGAAGATGATCAGGAAGTCTTGCAGTCCTCTTTGTAGCCAGCCTTACCCATAGGTTTTGTTAAATGTACCACAAAGCAGTGCACAATACCACAAGGTTCTGGTTTCTTCCTAAAAATGGCATTTACAAAGATATCTTGCCTTATTTCATAACCACAGAATATGCAATAAATGGAATAATTTAAGGTTTGCCGGAATTTCGGTCTTTTACAGTAGATCCAATAGATCCCTTTTGACTTGTATAGAAAAATGCCATGCTCTTCAACCATTTCTGATATCAATTTCTCAGTATCCTACAGTAGTAAGTAACGTCAATAGGTAGGTCACTGGGACTCTGTGTGGCACAGACCTAAATCACCTTTTTTAGTGGGTCCTTGAGGACTGGAGTTTAGCTTATAACTGCATCTTTGCTTTATCCAAATGCTGGTTACATAAATACATGTTCATCGGAGCATTACTGCTTTTTATTATTGAAAAGTACAAAGTGATTGAAACTCACAAGTTATTTCTGTCCATGTCTGGTCTGGGTAACACACACCATAGGGCAGTGGTGGCGAACATATGGCATGGGTGCCAGAGGTGGAACCCGTTCTGCTGGCACTCAGGCCATCACCCCAGGACAGAGTTCACCAAACACTAAATCTTCCTGCAGTCCCAGGCAACTTAAGAGATGCTGCTCTCAGCGCTGTTTTAATGCAACAAATCATCAACTGTTTGGAACTGTGGGAAAAGTGAGAAGGTTTTGACAGAAGTGCATTATCTTTAGTGGTCTTCCTGCTGGACCCACCATTCTTCCTGTACAGAGAGACCCTGGAAAGAAGCTACTATGATAATCTGTATTTGCTTTCCTTTTTTCAACTGTATTGGTGGCCGCAGGGGGCCGATACGATTGAAAGATGTAGAAGAACAGGTAGCAATAAGTTACTTCCAAGTTAAATTCCATGTTGGCACTTCACAGTAAATAAGTGGATTTTTGTTGTCAGTTGGGCACTCCGTCTCGAAAAGGTTCGCCATCACTGCCATAGGGGAAGGGGAATATGTCACTGTTCTGTCTAGATTGCTGGCCATATTTTTTCAACTATTTTTGTGCAAGGTAGCAATGTGCACCTTTTCAGACATCCACAACTGCTTTGTGACTTTACAGGTGCTCCGTACAGCCATTTTTTTTCTTTCAAACAAGTTGCATGGCCATTGCTTGCACCTGAAAAGTTGTGCAGCAGTTGTGTTCATCTGAAAAAGTGCCAACCGCTGTCTTTCACATGAAAACTCACAGAAGCAACACAGAGGGTGTGATCACACGTTCAGTTTTTCAGTTTTTTTTTTTTTTGTCGTCCAATCCAAGAGTGGAGGGGAAAAAAAGAGGAGGGGTAGCACCTCTTGATCATATGTTCTTACCCATTATGACCCACTCCTGCTTTTGGCTTTGAAAACTGCATCTGAAAAACCAAACGTGTGACTTCACCCAGAATATTGATATATCCCTGTATAAGCTACAATGGTCTATAAGACCGTGAAAAACTGTGTTTAACAAATCGGTCACCTGTTCCATTAGAACGACATTGGGCGCTGATCCACTTAAAAAGTTTTGTATTCAGTTTAATCGTGTGAAAACTGTTCAAATATGGGGCAAAACTTGGTCATTTTGTGCATTCGTGAGTTGAAATTCAGGCTGAATTTCCCAGCCTTCCAAGTCAAGGAAGTCGGTGTTTCCCGAACCTCTCACTGCTGTGTGAATTGGTTCTTACCAGTCAGAATACATGATTATCAGGGAGATAAGCCTCTGCTTACAGAGTGATACAAGAGATCCTTATGTATAACTTTCTATTTTATTCATGTTAACAAAGACTTGTGTAGCTGTGGACGCAGCCTTCAGTATCTTCCTAGGGTGATTCTATTTTACAGCTGAGCTCATCTCTGGATAAGCTTTTAGCTCTACTTTGAAATGGAATTTTAATTGGCGATATTGAATGCCATTCTTGTCCCGATCTCTTGTACTTTCCCAGACATTTATAGCTGTAAAGGGCTGTGATTATGCCGAGCATATGGGCCTGCGGTGAGCTCATTTTGAATAGCTATGGGGCCCAGCATGATATTTTTTTTCCCAAACTCATTTTCCAGCTGGTAAAGTAGCTCACGTTGTATTATTTAATCACATACATGACTGACCGGCGGCAGAACAACAGACACTGACTGTCCTAGTCTGGGGAAACTTTCTTCTGATATAAAGGTAATGCTGGTGGTCAAATGGAAGCTGGAATCTGATTGGCTGCTTCATATTTGGGGGGGCTACACTTCCTTCCAGTAGAAGAGAGAAACAACTCTCCATACAACTTATGAAAGGTCATCAGTATCACGTTAGTGGGGGTCCTACATCCTCAGTATCACACCATATCACTGTATATGTACAGCGCTATCTAAATCTTGCAGTGGATCAAGTGTCCGGACAGAGAGGTCTGCGTCCGCCGTAGGAACTGCCATGACACTAGTTATGTTCAGCATCTGTTGAATACTGCATTGGGACCTATCCTAACAATTGCTACTTGCTGTATGACAGTTACTCCTTAAGGGGCTGCATTTTATAACAAAATGTATTCCAAAAATTAATCGCACCACCACCCTTACATGTTAGATAACAAATATTGAAATAGGACAAAAAGTGTTGATTTACGCCAGTTCAAGCCTGGTAATTAAGGGGTTAAACTTATGCCTTTGTGGATTATCCACTATTGAGCCACACACTGTAAATTTTACTAAAATAGGTTGAGCCCACATTTTCTTTGCAGCACATCAATAACCTCATGTAAAGGCCTTGCATAGCCATATTAGTCATTGCTGCATATAAACTTTATATAATGGGTGTTCTGGGCACAATAGGAACATACGGTATTACAGTATATCCTACATTACTTCCTACAGGACAGTCCTGTTATATCAAATGACTATTGGGCCATTTGTAAACTTGCAGGTAAATAGCAATCCATAACTATTCACTTTGCGTTATCCACTAGTGATCACATGTTCAATAATCACAGCATAAAATCCTCACGAAATGACTGTGAAATAGCTTCTCAATGAACTATTTCTGATACACATGTCTATTTATGAGAGATGCTTTACAGAGCATGAATCTTGTGCTGTCTGCAAAATAATAACTTCTCTCAAGTAAATACACAATGTTATGGATTGCACAGATAAGACATAGAATTTTTTTTAGCCTGTACAGTATTATTTTTATAGGGAGCTGTGATAACCGCTGGAGTTATTGCAGGCATCCTGAGTGTAGTACAGTTGTGTGACACATGTTCTTCTTTGAGCAGCTTTAGATCTAGATGTATCTGAAATAAAACTTGGAAACTACATACTGTAAATATTCGAATAGCAGCCGAGTTTTTAAGCACAAAAATGTATTTGAAAAACCCATAAACTCGGCTTATATTTGAGTAAAAAAAACCTCAGTACTCATCTTTGTGCCGCCTCCTGCAGATCCTCTACTCTCTTTCGGTAGGTCCATGTATGCTGGCTGCGCACACCCCATGACGCGGACTATATACTGGGGGCACGAGCTGGCTGGCTATATACTGGGGACAAGGGCTGGCTATAAATGGGGGGCAGGGGCTGGCTGGCTATAAATGGGGGGCAGGGGCTGGCTGGCTATAAATGGGGGGCAGGGGCTGGCTGGCTATAAATGGGGGGCAGGGGCTTGATGGCTATAAATGGGGGGCAGGGGCTTGATGGCTATATACGGGGGGCATGGGCTGACTGGCTATATACTCGGGGCAGGGCCTGGCTGGCTATATACTCGGGGGACGGGCTACAAGCTGTAAATAGGGGTTTGCTGGCTATATACTGGGGGCAGGGGCTGGCTGACTATATACTAGGGGCTGGCAGGATATACACTAGGGGCATGGGCTGGCTAGCTATTTACTGGGGGAGGGGCTGGCTGGCTATTTACTGGGGGGGGGGGGGAGGGCGCTGTTTACTAGGGGACATGGGCTGGAAGGGGGTTGAATAGCTATATACTGGGTGAAGGCTATGTCCAATACATTTCCCACCGTAGGCTTATAGTTTTTTTTCCAGTTTTTTTGTGGTAAAATTAGGTACCCCGGTTTACACTAGGGCAGTGATGGCTAACCTATGGCACTGGTGCCAGAGGTGGCACTCAGAGCCCTTTCTGTGGGCACTCAGGCCATCACCAGAGATGACTCCAGGTATCTTCCTGCAGTCTCAGACAACCCATGACTTGCTGTGCACAGAGCTATTTTAATGTATCAGCTGTACCTGGGACTATCTCCTGCTTTATTGGTGTCCTCAGGTGGCTGGTATTAATGAAAGCTGTGACAAAAAAGGGAGTATAAATCACAAATTAAATTTCTGTGTTGGCACTTTGCGATAAATAAGTGGGTCTTTGTTGTAGTTTGGGCACTCTGTCTCTAAAAGGTTTGCCATCACTGCACTAGGGTATATTCATTCAATGCTGCATGGAAAACAGTGGCTTCCACTGAAACGATCCTGTATTTCGGACTCTAGACACTGAACAAGCAGGGGGCACTGCAAAAGCTGTTCTTGTGGCTGGAAAGAAAGTACGGTAATATAAAATACAAAAAAGAGAAAGAGATACAAAACTTTGTTACATACATTCTTAGCACCCTCTGCCGCTGTACTGGATGCAGAACTTCATGGGGCCAAGTCATGAAGATCTGCATTAGAATTTCCACACTGAATACATGCAGATTTAAATCTGGATTTTTCATGTCTTAATTGAATTAATGAAAATCTGGATTGTTTTCGCTGTAGAAAATAGACATGAGAAACAAATCCATACTACGTGTCGAGAATTCATAAACTACAATTATACAGTATTGTACAGCATTTGGCAGCTGACATTCACCCTGCAATCTCAAGTGAATGTAGAGTGTTCTACTAAGGGGCACTGACGTATAACACCACATGTGGGCATAGAAGTAAGTGGATAGGAGCAGACACACTAGTAAACCAAGGCTGCTGGAGCTAATAGTAAGTTTTCTGTCTCCTGCCCAGTGCTTTATTTAAGCCAGTACATTCCATACAATCTATTGGATTGGATACAGCAACTACTGCCTGAATAAGTGAAAAAGAGGGACAAGACTACATTTTTGGTCTGTATTAGACATCATGGCAGATCTTCTTCACCAACCAGTTAAGGACAATGAAGAATAAGAGAGTCTGCGCCATATTGAAAAACTTTGCTTCTACTCAAGTATATACAGTAATGGTAAAAATAAAAATTGTATAAAATCCCCTATAGTCTTGTTACCTGCAAGTGTATAAGAATGTGCTGGGGAAACCTCTGTTCGGAGATGACGGTGTAATTGAGGTTATATCATTGTTAATAGTATATTTCTATTACAATGGACACATTGACAGAGAAAAAAATGTTGAGCGATTCCCAAAGCCTTTGAATCCATTGTTCAGGGGCCTTGTCACAACCTGCTTCATTCTCCATAATCACTTCCAAATTATAGCACTCATTGCCCTCTTTCAAAGTTTTCTTTTGTTAAGCAGATCGGTTAGTCTTTTCCTTCCTCCCTCTTTTCCATTTTTCTCCTCCTTCATTCTTTTAGAATAATCATATAAAAGAAAATTAGCATGGGCTGGAGAGTGAAAGGAGCTGCCTATCGCCCTGTTCAGTGGTGACGCACCGTCCTCCATCACTCTGAGGAATGACCTGGAACAGAACAGCGCGGCCGGCTCTGCATGGCTGATAGGTACAGCACATGTAGTCATGGCAGCCACAAAGATAACGTTCCATATGGCTGATCACTCGCTGGAAGGTCAGAACATGGGGAAAACCAGGTTGAGCTTTGTTCTTGTTAGGTGACGCCTTTAAGGGATGACAAACCTGTCAAGTGGCTGGAAAACCACAAATATATACTTATTAAGCAGTAACAGAGAAAGATGACAGCACTCACCGGTTCCAAAGGTAGGAAATACGTCCTTTATTGGGGGATGAGCATGCAGGGGGGTAAACAGACAGACACCAGCACTTTAACTTTGTAAAGGACGTTTTTCCTACTGTTGGAACCGGTGAGGGCCGTCATCTTTCTCTGTTACTGCATATGGATACTCTCTCGCACACACTGACAGAGCACCGCTGGAAGGTTCTACCGCGATCACACTTGCCCTTGTACCTCATCCCGACTTGCGTATTGAGCTGTCAGTGGTAGCATTGGGACTGTACCCGCCAGATATATTCTTCTATTGATATACTTATTAAGCAATAAATAATGCCTTTTGTTGGTAAAATCCTGAAGGAATATACATATTCATCAAGATAACAAGACTGTTATATCAAGATAACAGGAAACTCTTCCATGTAACTTACATCGCATCAGTAAATTATTATATACCATATATTCCTCTATAGTGTATCATAGGCTGTTGTTGTGTCTACTAGTTTGTAGTTCCAATGCCATTTCAATCCTTTCATTGTTCCTCTAATGTGCCAATATCTCTCGTCACTGGGCCTAATAAGATTTCTTAGTAGTAAAGCTGGGTGGTGGTGTACAGCTGAAGCCAGTAATCGGGCTGTATTGGGAATGTTCGCTATTGCTTCTGTATATAAAGATCCATTGTTCTTTTACAACATCTGCTTCTGCAATCCTCAAATTTAATCATTCCGGACAAATTTAATGTTAGATGTGTCACAGTTTATTTGCTGCTTGGGGCAGTTTGTTTAAATAGTATGCAGTTGGCTTTTAAATGCCCCCTAGTGGCGGATGTGGATGGACAATTTGTGTATGCTATATGTTTATGCACAGGATTTGAAGCTCTGTAAAAAAAATATATATATTATTTGTTGTTAAGAACAAACATATGCACCTGGAAAACCCATTTAAAATCAAACCAGTTACATCACTTGATGCTCTGTAAGCATGTTGTGTCACACATTTTATTTTGCTCATTTAACATGACTGGTGGCTTTAATTATTTCTGTGATCTACAGTACACCTCTTGTCATATCTTGTTACTGAAATTTGCACGAGGTGTCCATGCTCTTAGATTGTGACCTTTAATATGAAGCTGGCAAGTAACAACTATATAGACATATCTCCAGGATCATTGTATGCACCAGTCCTGTTCCTAGTTTAGCGTTTAATATGAGCTTGAGTGGAGGGTCTTAAATATCATAGAGCAGTGGTGGCGAAACCAATGGCACAGGCGGCATTCCAAGCTCTTTCTGTGATCACCTGGGCCCGAGGAATGTGTAGACAGGACCTAATTATCTTTGGAGGACCACCTGTTGGCCCCATGATTCTGTGTAGAGAGGGACACTGGAAAGAAGCTACAATGATGCAAATTTTCCCTCCTTTCTACTGTGTTGGTGTCCTCATGAGGCCAGTATGACTGAACAGGGAGCAATAAGATACTGCCTTAATTTTTGGTTGGCACCTCGCGATAAATGAAAGGGATTCGGGTTCGCAGTTTGGGCACTAGGTCGCTAAAAGGTTTGCCATCACTGTCATAGAGGGTGCCCACTGATCTTTCTGTGTACTCCTATATGGTACTCCTATATGGTACTTTTTTGGTTCAATTTACACATGTCAAATTTTACCTTATCCATACGTAACACAGTGGAAATCCTAAAAAAAAAAAAAGGGTCAACAGCCCTTAATATCTTTTATGCTAGCACCCAGATGATGAAGCTAAAACACATATGTATCTGCCACAGAATTTTGCGGGTCATCCTCTGATCTCTTACTTGGAAATCATGTTGGATTTGAATGTGGATAGCCCAAGGGTGCGCCAGATTCTGAAAAGTTCTGCGTTACTTATATACAATGACTGCTGCTACTCGTAAGGCTTGTGACATTTTCCATCCGATACAACCCATATAGACAACCCAACAGAAATCCAATGGAAGGCTTTTAAAGGAAACCTACCACTTGTAGTGGCAGGTTTCCGATGAAAATACCGGGCACCAGCTCAGGGTGAGCTGGTGCCGGAGCTTATTTTAGTTAGTGTTTTAAACCGCGGTATCGCGGTTTAAAACACTTTTTAAACGTTATAGCCGGCGCAGGCAGGTACGCGCTCGGCGCTTACCGTGCACGCGGCTCTCATTCACTTCCTATGTAGCCGCGTGCACGGTAAGCGCCGAGCGCGTACCTGCCTGCGCCGGCTATAACGTTTAAAAAGTGTTTTAAACCGCGATACCGCGGTTTAAAACACTAACTAAAATAAGCTCCGGCACCAGCTCACCCTGAGCTGGTGCCCGGTATTTTCATCGGAAACCTGCCACTACAAGTGGTAGGTTTCCTTTAAGCACGGTTTGTGTCCATTACTCATAAATTATTCTGCTCCTATAATGGAACATAAGAACTAGTGCCTTGTTTTATCTGTTATTGTCGTTTTGATCTTTTTCTGCATTGTGGACATTGTTTGTTGCCTTCCCATAATCACTGCTGTATACAGACCTTGTCAGGCCCCGCTCCTCCCTTCATCTTCTATTAATGGCGAGGAGCGCCGCTCATCACTTTCTATTTTGTCTTTCAGATTAAGGCCTTTGGTTTCTACGCAACCACCTAAGAAGGCAGCGCTGGATCAGGTAACTGTCAGACCGCACGTTATTACAATAAAGGTCAGCGTCTGAAGTCTTGTTCAGAGTCCTACTAGAAGACGGGTTATCTGGGTGTAGATTGCTTTTATACAAAGCCATTGAGAACCTGTACTGTGGGGTAACGGCAATATCTGTCAGCAGATGACTACACATACAGACTCAGCAGAGCCTGAGATAGTCTTCCCCCATGGAGAAGGCTTTCACGTACAGACACACATATGCCAGTCTCGGGTCAATCATAAGGAGTACCCGCTGTTTGATTAGTCTGCCAGCGCAGAACAGACCCACAATGCCGCCTTCCAGTGACAGATGCTTGCAGCGAGAGTGACATTTAATGCATAGAAGTGAAGTCATCCCATGTAAAATATTAAATACCCTTTGGCTGTCTGTTATTAAAATGAATTGTTTTATAAAATTTTACAGATTGTTCCTAGGCCTCATACATACAGAGTGATATTGAACATGGGGCTCTGTACTGATAGGTTGTAAGTGAATATGAAAAGTTGGGAATTTGTGAAATAAAGGTTTTTTTTGGTAGAATATTGCATTCTAGTGGAACAGAATACGTTTGTAGCAGTTATTAAAAAAAATTGAGTCCTGTATGGGTTGGCCTTGCTCCCTACATAGCAGTAAGCCAAAAACTCTCAGTAGGGAGAGGGGAATAAGCTTCAACTTGTCCAGTCCTGTTTACCCTCATATTTACATGCCCATATATGAGAGGAGGGTCAGGACTCTCCCATATATATAAGATGATTGTCCAGCCCTGCAAATATCATCCATATCAACTGACAATTATATATTATAATGCAAGATCAGCAGTGGTCTAGTCATTAGACACCCCTAAATGATCGGAGGCTTATTCCAGATGATGAATCTGGCTGTTTTTACGTCAAAGTATGCATCAAAATGTTGGCAATTTTTTAGCACAAAGTGTGGCATTTTCAGACACACACCTTTACTGTGAAGCCATTTCCCCTTACCAGGTGTACACAGTGTCCATAACAGTAAATGTAGCCTCTATGTCATTACCAATGTCTGAGATTATCTGGGACGCAGATGCCCCTGTACCTCTAAGTGACTGGTCTAGAGGAATATTTGTCTATATTTATTCCTTTATTCATTTTTTTTTATCCTGTATATTAAGACCTCTCTTTTTGCCCGCATTTTGAAGAGACTTTCTAGGACACTGCTTATTTGCAGCAATAAGTAAGATGGAAGCAGCACTCCTGGAAGAGTTGATATTTATTCACCCAAAGTGCAGGTGGGACGTTTCCGCTCCTCAACGGAGCGATTTTTGGGGGCTGAAGCGTCCCACCTGCACTTTGGGTGAATAAATATCAACTCTTCCAGGAGTGCTGCTTCCATCTTACTTATTGGATCTACCATACTTACCTGACAGTCAGATTTTGAAGCTTGCTCCCTACACAGAGGGTATTAAACCTTGGCACTACAGTGCTGCTCCATCTTTAGTTTTTTAATCATTTGCTTATTTGCATAAAGTGACTGGATTCTCAGTACTGTGAATTTATCCAGTCTTCTAGTCCAGAGTCCTGCCAGGCTATTTTTTTTTTGCAAATCTTCAGTCTTCTTTTTGAAAAACCTTTATGACCGTTTTCATTTTTACTTCCATCATCCCATTTTTTAAAGGGAATTGGTCACCAGCTTTTACCCCAGAAAAAGAGTCGGGCTGAGAGGCTACAGCATGAGTGTCACTTTAGACAATGATATATTGCTTTCTATAGTACTTATAATAGATCAAAGAACCACATGCCCAATGTGGTTTAAAAGATGAGATTCTGCTCTTTAATATGATACCAGAACCTTTAGACATTTATCTTTCTTTACAGCAGGTAAAACTAAAGTGACCCTTGTCCTCCAGTCTCTGAGCTTGACTAATCTCTGGCAAAATGTGACTCTGTTCTGCTTATTTTCAAATCACTGGAAAATATATTTTATATTTAAATGAGTGAAATTTCACATAAAAGATAAAAAAAAGATCATTCTAGAAAGCACATTTCATATCCTACCTGAGGACGCTGGTAGCTTAGTGGGGTAAAAGCTTGTGACAAGATATCTCTAAAAAGTGGAAGATAAATGACACATGGTTTGCTTGGGAAGAAATACCAATTTTATGAAGTCATTCTAGTAGGACATCTCTGGACTTGGTTTAGACTTAGATGTGTCAGAATTATCACGCTTCATGTGATATATAATACATTTTGTGCGAATTCTGCTGACTCCAATTTTTGTGACTTTAAGTAGATGACCAAATACAGTAAATCAAAGTACTAAGCACAATACTGTGTGCGTTTGGGTTTGTACAGCAATTGATATTGCGCCAAGATCTAGAAAACCTCCCATAAATCCTGATTATTTACTGCCCATAACCTTGTATTGTATCTAATGCTGGAGATTATCCTCATCACTCCACCAGCCATCACTAGCAGTAATGGTTCCGATCCACAGACTGTTGGGAATGGTACATCAGGGGCCTTATAATGGAGTCTGCGCATTGTTACTGTGATCACTACATTATTTTATGTATGTACATTGGGGTATCGGCCAGGAGCAGATATTCTGGTGGTGCTAGAATGCCTTCCTGAATGTCTAACTCGGGGGTAAGAGGTCACATTAATGGTACAACATATGTCTTTCTTGTTGTCCTTCATATCATAGGAATCCAGTACCCCTGTGGAAAGCCAGTCTGTAGTGGTGGAGAGCGGACCTGTCACATATAACCACGAGGAAGATGTGGAGGAAGAAGAGGAGGAAGATGATGAGCATTGCGTCAGTGCACTTCAGCTGTTGGGAGGCAATGGTGGGTACAGATGCATGCTACCATATAGCCAGGATCTGTTGTCTCACACCTCAGTCATATTTACTATATGAAGTAAACTACAGTAAATTACAGTGGGCAGCCCTTGTGTACAGGAGACAGATAAAGATTTTTGTGAGGAAATTCCAAATAGAAAAAGGTGATTGGTTACCAACTCCACTGCTAATCACCTGTTATATGCAGCGACAACCCTGGTTAAAGGGCATGGAGTTCACACAAACATAAAAATTAGTTGTACGAGCAATACAGGGTATAGAGCACACTTCCAGGTGAGTACAGATGTACCGAGAATAGCTTGTAGTTCAGGCTTTTTTATTAATAGTTAAAAATTCTGGACAATATGTTTCGATGCCAGTCCTGCGTCTTCATCAGAAATTGCTATAAAACAAAGGTGGAATCATAAAAAAAATACATAAAAAATATTTGCAATTACTTCAAATAGTTCGTAGGTAATCTATTGTTAACGGTACATACCTAAAAAGAGTTATAATATTAAACTATAAAATTTATATGAATGAATAATAATTTATAGATAAATGATATAAACCGTTCTAAACATATAAATGGACAAAATAGAAGAATTGGTGAGGTCACAATTAATTGGCATGTGTCACTATAGATGATGCAGGAATAATAAATAATTTAATTTTACAATCAATGTGAGAATATAAGTATCGATCAAAAATCAAAATAAAATGAATTAGTATATGTCACTATAGTTGATGCTTGAATATATTACTAAAGATGTTTGAATACATAAATCAATGCTTATATGCAAAATACAGGCATTCCCCGGGTTACATACAAGATAGGGTCTGTAGGTTTGTTCTTAAGTTGAGTTTGTATGTAAGTCGGAACTGTATATTTTATCATTGTAGCTCCAGCCAGAACTTTTTTGGTCTCTGTGACAATTGGATTTTAAAAATGTTGGGTTGTCATAAGAATCAATATTAACACTAAGGCTTCATTACAGACACATTTGATAACTGTTACAGATGATCATTGTAGCCTGGGACTAAAGTACAATAAATTACCAATATCCAGAGGTCCGTTTGTAACTATGGGTCGTATGTAAGTCGAGTGTTCTTAAGTAGGGGACCGCCTGTACATCATAAAATAATGATGTAATAAATAGAATCTGATAAAAACACAAACTACAAAGTTGCTAATGAATTACAAAATGTTTTTAAGGAAAAAATTTGCAGCACCAAATCAGGTCTGGCTCCAGGTTTCAGTAGGCACCAGGGCGACAGAGCCTCAGTGGGTGACTTTGCACTGAACACACAAGGCAGCATTAAAAATTCAGAAAGTAAAAGTCTCCTGTTCCCTAAAATATTTGCTAGTTTATTATACCAAACAGTCCTATCATGGTTATTTTATGTGTAGTTCTCACAGGTTATATTATATGCAGCCTCCTCATAGTTTATATTATATACAAACCCCTTACAGGTTATTTATATACAGACCCCTTACAGGTTATATTATATATAGCCTCCACGTAGATTATATTATATACAGCCTCATCATGGGTTATACAGTGAAATCCCCTACTTAAGAACACCCGACTTACAGACGACTCCTAGTTACAAACAGACCTCTGGATGTTGGTAATTTACTGTACTTTAGGCCTAGGCTGCAATGATCAGCTATAACAATTATCACGGGGGTCTGTAATTAAGGTTTATTGTTATTCCTTGTTCATATGACAACCCAAAGTTTTAAAAATCCAGTTGTCACAGAGACCAAAGCAATATATGGCTGGGGTTACAATGATAAAGTATGCAGTTCCGACTTGCATACAAATTCAACTTAAGAACAAACCTACAGAACCGATCTTGTACGTAACCCAGGGACTGCCTGTATTATACAGACTCTCACAGGTTACATTATCTACATCTCCTTCACCCACATGGATTCATTATACAGGTGGTCCCCTACTTAAGGACACCCAACTTACAGACGATCCATAGTTACAGACGGACCCCTCTGCCCACTGTGACCTCTGGTGAAGTCCCTGGATGCTTTACTATAGTCCCAGACTTTAATAATCAGCTGTGAGGTGTCTGTAATGAAGCTTTATTGATAATCCTCGGTCCCATTACAGCAAAAAATGTTTAAACTCCAATTGTCACTGGGGCAAAAAAAAATAAAAATTGTCTAGAACTACAATTAGAAAATATACAGTTTCGACTTACATACAAATTCAACTTAAGAACAAACCTATCTTGTACGTAACCTGGCGACTGCCTGTATACAGCCCCCCTCCAGGCTGCCAGGGACGAAGATTCATCCGGTAATGCAGGGTGCCGGCGCGGGCCCTGACCATAATATATGGGGACCTAAGGTGGTGGTTTGATTATAATAGTCAGAAGATTAAGTTACGGTAAAATGAACCTATTCTCATGAATGAGTGGATAAAATGTGACAATAGTAAGTGGGGCTACATGGCCCGAGGTAGCAGGCTGCTTAACTGCAGGACCAGTGAGGCTGAGCTGCCGTACTAAATGCTACTAAGCGCAAGGCTAGAGGGAAGGAGAGGGGAAGAGAAACAGGGGGACGAATACTTAGGTTAGTAGTGATCACATTTTAATTACAAAGAATGGGAGAGCGGAACGGAGATTAGGGGAAAGACTGGGAGGACAAGAATATCTCTTCTTTGACAGCCGGCGCTATCCTGTAGTAGCTTGCGGCCTCGCCTGCTCGGCATTTATACGTGTTATGACTCCTGAGCTCTGTACTACAACGTTTTGTGAATGAACTTGAGTGAATAGGTCATTATTAGATAGTAAATAGTTGAGAAAGAGCTAAAGGATGGTTTACAGGAAAAACCTCAGCTTATGAAATCGCATTGTATAGTGTATTCATATGTATGTTTTCTTAAGCCATCGTCAAAACCAGCCCTGCATAAAGCCAAAAGATGTACACGTGTAGCAATACGTTGAATCTTCTTGGCAGTAACACTTCTTGTGAACAGCCACGTCCTTTGTCCACAGCAGTAACGTGCTCTTTCTCAAGGAAACCTAAAGCTCGGGAAGAGATCTCTGGTGTTACATATATTGAGGAGCCTTTTATTTTCTATGTATGGCCTAAGGTTTCTCCAAAATACAAGTTTTATTATGGTACATAAAAAACTATCCTACTACAGAAATATACTTACATATAGGAATCCTCGAGAATTTACAATATGCTAAAAAAAGCTACTTTCTTATGCTGGGTGTATTTAAATTTACATTTTTTACTTCAACTTTCACAGTAGATATGTCCAGTTCTGTGGCATCTACAAACACCTGATGCCATAATAAAGGGGAGATTCTCCTCTTTAATATGATGCCAGAACTGTGTTTCTAGGTTCCCAATTTCAGAAGCTGAACCTGTTTTGAAGTGGGCCACTCTCATGAGTTGTGTATGTTCTATTAGGCGTATAACCAGTCATGAAGGGGTTAAACAAGCACTACCGTGATTTTGTCTGTATGTTGTGTTTATCACATGCCAAGAAATAATGTGAACATAAATCCCATGATTAACCAGGCAGCACTGTGATCACTACACGATACAGCAGCACATTAAGTGTAACGTCTTGTCTCCTTTTTTTCAGATTACGGCTGTGAGCTGGATGACGATGATGGTTATTGATGAAGGTGGCGGCCTGGATAACAGCGGGGCTCATCCTCCGCTGATCTTGTAATATATGGACTTGTATCTATTCTGCTGTTCTGTGATCAGCACACTTACTAAGAATAAGAGTTTTGTAATTGATCTTACAAAATTCCATTCATTTTGGTCAATTCTCATTGGCCCTGGACCCATAAGTATTGGGTTACTAGTACTTGAAACTTCTGTTGTTGTAGCTTTCCTTTTTTTTTATTGCTATTACTATTATGCGGTAATTATGTTTTGATAAAGCTGTACTTAGTATTAAACCAGTGAGAGCATGTATTTAAACAATAAGATGGGTTGTGTTCAATGAAGTCTGCTGGAAATGTCTCCTTAGACTGATTCACTGCAACATTCCTATTTGTTAGTTCATGTTATGCCTTAAAGGGGATGTACCAAGAGATTGTTATTCCCTATCCACTGAGACCCCCACGAGAATAGGGGGTCATGATTTTACAAATTTAGGTCAAGCTTGCATTCTGCCACTCCATTTAATACTTTGATAGTGTCAGAGATTGCTGAGCACAACCCTTGGTTATCTCTGGGACTCATATTTTCTGTCTAAAAGGCCTATTGCCCACAAGCAGAACTCAGTGTGTCAGTACTGATTTATGAGTGTTCGGGCCAGGCGTTCTAGCAAGCACATAATACAAATTTGATGCAAGCAATAGATCTAAGAGTGCAAGAGATAGCCAAAACCTGCGCTTGACAATTTCTAACACTCCTCTAGACTGTGAATGGAGCAGTAGAACATATACTCGACTTCTAGTGTAAGCTAATTATCATTCAGGATTCCCCACCAATCATATTACTATTTCCTTTCCTGTGGATAGGGGATAACAATATAAGGCTCCATACACACAACCATATAGCGGTCTGTTATTTGGCCACAGCACGACCCTCATTAAGGTCTATGAGTACTAAGTGTCTCACCATACCGTGACCACGCCACTCCCCTCTCCCTTCTCCACCCAACGTTGTGCTTCGTCCTGGGTGAGCAGAGATGGTCTAGTGCATGAAGCCTAACTTTGTACATCCCCTTTAATGCTTATAGTATGCTATATACCATTGGATGCACTGTCTCATGGAAAATACTCAGCTGTGTATGAACAGTTATTTTCCAGGCTAAATACTTACCCAAAACAGAGTCTCTTTGGTTCTTGCACATGACACTGACCTACTGTAAGAGGCAATTTTTATTTGTTCACACTTGTCAGATTCCTCCATTGATATTCCTGTTAATTTAAAACAATTGTGATACCCATCTAGTGATCCATGTGAAATAAAGGATCAGCCCAAAAAAGTTCCAGTCTTGTATCCTCCTAATGACTGCATGTGTCTAAGAGTCTCCCCAACCCTAAAGTAATCTGATTATTGATGGATCTATCTAAAATGCTTTCATGTCTGTTGCCAGGTTAATACCACCACAGTAACAACATCCTGTAGTCATCAAAAAGTTAAAGGGATTGGCCACTTTACCTCATGTTTTTTTATATTATGTGTGGGGGGCCAGACATTCCTGTCCATAAAATAGCTGCAAATGCATGTTATCTCTAACAGGCGATTGCACATGGACCACGGCCATTTTATGGTCAGGAATGTCTGGCTGATGAGGTAAAAGACTAGGAGGCCTCACTTCACATATTAAGAAAGCGGAGCAGAACTATTAATAGATGTATATTGGTAAATTACCTAATACCCTGCCCTCCACACTTATACACACATTACAAAAAACATGATGTAAAGTGGCCAACCCCTTTAAGTACCTATCTCTGTATTTCACTGGAAGCCCTATCTGCCATACAATAGACTGCCTTGGTATGCTATACAGACATATTAAGGTCTGTGCTGTTCATCAAACTGAGAATGTACTCCCAGGAAGAGGACTTTGCAGATCACATATTGTAATTGATTTTGGACACTGTGTAATATGTCATTTTCAGGGAAACTTCCTGAAATCTGTTGATAAATATTTTTACATTTAAGGGAATTTGTCAGCAGTTATGACTGTACAAAGCTGCAGACAGTGTTATATATTGTCCCTGGAGATTTGTGTAACAATACTTTGTGTGTGTTGTCTATATTCCAGGATGGTAGCTGGACTTACAGCACTAATGAGCACTGGTGTGTGAGATTTCTTGACTATACTGCTGCACAACCTTTCCACTATTCTTTACCAATATGAATAGTACAACAAGTTACAAGGGCAAAGGGTTGTGCTCACTAAAGAGAGCACACACACCAGAGCACTCTGAATCCATCTACATCCGAGCACTCTGATATAAAGCAAGCATAAAGGAATGGTTACACAGATCTCTAGGGACAATATCTAACACAGATTACATTTTACAATGCTCAGCAAAGCAAACATGCAAATGTTCTTAATGGGAAGAAAGCAGCTGAAACACCGATCAAGACTTGAAATGTGATTTGCCCAATTTTGTCCCCCTACATTATATGATTGGTCTCAATAAAATGATGGGGATGAGTAAGGCCAGACATAGATCAAGGATACAAAGGCAGAGATGAATTTTTGCAGTAAGCACTTAAATAAAGACTAAATATACTTGGAGTATGACTTTCACTGATCATTGTGTACAGATTCAGATTCCTGCATCCAAGTGAATGGGTCTGAGCTGCAGTACCTCACACAACCTGTGGGCAGCTATGGCGCTGTATATTTAGTAGAAATCATCAAGTTTTATAAGGTTCTTCCACTTCAGGCGACTAATAAAATCTCATTTCTAGGCGGCTATAAGTCAATCATTGATAACAATCATCAATCCTCAAGCCACATGTAGAAACAAACAAGAAAGTGGCGCTCTAGGCATCACTGACCATCTGTGGAGACCTTAACAGCTCCAGATCTGATAACAAATGTTTGCATTTTCTTTCAGTATATTTCTTAAATCACGAGCGAAGAACCTTATAAAAAACCTTACTTGATAGAGATGAAATCTTAAGGCAGGAGCGAGGTCACAACAATCCCACTCATTGTCCTCAATCTATCTTGTTCCTGTACCTGGGGGGATTGTAATAGTCTTATACAGAACAAGCTAAAACAGGTGAGAAAAGCAGAAAAATGTCACATATGACTCTGTGCTTAACCCCGTAACAGATGTATATGTATATAATGTAACAAGACAATGCAAAGTGGACCAGGAACTGATCGTTTCCATAAGTAATTCCTATATAGATACAAGGTATATCCTGTATATACTTAGTGTATCAGCTTCTGCCTCAAGACTCAACTATTTTATTGATTTTGTATACATTTTCTTATGAGGTTTCCTCATCTGCCATAAAGAATATCACCGGTCCGACACTGTCAGTATCACGTAGATCTGTGGGCAATAGATCAGGTACTATACTGCATAAATGCATTAGTTAATGTACATATATTGTACATTATTGTGTGTAAGCTTCATAGTAAATTAAATTTCAATATACTTTTTAGTAACGTATAAATATTTGGTGTTATCTGTATTGATAATCATATGTTCAATGTTCCCCTAGTTCAAAATAATTGTACATTTTATACTCTCACACTGCAAGACTTCTCTTCTGAATCCTGCAGGTTCAGTGTCTGGACAGACCTAGACTGGGTTTTGCTATGGTCCATATGGGACTATTACCATTGTGAACAAGTAAAGTAATTTAAGACACTCTGTGCCCACTACCTCCACATTAGTGCCAGCCTTATGACATGGGGGGGGGGGGCTAGCCGGCACGTGGCCCCCTGACTGCAGGTTGTGCACACTTGGTCTATGTCGGCTCAGTTGTTACATGCAGCTCACATCTTGGATAGATTTGTGGCCATTGTGCGGCACATCTTTACTGCATCAGACATATGTTACAAATCTGCTTTAGCTTATGATGTGGTTGACTTCTATAGGAAAACCACAGGCTAGTAAACACAGAATTGGGGGTTTTTACATGAGTTTCAGAGACACAGTTGTAACCTTTCTAGAACTGCTGCTATAGAGTATACACCTTTAGGTCTTTAGGATTGACTTTTTAGACTTTACTGCAGCGTTGAATGTAACTCATATCATGGAGGTCTATTCTATAGAAGTGGAGCTTACAATATACAACTATAGGAAAACCTGCAGATCCCGTTTCTAAATCTGAATTAAACGAAGGCTGTGAGTCCGATACTATTGACCTATAATAAATAAAAAACTATAATTAAATAAAATTATGCAATTTTCTTCAAATGTATTTTCTACTGCTAATCTAAGGATTAAGGCCAGGGGTGAGCAACTTTAAGGGGCTGCATCAGTAACCAGCACCCTAGATACACCAACAACCACAGTACAGCACAAAATGCCACCCCACAATCTAAATACCATTCCAGCAGCCAAATACTGCATTTAGAGCAAACAATAATTGTCCAGACCCAGAGCAGACAACAATAATAATGGAGAGTTCCCCAGAGCAGGCAAATACTGGAGACCCCACCAGGACAGACACATACTGGTGACCCCAAGAGCATAAAGCTAATACTGCAGACCCTGAGAGCATAAAGCTGCTGATACTGGAGACCCCCAGAGCATGAAACTACTAATACTGAATACCCCCCAGGCCAGACACATACTGGTGACCCCCAGAGCATAAAGCTACTACTGGAGACCCCAGAGCATAATGCTAATAATACTGGAGACCCCCAGAGCATAAAGCTAATAATACTGGAGACCCCCAGAGCATAAAACTACTAATACTGAATACCCCCTAGGCCAGACACATGCTGGTGACCCCCAGAGCATAAAGCTACTAATACTGAAGACATCCGAGCATAAAGCTGCTGATACTGGAGACCCCAGAGCATAACGCTAATAATACTGGAGACCCCCAGAGCATAAAGCTAATACTGGAGACCCCGAGAGCATAAAGCTGCTGATACTGGAGACCCCCAGAGCATGAAACTACTAATACTGAATACCCCCCAGGCCAGACACATACTGGTGACCCCAAGAGCATAAAGCTACTACTGGAGACCCCAGAGCATAACGCTAATAATACTGGAGACCCCCAGAGCATAAAGCTAATAATACTGGAGACCCCCAGAGCATAAAACTACTAATACTGAATACCCCCTAGGCCAGACACATGCAGGTGACCCCCAGAGCATAAAGCTACTAATACTGAAGACATCCGAGCATAAAGCTGCTGATACTGGAGACCCCAGAGCATAACGCTAATAATACTGAAGACATCCGAGCATAAAGCTGCTGATACTGGAGACCCCAGAGCATAACGCTAATAATACTGGAGACCCCCAGAGCATAAAGCTAATAATACTGGAGACCCCCAGAGCATAAAACTACTAATACTGAAGACTCCCCAGGCCAGACACATACTGGTGACCCCAAGAGCATAAAGCTACTAATACTGGAGACCTCCAGAATAGACAAATACTGGAAACCCCCAGAGTATAAAACTACTAATTGTTCAGGCCCTGCAAGAGCAATAAAAAAAAATGTTATCTTCTGTTCTCCATGTGCCGCTCTGTGTCCCACCCAGGTTGTATGTGGAGGCATAAAGACCTGGGGCAGAGCTGTGTTAGCTGAAGTAGAAGACTCAGGAGCAGTACAGGACTACTCTCAGGTACTTGCATCTCTTGGGTCCTGTACTGTCCTTACCCTGACGGATACAACCAGAACCAGGACACCAAGTGGAGCGACAAGAGAGGATTCAGGAGCTTTTGTGGACTTCTCTGAGCACTCTCCACCACTCAGCCTCCTGCACCAATGAACGCTCCCATCAGTTAAGTTACATCAATTCAGGTGCATTGGACCCTGACTGTCAGCAGAGTGTGGACCGCACTCATGGCTCAACAGGCCACGTGCGGTTTGTGCATCCTCTTCTAGCCTTTTAGTTGAGATGAATGTGGCTGCACTTTATGTACATGCTCAGTAGTAAAGCTCCTCTGAGGAATAAGGCACTGGGAATTAAAGCCTCCATTTATCACAGCACTGCTAGAGGAACCAGGAAAACAGGACTGTGGTGTCGTTGATCATTTTGGAGGAGCTGGAGTCAGAGTTTAAGTTACTGAAATTGAGAAGCTTACAGACTCCACAACCTTTATGAAACCGCAGGTATTAGTAGATCTGTTAGTTCACCTTGAAGCAGAGAAGAAGCAGATTTATTTATTTACATGTTTCTATCTCTCATCAGTCATGGACCTCATTTGCTTCTTTGATCTAAATGCGTTGTACTTGTCAGGTCTGATACTATACATTAACCACACTAGTGCACCACGCATATGTAATAACACTTGTCTATTCTATTGCCAGGAGATGCCAAATCGGCTTGTCACAAAGACATTACACAGATTTGGCCGAGCAGAAAATGTACAACCTAAGAAAATAAATGCAACTGCTTGTACTGCCTGTGGGGGCGCCAGAGAGTTGCTTTTCATTTGTTTACTGAGCTGCTTTGGTTGATTGTTAGAGGTTCTAGTTAAAAGGAATCTCCTTCAAAATAGATCTACTATAAATGTACACCTTAAAGATGACCTTTCACCTCTCCCGACATGTCTATTTCAGTACCTAATTGTAATACCCATTGAAATAATAATTCAAGATGATGTTTATATTTTTTTAATTGTTGTTCCTTTATTCCTTCTAGTAATTTAAGAGTAAATGGATAGTCATTTTTGTCATTTTAGGAAGTGTCCCTACACAGTCTCAGACTTCCCCCCCCATCATCGCTGACCATAACAGACTATGCAGGGAGGGGCCAGCAACAGGTTACACCCACTTGGCTAACTATGCAGACATTGACGGATTAAAAAAGGCACCCCATAGGGTTATAAGACCAGATGCTCTAGGACTGATATTTCATGGGGAATATGATTATTGTATGTTAAGATTGTAATCTTTTGAGGGGGTTGGCCCAAGTTTGCAAATTATCAAGCTGAGAGGTGATGGTCACCTCTGCTGGAGAATAAGGGTCCTGCTCTCCGTAGCTGGTGAAGTGTGTCCTGGAGTTTATTCCAGTATTGGGGGTGTCAGGGACAGCATCTTTAGGTGTCTGTGCCATTATGTCATTGCTCTCCAGTAATGGCAGACTGATCTAGCGGAAGGGAACACGCAGCAGCACTAAACACCACTGGTTATGGCCCCTGTACAGGGATCTGCGGATATTAATATGGTGTTGGGCAGTAATAGATGGAAGGGCTTGTCTGGGGCTCCTGAGTCTATAGACAAGGGGTTTCCATTTATTTTTCCATGTTGGCTTCAGAAATCGACTAGCAATCTGTCCTCTGCGGTGATGAAGCATTGTCTCCCGCGCTGTAAGTCACTGTTCTTGACAAGCTAAACACTTACAGCTGTTACATTGTGCTTAACAGCCAAGAAGTCATTTCACATCCTCCAAATCTCTGCGAGTGAGACATGAAGGATGACATGTCATAAAAAGAGGAGGAAAAGAAGCCGGCACGAACATTGATAGATGATGCTGGGAGTTGTTGGACACGATAAAGGTCTCTCTCTCCTTTATTGCTTGGAATATCATGATGGCTTTCTCCGCAGTCTATTATCTGCAGATTACCATTATACAGAAGTGTTAGTAGAGTACATAGTACTAATGCCACACTCTATAGCTTTACAGACTGCTACACTGTCTCTGTTACACATCATGAGGGTAGCCCATAATGCTCATTAGCATCATTTTAAAAGTTGATTTTTGAAAGGAGGTGGCCATGGATAACAAATATAAGAAGATCAGTGGCGTAACTAGAAGCTGATGGGCCCCCGACCATAATGTATGGTTTATAGTACTAGTCTTCTCATATGGGAACGTGACACTTTATGGGCCCCCTAAGCCACTTGGGCCCGGTTGCGACCGCACTCTCTGCACCCCCTCAAGTTACGCCCCTGATGAAGATCACCAGTCATGGTGCCTGGAGCTACGAGTAAGTGTCCCTGGTTTATCTGGCTTGATTTTGACTGGATTTTTTCTTTAAATATATGGTTGGGGGGCTTGAAAGATAATTTAAATGCACAATCACCTATCTCCCTGCTCCTGTCCTATCTATGTAAAGAAACTGACCCGAAAGTTTGGTCAATGCCACGCGCCTGCTACATCACTAGTTTCAGTGGTCAGGCCGTCACTTCTCCGTCTCTGTAAAGAAACAGAGGCCGGGCAGTAACGACCAGCGCCGCAGCTTTACAGGAGTGGGGAGGGAGGTAAGTATATGCATTTAATTATCTTTAAAGCCCCCCCCCCCCCCTCTCTCCCTGGCATATATTTAAAATAAACGTGGACAATCCCTCTAAGGGGTTAAGTTTGTGTTCTCTTTCCTAGTATACACATTCATATCTTTTGTATTTTTTGTTTTTTGTTTTCTTGAATGACACTACTGGGTTGGCGCAGGTCTGGCCTACTATGCTGGACAGCGTGCTTTTTAAGTTGACCGTTTATGGCTGAATATGATTCTGCTCTATTACTCTTTAATATTTTTCTATAAATTGTTTTTAAAAAATGGTGCCCGAAAAATATCAGGTAATTTCTTTGAAATATTCCATAGCAAATTAAATTCTTGTGACCAATTCTCTCTCGTTCAGCACCAAGATAGATCCCTTATAGGCGCGTTCTGGCCTTGTACAGGCAGCTAAATGGTTTGAGAAATAACTCCGGGGAATTACAGTCTAATGCGGCATGACAGACTTGATAGGACTTTGGCTTTACTTTCTCACCCAGAAGCAACAACTTCTTATCTGTGTTAGTCACAGTTCTAATGACCTACATTCTGGAGATGGTCTTACCAGCTCTGCTCTGCCTCCTCACAGAAACTTACTGGCCAGCCGCGGTACTTGGCGTTTACTTTTACTTTTCTAGCACTTCTTGAGCTAAAACTATACTTAGGAGGTCCTTAAAGGAATTCTACCATCAGAATCACAGATTGTATACTACTTTCACGTATGTGTGTTTCTTCAACTATCTGTTATATCCTGAAATGCCCTGAATTACCCAAAAATTGCTTATATAATTATGATAAGTAGCCTGCAGGGCTCAGGGTTACATCACATGAACCCTCTTGGCTCCGCCATCTTTTAATTTGTTCACTCCCCACTCTCGGCTGTCTGCCGCATCTTCATGCCGAGAGCTAGATGATTCAAGATTTGTAGGGGGGTCAAAAGTCTGTTACAGAAAATTCCAGATTACAGGGCATGAAAAATGGGAGGAGCTAATAGCAAAGGGACATATCAAGAGGACTATATAGATCCAGGCATTAAAAATTAAGGGTATTATGTGACTCTATGGGGACAATATTAATTGGTACACGGCATAGAATGTGTGAAAAATGGACAGGGGATATAATACGGGGTAGGATAAGCCACGGGAAGCTGGGCATTAGGGTAGGAATTCACACTAGGGGGTGTTGTGTAGGGCGTGACAAAATGTTTCCCCTTCTTTCTCTGTTCCGGAAGTTGGGAGGTTTACACATTTAGGGTTAATCCTTATGGTTTTCATTAAGGGATTTCCATCTGATTTGGTTGTTAACGCTTGTCACAGTTGTCGGTGCTCTATTCTTTAGGATTCTGTGTGATATCACATGACCAGGATCGTACAGAGAATCAGAAAACCTGTGAGTATTGATAAAGAAAATGATGTCCCTTTAAATGAAATTTGTGGGGTTTTTTGTTGTTTTTTTTAAAAGAAATGTTCTCGTATTCTGGCCAGAAAGCTCTCATTTACTTTGATTGCTTGGGGGGAAAAAAAAATCCTGTTTTGTTTCTATTTTTTGGCAGCCACAACTAGTGTGGGGTGTGTCCTTCCTATTCCTAAAAGCAGCCCATCTATATTTAGTGAGTGACAAAGGCTGATTAACACCTGCTCTTCCTGCTATAAAATGACTAAACTCTGGATCCTATAATATCACGACTGATAATATAACAAATACAAGCGTCCTAGAACCACTGGGGGGGGTGGGTCTAACAGATGGGAGTCCTATTCCCCCTGCTTCTCCTCTAGTCATGCACGCCTGCACTAATATGGAGGGACTCTGCCGCCCATCATTCATTTTTACCTACATATACAATCCAGTTTCTCACATCGGGCTGCATTGAGTCATTTCTATTGACTTGTGGACAATGCCAGGGGAGGCCGAGGGCAGGAAACACCTGGCTGCTGCTGTTTATCTGGAAAGGGTCCAGCTCATGATTGTGCTAAATATCCCCTGGGCTTGTATATAGTAGTCACCAGGTCCCCATCACGTGTATACTGCACTCAGCCATAACAACCTCTCTGCACCTAAATAAAGCAATTGGGACCATGTGAATACTGCAGATGTATGGCTGTCAGCTTGTGAGTTATTTCTTACATTCTCAGCCACTGAAAGCTTTTACAATGAAAGCACAAAGGACGTTTTTATTAACCCAAAATTGCTTCTAAAATCCTTCTGTTCTGTTGCAGTTGTCCTCAGAATTGTCATTCATTACATTATTTATCGACCTGTTAGACTTGGCACAAGAGTCAACTCCATGGGGAAATGATGCAGCAGAATCTCCAGGGCTTGTGTGATATATGTAAATGGTAAGCGTGATATAAGAGACCATATTGTACTTGTATTTATAGGTATTTTTTAATTGAATTATAAAAAGAATATACAAACAACAAAATGAAGTTGTCACACAAATATGATACATTAAAATACATCATGTAATTTCAGATACTACAAACAATTGAGCAGGAACATTGGTGTCGAAGCGCTTCAATGAGTAGAGAGCGGAGGTCATGGAGGGGACTCAACAAGGTTCTTATAATTAAAAATCAATACAGTTTATTAAATCATATTTAAGACAATTAAATTTAATACACTTGATTGATTTTTAATAAGAACTTTGTTGACTCCATACTTTGGGTTTTGTCTATGATGTTTCCATGAAGTAGCTTCATACTAACGATATAGAGGGTTATTATACTGTATATGCCCATCCCGCTATATGTGTTGCTTCGGACATGTTTGACGCTCTAATAGTGATTTAAAGGAGTTATCTAGGCTAAAAATATTAGTAACTTATCCTAAGGATGACAATCAGGCATGGCATTGAATATTAATACTACCCATTGAGGCTGGTTTTCAAAAAAGATTTTGGACCAATATGTCCAAAAATGTAATACCCCCTAATACTTAGTGTTATGGCGAATGTGTTCAATTGCCTTGGTGTTTGAATTATTATGCATATACAGGCAGCTTTTAGATTACGTATCAGATAGATTCTATAGGTTTGTCTTTAAGTGGAATTTGTTTGTAAGTTGGAACTGGTATATTTTTTTTAAGTGTAACTCCAGACAAAGTATTTTTTTACATCCCTGTATGAAGTGAATTTTCATAAATTTGGGCTGTCATGAGTGTAAGGATTAACAATGAAGCCTCATTGTAGACACTTTTATTACCGTTATATTGACAATTGCAGCCTTGAGAGTTTTACCAGGGGTCACAGTCGGCAGAGAGGTCTGTTTGTTACTAGGAGTTGTCTGTAAGTCGGGTGTTCTTAAAGAACATCTACCAGGATGAAAGGTTGTATGCAAATGAGCCTCCGTTGACACCTATTGATCATGGAGCTCCTCAGGCTCATTTGCATACAGTCCTTCATCCTGGTGGTAGATTCCCTTTAAGTCAGGGACTGTCTGTATAAATAATATTTGGGAAAAAGAATGTTAATATTCGAATCCTGGAAAAACCTCTGAATAGGCATAATAAAGTAAAATAAAGTATTTTGACCTCCGAATACTCTTGTGCGCTGGGTCGGAAGTGGTGAAA
This sequence comes from Engystomops pustulosus, assembly GCF_040894005.1. Lineage (NCBI taxonomy): Eukaryota > Metazoa > Chordata > Amphibia > Anura > Leptodactylidae > Engystomops > Engystomops pustulosus. The sequence continues at coordinate 50,664,530 of NC_092417.1, forward strand.
TGAAACTAGTGACAGAAATATGTAATTCTCTATTTACCCTGTGGGGGAGCTGCAGGCGTTAGCAATCTTTTAGGTTACCTCCTTGATCATACTTGATTACTGAACGACCATTCTAATAAAAGGCAATGTCCAGAGGACAACTTTGGGAGTGTGAACAATTTCTACCTATAGTTAGTGTAATGTGTGTAATGTAGACTCTATATTGCCTCACTGCCTTGGTGACGGTGGTTGTTGTATTTTTCCCTCTTCACAATTAGCTGCGTTCTCCTCTCCCACCTCTGCCAGCAGCGTAATTTTGTCGTTTCTCTGTACTTAAGGCTAATTGTAAGTGGCAGGACTCCATTTAAAGGCACTAACAACAACATGTAAACAAAACATCATTTTAATTGTCTGCTTAGAAAGACGGATTTACCTTTAAGCTACAATTTTCTTTTGCAGGAATCTGTGAAAATTATATCCACTTGTCTTTTAGGTGCCAGTTTAATTTAGTAGTTCCCATTCTCCGTTGCGCTGAGTATGACGCCAGTGACAGAATGTGCCTCATAAACATTTATTCTGTCACTATTTTCTACCTCGGAGAAATCCCCTCACTACTTGGGTTGTTTATGGCTTTTGTGCCTACAAAAAGCAACTTTTGTCGCTCATTGACGAGAGCCATTTTGATTTGTATGCCTTAATACAAGCTGGCGTCTAATTATATTCCGCCTGTGATCATAGCGGTCATGGAAAAACGAGCTGATAATTCATCTTGGAGTTTGTATCGAACCAAGAACAGACCGGTATAATTATTCTAATCAAGATATATTTTCCACTTCTGGGGCACTGCTCTCTGCAAGTTTCTGGGCCTGAAAGCTTTTTAACATCTTGCCCTCTTTCTATCATAAAGACAAACAACGCTGATGGCTGGCAAATTACATTATTGTGGAGCTGGCAGCTGAGGACGGGTGAATAATAGGACGGAGGAGCGTCTTCTGACAAAAAGAATCTGCCAATAAACATTTTCTTCAAGGAGTTGCGGAACACTGGTGTTTTTGACTTGTTCCATTGAGACTGAGATATTTTACTGCACAGTCTCAGCTGTCTCATTAGAATACATGATTCCAAAGCCACAGAATGGGGTTTCTGTACATGGCGCTGTGATGGATGGCTGCTGTTATTTTCCCAAAAAAAGAGAGCATGTTGGAGAATTTTGAGAGACTTTTACACAAATTATATAGCAATAGGGGCAGCACGGTAGCACTTCTGACTGGGTAGCACCTCTGCCTTGCAGCACTGGGGTCTTGGGTTCAAGTCCCACCCAAGTCAACATCCGCAAAGAGTTCATTTTCTACGTGTTTGCGTGGGTTTCCCCCGGGTCCTCCGTTTTCCTCCCACACTCCAAAACATACTGGTAGGTTGATCAGATTGTGAGCCCCATGGAAACAAGGACTGATTTGTCAAGCTCTGTGCAGCGCTGCGTAATCTGTAGGCGCTAAATAAATAAAGGAATTATTATTTACATGACTCACGGAGTGGTTTTGCATATTTTTGTTGCCCAAATTTTCTAAAGTGTACAAAGCACACACAACTAAACTGCAAAACAAAAGAAAATAAACTATTTTTCACAATATTACTTGGGTGCTAGGGAGAAAATTTCACCACCACTGGACTTGGTGGAACAATGGAAGGCAATCAGTTGAGGAATTGGTAGTGATGAAAATTTTCCTTAACCCTTTAAGGACCTCGCCCTTTTTTGTTTTTTCATTTCTATTTTTCACTCCCCACAATCAAAAATTCTATAACTGTTTTATTTTTACACGTTCAGAGCTGTGTGATGGCTTGTTTTCTGCGTAACAAATTGCACTTTATAGTGATGGTATTTATTATTCCATGCTGTGTACTAGGAAGCAGGAAAGGGTTAAAACGAGACAGCCTCGGGTCTTCAGAAGACCCAAGGCTGTCATGGTGATGGATTGCCGCTCCCCGATGACGTCACGGGGAGCAACGATTCTTGGGAAAACTGCTAGCACTGATTGCGGGTGTTAGCGGTAAGTCTTAGGTGTGATATGCAGCAAAGACTTACCAGCTTTGGAGAGGGCTCAGCCCGTGAACCCTCTCCATTCACCAACGGTCAACCCGTGACATGCTATTATGTCACGGGTCGTGAAAGGGTTAAATGATCACTAGTGTCGGGGTTCGGGATCAGTGTATCCTCTGGACCATCGCGGGAGGTGGTACTAGCTGACACCTGGGACCTGAATCTAAGTGGCAAAGCGGTGTGGTTTGCTGCGGCAGGGTACCACCAGGTCGTTCCACAGGTGCGACTAGCCCGGAGTGGCAGCCGAGGTCGAGGAACCTTACCAGAAGACAGTCTCATGGTCGGGTCCAGGCACAGGGTCAGGGCAGGTGGCAGAGATGCAAGGTCCAGTCCAATCTGTGATCAGCAACAGGAGGTCCAGGCAGATGGGAACGGGAACACAGGCACATGGGACACAGGAACACAGGCACATGGGACACAGGAACACGGAGGGACTCTGATAACACAGGAACACAGCAGCCGAGGACTCAGCAGCAAGAACACACGGGAATGCAGGGAAACTCAGCAATGTCGCAAGGAAGCTTTCTCAGTGGCGTAAGCACAAAGATCCGCAAGGCAGTAAGGGAGGTGCCGGACTATAAGGTGGAGATGTTCAGCCAGCGCACCCATCAGCGGTGCGCTGGCCCTTTAAATTTTCATCAGCCTGCGCATGGTCTCCCTAGGAGTCGGGGACACTCCGAAGGCGAGCAGGAGCCGGGACAGTCCACCTAGTGGCTGCATCAGGGGCGCATGGAGGAACACGGGTGCACCCGCGATCCGAGCCAGGGATCGCGGGCGCACCCGTGACAACCAGAGTTCAACCCACTACCATTCCCCTAAGGTTGGGCATGAAATGTCATTTCTAGAATTCCCTTTTTTAAATGAAATATTTCCGCTTTACCTATAAATAAGAGGAGAATAACATTTGCCTAGATGAGTGAAGTTTAGAGGCTGCAGTTAGTGTAAATTCAGATCTTCGGTTCTATAGTACCTAGAAACATACTTCTCAAGTTATGTTGAAGATAAGAATCATACTTATGGTACTGTGAGCTACAGACAGTATGAAAATGTGAGCAGCGGATAAAAAAATCTAATTCCCATCTTTTTAAACTGATTTTATAACTTGTTCTGTAGCTCACAGAACCCCAAACCTGATGTGATCTGAAAGAAGGAATTCTAGAAGGGACATTTCATTAGTTACTTGAGGTCTAGTAGTTTAATGGGGTAGATAGGTGAAAGGTTTCTGTTATACCAGGAGGGGACCGAATAGTATGACATCTCTGCCCCTGTGACTTACAGCGTAACTGTAATGTTTATATAGTTTTTATTATGGCTACAATAGTTGAAATGTAACATTTTTCCAATATACATTACCTTATTGCAACAGGAGATACGGGCTACGGACTGCAGGGTCAACAAAGGGTGAGGGGACGGGGCTATGCAGTATGCTCTTTCCCATCTTTTCTTAGGAATTTCAGGAACAAGCTCCATCTTGTTTGCTCTGTCCTGTCTACACTGTGCACTTATGTTCCCCCACACAAAGTGTACACAAAAAAAAATCACCCATAAGTCTGCTCTGCAAACCACCTTCATCTCTCTACAAGGCTATAGTCGCTTCATTGAAGAGAAGGGAGTAGCATCAGCACAGAGTCCGATACACAAGATGACAACTATTTACTTCTGTGTGTGCTCTCTCTCCTCGATTCTCTGTACTTCCCACCCCCCACTGTCCTAGGTTGAAGGGAGAGTGATAGCACCTGCTGAACAGCCTGGCTGACACATGCATCTTAGCAGGTTGTGTGTATTGTAGTCATAAGGCCGTAATAGATTATATGTCTATGCGTAATAGTACATAGATATGTATGTAAGTGTACTGTATATAATAATCGCTGTAAATGTAATGTTCGTATGGATTTGAGGATGTAAAAATGACATTGAATTTATCTGTCAGGTTAGGGTCACATCTGTGCTGCACTGCAGTTACACTGCAGCGAATTAGCCTTAGATTCTGTGTCCTGATAGGCTGGGCTGCTAGTAATAGTGCATAACAATGGGAAGTGAGGGAAGCTGCTGTGGTCTCAGTGCCTTAGCTGATGTCATGACCAGGAAGTGCCCACCTATTTCAGGCAAAGCTGATTTTTTGTCATCCAGAAAATCAACTTTGTAGTGAGATGTATTTTTACAATTGCATGGAGTTTAGTGCTGAAGTCAAGCTCACCCCCTCTGCTGTATTTATGCCCTTATGTCCAGGACTTTAGCAGCTATACTAAATTCTGATGAATGATGTCAATAACAGAGGGAGAATTTTGAGGTGAAGGAAGCTTGACTTTAGTGCTAAAATCTCCCCCTCCATTACTTTACAACCAATTTCATTCCAATTCAAAGCTGATTTTCTGAATGATACCATCACGCGGAGCCATGAAAGAAACATGATCTGTAAGCTGCTAATCTTCTTCACGACACACTAGTAGAGGTTTATTGGGACACTTTCCACTGACAGGTAACCTTTAAATGTAATTGAAATTTTTTGCATAGTGCTGGATCTCTCCGAATATAGAATCTTGTCACTTTGACCTGAAAAATATAATGTGTTAGTGGTAATTAGTGTTCCTAAATCCAGCATGATTCTCCAGTAGGAAATACATTTCCTATATTTCCTGGGGATAAATCTGATTGGTTGTTATGGACAATTTTGTGTATTGCACAATATAGATTGTTACAAAAAGTATACATATTTTTTTGCTAGAATAAAGAGTTATACTGTATATACGTATACAGGCAGTCTCTTGGTTATGTACAGAATAGGCTCTGTAGGTTTGTTCTTAAGTTGAATTTGTATGTAAGTCAGAACTGTATATAATTGTAACCCCAAATAATTTTTGGTCTCTTTGAAAATTGGCTTTTATAAATGTTGCATTGTCATAAGAACCAGGATTAACAATAAAACTTAATTACAGACGCCAGTGATAACTGTTTTAGCTGTTTATTGCGGCCAAAGGCTAAAGTACATTACCAACATCCAGAGGTCCGTTTGTAACTGCGGGTTGTCTGTATGTCAGGTGTCCTTAAGTAGGGGACCGCCTGTACTGTAATTCACCTATACGGATGCAGCTCTTGTTGAAAATGTGTTAACACAATTAGTCATCACAGAAATTTGGTGGTTCCCTGTCACTAACACTACAGACCGTGTTGTCATGTCTGGTTAAGACTGTCATGTTAACCAGTGATGCATCTGTAGGCATCTAAATATTCAACCATGCAGGGAAAACAAAGCAAATGCAGATGCTTTGGTGCATGATGTGTCTGACACTGCTTTGTCATATGTATGGCCTACAATACTCTATGGAAACACCTGCGGGAAGTGAACATATGAATCTCAGTATGAACATAACTTAATAGGAATAATTTGCATAATAGAAATGTAAAGGATATGAATACATTGCTATACATTGAATAACGTAAGAATTCCCTATACACTGCAGAGTATTTCCATCATAAAGTGATTGTGGATCTCCTCATCTCTTGTGATTGCTGACCTTGTAGCCATCTATACTGCATCTTCTTCAGTGATATGTAGGCTGCTCCTTCTCTCCACCGCTCACATATTCCCAGGCATAGTTAAAATTACCTTTTACAATCACTCTGTAAAGATGCAAGATCATTTTGTTGCCAATCTCTGCCGCCTGCAGATGAATATAAAGAAGCTTCCATCACTGGATGATCACTTAATTGGGATTTACAGGAAAGAAGCAGCAGCAAGACGTTTCTAATTGGAAGTGATGTTTTGAATATATATGTATATACTGTATATGTATGTGACCCATGTACTTCTCAATCCTGCATTAAATTATTAATCTGTAAAATTATAGATTTAGATATAAAAACACAGATGGCGACAAAAAATAATGTTCTGGGATGTTTGCAGGTCCTGATAATACCCTAGGGATTTTTTTAAAGTTTATCTCACCAAGTGGACATTGTAGTGTTCTCTCTCACAGCGAGCAATCCCAGCACTTACAGATTGTTCTTAGTCGGTAGTTAAAGGCCTGATACACAAATGTTGTTTCTATGGGATATTTATTTCTGTGGGCTCATACACAGGGTTTCCACAAACCCATGTACACACGTGGAGAAAATTGTTGGTACCCCTTGTGCAATGAAATAAAAAATAATAATAAATTACATTTCTATGAAAATGAACAAATGAAAGGCAGACATTGCTTTTCATCCATGCTTCAACAGAATTTATAATAAAAATAAAACTTCTAAAACAGGCCCAGACAGAAATGATGGCACCCCTGAAAAAAATGTGAGCAATGGGACTTGTTAAATCGCGGTGTGTCCAGTAATTAGCATTACAGGTATCTACAGTCTTATAATCAGTCAGTGCCTGTATATAGGGCTACAGCTACTCACTGTGCTGTTTGGTGACATGGATCACAGGAAGCAAAGGAGCTCAGAATAAAAATTATAGACAAACATGGTAAAGGTTATAAAGACCATCTCCAATCATGATGTTCCTGTGATTACAGTTGTACATATTATACAGAAATGTAAGATCTATGGGACCATAGCCAACATCCCCTGGACATGAAGGAAGAAAATTGATGACAAATCCATGAGAGGAATAATACAAATGGTAACAAAAGAGCCCAGAAATGTTTTTTAACGAGATTAAAGCTGAAGTTCAAGCTCAACCATCTGTTGTTATTTTAGCCAAAGTGGACTTAATGGGAGACGACCAAGGAGGACACTATTGCTGAAAACAAATCATAAAAAAGCAAGACTGGAATTTGTAAAACTACATGTTGACAAGCCACCAAGCTTCTCGGAGAATGTCTTATGGGCAGGTGTGTCTAAAATCAAACTTTTTGGTAAGGCACAACAGCTCTATGGAAAAATGGAAAAATTAAGCATTTCTTTAAAAGACCCTGTCCCTACTCCTACATGGAGGAGGCTGTTATGTTCTGGGGCTGCTTTGCTGCATCTGGCACAGGTTTCTTGAATCTGCACAGGGTAAAATGAAATCTCAAGACTATCAAGGGAGAGAAATGTGCTGCTCAGTGCCAGAAAGCTTGGTCTCAGTCGCAGGTCATGGGTCTTGCAACAGGATAATGACCCAAAACACAGAGTTAAAAACACCCCAAAATGGCTAAGAGGAAACATTGGACTATTCTGAAGTGGCTTCATTAGCCTGGACATAAATCCTAATGACCATCTTTGCAAGGAGCTGAAATCCTTCACACCCCAGACAATTGGAGGAGTTTGCTTATGAGGAGTGGAAAAAATATGTTACAAAAATCATTTGATTGCAGCGATGGCCTCAAAAGGTTGTGCAATAAGATTGTAGAAGTAACCATAGAAGCTTCCTACAGCAGTACAGCAAGCAGAGATCTAGTAAACCATGAGGAATTGATACAGAAAGTATATTGGAAAATTGTGTAACTTTTCATTGCACAAACAAGAGTAATTATTTGCTCAAAGTGGACAACCCCTTTAAGGAACCATTATTTCTGTCCACGCCTGTTTCATGATATATTTTGTAAATTCTGTTCTAGCATGGTTAAAAAGCAATGTCTGCCTTTCGTTTGTTCATTTTCATAGACATATAATTTATTTTTACTTTCGTAAGATTCAAGTTATTTCTGGGACCATTGTAGGTTTTTCTTTCATTAAGCGAGGGGGACCAACAATTTTGTCCATGTGCTTGAGGTTAGGGCCTGTGTAGACGTCACACACCAATCACACATGTGCTGCAGGCAAAGGACCACGGGTTGGTTGTTTTCGGTCCAGAGTACACAACATTTGTGTGCAGGAAGCCTAAGGGCACTTTCAAACTTGCTAAGGTTGGTCCGTGAACCACAGACAGCATGTGGTCCTGTTTCATCAACCAATCAAAATGCTGATGATGCAAGGAGTCCCTGCTTCCCCACTGCGCTATTAGTGTTATTGGTTAATGTTGCCACTGCTGTTCAGCAGGGACTCCTAGCATCATACATCACTATCATGTAAGGAACCCATTCCTGTGTGGTTGGTCTGTGAAACAGGACACTGCACATTCCATGATTCACTAACCGAACCCGGCAAGTGTGAAAGTGCACTAAGACTGGTCGTCTTTTGATCTAAGGTTTAGCACAAACTGACCTCTTTCCTCATGTTTGAAGCCTATGGCGGACCCAGCCATGTATCTTTACATCGTTGTCCTTTCATTTCAATGACCAGTTTGCTAAATTAAATTTCCCCTGCAGTAGAAATGTGTAGCTCTCCCTGATCATAGAGCTTATCCCTGGAGGGTTATAAAGCCTGACTGGCTCCAATTTATAAAAGGGCCTGTCTTTATGAGCCCTCTAATTAAAGGCTACTTAAAGGCTATGTACCAATTCTAGGAAATCATATTTGATTATGTATTTATGCAAAATATATTTTAATTGCAGTGCAATAAAAAAAAAGGATGCCAAAGGTGTTCATAGAATATACCAAAGATACGTAAAATTAGCAAATAATATCCATAATATCAATGATGTGTCACCAAAGGTTTATATGCTATACATTATTCTGTATTCACCTCACTAGAATAAAATGAGGGCAAAAATTAAAAGAACTACTATCCCTGAATTCATCTCTCATTGTGAACGCTGGGGATGTTGCCGCCAAGCACTACAGTATTTTTGGCCTTTATTCTTACAATGATGCAGCTGTATGCCAAACATTACCACTGTTACCACTTGTAGTCAGAGGAGATATATAGTGAAGGATGAATATTAAGACCTACTTCTGATCACAAAATAGCTTCTCAATTATGCGGCTGTCAGGATCCATCTATATGTGAATAAATCTGGAGCGACTGTGATATAACGGCCTCTATTGACTGCTGCACTGATAGTAATTATAGCATTGAGACATTTACAAGAACATAAACTTGTGGGGATGCTACGTAAGCAGCCTCTGATTGTCGCCATCCACGTAAAGATCCACAGGATGTACATCACAGTCTACTATGCTACTTTATCATTGTTTTTGGAGTATGCTGATTAATAAAGCCCATCTTTTAGTCTTCGCATGCTAATGGACTCCCTATGAACACATATATAGTATACACTGTTAAGGATAAGAGGGGGGGGGGGTATAAATATTGGCTACTGTGTGGGGCAGTATAGCTATATAAGATACTGTGTGGGAGCACTGACTACTTTGGTGACACCGCTACTACATTGACCACAGTAGGTGGCCATTTTTACTATATTGGCAACTGTGGGGGCAATGTATATTGGCAACTGTGGGGGCACTGTTATATTGGCAACTGTGGGGGCTATGTATATTGGCAACTGTGGGGGCACTGTTACTATATTGGCAACTGTGAGGACATAAGATTAGAACACTATTAAGTTTGTGATAAGATGGCAGAGAAGATTATGTTCAGTGGGGAACCTAACATCTTTGTGTTGCTAAATCTTCAGAGATAAGTTGTGGCTGAAAGACATAAAATATGGTAAGTGCTGGTATTACACGTGAGCTCACAATACCCACTATTTATACAATGATATTGGTTCTATTTTTATGATTAAGCTGGGTTCTGGTACTATTTTATATATCCATCTTGGGGTTAGAGTTAGTTTTTGTAACTTTAACCACCCTCAAAAAACTAAAAATTAAAAAAGTCCTTTCACATTTTCTATTTTTAACTATCCATGTGTGTTTCAAACAAATACTGCAACAAAAGTTTTTTTAAGATGTTAAGAAGTTATAGCCTTTAAACTAATAAGTATAAAATTGTTTTAAAAATGCCCTGGTCATTAAAGCCTGTTACCGCTTTGCCAAAAAGGGGTTAAATTTGCTTTATATTTCTATAAAAGAGAGAATATGGCTCTATACCTAAATAGTCTGTGCAGTTAGGTATGTATATTATATTATGCATAGTTAGCTAAATGTGTATTTTATATTGTAGAATAGAAGGCTATAAAATTGAAAGTCGAAAATTGTTAATTAAATCATTTTTAGACACAAAAAGGTTGGTTTAAATATTCTATTAATTTACAGTGTTTTTTTTAAATATTGCAATTGTTTTTTTTACAGTGGGTATAATTTGTTTCACACTTTGCCCTATATGACATCATAGGGAGCCTGTTGTTAAAAATTAGATTCCCATCCTGCCAAGATGCATCAGAAAATCTCGGCTACTTCTGCACTATTCAAGTGCAATTGTGCATTTCTTTCCCCCTATTTGTGGGTTCATACTGGAAGGTAATAAAGGGTAGATGTGGCCGGTGTAATGTGAGATGCTACAAAGTATCCTGTGTCCATCTGTTTCCATAAGTGAGAGCTGTGCATTAGCAGCCCATGTATCCCTTTCATGTCTGCCGCTTGCAATGCGCTGAACCTTCTGATTGGTCTTTTCATGTTCCTGCCATAGCGCTCTATGTGTACATAGAAACACATTCATTTCTCTTCCATCTGTTAGAATAAATTCCATCATTCCTTTAACACCAGAAACCTTTCTTTAGAAAAGTGGGAGTTTTATTATTCAAATCCAATCAGCTGTGCTGTCAGGAATCGGATGAGAGTGCACTGGAGCAAATGATTCTCTTTGAGTGATACAAATATTTAGAAATGGAGGTGCGATTTCCCACTTCTGTGCAAATATAATCTACACGTCTCAGACAGACAGTGGATCAGCTTCTTCTATGTAAGGAGACAGAAGTGTAAGGAAGGATCAGAACATTACATATAAGAGAAACTGAATGAATCAAATAGGAATATGGTGTTACAGAGCATGAATAGCTGCGCTGATTGTATATAGTGTCCTACAACAGCAGGAGCTAAATTAGGGTTTTGGCGATTTTTCATAAAAATGAGAAAAACTGCACCCAAAATTCTGAACCTACTAACTAATGTCCACTAATTAAATATGTAAATGTAACCCTTATTATGTGTTCAGTGATACCGATGAATAGTACAACCAGGGCCAGTGTCAGCATTGGGCATTACCCGGGCAAGTGACGGGGCCCAGAGCTGCTACATAAGGAATTAGGCTGTACATAAGGAATCCATGGGGGGTAAGAGGGGCTGTATCTAATGAATCTATAGAATGTGAGAGGGGGCTTATTTAAAATAAAGAGGGCTGGCATGATAACCTAGGGGATATTTTAGGGGACAGGAGACTGTTTTAGTTTATAAACTTTTAATGTTGCCACGTGAGTTGACTGCAAAGGGGCCCACTGAGGCTCTGTCGCCCAGGGGCCTACTGAAAACTGGAGCCAACCCTGAATACACCTAACATGCTGGAATGAAAGAAAGCTGTGCTCTGCATGTAGCGACAAGGTCCACATCTATTAACCTTTATGTGACCGCAGGATCAGACACAAAAAGAGTGGATGTGTTACAAATAGAGATGAGCGAACATACTCGTCCGAGCTTGATGCTCGTTCGAGCATTAGCGTACTCGAAACTGCTCGTTGCTCGGACGAATACTTCGCCCGCTCGAGAAAATGGCAGCTCCCGCCGTTTTGCTTTTTGGCGGCCAGAAACAGAGCCAATCACAAGCCAGGAGACTCTGCACTCCACCCAGCATGACGTGGTACCCTTACACGTTGATAGCAGTGGTTGGCTGGCCAGATCAGGTGACCCTGGGATAGACTAGCCGCTGCCCGCGCTGCTCGGATCATTCTGTGTCTGGATGCCGCTAGGGAGAGAGCTGCTGCTGGTCAGGGACAGCGTTAGGGTGCTAGTAGATTACTGTTAGGCAGGAGTGATTCAACAAGAACCCAACAGCCCTTCTTAGGGCTACAATAACGTTATACTTTTTTTTTTTTTGTTTGCTTGTGGCTGGACTTGCTGGCACTAGTAGTGCAGCTAGTACCATATTGTGAGGAATTTGCAGGGGGACTTGCTACTGTTGTGTTTAGCTCTTAGTGACACACATATCCACCCCAAAGGAGAATCCAAACGGCTTACTTACGCCTACAATAGCGTTATATATATTTTATTTCTGGTTGATCTGCTGGTGGCTGTCCTTGCTGCAGTGCATATACTAGCCAATTGTGAGGAATTTGGAGTGAGACTTGCGACCGCTGTGTTTAGCGCTAAGTGAGGCACATATCCATCGCAAAGACCGAAGTGGGAAAATTTATTAGGGGTTGGATTTCAATTAGGCACAGTCTGCCATTTCCTTTTTATTTTCCTTTTATTTTTTCATAACTCAGCGTCATCTCATCAGTGTGCTTTCATACTTGGCTAGAAAATAGCCAAAGGAGAATCCAAACGGCTTACTTACGCCTACAATAGCGTTATATATATTTTATTTCTGGTTGATCTGCTGGTGGCTGTCCTTGCTGCAGTGCATATACTAGCCAATTGTGAGGAATATGGAGTGAGACTTGCGACCGCTGTGTTTAGCGCTTAGTGACGCACATATCCATCGCAAAGACCGAAGTGGGAAAATTTATTAGGGGTTGGATTTCAATTAGGCACAGTCTGCCATTTCCTTTTTATTTTCCTTTTATTTTTTCATAACTCAGCGTCATCTCATTAGTGTGCTTTAATACTTGGCTAGAAAATAGCCAAAGGAGAATGCAAACAGCTTACTTACGCCTACAATAGCGTTATATATATTTTATTTCTGGTTGATCTGCTGGTGGCTGTCCTTGCTGCAGTGCATATACTAGCCAATTGTGAGGAATTTGGAGTGAGACTTGCGACCGCTGTGTTTAGCGCTTAGTGACGCACATATCCATCACAAAGACCGAAGTGGGAAAATTTATTAGGGGTTGGATTTCAATTAGGCACAGTCTGCCATTTCCTTTTTATTTTCCTTTTATTTTTTCATAACTCCGCGTCATCTCATCAGTGTGCTTTCATACTTGGCTAGAAAATAGCCAAAGGAGAATCCAAACGGCTTACTTAAGCCTACAATAGCGTTATATATATTTTATTTCTGGTTGATCTGCTGGTGGCTGTCCTTGCTGCAGTGCATATACTAGCCAATTGTGAGGAATTTGGAGTGAGACTTGCGACCGCTGTGTTTAGCGCTTAGTGACGCACATATCCATCGCAAAGACCGAAGTGGGAAAATTTATTAGGGGTTGGATTTCAATTAGGCACAGTCTGCCATTTCCTTTTTATTTTCCTTTTATTTTTTAATAACTCAGCGTCATCTCATCAGTGTGCTTTCATACTTGGCTAGAAAATAGCCATAGCAATAGGATAGCATTGTTTGGTTTTAAAAACTAAAAAACACAAAAAAAAACTAAAAAACACAAAAAAACACAAAAAACAGTTAAAAAAAAAATTAAAGTTATATAACTTTCATTTTCAAAATGTTTAACCCGAGGGCTAGGGGTAGAGGACGAGGGCGGGGACGTGGGCGTCCATCTACTGCAGGGGTCAGAGGCCGTGGTCCTGGGTGGGGTGAGACACCACCTGCTGATGAGGGAGCAGGGGAACGCCGCAGAGCTACACTCCCTAGGTTCATCATGTCTGAAGTTACTGGGACTCGTGGTAGAGCACTGTTGAGGCCAGAACAGTGCGAACAGGTGATGTCGTGGATTGCCGACAATGCTTCGAGCAATTTGTCCACCAGTCAGTCTTCCACGCAGTCCACCCATGTCACCGAAATCGGCACTCCTCCAGCTCCTGCACCTCAGCCTCCTCCCCCCCAGTCTGCCCCCTCCCAGGAAAATTTGGCATTTGAACCGCCATACTCTGAGGAACTGTTTTCTGGACCCTTCTCACAGTCACAAACCACTTGTCCGGTTGCTGCTGAGCAATTTTCCGATGCCCAGGTTTTCCACCAGTCGCAGTCTGTGGGTGATGATGACCTTCTTGACGTAGTGGAAGAAGTGTGTAAAAAGGTGTCCGACGATGAGGAGACACGGTTGTCAGACAGTGGTGAAGTTGTTGTCAGGGCAGGAAGTCCGAGGGGGGAGCAGACTGAGGGATCGGAGGATGATGAGGTGACAGACCCAAGCTGGGTTGAGAGGCCGGGTGAACACAGTGCTTCTGAGACGGAGGAGAGTCCTATAGCAGAACAGGTTGGAAGAGGCAGTGGTGGGGCCAGACGGAGAGGCAGGGCCAGAGCAGGTGCATCAGCGCCAAATGTAGTGAAGCTCCCGTGGCGAGGGCTCCCGCGGCGAGGGCTAGATTTTCAGAAGTCTGGAGGTTCTTTAAGGAAACACCGGATGACCGACGGACTGTGGTGTGCAACGTTTGCCAAACCAGGATCAGCAGGGGTTCCACCACTACTAGCTTAACTACCACCAGTATGCGCAGGCATATGAATGCTAAACACCCGAATCAGTGGCACCAAGCCCGTTCACCTCCGGCCGTGCACACCACTGCTCCTTCCCCTGTGTCAGCTGATAGTCAGCCCCCTGCCCAGGACCCTGGCACAAAAACCCCATCGTCGCCTCCACGATCCTCCACAGCATCCACCAGCGTTCAGCTCTCCATACCCCAGACGCTGGAGCGGAAAAGAAAATATAGTGCAACCCACCCGCACGCCCAAGCCCTTAATGTCCACATCTCCAGATTGCTTAGCCTGGAGATGCTGCCCTATAGGCTAGTAAAGACCGAGGCCTTTCGCAACCTCATGGCGGCAGCCGCCCCTCGGTATTCGGTCCCCAGCCGCCACTACTTTTCCCGATGTGCCGTCCCAGCCCTGCACCAGCACGTGTCAGACAACATCATCCGTGCCCTGACCAACGCCGTTTCTGACAAGGTCCACCTGACCACGGACACGTGGACGAGTGCTGCCGGGCAGGGCCACTATATATCGCTGACGGCACATTGGGTTAACTTGGTGGAGACTGGGACCGAGTCTGACCCTGGGGCTGCTCATATACTGCCGACGCCGAGGATTGCGGGGCCTACCTCGGTCCAGGTCTCAAAGGCCTACTATGCCTCCTCCTCCTCCCACCCCTCCTCCACCTCCTCCTCCGAACTACCATCCGTGGGCATGGCGCCATCAGTCGCTAGCTCTAGGCACCGCAGCAGTGCCGTCGCTAAGCGACAGCAGGCGGTGCTCAAACTGCTGAGCCTAGGCGATAAAAGGCACACCGCCCAAGAACTATTACAGGGCATCACGGCGCAGACTGATCTGTGGCTGGCACCGCTGAACCTGAAGCCAGGCATGGTTGTGTGTGACAACGGCCGTAACCTGGTGGCGGCTCTGCAACTCGGCAGACTGACACATGTGCCATGCCTGGCCCATGTGTTAAATCTCATAGTTCAGCGTTTCCTCAAGACATACCCCAATCTGTCTGATTTGCTCACGAAGGTGCGCCGCATCTGTGCGCATTTCAGGAAGTCCAGCACAGATGCTGCCACTCTCAGGGCAGCGCAGCGCCGCCTCCAACTGCCCGCTCACCGACTGTTGTGCGACGTGCCCACGAGGTGGAATTCAACATTAACCATGTTATCCAGAGTTCACCAGCAGCGCAGAGCGATTGTAGACTGCCAGATGTCAACTTCCACCAGAACTGGTAGTCAGGTCAGTCAGCTTCCTCAAGTCTACAATGAGGAGTGGACGTGGATGTCTGATATCTGTCAGGTGCTGAGTAACTTTGAGGAGTCAACACAGATGGTCAGTGGCGATGCCGCCATCATCAGCCTTACCATCCCGCTGCTTGGCCTGTTGAAAAACTCTCTGATCAGCATGAAGTCGGAAGCTTTGCGCTCGTCACAAGAGACGGGGGAAGAAGATTCCCTTGTTGATAGCCAAAGCACCCTCAGGTCTGTTTCTCAGCGCATATCGGAGGAGGTAGAGGAGGATGAGGAGGAAGAGGAGGAGAATGTTGGCGAGACACAAGAGGGGAGCATTGCTCAGACCTTCACTGTTCAGCGTGTATGGGCAGAAGAAGAGGAGTTGGAGGAGTTGGAGGAGGAGGAAATGGGCAGTCAGGCCAGTGAGGGGAGTGAATTCTTGCGCGTTGGGACTCTGGCGCATATGGCAGATTTCATGCTAGGCTGCCTATCCCGTGACCCTCGCGTTCAAAGAATTTATTCCAGCTCCGATTACTGGGTATTCACTCTCCTGGACCCACGGTACAAGCAAAATCTTTCCACTCTCATCCCTGGAGAGGAAAGGAGTGTGAGAATGTATGAATACCAGCAGGCCCTGGTGCACAAGCTGAAACAGTATTTCCCTTCTGACAGCGCTAGCGGCAGAGTGCGTAGTTCTGCGGGACAAGTAGCGAGGGAGAGTAGGCGAGCAGGCAGCTTGTCCAGCACTGGCAAGGGTACGCTTTACAAGGCTTTTGCCAGCTTTATGTCACCCCAGCAAGACACTGTCACCTGTCCCCAGTCTCGGCAGAGTAGGGCTGATCTTTACAGAAAGATGGTGAGGGAGTACGTAGCTGACCATACCATCGTCCTAAATGATCACACAGCTCCCTACAACTACTGGGTTTCAAAGCTGGACATGTGGCACGAACTGGCGCTGTACGCCTTGGAGGTTCTTGCCTGCCCTGCCGCTAGCGTCTTGTCCGAGCGGGTTTTCAGTGCAGCTGGTGGCATCATCACCGATAAGCGTACACGCCTGTCGACTGACAGCGCTGACAGGCTGACGCTTATTAAGATGAATAAAGCCTGGATTTCTCATAATTTCCAATCTCCACCAGGTGAAGGAAGCTCAACCTGAATAATTTATGCACTCCTCCTCCTCCTCCTCATTTTCCTCCTTCTCCTCCTCTTTGTACACTAAAGCAGAGGAAACTGGCTATTTTTTGACAGGGCCCACTGGCTCTAGCTATAGTACTTTATGCATGTAATTTTTCTGGAGGGTCACCTACCCGGTCCTCTGGTTTGAAAACTTTTTTGGACTGCCACATACAGGCACTCAATCTATTCAATTTTTCTGGAGGGCCACCTACCTGCTCCTCTGGTTTGAAAACTTTTTTGAACTGCCACATACAGGCACTCAATCTATTCAATTTTTCTGGAGGGCCACCTACCTGCTCCTCTGGTTTGAAAACTTTTTTGGACTGCCACATACAGGCACTCAATCTATTCAATTTTTCTGGAGGGCCACCTACCTGCTCCTCTGGTTTGAAAACTTTTTTGGACTGCCACATACAGGCACTCAATCTATTCAATTTTTCTGGAGGGCCACCTACCTGCTCCTCTGGTTTGAAAACTTTTTTGGACTGCCACATACAGGCACTATCCAAATTAAATTGTCTCCATAGCAGCCTCCACACGTTGTCTCCATTGCTACCTCCAAAAGTCGTCCATATAGCTGCCTCCATACATCGTCCCCTTATCAAACGAGGTGTGTCAGGCAGAAATTTGGGTTGTTTTCATGGATTCCACATCAAAGTTGTTAACTTTGTCGCCACCCTGCTGTGTTATCCACAAAATATACTGGCAAACTTTTATGATTAACCGATATTATTTCAGCGCTTCTTGCGCATCTGTTTACATTCCCCTCACCCGCCATATCCCAAACTTATAAGAACGCTACTACACTTGATCTTATACAAAAGGTTCTTAGAAGTGCTGTTTGGGGAGTAGCCTAGAGACAGGGGCTTGGATTGGCGAAAGCTCGCCTGGCAGCGGAGCGCCAGCTCCATGCCAAGATTCAACTAACATAGTTTTAACTACAGCACCTTTAATCTACTACTAGTTCACTGCCTCCATACATGGTCCTCTTATCAAACGAGCTGTGTCAGGCAGAATTTTGGGTTGTTTTCATGGCTTCCACATCAAACTTGTTAACTTTGTCGCCACCCTGCTGTGTTATCCACAAAATATACTGGCAAACTTTTATGATTAACCGATATTATTTCAGCGCTTCTTGCGCATCTGTTTACATTCCCCTCACCCGCCATATCCCAAACTTATAAGAACGCTACTACACTTAACTTGGTGCAGGCTGGGACCGAGTCTGACCCTGGGGCTGGTCATATACTGCCGACGCCGAGGATTGCGGGGCCTACCTCGGTCCAGGTCTCAAAGGCCTACTATACCTCCTCCTCCTCCCACCCCTCCTCCACCTCCTCCTCCTCTGAATTACCATCCGTGGCCATGGCGCCATCAGTCGGTAGCTCTAGGCACAGCAGCAGTGCCGTCGCTAAGCGACAGCAGGCGGTGCTCAAACTGCTGAGCCTAGGCGATAAAAGGCACACCGCCCAAGAGCTATTACAGGGCATTCCACATCAAACTTGTTAACTTTGTCGCCACCCTGCTGTGTAATCCACAAAATATACTGGCAAACTTTTATCATTTACCGATATTATTTCAGCGCTTCTTGCGCATCTGTTTACATTCCCCTCACCCGCCATATCCCAAACTTATAAGAACGCTACTACACTTAACTTGGTGCAGGCTGGGACCGAGTCTGACCCTGGGGCTGGTCATATACTGCCGACGCCGAGGATTGCGGGGCCTACCTCGGTCCAGGTCTCAAAGGCCTACTATACCTCCTCCTCCTCCCACCCCTCCTCCACCTCCTCCTCCTCTGAATTACCATCCGTGGCCATGGCGCCATCAGTCGGTAGCTCTAGGCACAGCAGCAGTGCCGTCGCTAAGCGACAGCAGGCGGTGCTCAAACTGCTGAGCCTAGGCGATAAAAGGCACACCGCCCAAGAGCTATTACAGGGCATTCCACATCAAACTTGTTAACTTTGTCGCCACCCTGCTGTGTAATCCACAAAATATACTGGCAAACTTTTATCATTTACCGATATTATTTCAGCGCTTCTTCCGCATCTGTTTACATTCCCCTCACCCGCCATATCCTAAACTTATAAGAACGCTACTACACTTGATCTTATACAAAAGGTTCTTAGAAGTGCTGTTTGGGGAGTAGCCTAGAGACAGGGGCTTGGATTGGCGAAAGCTCGCCTGGCAGCGGAGCGCCAGCTCCATCCCAAGATCCAACTAACATAGTTTTAACTGCAGCACCTTTAATCTACTACTAGTTCACTGCCTCCATAATAATAATAATAATAATCTTTATTTATATAGCGCCATCATATTCCGTAGCGCTTTACAAATCATAGGAAACAAATACAAATGTAATGTAACAGAGCACAACATTTGTATGGAACAACAGGAGTGAGGTCCCTGCTCGCCAGAGCTTACGGTTTATGAAGATGATGGGGTAACACGAGGTAAAAGAATATTTAATGGTCAAGCCATTCTTCTTAGGGAATAGAACAAAATATAATAAATGGAATTGCTGTCGCTTGAACCACTCAGCCGTCATCTTATATACCAGGTGCAGGGTGAATGGGACTCCAGAGAAGTCTGGTGCCTGTTGGTTGCTGGATAACAGATGGGAGGACGACACAGGACGGGTTAGTAGAAGAGTTAAAACTTCATGCAGTTAATGAGTGTTATAGGCTTGCCTAAAGAAATGGGTTTTAAGAGCACGTTTGAAACTTTGGAGGTTAGGTATTAGTCTGATAGTCCGGGGCAGAGCATTCCATAGAATTGGTGCAGCTCTAGAGAAGTCTTGGAGACGCGAGTGGGAGGTCCGCACTAGGGTAGAGGTTAATCTAAGATCACTGGCGGATCTAAGAGCACGGGTTGGGCGATAGACTGAGTTAAGAGAGGAGAGGTAGGGGGGTGCAGCATTATACAGAGCTTTATGAATGAGGGTTATTATTTTAAACTGTATTCGAAAGGAGACTGGCAGCCAGTGCAGCGACTGGCATGAACTGTAAGCATACATGGTCCCCTTATCAAACGAGCTGTGTCAGGCAGAATTTTGGGTTGTTTTCATGGCTTCCACAACAAACTTGTTAACTTTGTCGCCACCCTGCTGTGTAATCCACAAAAAATACTGGCAAACTTTTATCATTTACCGATATTATTTCAGCGCTTCTTGCGCATCTGTTTACATTCCCCTCACCCGCCATATCCCAAACTTATAAGAACGCTACTACACTTGATCTTATACAAAAGGTTCTTAGAAGTGCTGTTTGGGGAGTAGCCTAGAGACAGGGGCTTGGATTGGCGAAAGCTCGCCTGGCAGCGGAGCGCCAGCTCCATGCCAAGATCCAACTAACATAGTTTTAACTGCAGCACCTTTAATCTACTACTAGTTCACTGCCTCCATACATGGTCCCCTTATCAAACGAGCTGTGTCAGGCAGAATTTTGGGTTGTTTTCATGGCTTCCATGTTAACTTTGTCGCCACCCTGCTGTGTAATCCACAAAATATACTGGCAAACTTTTATCATGTACCGATATTATTTGAGCGCTTCTTGCTCACCTCCTTTGGTTCCTCTCTGCCACCCATTGGTTTGAAGCCTGAGTCCATTTAGGGCAGTGATGGCAAACCTTTTAGAGGCCGAGTGCCCAAACTACAACAAAGACCTGCTTATTTATCGCAGAGTGCCAAACAGAAATGTAATTTGTGATTTATACTCCCTTCTCTGTCACAGTTTTCATTGATACCAGCACCTGAGGACACCAATAAAGCAGAAAATAGTCCCAGGTAGAGCTGTCACTTTAAAATAGCTCTGTGCACAGCAAGTCCTGGGCTGTCTGGGGCTGCAGGAAGATACCTGGAGTAATCTCTGGTGATGGCCTGAGTGCCCACAGAAAGGGCTCTGAGTGCCACCTCTGGCACCAGTGCCATAGGTTAGCCATCACTGATTTAGGGTATGTCGCCATGACACTCTCTAGCCTGCTGCAGCTGCCTCTGCATGCCGTCCCCTATAGTGTCAGGGTCAATTATTGGATGTTTTAGATGCTATCTAGCTTCATTCTGTCACTCTGTCATGGCCATGCTGTTGCCCATAATTTTGGCATAATGGTGCGATTATGCAGCCTCAGAGGCATCCATGCATGCTGCCCCTGCTGTTTCCTGTCCATTTCCGTGGTGTTTCCATCCTTTTCTGAGGTTCCCAGGTGTTTGGCCAAGCTTCCCTGTGCAGAGCCTTGGTCCCCTTGAAAAATGCTTGAGTCTCCCATTGACTTCAATGGGGCTCGTTATTCGAGACGAGCACTCGAGCATCGGGAAAAGTAGGTCTTCTCTCTTTTCTGTATGATGAGAGATCGCCGTAGGGTTTAGGGGTTTAGGCAAAATGCCATATATACCTGAGTATAAGCTGACCCGAGTATAAGCCTACTTTTAACACAAAAAACTGTGAAAACCTATTGACTCAAATATAAGCCTAGGGTGATAAATACATTGGTCACAGCCTCCAGCCAGCATAAAGCTGGCCAGCCCCCTGCCCCCCAGTATATAGCCAGCCAACCCGTGCCCCCCAGTATATAGCCAGACAGCCCATGCCCCCCAGTATATAGCCAGGCAGCCCATGCCCCCCAGTATATAGCCTGCCAGCCCCTGCCCCCCCAAGTATACAGCCTGCAAGTCGTTGCCTCCCCAGTATGTGGACAGCAGGCCCTGCCCTAAGTATATAGCCAGCAGCCCCTGCCCACCCTAGTATATAGCCTGCGAGCCCCCCCCCAGATTATAGCCAGCACATCCCCCAAACATGCCAGGCCTATAAAAAAAAATATTAACACTGTATACGCCCCCTGCAGGTCCTCTTCTTGCTTCAGGTGCTCCCGCTCTGTCTTTGGGTCCTCCTGCTTCTCTTCGGGTTCCTCTGGCTCCTCTTTGGGTCCCCGCATGTGGCCGGTACAAACAATGATGTCAGCAGCTTGCCAATGACATTGTTGGAGCTCCGCCGGGATTGCGCTGGGACCAGAAGAGAAGCTGGAGAACCCCAAAGAGGAGACAAAGCCGAAGCAGGAAGAGGACCTGTGGGGGTGCGTCCGAAAGGTGAATACAGTGTTAATTTTTTTAGAGACTTGTGTGAGCTGAGTTAGGTTTTTTTCAACACAATTTTTGTACTGAAAAAACTTGGATTATAGTCAAGTATATACTGTAAGCATTTTTATGGTTATTTAACTCCCAGTGGCAGATCAGCGACAGAAATTCATGACTTCTACTGGCAGAACTGTATGTTTTTGGTTGCTTGCAGCACAGCTCCACAATGTGTTCCTAAAAATACCACAGTATTACAGGATAATGCCCGTTGGATAGCAACTATGTCCTCCACTGTGCAAAATTGCTTCTCTGGCTATGTGCTACTATCTTAGTATATATGGAAATAACCAATGAATGAATACTTTGTATTCAAAGAATAACTCCAAAGTTATAATGAAATTACTAAATTCTAATATGTGAATGCCCATATTGTGTTGTTCACCATTTTCTTTCCAAAGTTATGGCATTTTCCGTTCGGTTTGACAAAAATCTTTCTCACCAGAGGTGAAGTGGGTGAAGACAAAGCTCTTTCTGTATGTGCCCTAAATCTGAATCCAATTTACTCTGCCCACTGTTTCAGTGATACCTTGTTTTCTCTCATTCAGTAATTTAACAGCAAATCCAGTGAGATTCCTACAAGTAAATCCACTGCACAGTGTATATACAGGATGTATATGGTGACTAGTCTGGAAGCTTTCATCACATGGAAGAGCAGAAAACATGTAATAAGTGGAAGAAATCATATGTAAAACAGTTACATGAAATGTAATGTGCTGTGTCAGCAATGATGTAAAGATAGAGAAAGTTCTGTAGAATCACAGACTGGGATGGGGGGACTGAAAGGTAACAGGGGAGCTCTTGTACAGGGGTGTACTTAGAAATCATAGGACCCCAGATTTGCACCCCCATCATAAAAAAAATTAACCACCAGTATATATTTTTCAAAGCTGATACTGAATCCATACTGTTTCAAAATATAAAAACGTTCAGGATAATAATATTGCAATGTATGTAAAGATCCTATATGATTTACAGTGCCTTCCTCATTATTTTGTTCACTGCATCCTCCATAAATTTACATAAAGCCCCTCTCTGCTACTTTACCATACTCCTTTCTATACAGATCACACCATTATACAGTACCTTCTCCTGACCCAACAGTACAGCACTGCACCTCCGTTACAGACCATCTACTTGCTATACTGTGTCCCATGCTATACTGCACTTCCCTCCTATATATA
Source organism: Engystomops pustulosus (assembly GCF_040894005.1). NCBI lineage: Eukaryota > Metazoa > Chordata > Amphibia > Anura > Leptodactylidae > Engystomops > Engystomops pustulosus. Next base: position 50,687,547 of record NC_092417.1, read on the forward strand.
TATATATATACAGCACTCTCCCCTGACTCCACCACTCTGTGTCCTCTGCTATACAGCATTGCCCTCCTATACTGTGCCTCCCTTATATACAGCCCCCATCTACAATATAGCAACCCTATACACACTCCGTTTACCCCTTTACACAGTGCCACCTCCTTCTATACAATAAAGCCTCCCTTCCTTTATATAGTGACCCTTTTCTCCCCCTTTATACAGTCAGTGGTTCTTGCCCCCCTTTATGACGGACCTTTACAACCCTACCCCTTTTATGCAAGGGACCCCCCCCCCCCTCCAAGTCTCCCCTTATACAGAGTACCATTTATATCTTCCTCTTCAGGACTCCTTCTTCCCCTTTATACATCCCCCTCCATGGGTCCTTCTTGCCCTTTATACATCCCCCCTACCTCATGTACAGAATCTCCTTTATAGCTCCCTTCTCCTGCTTTCCTGGGCCCCTTTATTGCAGCCAGTGAAAAATAAAAAAAATCTTTGCTCGCCTGGATGATCTGCAGTCGGGCTCCTCTGTTCAGCTACAGTGTGAAGACACAGACAGCTGGATGTGCAGGGAGAGTTCACTCTCTGCCACTCTAATGTATCAGTTCCTTAAAGGCACATGTAACACACAGGTACAGACGCAGGTATATTGTGTGCTTATCAGTACAGGGGCTGCTAACAGCATTTATCAGGCTCTGTAACGATACCACTATCCTGGCAGTCAGAGAGCATCCGCAAGCTGTCTGCTATGGTGGTTGTTAAGCCACTGGTCTTGTACTTCACTATTCTGTGTAGGAGACATCTGCATCCACAGTAGTGAACACACTCTGCTCTGCTACACACACACACACAGCACTGTCACATGACCTGCCCTCCTTCCTCCTCTGTGAGCAGGGAACAGCTGCCTCTTCCCTCTTTCACTCCATATCTTCTTTACAAATAAGGTTCATAAGAGTAACAAGAGATGGCAGGAGACCCAGCTAGTATAGAGCCAGGCTAAACTGAGGATGATAGCAAAGAAACTACTGGATATAGATAAGTTCTTCTACAGAGTGCAAAGTTGTTCTACATCCTAAGAGCCATTGATTTGTGAAAAAAATGTTACAGTTTTGCTTTAAATAATACAGACTGGTGCAGATAGGGGGAGTAGAAAGTTTTTACCTCTTGGTGGTTACAGGCCCATATTTTCATACTGTCATGATCTATTCATTACCTAATACATCATCTTCTCTGTGATATTATAAGATACATTTCATGCAGCAAGATGTTCTTATTGTAAATAGATGTTTGTGAGAAGGGAAGATATTTCCTCTCTGTGTACATGAGCAGTACAGTAAGTAACGCTGGCTCCTGGTATCTGGCGCACATCATTACAGATGGGAGGTGACCTTATCCTCTGTCTCCATAAATGAAATCAAGTCACGAATAATATAATTATAAGAGCGCTGAGGGGAGGCTGCTGCCATATTGTGTCTGTTACCTAATGTAGAATTTATGACACAAGAGAGATGGCAACTGGATCGCGAGCATCATCAAGAGCGTCACGAGGAAAAGACCTCAGAACAAAACAGAACTTCAGAGGAAAATTCTGTTGCTGGGGAGATTATTTCCATGTATTTCATTAAAGTTTCCTGAACTTTATATGATACTGAGTTGGTGTAAGACTCCAAACTGTTCGCCGTACTCAGACAGAAGATTGGATAGTAACATACTGCCAGAGGAGTGTTGTACCTGTGAATCTGAGTTTGGTGATCTACTAATGAAGTGCCAGCAGTAAGGTGATATTCTTGTAGAGGGTATGCTCCATGAACTTCCTCCATGAACTTCCTTATAAACAGGGATTTAAGATGAAATGATGCATAATATTTAATAAATTGGCGAATTTAATCAGACCTGAGATGCTACTCTATACTATAACTCAGTCGCTGCATATAAGACACTTTGTACAATGTTCTCAGCTCCTCCTGCTATATAACAGGCTGCCTGCAGATGAGACACTATGGGCTTATTTACTAAGGGCCCTGCGTTGGTTTTTCCTTTGTTTTCGGGATTTGCGCTGCTGGGACAGGTATTTAACTGGGGATTGTGTCGCACGTGATCGGATTGTGGCGCTGCTGTGCTGGATTTCATGCAACAGAGATGGGGGGGCGGGTCGTCGGACAATCCGAATGATTCGGACTGAGTGGGGGATTTAACTTTCAAATTGTGTCGCAAGTTCAAGCACTTACATGCACCAGGAAGAAGAAGGTGAACTCCTGTGACACATGCAGGATATCGGGAGCACGATCTTAGTGAATTGCGGCACAGTGCATGATCGTCGGACAATGCACTTTCGTGAACTCCCCCTATGTGCCCCTATGTATATTTGTATATTCAGGTCATCTCCTCCTGCTCTATAACATGCTGCCTATAGATAAGACACTATGTAAGATCTGTTCAACTCCTCCTGCTCTATAACAAGCTAACTGCATATTGGATATAATATCCAATCTGTTTAGCTGCTCCTGGTCTATAACACACATACTTCCTATGTAGACAGCTGTGGTGGCTGTAGACTAGTAGGGACAGCTAACAAATGGGTCTACAATGTGAGCAGATGTGAAAGGACAATGTAAATGGAAGGCAAATAAAGAGCACTCCAATTTAACATGTAATAGAGACATTGAGGAAAATGGCCCAAGTGTGGGGGTGGAAGGGCGAGACCTCTGGAGACTATTCTGAGCCTTATGCCTTGTAAGTTTCTAGATTGGAAATCAATATTCTAAAATTGCCAATGCTACCATAGGAATAAATTACCGTACAGGGGAAATCATATCGATAAGGTTCACCTGACATTACATTCTGTGATAAACTTGATGCTGTAGGACGAGATCAGTGTAATATTAGTATTATGGTAGCAGTAAGAATATAAAGGGCTAAACCACTCTAATGACATAATTGGCCTTAATCAAAACGGTGAACAATCATCAAACACAGATTTTAATTCATTATCTTTTAACTCATTAGAATTGTGTTGCCTCTGAAAAACCCAGATTATTAATAGTTAATAAAAAATTTTTTATAAATCATGTTATCTATGATCGGTCACCTTTATGCCATGTGAGGGTATCTATGCAAATGGTGGCGGGTTGAGTGGGTACAATTTTTGAATCTGTCATGGAAATACAGATGGTTCCTGGCCTTCATAACAGGGGCTTTCCAGGAATCTGTGAACAGTATCTGGTTCTTTGGCGCTGCTGGCTGGCCGAAACTGTAATGCACTGCACTGCCCCCCCCCCCCTCCAGGCTGTGTGCTACTCCCAGGTTCTGGCACTGGGAGCATACAGCCTCCTCACTGTAGCCTAAAGAAGAAGACTACAGGATTAGAAAACAGGATTTGTCTTTTCTCCGCACAAACCGCACCACTTTTGTGCACCTGGAGTCAGTTATAGTTGGTATTGCTATTAATTTAAATAAACTTTACAAAAAAAACACAACCCCCACCACCATTTTGAAATGCTAAATCAGTGGTCATAAACCTCTGACCCAGGTGCCAGAAGTGGCACTCAGAGCCCTCTCTGTGGGCACACAGGCTGTTGCCCCAGCGCAAAGTTCATCAGACGTCCCAAACACCCCAGGACATGCTGAGCTCAGCACTATTTTAAAGTTCCAAACCTGTGCTGTCTAGAAGAGAGAGCTGATATGAACGATTCATCACTTGAGCTTCTTGGGATGCAGATACCATTGTAAGCTGTCACGGAGTAGGGAGCAATAGGTTACTGTTTAAAGAGAACTTGCCATTTAAACTAACTCATCCAAAATAAATACTTCATTAAAAGTTATAAAAGCTTTGTCCTTATCCCTAAATGATTGCTTTCCATGGCTGCAATGTTAAAAAAAAACTGTTTGTAAACTTATATGCAATTCACCAGATGTGATATAATGGGGCCTGGTATATGCAGTTCACTGCTCTACCCTGCCTCCCTAGCCCTGATTGACAGGCCTCGCTTCTACAAACATACTGCTGTGTGGAAAAGTGAGAGAGAGCTCCGTTACATCATTAGGCAATTCATGTCATCTGACCATCTACCTCTTGTATGTATCTGATCACATGAAATCACATGAAATCACAGCCTCCATGGAGGATGGGGAGGAGTAGAAGTCCATGGAGGCTGCTGTTATTTGATGTGTTCAGATACATACTGTACAATGGGGTAGAAATTTCAAATGAAACTGGGTAGAGGACCCTAGACAAAATCACCCTGGTCACATAACATGCTAAGCAGAGGCATGAGACATGGGAAGGAGTAGATGGAAGGATCCAAAGTGACATGTTCCCTTGAAACTGCTGTAGGGGCACTTTGCAATATTTAAGTGGGTTTTGGATAATTGTTTGTCTCTACAAGGTTCATCATCACTGTCCTAAACACTCCCTTTTAATGTTGTACACCAATTTGTGAGAATGTATTTTTTACAGATCTTATCGTTCAATATATTTTGAGCCTTGACATTATACAGTGCCCAGAGACCAATATCTATATCACTCATCTGACAATACTACAATGCAGTAAGTAATTCGTGTCCCATCACATACATCAAGTTCAACACACTGAAGCGCATTGCGTCCTGTTTACGGGTTTCCCAACAAGTCACATGTCTATATTGTTGTGATTCTGGTCTATTCCTATGATATCCTAAGTCCATGTTTACTTCCATGTTTTGGAAGGAAGTTGCCGTGATAGGTTAGTGGGGAGATCTTGCTTTATATTTGAAGTTTGGGCTTTTTGACATGAAAATAAAGCATCTTATCTCCGCTCCTTTTATCTGTCCAGCGGCCCTTTTAATCAGCGTTTCCTTCTTGCCGGGGTCTGAAATCCTTTCTTCCTTGATTTGTGTTTTGACAAACTTATTAAGCACATCTGTACGTACGAAACTCCATCAAAGCACATGGCCAATGTTCATCCAGACTAATCCTGGGAGATTTTTTCCGACCCGATCTGTTTTTTTTTTTTTTGCAGTATTTCAATTTTTGACAGTAGTTGTATCTCTATGTGGTCTATATAAGGTTTAATTGGAAAATACAAAGCAAATGCTTGTGATCTGCATTGTGTAGAGCACATTTCTATTTTTTTTCTCATTGCTATTCCCAATTCATAGTTTCTTATATATTACATTGACAACCAATAATCCAGCATCTTTTGGGTTTCAATTATCCCCAATTAAAACAATATTACAGAACAATGTTCATACTTAGTGGTTTAAATATTTTTAAAGGGTTTGGCCATTATAGGGTAACCCACCTTGTACTTACACTGATAAACTTTCTCCTTGTGCTCGTAGGGGTACATAAGGACGCCTCTCCAGCCCTTGCATTTAGAAATGCACTGACTCGCTGGAAGTCCACAGGGCTTGAGACGGTGAAGAAAGTCCCAAAAGTAACTCCTAAAGGAAGAAGGAGAAAGTTTTCCAGGGTAAGAACAATATGGCTGACCTTTTGTACTTACCCTGGTAAACTTTCTGACTGAACCAATTCCACCAGAGCAAGGCACAAGGCCTTCTAGTGGCTCGTATTTCTGGTTTATATAGATGGGAACCCAAGCAATGTTATAATGTCTAATATTATAAATATAAAGGGGTTGATCAGATGTTTTGTTACTGGATTATGTATAAGAGTTTATTCTAATGAACATAATGTTTCTGTAGGGACCACATTACAACCTAAATCTAACCCACCCCTTAGAGCCTGATAACCCAAACTTGCGGCATCAAAGATCCAAATGACTCTGTAAATTGGAAACATTTGTGGCCAGGACAAGCTTTGTGTCCATAATCTAACCCATGTAATAAAGTCTATAGAGTGCAAGAATCACAGTACTCTAAATGCAGATTAAAGTGGTTTGTCCATGAAAGAAAGTTCTCAAATTTGAATCCCCTAGTGATGGTTACACAATAAACATAATTTTTAACCACCTTTACTTTACAGTATTATTGCTGTTTGAGCTCCTATAGCTCAGTGCTTCTCTAATACGATTGACTCTCTAAGCAGAAACTACATGATTTCTCTGTGCTATGAGATGGTTTGTGCTGACAATGTGCTTAGATTTTCAGAGTACAGGTTTATATACACTTTAGTTTAGATTCTGAAGATTTTACATCTGACACATAAAAAATTAGAGATGAGAGTCATGAGATGGTTATAAGACATAGTGACACACTCCAGTTCTGCTACCTCACCTATAATACACACAGGGGCTTATTTACTAAGGGTCTGCGGAACACACTTTCGTTGGATTTTGGAAATTTTCAGGATTTGCGCCACTGTGACAGCTATTTATAAAAGGGATTGTGTCACACGCGATCGGATTTTAGTGCAATCGCACCGGCTTTCATGCGACAGAAATTGGGGGTGGGCTGACGCACGATCCGACGGATTCGGACTGAGGGCGGGATTTAACTTTAAAATTGTGTCACAAAACCTGACCTTGCATACACCGGGAAGAAGAAGGTGAACTCCGGCGGATCTAATCTAATTGACAATGCTTTCTAGTCGGTCATTCTGGATTGCGGAACGCGCCAGGGACTGGTAAGTAAATGTGCCCCACAGAGTCAGCTCTGCTATATGCCTCTCCATCCCCTGGATAAACACCTTATTTTGCCTGTAGCTAATAGAATAAGTCTCTCCTTGCCGGCAGGAAGTGCCCATGTTTGAGCTGGTCTTGTAGCGTGCAGATAAGAGAAGCTATACATGGGAAGAATTAAACCATAGTAGATTTACATTCGGATCCAGGGACAACCAAACTTTTGTACACCAGGGCTGATAAAGACAGGCTGGAATTATATCTGTGAAATGCTGTATTTTTGTTAACAGTAAAAACAGCAAAATCTACAATGAAATTTCTCAATAAATTATAGTACAGTGTAATGTAAATTAATGGAAGCAACAAAAGGGTTTTTTAACCGTGAGAAAAAGCATGGTAGATTCTGCCATGTTATACCTCTTCAGATCTAAAGGACAACTTACCTGTTGTGGAAATGAAGTGGAGTAACATAAATTTGGATCTGGTTCAATAGCGATTTCGTTGAGGCGTGTGATGTATGCTCTCTGTGTGGGTTTCTGCTCTACAGAAATTAATGAATTTGCTCTGAAACGCATCACACTGGGAATTGACATCAGATCTACACTGCAGTCCAGGACCCGGATACATATGGGCTGCAGAATCTTCCATTCATTTGTAATATTGTCAGCAGTGATAGACAATGTGTGATGTGTGAGAACATGGGGGATGTCATCAGTGTCTGATCACAATGTGACTTTATCTCTGCTTTACCTCCGGATTATATACAGGTGCCTGGGAAATGTCAAGCACATTTAGGGTTAAGGTACCTTTTAATCCCAGAATCTCTGTAGAATAGCTTTGTCTTTATACTGCCTGTCAGCAGAAAACTGTTCAAGGTCAACAAGCGACCTCTAAGCACTTTATTGCCATATGTCTTGATATTTTCTGCTCTTGTATTATGTTTCTGTTTTCCCCAGTGATCCCTGGCCCTGCTGCTCCTTGTATTCTCAGTATTAAATATATATATGTTTATATACACTTTGATGTCTCCTCTTCACACAGAAGGGTTTTGGATCCATCAAATCTGCATTAATTAACAAGACCAAGGGGCAGATTTACTTACCTGGTCCATTCACGATCCAGCGAAGGGGTCTTCCGGTAATTCACTAAGGTAGTGTGCCCGATGTCCACTAAGTGTCCACTAGGTGCTGCGCTGAAGTCCATCGGAGTTCACTGAAGCTCACGATCCTATTCCTGAGCAGGTAAGTGTGTGTCAAGTGACACATTTAAAAAAAAAAAATACTGCGGTTTTACTGAATCCGTCGGGTTTTCTGATGGCCACGCCCCCATTTCCATTGCGTGAATGCCAGCGACGTTGCGCCACAATCCGATCGCGTGCACCAAAACCCGGGAGCAATTCGGCGCAAATCGGTAATTTTCGGGAAACCCGACGAAAAAACGTGATTCGAGCCCTTAGTAAATGACCCCCAGTATGTTGCAAATGTCTCACATCCACATGGACACAGGCCACGTGAGGGGGTTATATACAGGAGTGGACACAAGCCCTGTGAGGGGGTTATCTAAAGGAGAGGACACTACTGTGAATTTGGGATTTAAAATGTTTCATTTTTAATGCAGAGGTGATTTGCCTTATTTAATTACTTTTAACATTTGAATTTACAAAACGCATAGTAAACACAATGTTAACACATGCGTTAAAGCGGCATTTATATAGCAAATAGCAAAATTTGTAAAAACAAATGTTAACAGTAATGATATAAGGCAAATCACCTCTCCTCAGCTGTTGTAATTAGTTTCAAAATGCATTAAAAACACAATTAAACTTCTATGTGTTACCTCACCCTTAGAAGTAATCAATAAAAAAGGAAAAAAATTAAGAATTTTGACAAAAGAGGTTACTGTGCAAAATGTTAAACATTAAAAGCATATGAAATAATTCCAATTTACATGTTAAAATCGAGTCCATGAACAAAAAACTTCCTTTGCACCTGCCCTGGACCAGGTGCAGATTTGTGCCTAAAAAGTCGCAAAAATAAGCAAACAAAGTGATACATACGTGAAAAGTCACACGGAACATCTGGGAAACTAAGATACATAGAGACACTGCACAAGGTGCAGACCAAGGCGTACTTGAAAAACGACAGGTGAAAAGTCGCAAAAATGTCGCAAATATGACAAAAGTCGCAAAAATGAGACAATTTAACTGGCAGAAATAATGATACATGTCCCCCAAGAGTCTCTTCTGCATCAGACTGTTTTTTTTTATTTGTTATAAGAGAAAATTCTGTTTATTATTCTCAGTTTTTGATATCATAGACTCATAGACACACATGAGAAGATAGGACCAAGACTTGTTACACAGAAACTATAACATTACTAAACATGTTACATGGCAACAGTACCAAAACCAATCTTACTACATAGATACAGTACCAGAACCGAGCCCACTGCATAGAACCAGCATTGGGACCAAGCATACTACTACTAGATGCAGTACCATAACTAACTACCCCATTTTGTTTTTGAATTGTGTGTACCTGTATGGGGGGCAGGATATTAGGTAATTTACCAATTTACATCTATTGCTAGTTCTGCTCCACTTTCTTGATATGTAAAGTGAAGTCTTTTACCTCATCAGCCAGAGATTACTGTCCATAAAATGGCCACAGATGGAGGGACATGTGATCTCTAACTGTCCAAGAACAATTCGGTCTGCCAGGATCTTATGATTGTATTCATGAATATAAGATTAAGGTCCTGGCAGGGCGATTGTTCAGGGAGAGTTAGAGATGACATGACCCTCCATCTACAGCCATTTTATAGACAAGAATTAGCAATTATCATAAGAAGAAAGAAACTTGCAGTAGTAGAAAACAAAAAAATTTATTTCAACACATAGGCCAAGTAGAGAGATGCCAGTCACATGTCCAAGGACAGGTCATTTAGCTTGTGCACAATTCTTCAGACCTATGTCTTATACTGTTTACCTCTGTTGTGGCTGTAGCTTGGGAAGTGCCGCTATGGTTTCTGTTCTCTGAATTATGGACAGGAATGTCTGGCTGATGAGGTAAAAGACAGAATCCTCTAACCAGGCTGACTGTCTCTAGCTGCCCATGTAACAATGTGCTGAGGCATCATGGTATTTATAGTAGTCTGCAAAGAGACAAATCTGACACTTTTGACAGAGAAGACAGAAGCACTGAAGGGAAATTAGTGTCTTTGACATTTCAATCAGGTTGGGGGAGTACTAATAGAATTATTTTTTTTCCTGGGGTGTTGCTTTAAGACACAGGTGCTTGATCTACCTCTATATCAAGCTCACAAGATGAGTAATTGAACTGATGGACGAGTAAATTGGCTACTGATCAAACACAAAACTAATGACTGTGGTCATCAGGTGGCTGAACAGCTAGTAAAACGAAATTGAATTGTTCATGGCCTTTATTATATGGATGTGGTGGGTGGCCCATGTCAGTCGTGCAATTGAGACAATTAGATTACATCATCAGATTAGAAGACACTAGTCTTGATTATGTTGGCAACTTTTGTATCAATATAGAGAATATCAATGTGCTGGTGTAGGCTGTGAGCTATTATGTTAATCACGTTTCAGAATGGCTGAGGTTCAAGGATAAAGGCTAATTCTAAAATCAATACACCAATTAACCCCTTAGCGCTCTGCGCCGTAGCTGTACTGCGCTGAGTCCCGCGATTAGCGCTCAGCGCAGTACAGCTACTGCGCAGAGCCGATGCCGGTTCAGCGCTGCATAGCAGCCGAACCGGCATCGTTAGCCGCAGGATTTCAACTGTAATCTACCGTTGACATCCCCGGCTAACACCCGCGGTCGGAGTGGGCTCCAATCGCGGGTGTTTAACCCGTTAAATGCCGCGGTCAACGCGACCGCGGCATTTAACATGCCTTCTGGGGGTCTTTACCCCACGATCGGCCCACCCGCACCGTTGTCGGGGGGGGGGGGGGGGGGGGGGGGGGCGATCGCTGTTTTGGCTCCTCTGGGGTCCGATCGGGACCCCAGAGAAGCCTGGAGGCATTGCCTTTAAGATGGCGTCTGTGACGTCATCTTAAAGGCAAAGTGTCAGCCTATGCATTTGCATAGGCTGGCACTGCTAATACCCTGCAATACATTAGTATTGCAGAGTATTATCAAGAACAAGCAATCAGATGATTGCTTGTTCATATCCCATGGTGGATCAAGTAAAAAAATGTAAAAAATAATGTTTTTCAATAAAAAATTACTTTATAAATCACAAAAAATTACCATAAGCCCCAAAACATATAAAGAGACATATAACGCTCAAAAAAGTCTAAATCATAACACAAACCCCACATATATAGTATCACCGCGTCCGTAACAATCCATAGAATAAAACTAAGTAACTATTGAACCCATATGATGAACGCCGTAAAAAAAAAACGTTAAAAACCCGCCAAAAATTATGATTTTTACCTATTATATCCCACTAAAAATGCAATAAAAAGTGATCAACAAAACATATGTACTCCAGAATGATATTGTTGCAAAGAACAACATGTCCCGCAAAAAACAAGCCATTAACCAACTCTGTAGCCAAAAATGTAACAATGTTATGCCACTTGGAAGACGGCGATGCAAAAATGATAGATTTTTCCCCACATTAGGGTTTTATTTGGCAAATTTTGTAAAACATAAGAAAAAATATTCATGTCTGGTCTCCCCGTAATCGTATCGACCCATAGAATAAAGATAACAGGATTATTAGGCTATACGGTGAACATGAAAAAAAAAAAAGTAAAAAATCCAGTACAGAATTGATGCTTTTCTACTCATGACCTCAAAAAAAGTTGCTAAATTTTCAACAATAGGTGATACCAACCCCAAAATGGTAACACTGGAAGAAGCATCTCGTCCCGCAAAAAAAATGCCATCACATGGCCCAAATAACGGAAAAGCGAAAATTTTATAGCCTTCAAAAGGGGGCAATGAGAAAACTAAAATCCTGGCAGCTGCAGGGTGCTCCTTCCCTTATGCGCCTCGCTGTGCCCCCATAACACAAGTAACGGCCACGTGTGGGGGGTCGCTGCACTCAGGAGAAATTGTAGAACAAATTTTATGGTGAGTTTTCTCTTTTTCTCTTTTGGAAATGTGTAAATTTTAGGGCTAAATGAACGTATAACCGACAAAATTTGACCATTCTAAATTTCACCGCCATTTTGATTCAATTACTATGAAGATCTCAAGGGGTTAACAATCTTTGTAAATGCTGTTTCTGATAGTTTGAGGGGTGCAGATTTGAAAATGGGTTGGTTATATAGGGGGTTTTGTTGCTAAATATGTAAAATTTGATTTCAAACAGTATTTATCCCCAAAATAGTCAATTCCGAAAATACGGAAAATAGCTATTCGATTTGTAGGCCGCGTGACATCAAAATAAATTATCCAAACATTTCAAAAATTATGAAAATGTAAAGTAGACAAATGGGAAATGTTATTCTGCAAGTTATTTAGGTGGTAAATCTATCTGCCTGAAAACGCGGTGATTTTGAATTTCAAAAATGGCAAATTTTTCTAAAAATTCATCATTTTTTTCTTTTTTTTGTAAATAAACGCAAAACTTATCAGCCAAAATTTACCACTAAAATGAAGTACAACATGTGGGGAAAAAACAATCTCAGAATCGCTTCGATAAGTAACAGTGTTCAAAAGTTATAACCATATAAAGAGACGCAGGTCAGAATCTAAAAAATGGGACTGAGCCTTAACCTGCAAACAGGCTGCGTCCTTAAGGGGTTAAAGGGGTTGGGGGGGGGGGGCAAAATCACACGACAACTAGACACAAGCAAAATTTCTATGACGATCACCAAATGACGTTAGGGACATGGGATGTTGTCTACAGGGAAGAACGTTCATCATTCCAACTTCCTTAGAACATTGATGTGCATATACCGATGTTGCAGAACTGATTCTGTAATTTAACAGGGTTTTTTTTTCTAAAAAACTGAGTGATATAAATTATGAACATTTACTAGTAGTCGTATAGATAGCCATACCTGGTGACATTTCACTACCTATGTCATATGACAGACTCCGCTCTACTACATCTGTATGTGTCTTGCTTGCACAAAATTGAATTTTATTTCTGACATGACAGATCTTGTACACACACTATGGTTTGTTTTACAGGTTGTTTGGCAGCTTTCCTGTAATGAAGAGCAGGTGCGGCGCCGGTGCCAAAAATAAAATCGGTCCATGGCTGCAATGAAGAATTCGTGACACAAAATCATCCTGCATCATGCGTAAAATGTCAAAATTGTATCCAAACGATTAGTCTGCCAAATAGCTGTTCATTTGATATGAATATCACTGCTGCGGGATCTGGTATTTGACTTTTTTTTCCCACCCTAAAAGGTTTATCAAATCTTCCAACAGAAACCCCAGGAGGTTGTTCCGTCTGAATACACAGCGGTAATTAATGCATGTCTCCTAAGGAGTCCAAATCTCATTTTTAGAACTTCAAAGACTACATGATACCTTTGACTGTGAGGTGTCTACATCTGAATGTGTAATGTTTGATGAAAGAGGATTATCTTTCCGCCCTTGAACCCACATACTGGGAAGCTTTCCCTGACAGAAGCGAAGCAGTGTTCTCTATCAGCTCACACCAGATCCTCGCACTGAAAGTTGGAGGATGTAAACAGACGTTAATTAGAGTACTACAAAATATTTTACAAGTGTCTGAATATTGCCAGCGCACTGATGCTGTCTGTAAACAGAACTGCCGCTGCAAAATGTGTATTTTCTTAGAGATACTATGGATCATTACGAGTTTGCCCGTCACCTACTGCCGACATTTGACCGATGTTTTTCTCTCTCATCCAAGAACTAAGTCATCCAGATATCGACATTTTTGACATGTAATTTATGCGGTCACGGGGCTGGGCAGGGTCGGCCCCAAGTTTCTGTAGGTTAATATTATACCTCATGGTTAATTTATATTGGTTACCATGGTTATGTTATAAAGCCCCCCTCACACCCTATGGATTCTTTAGATACAGTCCCCCTCAACCCTATGGATTTTTTATGTACAGCCTTATGTGGGCCCCCCAGCAGCTCTGGACCCCGGCACTTGACCGGGTATGCCCAGGGCTGGCGCCAGCTCTGGTGCTGGGTACCAGGGTAAAGAGGCCTCGTCCACAGCCTGGTAGGTCTCCGACAGGTGGAAGCACAGGGAAGGAGGGAGAGGCTGAATGTGTAGGATGTTACTCCCTGAGGCAACCCCGATGTAGGTATTGGGATCCCTGGGTGATGGTATATGATAGGAATCACTCGGAGAAAAGGAATGTCAATCATTAGACTTACAGTTAGTTTATTCAGGAACACAGGGATAGCCAAAACAGCAGTAACAATCAGACTTCAGACTGGAGATGGGATGAATGGCTGCTTCAGCAGCAGGGTTCAGAGGCAGGTCCTGGTTTAGCTCAGGGTCCTGTACAGCTTAGTTGTAAACTGGTTGTCTGGGCAGCAAGCCACAGGCCCATGTGCTCCATATTCCATCCTGGGCAGTAAGAGCAAAATACACAAAGACTGACCCAGAACCTTCCACATCAAAGGTGCCCAGGTGTGTTATCCAACCAGCACCTCTCTACAATATAAGGACAACTGTGCATGTGATTGGTCACATAAGTACATATTCCTGCTCGAGCAGATATTGAGCAGCTGCAGCACCAAATAATGCTAGTAGATGTTGGCTTTGCTAAGGAAGGACATCTCACATAAGGTATAATACTCTTCCTTAGAGGTGTCTGTCCTATGGAACCTATGCAGATTGCTGGATTAGTGGGCCCTACTTCTCCTACAGCTAGAAGCTATTAAAGGTTCACAATTTCGTAACATAATCCATCCGATGGGATGTTACATTTTCATCAGCCTACATTCACATTTGCGTCAAAGCAAAAACTCATTTCATCAGGTTTTATTCACAACTTAAGGGGCATGGCAAAATGCAATTGCACCCAGACGCGGGGCCATCAGGGGAGACCATAACAACAGTTGTGGGACTATGTGCACATTTTCCAATGGGGCCCAGCAGTTTATGCTTCTTGACATGAGCAAATCATTCAAGATTTTATTTGCTGAAGCTTTGTCCAATTTTTCAAAAAATTTGTTTCAGGTGCGAGTCAGAACTAATGTTGCTCCTGTCTTGTTTAGTTAATATTTTATAATTTTTAAGTTTTCCCTTGCTCTTTCTCTAACAAGGTCTCCGAACCTCAATAAAACAGCCCTAACACCATTTTACCAGATTCACCTTAACCTTCACTTCGGTGCCTGTAAAAGGGCAGATTTGTACCAAATCTAAGATAAAGCAAATCGATTGGGATATTTTTACATTCATATTCATCATACAATGGATCTGGTGCTTTTTGATATTTTGCTTTTATATTGGAGAAGAATGATGGAAAAATGCAACAGCTAAAATCAAACCTAATAAAATCAAACAAGACCAGGCATAAAAGACTTTATTACTTTATTTTTCTTTCTCTAAGATCAGCATTGCCCGCAGAGTCTACCGGTTGTGTGACCAGAGCTTTAGCTAGGTTGCTTTAGCCTTGTATGGCATCTTGCAGGCACAACCGCTGGCTCCTAGGACGCAGTACAAGGATACTGCCAACTCTCTCCCTTATGACAGTAGTAAGTTATATAATAGGTTTAAGATATTATTGCAATTGCAGTTATCCTTAATACCTGTATCACTAATTTGGGATAATGTGACCTCCAGCAATAATGGCACAAAGTTGCAGCAGGGTTCAGCTGTGCCCCTTCATCTCTGTACAGCTCGCCTCTTAGAGCCAAGTAAAGTGATGTAAGGGCTCATAGAAAGCTTATATATCCATTAGTTTGATTGTTGCTGGCACTAAACAAAATAAAGCTCTTACTGCAGAATTTTACCGAGAAGATTTATTTATCATTTGCGTAAACTGAAGCTGAATTCAATTGCTTTTTGACACATAAATCAGAAAGCATCTGCTCATGAAACCTTGAAGTGAAACAGAAGAAATTCAAGCATAACAAGCCAAGCTATAATAGGAATGACGTAACATTGTTTGTGGAGGTCTGTATCATACACCATACCATGTGCCAGAAACATACCAGCTACATGCAAGTCATTGCTCTAGTGCCACATGACAAATATGACAACAACTACAGAGGAACTGAAGCAAACTACGGCTGAGAACCTTTCTGTATTAATTTCATTACATCACAGCACGGGGCAAATGAAACTGTACAAAAATCTGCTTACATATCCAGATACCGCAAAGCATCCTCGAAGTGATTTGCTTCATCCATAAGACATAAGTGGTTTCCTGTATGGTTACATAGAGACCGTGAAGAAGATGATGTTTTGGAATCAGGCTGAAGCTCTTCTTCTTCTTTTACCAATTTGGATTATGTGACTATAAGGGATGTCCCTCTCACCATCCCACATTTTACAATTGATTGAAGATATAGAAATTGCAGGATATTAGGAATTCCACTGCCTCAATGTTCAGGGGAAATGATCACAGTTAGATCAGTGAGAGGCCTCATCTTCGCAGCGAGCGATTCTGTGCTGATAGTTACGGTTTTGTTGTTCTGGAACTGTACAGAAGTAATTTCTCAAACAGTTCGGCATTTTGTTGTGTTTTATATTTGCAGAGGAATTTCAGTCCCTGGGATGAAGAGGTCTATAAATCCTTACATATCTGCCTGAATAGATATCCAGTTATTTCAATAACTTAGTATTTAAAATAAGTTTCAGATCAGTAAGCGTTTGATCACTTCCGCAGATCATAAGAACAGGAGACCCTAGTACCACCACAAATGGATGGAGCAGATCGTTGCTCCGATGATCCCGCAGCTACCCCATTCACTACTATGGATTTGCCAGAGAAACAAAGATCTGTACTCTGCTATCTCCAGGAATCCCTTAACATGAATGGAGGGCTCCACACTTGTCTTCAGCTGCTCCATCTGTTTGGCGGTACACAGGACCCTAATTTGCAGCATTGGAGGGGTTCCCTTTAATCTTTTGTATCCAAAAGCCGAATAGCAGCCTGAGAATTGTTTCTTCTAAGCCAAGCAATCAAAAACTACAATGAATAAATAGCATACATAATCATTACCTTGAAAGCAAACAGGTTTACAGGCCCATGTAGTATCCAGGAAAATAGCCTAGTGCTGTAAAGGTTTTCCACATCCAGGGTTGTCTAGGGCAGTCAATGGTTCTTTCTGATATATTTGGGGATCCTTGTAAGGAAAGGGTTAAATGTCTGTATTCCTGTTTTTAAACTCTTATGCAGAGATAGAACTCCTCATCCAGGGTGAAGGTTGCTACTCTATTCTGCTTCTCAGTATCCTGGCCAAGGATGAGTAGTTGTTACTACCCTGTACAAATGAACCTCCAGTCCTACCTCTATACCTTCTTATTCCAAATTCATGAAGAAAGAGTACTTATGCTGTAAAATTCTAGTATTCAATTCCCATGTGGATTGATCTTTTAGATATTGGGAATCTGTATTATGGTATCTACCAAACAGAAT
The DNA here is from genome assembly GCF_040894005.1 of Engystomops pustulosus. Classification (NCBI taxonomy): domain Eukaryota; kingdom Metazoa; phylum Chordata; class Amphibia; order Anura; family Leptodactylidae; genus Engystomops; species Engystomops pustulosus. The sequence continues at coordinate 50,704,671 of NC_092417.1, forward strand.
CCACTACATTATGCACTGAATCTGTAGTCAGTGGCATAAATCAGTGAGAGTCTGATACTGGGACCCCTATAATTGTCAGAGGAGGGGGACTTTGACACATTAACCATGTTTGTGAGTGGGCATGGCAACAATTTTCTGAAAATCTAGAAAAATACTGATAGATGGATATCTGATGGGTACAAATTATTAATATACCAAGGGCCACATTTATCACTTTTGCGCCTAAGTGTAGTAGTTGCGCCTAAATTCTGGCGCACTGTTTTGCCAGAATTATCACAAGCTACAACCATCTGTGATAAGTATATTTTCTGCCTCTTATTAATCACTTTACTTTAACACAGTTTAGGCGCAGTTTAGGCGCAATGTTAGATTCGGGCACTTACATGTGATCCTGCTACAAGCTCCTCTCTGCTTCTCCCACAGCCCAGGATGAAGATAACACTCACAGCAGCACCCAGGTGTGTGACACCCAGCACCCAGTGACCTCCTCAGCAGTGGCTTCTCCTGGAGGGGATCCCCCAGTGCTGATCTTCTGCTGCACCCCTGTAATTCTGCACAATATCCCCCTCAGACACTGTGCAGAATTACATGGGGGACACTTGTATGTAGTATCTGCAAACTTCTGCAAGCTTCTGCAAACTTGTGCAAACTTCTCTCTTGCTGTGAGCTCAGCGTTTTGCAGAATGTTTTGTAAATAGAAGGTGATGAACTGTAAATAGAGTCTGCAGCTCCTGTCTGCAGAGTATCTAATGTATCTATTATATGTTCTAGTGTCTGCAGAGTATCTAATGTATCTATTATATGTTCCAGTGTCTGGCTGAGCTTTGCTGCTAGAAATGAGCTGTTCTGCAAAAATTATAACAAGGTAGGGGCTCAGTGCTTTCTTCTCAGATAACACCACCTTCGGGCTGGAGTGTTTTTGCGCCCGTTTTTGCGCCTAAATGAAAACGTTGCAAGTGATGAATATCATTAGGCGCAGCAAAACATCTGGATTGGTAAAATAGATGAGGGAAAGCTGCTTATTTTTGCTGCGCGGCTAGTTTGGCGTTTAATCGCAAAAATGACGCAAAAACGGTGCGCCTGAATGAAAAGGCGCAAAAACAACAGAAAAAACGAGTGATAAATGTGGCCCCAAGTGTTAAAAACTGGTCTGGAGGACTCAGAGCGACCATATGTTTCATAGTTACCTATTCTTTTGAATGGGGGCCTTGTTATCTCATGACTCCTGGAGAGGCCGCAGCTCATAGTTAGGGCTGTGACCTGTCACCAGCAGAGGCTTTGCAGATGGGACGACCCCTGCGGTAACAGGTCACAAGTTATTTATTCGCAACATGACAGGAGACAAGTAACAAGACTGCTACAAGAGTTAACTATATGAGAACAGAGGATTGAGCATGCTGAAAACCAACATGTTCCTATTCTAAAGAGGGGAGATGGGGGGTTTGCCTTCTTTAGAATAGGAGTAAACCCCGACCTCCCCTCTTTATTTAAGTCTATGGCATTTTACATTAGGGTTGAGCATGCATTATGTTGTCCATGTTGCAGGTAAAATTAGACAACAAAAGAGGATCATGAAGGTGTTCAACCATCCCTGTCCATACCCTATTGGAGTGTATAAAAGTCATGGAGGTGGGCAAAGAACACTTCTTAGAAAATGCCCTTACCTTAGGGAATCATTCTGACAATGACAGTAGAAAATATATCAAACAACATTTTACAGAGATTTGGGAACAGCTAGGGCTTATTGGTTCAGTTTTCAGCAAATCATAGGTGGATGCTACTGTACACAGAGATAAGGTAGAATGTAAATATGTGCACCTGCTCAATGTGTTCTACCACTCTCCATTGCAAAAAACGGATGAAATAACTGCAATGTGAACTGGTCTGAACCAGCTAAGTGTCGTGATGGTGAAGCTTGTCTCTACCATCTTTATGAGGTATTTTTGTATTTAATATTAAAGATTCAAACCTATCACATAAATTGGAATCTGCTGTCCCTCCTCATGCTACAGCACCATAAATTCATGGTACAATTTTGGCACACTCATAGGCTCGAATGGAGAGAGGCCATACATGCACTGCAAATGTTCAATTCAAGCTATGGGGGAGATAAAAATAGCCATATGTTGCTATTTTGCTACCATAGATCTGAATTAAAAAAAAAAACAACCTTTTAGATTAACAAAAAACAAACCTGTGCTCCTCTTCATTCCAATCCTAGCGCTGGTCTTTAATGTTGACACGCCGGGATCGCCTGGAAAAAAAAATTATAATTAGCAGTCTGGAGTGCAGGGACAAGATGTCCGGTGCTCTGGGCTGCTAACGATGCACTCCTCTGGTGATGTCATGCGATTTCAAGGTGTGAATTCATCTTATTCTCGTGCTCCTGCCTTCTAAAGATAAGTCTTTTTTCCAGGCGATCCCAACGTGTCAATATTAAAGAAGACCAGCACCAGGATCGGATGAAGAGGAGCGCAGGTGATTATGTCCGGTTTGTTTTTTAGTTAATCTAAGTGGTTGTTCTCCTTTATAAGTGGTTGCACAAATGTACTATTCAAGTCTATGGGAGTAGCCGTACATGTGCATTATAATCTCCATCCAGCCTGGTCACAGGAGAAGGGACCCATATATATAATTTTTAATGTTATAGGTACTGTATTTTATATCTGCCTCTCAGTGCCACCACTCTTTGTCATTTTATTCACCCAGCCCTGGCATAGCAGAACACTTGGATTACATTGATGGGGACAATTTAAAAAGAAAGAAAGTGTAATTAAGTCTTGAAAGGTCACCTTGTCTTGTAAAATGACAGCAGAGAAATTATTATCCAGGAAAATGATGAACAGACTCATTGCCTCGGAGAAGAACAAGATATTCAGAAACTAATGCCGAGCTCAAACTCCTATTAGGAAAAAAAGTGCTGCCCATAAAATTGTTGATTGTTGAGATTAATACCATTTTAGCTCAAGATATCAAAGACTTTGATACATGCTCGAGGCAGAAGGGAGCTACTCTGGAGTCTAAAAAACACAATATTCTTGAGAAGACTTTTCTGTTAATCTGGAAGAGAAATTAATAGTGATGAGAGGGCACATGTAATTAACACTACTCAGACAAGCCAAATTGGAGGGAGGTGGAAAACCCAATTACCTCTGCCTGGAACACTTGCGCTCATTAAAAACGGTAGGGGGAGGGGGGTAAAAAAAAAGTGTATTTTGTGCCCTGTAAATGTGTTGATTTGGGTAATTGCTTCCATCCAAATGTTTGTAAAGATGACAATATTTTAACATCTTCATTATTCAAATATCTTTGCCTCCCTCCTGGAAATTGTTTTTCTAAGACCAGTTGCCCATGTATGACTTTGGTCAGTAAAAATCGCATTATTTTCATCAGAGTTTGGTCATATTTCAGTCTATTTGAGGTCAGTGCATTTTAACCATACGTTTTTGTAATACTAGTGTTTTATCCTGGTTTTGTCAGATTTTCACATCCAATTTTCAAAGCTCTAAGTATCGGTTCTGTTCTGGTTTTAAGCCATGTTTTTATTGTGGTGGGGTTGCCCAGTTTTATCTTTATGTAAAGCTTTACCTAAATGTAAAGCTTGAATTCTGCATCCAAAATCCAAAGCAAAAAAATGGAAATTATTTTCGGCTGCAGTATTTATCTTGCACAGTGTGTGTATTGGAACTAGCTAAAAAAATACATGTGCAATCCGCATTGTGTACTAGTGGCCTGAATGGTGGAATTAAACATTTCAGAATGTATAGTTGTCTACGTAAAAGGGGTATTCCCTGGAAGACAATATTATATGTCTCTATTAGAGACGAACATAGAGACGAACATGAGCGAACATACTCGTCCGAGCTTGATGCTCGTTCGAGCATTAGCGTACTCGAAACTGCTCGTTGCTCGGACGAATACTTCGCCCGCTCGAGAAAATGGCAGCTCCCGCCGTTTTGCTTTTTGGCGGCCAGAAACAGAGCCAATCACAAGCCAGGAGACTCTGCACTCCACCCAGCATGACGTGGTACCCTTACACGTCGATAGCAGTGGTTGGCTGGCCAGATCAGGTGACCCTGGGATAGACTAGCCGCTGCCCGCGCTGCTCGGATCATTCTGTGTCTGGATGCCGCTAGGGAGAGAGCTGCTGCTGGTCAGGGTTAGCGTTAGTGTGCAGGTAGATTACTGTTAGGCAGGAGTGATTCTCCAAGAACCCAACAGCCCTTCTTAGGGCTACAATAACGTTATACTTTTTTTTTTTTTGTTTGCTTGTGGCTGGGCTTGCTGGCACTAGTAGTGCAGCTAGTACCATATTGTGAGGAATTTGCAGGGGGACTTGCTACCGTTGTGTTTAGCTCTTAGTGACACACATATCCACCTCAAACACCCAAGTGGGAAAATTTATTAGGGGTTTGATTTCAATTAGGCACAGTCTGCCAGTTTCTTTTTATTTTACGTTTATTTTTTCATAACTCAGCGTCATCTCATCAGTGTGCTTTCATACTTGGCTAGAAAATAGCCAAAGGAGAATCCAAACGGCTTACTTACGCCTACAGTAGCGTTATATATATTTTATTTCTGGTTGATCTGCTGGTGGCTGTCCTTGCTGCAGTGCATATACTAGCCAATTGTGAGGAATTTGGAGTGAGACTTGCGACCGCTGTGTTTAGCGCTTAGTGACGCACATATCCATCGCAAAGACCGAAGTGGGATAATTTATTAGGGGTTGGATTTCAATTAGGCACAGTCTGCCATTTACTTTTTATTTTACGTTTATTTTTTCATAACTCAGCGTCATCTCATCAGTGTGCTTTCATACTTGGCTAGAAAATAGCCAAAGGAGAATCCAAACGGCTTACTTACGCCTACAATAGCGTTATATATATTTTATTTCTGGTTGATCTGCTGGTGGCTGTCCTTGCTGCAGTGCATATACTAGCCAATTGTGAGGAATTTGGAGTGAGACTTGCGACCGCTGTGTTTAGCGCTTAGTGACGCACATATCCATCGCAAAGACCGAAGTGGGATAATTTATTAGGGGTTGGATTTCAATTAGGCACAGTCTGCCATTTACTTTTTATTTTACGTTTATTTTTTCATAACTCAGCGTCATCTCATCTGGCATAGCAGTGTGCTTTCATAGTTGGCTAGAAAATAGCCATAGCAATAGGATAGCATCGTTTGGTTTTAAAAACTAAAAAACACAAAAAAAAAACACAAAAAAAACACAAAAAAAAGTAAAAAAAAAATTAAAGTTATAACTTTCATTTTCAAAATGTTTAACCCGAGGGCTAGGGGTAGAGGACGAGGGCGGGGACGTGGGCGTCCAACTACTGCAGGGGTCAGAGGCCGTGGTCCTGGGCGGGGTGAGACACCACCTGCTGATGAGGGAGCAGGGGAACGCCGCAGAGCTACACTCCCTAGGTTCATGTCTGAAGTTACTGGGACTCGTGGTAGAGCACTGTTGAGGCCAGAACAGTGCGAACAGGTGATGTCGTGGATTGCAGACAATGCTTCGAGCAATTTGTCCACCAGTCAGTCTTCCACGCAGTCCACCCATGTCACCGAAATCGGCACTCCTCCAGCTCCTGCACCTCAGCCTCCTCCCCCCCAGTCTGCCCCCTCCCAGGAAAATTTGGCATTTGAACCGGCATACTCTGAGGAACTGTTTTCTGGACCCTTCCCACAGTCACAAACCACTTGTCCGGTTGCTGCTGAGCAATTTTCCGATGCCCAGGTTTTCCACCAGTCGCAGTCTGTGGGTGATGATGACCTTCTTGACGTAGTGGCAGAAGTGTGTAAAGAGGTGTCCGACGATGAGGAGACACGGTTGTCAGACAGTGGTGAAGTTGTTGTCAGGGCAGGAAGTCCGAGGGGGGAGCAGACTGAGGGATCGGAGGATGATGAGGTGACAGACCCAAGCTGGGTTGAGAGGCCGGGTGAACACAGTGCTTCTGAGACGGAGGAGAGTCCTATAGCAGAACAGGTTGGAAGAGGCAGTGGTGGGGCCAGACGGAGAGGCAGGGCCAGAGCAGGTGCATCAGCGCCAAATGTGTCACGTAGTGAAGCTCCCGTGGCGAGGGCTAGATTTTCAGAAGTCTGGAGGTTCTTTAAGGAAACACCGGATGACCGACGGACTGTGGTGTGCAACCTTTGCCAAACCAGGATCAGCAGGGGTTCCACCACTACTAGCTTAACTACCACCAGTATGCGCAGGCATATGAATGCTAAACACCCGAATCAGTGGCACCAAGCCCGTTCACCTCCGGCCGTGCACACCACTGCTCCTTCCCCTGTGTCAGCTGATAGTCAGCCCCCTGCCCAGGACCCTGGCACAAAAACCCCATCGTTGCCTCCACGATCCTCCACAGCATCCACCAGCGTTCAGCTCTCCATACCCCAGACGCTGGAGCGGAAAAGAAAATATAGTGCAACCCACCCGCACGCCCAAGCCCTTAATGTCCACATCTCCAGATTGCTTAGCCTGGAGATGCTGCCCTATAGGCTAGTAGAGACCGAGGCCTTTCGCAACCTCATGGCGGCGGCCGCCCCTTGGTATTCGGTCCCCAGCCGCCACTACTTTTCCCGATGTGCCGTCCCAGCCCTGCACCAGCACGTGTCAGACAACATCATCCGCGCCCTGACCAACGCCGTTTCTGACAAGGTCCACCTGACCACGGACACGTGGACGAGTGCTGCCGGGCAGGGCCACTATATATCGCTGACGGCACATTGGGTTAACTTGGTGGAGGCTGGGACCGAGTCTGACCCTGGGGCTGGTCATATACTGCCGACGCCGAGGATTGCGGGGCCTACCTCGGTCCAGGTCTCAAAGGCCTACTATGCCTCCTCCTCCTCCCACCCCTCCTCCACCTCCTCCTCCGAACTACCATCCGTGGGCATGGCACCATCAGTCTCTAGCTCTAGGCACAGCAGCAGTGCCGTCGCTAAGCGACAGCAGGCGGTGCTCAAACTGCTGAGCCTAGGCGATAAAAGGCACACCGCCCAAGAACTATTACAGGGCATCACGGCGCAGACTGATCTGTAGCTGGCACCGCTGAACCTGAAGCCAGGCATGGTTGTGTGTGACAACGGCCGTAACCTGGTGGCGGCTCTGCAACTCGGCAGACTGACACATGTGCCATGCCTGGCCCATGTGTTAAATCTCATAGTTCAGAGTTTCCTCAAGACATACCCCAATCTGTCAGATTTGCTCACGAAGGTGCGCCGCATCTGTGCGCATTTCAGGAAGTCCAGCACAGATGCTGCCACTCTCAGGGCAGCGCAGCGCCGCCTCCAACTGCCCGCTCACCGACTGTTGTGCGACGTGCCCACGAGGTGGAATTCAACATTAACCATGTTATCCAGAGTTTACCAGCAGCGCAGAGCGATTGTAGACTGCCAGATGTCAACTTCCACCAGAACTGGTAGTCAGGTCAGTCAGCTTCCTCAAGTCTACAATGAGGAGTGGACGTGGATGTCTGATATCTGTCAGGTGCTGAGTAACTTTGAGGAGTCAACACAGATGGTCAGTGGTGATGCCGCCATCATCAGCCTCACCATCCCGCTGCTTGGCCTGTTGAAAAACTCTCTGGTCAGCATGAAGTCGGAAGCTTTGCGCTCGTCACAAGAGACGGGGGAAGAAGATTCCCTTGTTGATAGCCAAAGCACCCTTAGGTCTGTTTCTCAGCACATATCGGAGGAGGTGGAGGAGGATGAGGAGGAAGAGGAGGAGAAAGTTGGCGAGACAGAAGAGGGGACCATTGTTCAGTCCTTCACTGTTCAGCGTGTATGGGCAGAAGAAGAGGAGTTGGAGGAGTTGGAGGAGGAGGAAATGGACAGTCAGGCCAGTGAGGGGAGTGAATTCTTGCGCGTTGGGACTCTGGCGCATATGGCAGATTTCATGCTAGGCTGCCTATCCCGTGACCCTCGCGTTCAAAGAATTTATTCCAGCACCGATTACTGGGTATTCACTCTCCTGGACCCACGGTACAAGCAAAATCTTTCCACTCTCATCCCTGGAGAGGAAAGGAGTGTGAGAATGCATGAATACCAGCAGGCCCTGGTGCACAAGCTGAAACAGTATTTCCCTTCTGACAGCGCTAGCGGCAGAGTGCGTAGTTCTGCGGGACAAGTAGCGAGGGAGAGTAGGCGAGCAGGCAGCTTGTCCAGCACTGGAAAGGGTACGCTTTACAAGGCTTTTGCCAGCTTTATGTCACACCAGCAAGACACTGTCACCTGTCCCCAGTCTCGGCAGAGTAGGGCTGATCTTTACAGAAAGATGGTGAGGGAGTACGTAGCTGACCATACCATCGTCCTAAATGATCACACAGCTCCCTACAACTACTGGGTTTCAAAGCTGGACATGTGGCACGAACTGGCGCTGTACGACTTGGAGGTTCTTGCCTGCCCTGCCGCTAGCGTCTTGTCCGAGCGGGTTTTCAGTGCAGCTGGTGGCATCATCACCGATAAGCGTACACGCCTGTCGACTGACAGCGCTGACAGGCTGACGCTTATTAAGATGAATAAAGCCTGGATTTCTCATAATTTCCAATCTCCACCAGGTGAAGGAAGCTCAACCTGAATAATTTATGCACTCCTCCTCCTCCTCATTTTCCTCCTTCTCCTCCTCTTTGTACACTACAGCAGAGGAAACTGGCTATTTTTTGACAGGGCCCACTGGCTCTAGCTATAGTACTTTATGCATTTAATTTTTCTGGAGGGCCACCTACCCGGTCCTCTGTTTTAAACAATTTTTGGGAGTGCCACATACAGGCACTCAGTCTATTTAATTTTTCTGGAGGGCCACCTACCTGCTCCTCTGGTTTGAAAACTTTTTTGGACTGCCACATACAGGCACTCAATCTATTTCATTTTTCTGGAGGGCCACCTACCTGCTCCTCTGGTTTGAAAACTTTTTTGGACTGCCACATACAGGCACTCAATCTATTCCATTTTCTGGAGGGCCACCTACCTGCTCCTCTGGTTTGAAAACTTTTTTGGACTGCCACATACAGGCACTCAATCTATTCCATTTTTCTGGAGGGCCACCTACCTGCTCCTCTGGTTTGAAAACTTTTTTGGACTGCCACATACAGGCACTATCCAAATTAAATTGTCTCCATAGCAGCCTCCACACGTTGTCTCCATTGCTGCCTCCAAAAGTCGTCCATATAGCTGCCTCCATACATCGTCCCCTTATCAAACGAGGTGTGTCAGGCACAAATTTGGGTTGTTTTCATGGATTCCACATCAAAGTTGTTAACTTTGTCGCCACCCTGCTGTGTAATCCACAAAATATACTGGCAAACTTTTATCATGTACCGATATTATTTGAGCGCTTCTTGCTCACCTCCTTTGGTTCCTCTCTGCCACCCATTGGTTTGAAGCCTGAGTCCATTTAGGGTATGTCGCCATGACACTCTCTAGCCTGCTGCCGCTGCCTCTGCATGCCGTCCCCTATAGTGTCAGGGTCAATTATTGGATGTTTTAGATGCTATCTAGCTTCATTCTGTCACTCTGTCATGGCCATGCTGTTGCCCATAATTTTGGCATAATGGTGCGATTAAGCAGCCTCAGAGGCATCCATGCATGCTGCCCCTGCTGTTTCCTGTCCATTTCCGTGGTGTTTCCGTCCTTTTCTGAGGTTCCCAGGTGTTTGGCCAAGCTTCCCTGTGCAGAGCCTTGGTCCCCTTGAAAAATGCTCGAGTCTCCCATTGACTTCAATGGGGCTCGTTATTCGAGACGAGCACTCGAGCATCGGGAAAAGTTCGTCTCGAATAACGAGTACCCGAGCATTTTAGTGCTCGCTCATCTCTAGTCTCTATCAATCATGGTGTTTAGAATTTTGTTTGTCATCAGTAAATCATTCGTTTTTGAAAATCTGCAAAAAAGGAAGGCTCACAATTTATGTCACCAACTCGTCCCAACCCCTTGATAAAAAGCAACTGATCCGCAAATAAAGACAACACATGAATGACACCTGTATGGCATCAATATTTTTTTTTATTCGAATATGCTTCTATGGGAAGCTTTGGGCCGCAAACAGATAGTAATTAGACCTAATAAGAAGTTCTTTTATTATAACTCTATATGCCGCGATCACGGAAATATAGTCTTATGAAAGTCATTCAAATCACTCTGGTGACAGAGCTGAAGTAGCCAGAGCACCTCAGGGAACCTCGCATTTTAATTTGTACACTCACCTCGTTGTACCAGTGGTCCCACCTGTCTCTTATCTATGCGCTGTGCGAGGGCTGGACCGCTAGCGCATTGGGAGGAGTGCATAAATTAAATTCTAGGCTCCCTGAGGTGCCCGGGTACGTAGCCTAAGCACCCCAGGGTAATTTACATAATTTTTAATACTCTATGGGGAACATTTACTTACAATGCCGCTCAAGTTCACTAAAACTGCATTGTCGGTCTATAATGCTGCGTGCGGCAATTCACTAAGATCATGAGCCAGAAATCATGAATGTGTTGCTTCCCCGCTCAGGTCCGACAGAGTTCACCATCTTTTTTGTGGTGCATCTTTAACATTGGGCGTGTGACACAATTTGAAAGTACGGCGCTCAGTCTGAATGAGTCGGACCGTCTGAAGGAACCCCCACTAATTTGTGTGGCAAAAGGATTGCGTGCGACACCCCCCCAGCGCACACACTTTTTAAATACCTGTACAAGCTGTTTTAGTCATGAAGAACATGCACAGTCCAACTAAAGTGCGGAACAAAGCGAAAGTGTCAGTGTTTTTCTGTAAAAAAGAAAAAACGGATATCACACGGATAAAAACAACTGCATTATACAGGAGGCCTTTGTCTGACAATGTCCAATTAGTGCGACTTATCCAGACTCTCTAGGCACAAGCCTATTTTTGAAGACTAAAAGGATAACGATAACAATGTATTTGTAAGTTTCCGGAACAAAGGAGAATGAATTGTTATTTCATGGTGTATTTAATGGGAGCGGAAATTGCAGTCACACCTGGGTCCAAGAACCTTCCAGTGTTTTATTTCTCTTAATATAGTTCACGCCCCCAAGTCTAGGAATCACAAGTCAGACCATAGCAATGTAGATTGTATAATGCTCTCTGTCTATCATTCCATCTACCGCAGCCATACAAAGGGGATCACTGGCGAAAGTATCTTGTCATGTACACAGGTGTTCATGGTCTGCACTGATAATGAATAGGGCTTGTAAGGAATGGGTAATGTGAGCCTATGAGCCCTTTCATTAGAGAAGTGATGTCATTGGTAGAGCGGGGTCTCTAAACTCTTATCCTCTTGTGTAATCGGTCGGGTTACTAAGGTGACATGTCCTGATTTAGTAAATCACAGAAAATGTTATTCTAATAATTCTGACCAATTAAAATTGATTTATGAGGATTTAGTCAGATTTTCTATGAGGAGGGGTTTTACGAGTATTGATGTGATCTTGTGCAGCCTCCTGTTTGTATAAGGCTTTTCAAAATGTACACGGGTCCACTGCACTCTATGGACATCATACTAGTATTGTATTTCCCTATACATAAATACGTGCTGCAAACAAAGTGGTGGACTTTATATAATTTCTGGCATTTAGCTATTGCCCTACAGTAAATAGGATTAGACAGTTTCATACATTTTAAGAACCAGTTTTACTGTTTATAAACTTATTATATGAGTGCGGTTCTCCATCTTTATTTTCTACCATTGGTACAATAAAATTGTTCATTATTAATTTACTATTGTCGGTGAAGCATCACCTTGGTATAACAAGTGTCATAAACTTGTTCAGTGGGGCACATTTTCTATTACGGTGCAGTGTTCGCCCTGGTGTTTGTAGAGGAAACCTGGGTGGAGCCCTCTCTATACAGGGTGGGTATCTGGAGCCAACTTCGATTCGATTGTCGCCCCCCCATTAAAGTCATTTGAATAAAAAGTGATTAAAAGGCTATACAGTAAAATGAGACAGTACACAGATCTGTATACTGTAGTATGCAAAAGTAATTGGCATCAGAACATGGCAACATGAAGAAATATTTTTTGTATAAAAGGTTGATTTTTTAAAAAATATTTCAAATACCTATATAAATTTGGCATCCCCGTGATTGTGGCAACCCAAGGATTACAGGTGTCATTTGGAACGAAAATTGAAAGGTGTAAATACAGAGACCACAAGAAAACGTTGCAAATGCGCTAATTTGAAAACATTTAGAATTTTTCCTGCTTCCCAGTACATGGCATGGAATAATAATTACTATCACTGGAAAGTACAATTTGTTATGCAGAAAACAGGCCCTCATACAGATCTCTACATGGAAAAATTTTAAAAGTTATGGATTTTTGAAGGTAGAGAGCAAAAAAAAAATCACATTAATGAAAAAGGGCCAAGTCGTTAAAGAGTTTTAGAGAAACCAACAGGGAAAGTGCCTTAAAGGAGCATATAACATTCAGGCTTAAAGTAGGCTGTGCTCACATCTGTTTTCTATATTTCCATTGTTCTGCTTCATTATTGCACGTAATGGATATATTTATGTGGTAAAGGATGGGCACCAGTGGAGCCCAAATGAGCCTGTTGACTATAATGGGGACCATTAGGCCTCTAGTCAGGTGTCAGGCATTTTGACAGATACAATAGTCCTTTATCATCTAGAATTTGCAATATACTCTGATGGAAATTGGATCTTAGGCTTCGTCAAATTTTCGGTGGTAAGCCAAACTAGACAGTCTAAATATGTGTCAGATATGTCTCCCAGCATCAGCCATTTTGATAATTCTGTAGCATTTTCATGCCTAAGTCTATATCTATCACAAGCATACTATGCTCACTCTGCACTGGTCGGATGAAATATCTTCCAGCTCTGAGTGAAAGCTAATTATAAGTGATGTTTTTATGTTTAAAAGATTATCAATGATACAAAGAAATAAAAATGAATACGAGCTTTGGACCTGAACCGGGTCCTTCATCAGTTCTATATCTAGAGATGAGCAAATCTTCAAAGATTTAAGTTGTAGAAGCAATATTAAATGGAGAAAAGTCTCTGGCGGGCACATCCCCAACGATACTGCCGACAGCCCAACGCGTGGCCCGACTCTCCAGGGGCAGGGGTGATCACGGCAGGACTTTCCAGCGGTGCTCAATCAATGTATATAAGAAGATATCCATACATAAACATAGAAAGAGATGACGGCACTCACCGGTTCCAAAAGCATGAAAAGTGTCCTTTATTGGTGGGGAAGCATGCAGGGGGGTAAACAGACAGGTTCCGGCAACGGGGCCGTTTGACGCACTGTGGCGCTTTGCTCATATCTAGAGATGAGCAAATCTTCAAAGATTTAAGTTGTAGAAGCTGTGCCATTTTTATCCCGACCCAATGTTGCTCCAATTGTCCTGGAAATTGATATATACCCCCTCTAATCCTCCAGAATTTGAATGAAAAGCTCCTTTCTTATTTTATAATTTTTTTTACAAATCTTTTCATTTTCCCTTGCTCTAACAAGTTCTACCACTATGTTCCTGCTGAGCAGATCTACCGTATGTGTGTCCATTTGTATATATCCTTCAATCTTCCTATATTTCATACAAATGATAAATGTGCATATATGGTTTAACAGGGTATTGAGTAAGTTTTATTTCCGATTGTTGCTGAGCAGCTAAGAGACAAGATGGAAATCCAGGCTTCACATATATTTTGCTGCACTTTCCTGATTGAGTGTCTTAGTAACATCTGCATGAGACTAAAAACTAATTTGCTGAGATAATAAGACATCAACACCGGTTCTTATGAATAGTTACAAACCTTCTCCGGTGCCACTTGTGGATACTTGTCTGCAATTAAATTGCAACCTTTCTATACGGCCTGTCATCTGATCACTCTGCGCATGAAGTGTGGGCCATTTTTTAGTACCTATTGACCAAGTCCTGGTGACATCATCTTCTCTTAAGATGACTCATTACGGGGAATGAGGGCAGACTACGTCCATTAAATGCAGCTCCCAAACAACAAGAAAGGATTACGTCAAGGTGCCTGAATTCAGCCCTCCTTTTCAGTCTTAAGATAAAGGACCCTATTGATGTACTGCTGTTCACAAAAGCCAGTCTTGTCAGAATGAACAATGGCTGGCCAAGCCTGGCTATACGGTTCTTTGAAGTTGAGAGTAAAAAAAAATCGTACCCATTGATGAAAATCTTCAGTATATCATCATTTTTGAGGATTTTTTTCTTCTCCTCCTTCAGTAGCAATCACACCAGCTACTAAAGTACTTAGAGAAATCTGAGCTTTCCATTAAAATTAACCTCTGACCCAGACACTGAATCTTTCCCGAGCAGCCATGTTTATACACTGAATAGTTAACATAAAACATCAATGTCTTTCTGATGAGCAGCTGAAAATGAACCAAGATACAAAAACTTTAAGAAAAAAAAAAGTGACTTATTAAATCTACAAATGTATTATTATGTATTATTATGGTGACACAGGTGACAATGGAATCTGAACAAATCAATAAGCATGGGCTTCTAACTCATCAGTAGAGGGTTATTAAAAATGTACTTCCTGCTAATGTCAGAACCTTGTAAATACAGTATAATTATAGGCATGATCCTGTCGAAGTAGGCAGTGGCGTAACCTGAAGCTGAAGGGCCATAGTGCAAAGTCTGTGCCAGACCCCATGACTATAATGTATGTTTTACATTACTAGTCTTCTCATATTGGAAACTGACACCTTATGGGCCCCTAAGCCTCCTGGGCCCGGTTGCGACCGCACTTTCTGCACCCCCTCAAGTTACGCCCCTGGAAGTAGGGCCATTCCACTTATGATGTCCAGACTGGTTGTTTTTCCTCTTCTCTATAAAGATGAAAAGGTAAATGGAACAATATTAACCAAGGTCTGGTGTCAACAGTTTTATGGCCCTGAATAAAGATCTAACTAGTAATCCTGAAATAGAATTCTTATTGGTGAACTCACATGGTGCCATTAAAAAATTCGGAAACTGAAACAGTATCCTGCTCCCAAAAATATTCCCTAGTTTATCACCCCAAACAGCCCCCTCATGGTTATTTTACAACAACTCCCTCACACCCTATAAATTCAGTAGGTACAGCCCCCTTCCTCCATAGATTCCAGGTATGTATAGGCTTATGTGGGACCCCCAGCAGCTCTGGGCCCCAACACTTGCTCAGGCATGCCCAGTGCTGGCGCCGGCCCTGGGTAGATGGGTGGTATGGTGAGGGATTGGATTTATGTAAAGTTGTGGATTAGATATTGTAGCAGTAAAATTGGTGATAAATAAAGAAATACATAGTATAATATTAACAAAATGTGTCAATTCAATACATCAAAAAGTCCAAAGACTTTGAGGCAGAACACTTGTTGGGCCGTGTCGTCTGACCCCTTGTCTATATTCCCTTCCCTGCGGTTTATTACTATTATAATGTTGAGGTTTTTTATGAATTCTTTATGGAAACTATGCATTTGTCTTGAGTTTGTTTGCATGTATTTACTTTTATTATGACATGAGGATGTGAGTTCAGTAATCAGTGTAGCCTTAGTATTTCTCAGATACGTTTTTCTCTTAGATCTAAACTTTTTAATGTAATGAATTTTGTGTTTACTAAACTTTGTTATTAATTAATTATTGATATAATACTATATATTTTGACATTTTTGGTAGTTTCTCATGATGAGAGATGACCACCCATATTGTTTATTTATAGAAAGTGTGTATAAATCAAGAAATACTACATATGTTAAATACAATATAGTTATCAGCTTTACTTTCAAGATGAACGCTCCTTTATTAGCTGCCACGTGTATTTGTACAGAAGAAATACTAAACAGGAAGAATCGGGGGAAAATAGAAGAGTCATTTCTCCTGGTGATATTGTCTACAATTCTAGTGGCACAGAAGACAAAGATCACTGTGCCATGGGACATCTATGGTAATATGAATGTGGTAAAATTACAATCTCAAATTTGCAGTTATTGTGACTCCAGTGGCGTAACTTGAAGCTGATGGGCCCCCTGGACAAAATCTGTGCCAGGCCCCCGACTATAATGTATGATGTATAGTACTATTTTTTCATATGGGAAAGTGACACCTTATGGGCCCCCTAAGACTCTTGGGCCCTGTTGCAACTGCACCCTCTGCACCCCCTCAAGTTATGCCCCTAAGCGACTCCATTGATCAGAGTGCACCCTCTGCATTCCTGAGCGCTCAGTGTTGTATCTAGAATTCGTGAGCAGACCTATATGTCTCCCTAGTTTAATGCTCTTAACAACTATATTGTAATCCAGCCAAAAACTGACTGACATTCTAACCTGCACTGAGCTGCAGTTGAGGGTAGATTTATTTTGGAAGCGGCAGAGGATGTGTTAACACTAGTCTGTAAGTGCTGCTACTACTGCATACTAAAGCAGAATTTAATTGCAAAGATACTGAGCATCAAGTGGTCTCCGGAGAGCCTTATAAGGAGAGCTGGAGAGATGGTGAAGTTCTAGAAGAAATGGCCCCAAACAAATGAATCGCTGAACTTTCACGGATAATTAAAATAGTATTACGGTATGTTTTAGTAGTAAGTGTCTATCTTCTTAGTGCAAATTTGTTTTTTTTCTGTCTGGAGAACTTTAATCAATTCAGGGAAAATAACATATATAGCAACTCCATAATATGGTTTTATTAGCATGAGCGCTTGTCCTCTCCAACAATTGATCTTTTAATGAAATTGGTGGGCTAGAGGAAAAGAAAATCCCTGCCACACCTGGTGAAATATATTCTACAGTTTTTAGTTTCCATGGCTTTAAAGGGGTTGGCCGCTTTACCTCATGTGTTTTGTAATGTGTGTGCGAGAGTGTTTTGGGCAGGATATTTTGTAATAATGGCTGTCCCGAGTATAAGCCAAAGTACCTAATTTTATCACAAAAAAGTGGGAAAACATATTGGGGCACATTTACTCACCTGGTCCCTTCGCGATTATTAAAAGGGAAGTATGTAAAGTGCAGAAGTGCAGTTCTATGTAGAACTTTTAATAAATGTATATTGGTAAATTAAGTAAAATCCTGCCCCCCACACTTACACGCACATTACACAAAACATGAGGTAAATTGGCCAACTTCTTTAACCTTTGACTTCTGAATACGATTCTGATCTCAGGCTTCTTTAGGAGTGTTCACTTTACTTCTATCTGTTTTTATTTTACTTTTTACTTTTCAGCCCCCACACACCACATCTTATGTTCCTAGTTTATATTTTGGGTGACATTCTGACCGAACTTCTAGTGAAAACCATCAGTTCCATTCTTAAACACACCACTGCCTCATTAGCTGTTATATACATCTCTATGGTAAAGTCATACTCCTATTTCTTACATTGTCTGGGTTAGCAAGAAATAAGTAACAGATAAAAATTGAGTGTGTCTTCATGATGAGACTACTGGATTTGTATTCTGTAACCATGAACAAAAGGACCAATTTGGCATGCTTTGTGCAGGGCTGCGTAATCTGTAGGCGCTATATAAAATGAAAAATGTATTATTTATATTTTTATTTAGATCTTCACAGGACTTAACAGTGAGATCAGTGTTACATGGGTTACACCAGGCACAGGAGCCTTGTGGCACTATATGGTCTTTCTTCCCAATATTGGAAAACCAGTAACATAAATGAAACATTAAGGTTGGGGATTTGGCCCAGTAGCTTCTGGTTAGTATTTTATATAGCAGAAGACAAAGTGGAATTGTTAGATTATTTTAGCACACTCTTCAAGGATTGCTAATGCTGGTCGAGAATTGAAATGCACGTTGTTGTGTGACTTGGGTGGAGTGTTTTCAATGATCCTATTCCCATAATTATTACCAGGTCACATCTACATGAATAGGAGGTAGTTATATTGGCTTTGCCACAGGAAGTCTTCAGAAATATGGCCTGACAAGTGACTTCCAGTGATCTGGGCCGGGCTGGTTAAGCTGTGAATTAGCACTGCTGTCAGTGCATAATCTTTGCCAGATGGAGTACAGTAGAGGGATTGTTATTGATTTGGTGGACCTGGGAATACGATCGTCTAATGAACACTTGTGGTTAATCACAAAGTACAATTTTCATTTCCCAAGGGTGGGACGTTTTGTTTCCTTAATTTACCGGATTATCAGCTTTCTTCCAATTCCCTGTGTTATTAGTCATCAGAAATAGAAGCCGACTGGTATGAAAGTCAGGGGAGCATGCACATACTCCAATTAAAGAACAGTGGTATCCCACAGAGGTGATTACTGCCAGAATTGATTGGGAAGGAAAATGCCATCCCGAGGTTAAACATCAGTATTGCATGCTAATTCTACAACATAATAACAAGGGACAGTTTTCTCAGGAGCCAGTATATCTAATCCTATCAGGTTTTTACGTTCTCAATAACAACTACTAAGGCATTACCAATCATGCAATGTTCCAGAGTTTTATTCCATTTCTACGCAGGGGTGGGCATAGCCCGCTGGCAAAATGAAACGGGCACTGTAGGGAATGCTTACTTTGATATGCCCATTCGGGACATGCTTTGCTCTTATTATTCTGTTTATTTTATCAATATGCATTCATATCTGAATTCTATCAAATAACTGATCATTTTTTAGTTTAGTTTTAAATTTAATTTAATTCAGCTTCCAGTGTTTTTAAAAGAGACATCTAGTGGCGGCTTAGAAGCTTACAATATTCTGTTTCTACAGTGTATTATAAGATCCCCCTAGTGCAGTGGTGGCGAACCTATGGCACGGGTGCCAGAGGCGGCACTCAGAGCCCTTTCTTTGGGCACCCTGGCCATCATCCCAGCACACCAGACAGGACTCAAGGAATCTTCCTGCACTTCTAAGCAACTTAGAAAATTCTGCTTTCAGTCATATTTTGATACTTACTTCGCTACTTAGGACTGTAGGAAGAGGGAGAATGAATAGACAGGGCCGAATTATCTTTGGAGGACCTTCTGTTGGCCCATACAGGTCTACAGATGTACACTGGAAAGAAGCTAAAATTATGCAAATTTTCCATCTTTCTACTGTGTTGCTGTTTTCAGGAGGCCAATATGATTGTTGAAGAACAGAGAGCAGAAAGTTACTGCTTTAATTTTTGGTTGGCACCTCGCGATAAATAAGGGGGGGTTTGGGTGTCTTTTTGGGCACTCAGCCGCTAAAAGGTTCGCCATCACTGCCCTAGTGGCATCTGAAGTTATCCATAACTTCTTTATCTTTCAAGTACGTGGATATAAAAAGGGAATCGTAACTGTATGTTATAAATACAGCCGAACGCCTACAAATATATTAAAAAAAAAAAACTCCTAAATTTTTTTTCATGTTAAAAGGTGGACTTTCATTTTAATGTATATACAGATGTATATATGTAAATGTAGCACTGGAAATCTAAATGTATATCATATGTGATATCTTTGCTATAGAACAAAACTATTGCCCCCCTTAATAATAATAATTTATTTATTTATATAGTGCACACAGATTACGCAGCGCCGCAAAGAGCTTGCCAAATCAGTCCCCTTTGCTCCATATACATACACACTTGATTAGGCCGAGTTTTCATACCTTCTCCCACCTCTGAAGACAGCTGATCCCTCATGAGAACAAAGCAGTGGGTAAGCTGAAATCTAATAAACCTGTTCCTTATTTCCTCTAAGAACTTTTTTGTTGGGGAATTGGTTCATCCGACACATGGTTTTGCCTTAATCAGTAGGTTAAACTAATACAGATGGCTACCTTAAAGGGGTTATCCCTAATTTTAGGCCTGATACTGGGGTCAGCTGTACAACAACAACAAAAAAATAGTATTACTTCTCTCCTTTTACTTCTTTTGTTTTTAGAGAGTCCAGATAATTACACCCTAAATTTTCAATCCGAGATAATGGGGCACATTTACTAAGGCCCTTGCGCCAGTTTTCCGTTGGACTTTGCACATTTTTAGGTGCAAACTGCTTGCACAGGTATTTAAGAAGTATCTGGCCCACAATTGTGTCGCACGGATGCACTATGCATTATGCGACTCAAATTAGGGGGCATTTCGGGGCTCAGTCGAACTGTGCTCCAGATTTATCATGCAAAGACAGAATTGGGTCTCATGCTCCATGTTAAAAGTGCAGTTGGTGCACTCTGTCGGAGCAGTGCAGGGGGCGCCAGATTCATGAAAACCTGCACTATACACAGGCAAATTGCATTTAGTGAAGTTTGCCCTGTTCTTAGTAAATGTGCCCCAATGCCTTTAAAGTGCACTCCATTTATTCATCCCTAACAGAAAGTTCTTCCTTCTAACAGTTTTTGCTATGTAATGTTAGCCCGCCAAGAGTTAACATTGTCATCTGTCATTTGAGATGCACTGAATAATTCCCTTTGATTTTTGCTAGTAACCACTTCTGTTATACTGGGCATAATCTCCTGCACAAAGAAAGTTTCAATGCTTGTCTCTTTCCAGAAGTTGTAATTACAGAGCATTTTCTTAGGGTGAAATTTGAGCACAGCACTGTAGTCGATCTGTAGTTTTGGAAATTGTCAAAGATGCGGCTTGTCTAATCCCAGTTCTCCTAGGGCACCTCTTTGAAAACTGTTCACGGTTCAAGGCTGGTTCTCCTCTCTTGTGCCGTTACTTCCCAAAGCAGATATTAAATAACTATGAGGAACGCTAAGAAATGTTTCTGGGAAAAAAAAATTCTTGACTTAAAGTTGCTGTCAAAATCTGGCTAAATAAAAAGACAGATCTGAAGTGGTTCTTCTAAGGAAGTTCAGACACAACTAGTAAAAAGCATTAATCCAGGCGCTGTCATGATGGAATAATGATGAAGCCCTAGGGGGTCATTTCAAGGTAAACTATCTTTTTCTTTCCACATTCAAAACCACAGATGAAATAAAAACCTGCAATCTTGTTTCAGTGAGAAGTTGGATAATCTAACTAACATGGCAGCCAGACGTGGGATAGTGGGCAGTCATCACTAGGACAAAAGTTAACTCAGGACAAACCATTAAAAGGAGAAATGTGATCCTTAGAAAGTTTTAGTATTATTATTGGATATGCTGAATATTTCTTTGGATCAAAAATTTATATCCATAAACTTTAACCTGCATCTAGGCCGCTCCTTAACTCTTTCAGTTAGTACTTCAAGAAAACGTCTCTAAAAGTTCAATGATCCATTGCTCCTGAAATCCCCTTTCTAGCACAAGAATCAAGCTTCTTGAAATTATGTCCCCTTTTCATAGGTACAATTGTTACAATAAATAAGATCATAAATTATTTTTGGCAAAGCTGTCAAAGGTAACGTATTGTTTGCATATTAATAGTATACAGAGAAGAGATGGCATTGCCTTGTAGAGATATAAAGCTACCCGGTGTTACCACCTCCCCTGTTGCTTGATGACAGGTCCGCACATCAGAGTTGTAGCTCTGGTAAGAACACAGTGCTTCTTCTGCAGGTTTGTCCTGTTCTCCACAGATAAGGGAATGGAATAAAGTGTCCAATGACTTAGAGGGAACCTGTCACCACATGTCTCCTCCAAATCTACAAACTATACATTGTCCAGCAGGATAGAAGTCCTCAGAAAATGTTTTTATAGTTGGGAACTGTTGCTCCAAGTCAAGAAACCCTGCCGACGTTGACGTGCTGGGCACATAACTCCATTCTCAGATGCCCAGAGAAAGATAGAAGCACAAAGCTCCCAACTGGAACACAGAGAAGGTGAGTATTTGTTTTTGCAGCAGTGGAGGCTGCTGCCAGCCATTTGAGTGGAGGCTTCTGCAATTTTACTAAGTGGAGGCTGCTGCAATTTTATTGAGTGGAAGCTGCACTGCAATTTTGAGGGGAGGCTGTTGCCAGAAATTTTATTAATGAGTGGAGACTGTTGTTGGACATTTTATTAATGAGTGGAGGTTGCTGCTGGACATTTCATTAATGAGTGGAGATTGCTGTTGGGCATTGTATTAATGAGTGGAGTCTGCTGCTGGACATTTTATTAATGAGTGGAGGCTACTGCTGGGCACTATATACTGAATAAGGTGTATGAGTATGGTGCTGTAAGTATATGCTGGTATAGCATATATGTATACCTCCCAAATTTTGAGCGATAGAAAGAGGGAGAAAAAGCCCCACCCTCTTTTCTAAAACACGCCCCTTGCCCCACTCACAAACATAGTACGGTATAATTTTGACCTTCCTTGCTCCTCCTCTAACCCCTCGTACTGCAGCCTCATCCTGTCCACCAGTCTCCTCCTCCTGTAGCCTCCTGACCTGCAGCCTCCTCCTGTCCTTCATTCTCCTCCTCCAACATATGTATTTTTTGTATGTATGAGTATAACACATATTTTAGAACCTGAATAGTACCACTTCCAGAAGCGCAACCACAGATGCTTCATTGCAAAATGGACAAAGCCTCAAAGCATAATTTCTCTGCTCAACATACTAACAAAACATGTTCACATGTTAATTGACCGTTTCCTAATGCAACATCTTAACATTGAAACCCCTTGGAGCACCATAGTGTACATGATGGATGAGTGCAGTTATAGTATTATTATTACAGGGGCATAGAAGATTTATCCATTGGGCCCACCAGTGATTGACCAGTGAAGACTCATTATTTTGGCCAAGGTCAAAGGGTTTTGACCCAACTGTTCCAACCCTAAAATGTTCTGATGTTTTCAAAACAGTGGGTGGAGCTTCCATACATGATCCCATAGGTGTCTATATAAGACAAAAGATAAAAGAGAGCAAATTTAACTTTGTTTTAGATTAATTTATTGCATAAAAAACAGAATTTCTATCAACCTTGTAACTCTTCATTACACCTTGAGAGACTTTTACATTTCATGAAGGTGCCGCTAATGTTTTTCATAGACATATTCCTTATGGGCTGGTGAACTTTCTTAGAAATGAAAGCAGGCATCTGGTTTCCAGTGAGTCAGATGTAGTCTCTGCCAACATATCCAGCCAGACAATATTTTCCTTACATAAAGGACATTTAAAAAGCAGAGTTTGTAAAGATCATTTCTTACCCGTTAACATCACATAGGCGTTTAGAGTCTGGAATGGCAGAAGATATATGGATCAATCTTACCAAACATAAAGTAACACAGTGAGGGAGAAAAAGATATGACATATAAATACTCAAAAACTCACTTGATTTTCTAGGGTGGATTAACATAATACTGCTGCCGCCTTTGATTTGTCAGGGTCTGTGGCGGCTCCACTGTATAGAATGGATGAACAATTCTCAGTTTCTAACAAGGACATTTGATCTTGTAATCATATAAATAATCAGTATATTATACTCCACTCATTGCAATGCCCAAGGGTATAAAGCATAATATCATTAGATAATGGTCTCCAAGTTCAGGTAAATTCTTAGTGTTATCTTTATCTCCCCCTAGGAGTTCTCACACAGCCCCCAAAGCATCTGGTACTTGTTGAAACTAGCACACTAAATTAAAGTGTTTCTCAAGTGGAACTAAACCTAAAAATGTGTTTTTGATAAGTAGAACCGTACGGTTTTATCTACACTTAGATGTCAGAACAGCTGTGTGTACCAAGTAGATGATTTACTTTCTGCCATACTTTTATATGAATGTTTATCACACACCAGTTTATCCCACTGATATCTGCCGGGACATTCAGGTTGCTATTTTGACAATTATAATATCTGAAATGCTGAGATGTTTGAGAAAGATCACTGCAGGGGTTTAGAAGAGTTTCATACCATCTCAATGACCATCTTAGATGGAAAGAACTTCCTAGATTTAGTATCTATATGAATATATGTATTTCTTATTAATTTTATATTAATTTTATAACTTATTATGGGCCAATGATTTGCCACTGAGGCACTTAACCTTAATTACAGCTGTTTTTCTGATATGCAAATGAGTAGACCAAAGACTCAACTTCTGAGTAGAAGAGTCATGTCTCTCCAGGGTGCCATCAAACCACACCTCCCTCTTTTGATTGACAGCACGGTGTCTGTTCATATCTTGGCCTAAGCAGACAGGAAGTTCTCCCCTTGTCCTCTTCCTGTCCGTACCAGAATACTGTACCTCTCACTGCATGGTGTATTTAGCAGTGAACACCATGTGGGAAACTGCAGATCTTCTCACAATTTTACGCACATGCAGGGGGGCCATTTCGGACAAATGCCCATTCTCTAATGCCAATCCTGCCTGTGCAACAAATGAGGGCCCCACTGAATACACACATGTAGCAACCCTTTACCTAGCATACTTTCACAGCCAGCGCACAGGACTTACAAATAACAATCAGGAATGTTATTAGGTGAACATCACATAAAGCCATTATTATAGTCTACATTAGACTAGAAGCTTCCATTAGGGACAAATAAAGACATAAATAATCTAGCAATTTAATAATCCTGGACAATTTGCTCTATGATTTGTACAACCTAAGTCATCTGCCTTGTGCATACTTGCTTTATCTAAAATAAATGGCACTTGCGGGGCAGACGCTGCTACTTTAATCAGTTTGCATGACACTAAAATAAATTAATCTCACTCTAAGCTCGGCTACTAATTTTAAGAGTGCATGTTAATACAGAGGACACTAGAGAACCCACTATCAGTGCTCCAGGAAATGAAGACATCTAATAGAATTGTCAAGCAGCAAAGATGGACTTTGAAGCTGATATTCAAAGAGGTTTCCAGGATAATTATATTCATAGGATAGGTTGTTAATCTTAGATCAGTAAGGGCTCAATGCATGGACCCCTCTTGATCAGCTGATCCCAACATGGGACAAAGCCCACTGTTTCCATTCTCTGTGTAGTGGTTTGTTTTAAGAACTACAGCTGTGCTAGAATGAACTTGAAAATTTCTACGGATAAGTTGTCACATTTTACTGCCAAACAGTTCAAAAAATCTAGATTCACATACTAAAATGTACTGGGAAAGGTGCATCCATTATTACATATTATTTATCCATTTCAAAACTGTATAAAATATTTTTTAAACACATAGAAATAGAAAAAAAGAAAAAGAAGTGTAGAGAAAGTAGTAAGTATTCGCAAAGAAGCAAATGAAAAAATGTCTGTAGCCTTTGTTGTATTTTATAATTAGGTCACCCCTAACTAACAGTTTTGTATAAACTTAAAGAGAACCTGTCATCTATAAAAACAGCCCTAGGAGCTGCTTACTTAAGTAAGCAGCTCCTAGTGCTAAAACAGATGCAGCAGTGTTACAGTGCTAGCGTTATCGGAACCCTCCGATAACGTTATCTAACACCGCTGCACTGTACACTAGAATCACCAGACCGCTCTCAAAGCAGTCCGGCGTATTCATGAGGGGGTGTTCCAAGGCGCTGCCTCTTTCCTGGGCCGCCCCACCCACTCCATAGACCAGCGGTGACTGCCGAGCGTCATCCGGCAGTCACTGCCCCTAGCCCAAAAGTCGTAAAAGAGAACCAAAATGTCACAAATACCTTTCCTACTCCTGTCTAGAGCAGGTACGGATTTGTGACTTTTTGGGCTCTTTTTCATGGCCACATTAATGTCTGGCTCTAGGTGATAATTCAAGGCATACCGCAGAAAACAAGGAAATAGCAAACTTTGAACGGAGGTTGTCTTAAATGCAAATGTGCAATAAAAAGTTACAAAAGTCAGAAGACAAAGCAAAGCCAAAACAGCTATATATATATTGTTCCCCAATGTGTACATGTATAGGTATAGTAATTTACTTAAAGGCGTATTCCCACAATAACATATTCTCTAAATGACTGTTATTAACAAAAATACAGAATTTCTCAGATATGATTCCTCTATCAGTCCTGCTGTTTGGTTGCCCTGGGATCCAATCATAAATCTTCCGAATATGGTTGGATTCTTCTCATGAATAGCTTCTCTTGTCTGCACCATGCAATCCTCGCTGCCTCCTGCCCCTCCATCCTGGATTACACGACCAGCTCCTCTATTAGCTACAGACAGATAAGGTCTTTATAGGAGGGAAGGCATATAGCAGAGCTGTCTTCATGTGTGTTATAGGTGAGTTAGCAGAGCTGAGAGTGTCATTGTATTTTATATCCATCTCATGGATCTCCTCATCTCTCATCTCTGATCTGTCTCATCTCTTTTTTTCTATTTGCCAGATACTAGTAGAATGCTCAGAAGGTAAATGAAAGTGTAGATCAATTTTTACCCTGATAATCTAACCACATTGAGAAGAGAGCCCGAAGAGACGTTTAGGAAGGCGCTTGGTGCAATCAGCAAACACAGTGTTCCAGGGCTTGAAGGAATCTCTTTTTTATTTCTACTTTAAAAGTAGGTGATAAAATAAAAGTATACAAACGTAATAAAATACAATGAAATAAAATGCGACGCGTTTCAGCCCCGATCTGGGGCTTTCATCAGGCATGGTGTGGGGTGACATCAAACGGTCTTATATCTTGCCCTGTTAGGGAGAACGACCCGGAAGTGATCGTGGTCACGTGACTTACCGGGGGTCAAAGTTTGGGGTTTTTCCGTTCATGTACGGGACCCTTTTGTTCTGTCGATAAAAGGTACATTTATCTGTGCGAATCTGTAGCATATATACATAGCTTATTTCACAAGGTATAATAAATAGAGTTTAAAAACAAGGTTTGAAAGCCAATACATTATAAAAATAGCATCGGTGTAGGAACAATGGAACAACAAGGAAACACATGGATCTATGTGGTAACGGCTGAGTGTGGGTGCTATGGAAACAGGGACTACGGAAAGCGGTAGAGGACAATTTTAGAAGAAGCAAAAAACGGCCCGGAACAGGACTCGGACTCGGACAAGTGATGTATCAAGGAAGGGTATGTGGGATTGTGACACATCTAGAGATAGTTAATTTGAACTTAAACTAGAAAGGATGGGTCTTGATCTTTTACAAAGGCAAGCCACAGATAGTCAACGGATGTTAGTCAACTCAGTAAATAGATACGCACAATGATCACGTATCTCCTGGTGGAAAAAATGATTATTACGGATGGGGAGCTGAAAGGAGGGGAGGGGGGGGGGGGGGAAGTGTGTTGAAGATCTTAGATGGATTCAATAACTTCGTTGAGTCCGTGTGGGCTTAAGGTCTCAAGTTTGTATATCCAATATGACTCTCTTCGATTGAGCATTTTGATTCGATCGGGGACTTTTTCTGATATTTCCTCGATCGGGGTAACTCTTATGCAGCTAAAGTCGCCTCCATGTACCTGTGTGATATGTTTGGAGAGGCTTTGTTTTAAAAAACCTATTTTGGTTTTGTGTCTGTGTCCATTTATTCTCATCCGCAACGATTGAATGGTGCGGCCAACATATTGTCAGCACACAGCATCTCATACCACAGAATGATAGGAGCTAAAACGGCAGTAAAACTGAGTAAAATTGTAAAGTAAAGGGGTTAAAATGATCTTTATTGTGTAAACATCACTATGGTGTTAAAATTGAGAACTTTCTTTCATATACCTATGATGGTATAAATATGTTTTCACCATGTAAACCCTTTTAAAAGAAAATTCTATAATAGTTTTTGCTTTACCAGCTGCTGCCTGGCACTGACTGCTATAGATGCTAGTATTCACAATCCATTTTTACCATATTTTATTATATACATAGAAAATGTTGGGGCTGCCATATCTTGGCATCATTGAGTGGCATATAAGTTTATAATATTTTATGTAAATATGTGCAAAATGAGTGCAGCTTTGGGTATTTAATAAATACGTCTTGTATACTGCTTCTCCGTTCTTCAGAGCAATAAGAATTAGGAATTGATGAAAGGCCAGTACTACGGTATAAAAGTACTGCATTATTAACACCAGAAGGATTATGTTCCATGTGTAGTTTTTTTGTTTTAAAATACTTTTACACAACTGGGAAGGCCTGGAGAGGGTCACCGATGTCACCTCCAGTCTTACATAAATCCTTAAAAACACACATTATATTTACATAGTGTCATTTACGAGACCCTTACAATGTTCATTGGCTTCAAGAAAGAAACTACTGATTTAACGCTGAGAAAATATTTTGCGGCAGATTAGATTCATTAGGAAAGTCAAGAGGCTCAATTAGAGCTCTGTGTCCAAATGTAGAGCTCAGAAGGTTCACAGCTGCCAAAATAAATGTCTATTCATATATACCAGGCATTGTTTGTTATTATTGCCCACGTAACATGAATTCATTTACACAATCCTGATGTATACTATAGCCCTTTGTAGTCATATACTTTCACTGTTAAATCAGATGTTTGTCAATGAATACCACATTGCTAAAGGTAGACAAAGCCCACCCTGGAGGAGAGAAAAATATGCTCTTGCCTATGGAAAAAGCTGTAGTTACTGGCAGGATCCATTATAGAGGTTAAAGTCACACATAAAAGGAAAGCATGTTTGAACATACAAAACTGCAGACAGTATTAGGTAGCAGCCCTGGAGAGATGTGGAGCCATACCTTTGTGTGAGTTGTTAGTAGTAGCAGCAGAACTGTAGAAAATGCTTTAATGTTTCAGGATTGTAGTTGGACGTGAGGCACTGGGGTAGTCAGGATCGGACTGGGGTACCTAGGGCCAAAGTAAACAATCCGTTAATGGTAATGCCCACTTGGGCTCCTTTTCAGGCATTCCTTTTTGCACACTACATGTCCCTGTTTAAAGGGGTTATCCGGGTCTTAAAAATTACTGAGGGCTGGGGTGGGCTATTTAAAAATAATAAACATGTCCCGTGCCGCGGACCGTCTCCTCTGTGCGCCGGTTTCATTACAAAGGCCGGAAGTTCCCATCCGACACCATCTCCCAGCGCTTACAACGCTGAGAGATGGGGACGGATGGGAGGAGCTGGCCACCTCGCCAGCCGGAAGTTCCCTGTGCGTGGCTTCTGTGCCCCTGTAAACAAACAGGTGCACGGATCAAACGGACCGCGGCGCAGGACATCGGCGGTGCCGGAGGAGGTAAGTACATGTTTACTATTTTTAAATAGCCCACCCCAGCCAGGCCATAAGTAATTTAAAGAAAATGGATAACCCCTTTATATTAGTATATTTAACGGATTGTTTACTTTGTTCTGCATTCCACAGGAGGGGCTTATGGGCTTTGCTCTGAGAATTTTGCATAGATATCCTGTGCAGTTTTAGGTGTATTGCTTTCTGCTGTAATATATTAACAGATGCCACCGATAGCCATGTCACCTCTAACTAGGGCATCAATGGATATGAAATGCAAATATTTGACAAGAAAACTATATGACCTTAGGAAGGGCATTATGTGACTATAATATGTACATATATACTGTATAAATTTCATTTATATATACATATAGAAATAAATTATAAAAACAGAAGTAAAGGGAAAAAAAAGATGTGAAGGGTGTGAAAAGTACTATACATTGAGAACATAACCTATTACCAATTTTTATTTTATAATTTCTTGCTGAGTTAACCTTAAATAAAACTCAAAAAGGAAAACATCTTTTTTAAACACTGTTAAAGAAAAACCTTATGTGACTGGAATTAAACAGCATGGGCCACATTGATTAAAAGTTTTTAATGTGCGGGTTGCACCAGATTTTTGAATACTGGCGCACGTCTTCAATTTTCTTGCACCCCTGCCCTGCTTGGAAAGTGTGCAACATCTTTTTTTTAGATGCAACGCAATTCTGTTAAAGGGGTTATCCAAGTGTTTCAAAAAATTAGGAGGTGGAATGGGGTGGGCTTTTTTAAATCTCCCCACGCCCACCCGTTCTTAGCCTTTCCCACCCACACCCTACTTTGGGCATGTTGGGCTGGGGATGTAAACACCTCGGCCCGACACATTTATCATAGTCTTTGTCAGAAAAAAGGAGGAGAGCATACCTGAAATCTGCGCCAGATCAGACCTGGTCAAAATAGGTTTTAAAAGGTTTATCTTTGGTTTTGAAAAAAAAAATTAAAAAGATGAAAAAGGACATGCCCACCCCTCTGCATTATTTATCGCAGACTGATCCTGTAAAAAAATGGCAGTGTCTAGTGTTCCCAGCTGCATCTGGGTCTCTACGTTAATGGTGGCTAATTTATGGCCTTTACATGGAATGCACGTCTGTCCCTCAGATTTTATGCACGGCTGTCTGTGAGCGCGGCCTACATGGGAATCACTCCTACGTCCATAACTTTTATGTCCCTTGTTTTATTTTCCTGCAGACCTAAGACAGGAGACATACCAGCGAGACGCGATTAATGCGGCGGTCGTCCCTCATCTGTCATTTCTTACAAGAACATCAAGTGTCTTGAAATTAAAGCTATTCAGCCGCTCAGCCAGCCTATAGGAACTGTTATACAAGAAAACAAATAATTCATACTGTGGGAAAATAAAATATAGCGTGATATTAAAAAATCCCCATAAATATGAATAAAGCATGGTAGCTAGATCAAATATTGAGTGTGATAAATGAATAATGTGACATCAGAAGAAACGAGAGAATAATTTCATTCTTGCCTCCTCTGGTATGTGGTGTTCTTGTGTATTTTAATAAAGAACTTAAAGGGATATTCCAGGAATTTAATTATTATTTCATGTTTTCTAACCAGAATTCGAGCTCCGGTCTACATGAATGTGACGCACGCACATGACACACTCATGTAGTGCAGTTTGCCTCACTAATAATCAATGTGGGCCAATAACTGCATTGCTCTGCTCCCTTACATTGTGTCTCCATCTACCCTCCCATATAGATTGTGGGCCTTCAAGGGTAGGGCCCTCCTTCTGCGTCTCTCCTGATCATTGTAGTTTTGTATTTGTACTCTATAATTAAGTAATAATAATATGTAAAACATCCAAGTTGGACCATGCTAAATAGAAGGAAATGGCATAAAAACAAGAAAACTAATGCACCAGCAGGCTTAGGACCATTGGCTAAACAAAAAGCTTATTATTAGAAAATATAATTTTCTCAAAAATGTACACATTGAAAATGTATATGTGTAAAGTTCCTATAGTGGTCTTAGCAGGGGGCTATTTGGGAGAGCTCAGAATGCCCTGCATTATTTCAAATATATATAGTCATTTAAAGGGAACCTGTCAGGGCTATTTGGGACATTGGGGAAATAGCAAGGTGTCCTATATGACATGAATAGTGTTACTTCCTGAACAGAAAGAGTTACTATAAATGAGAAACACTTACTAGTTTACCTAGGGTCTAAAGAGTCCCAGTATAGTGATGGAGATGATCAGGAAGTACATCATTATTACTCTTCCACTTACTGAAGCTCTGTCTTGATTTGTGTTTCTATGTTCGTTAAATATTAGAACCCTCCTGTCATCTTTTATTAATCTTTTCATAAATTCTAAAATATCCATTCTATTAGAGGGGATTACTGTTTAAGTGCTGACCATTATCTGTAAAAACAAGCATAGCCTGAAGGCATAATTGTCCTCCTGACCTCTTACCGCATCCCCTACTTGCTGTTTATCCTAAAATACTATCCCTAGAGCCCCATAAATGACATAAAAATACTGAAGAAAGCGCCAAATGGCACTTTTCCCTCCCCGGAGATCTGCTAATGAGTGATCTTTGTCCCAATCCTCATCTGCTTCAAAATCCCACTAAAATGCAATAAAACACATCAATTTCAAAACACTTTCCCTGAAATAAAACATAATAATTCATTAAATAATATGTAACTGATATAAATTGTGAGATATATATGAAAACTTAAATGGGTAAGTGCAGTTGCCTTTAATACTTGGATTTGTCTTATACTGCACATACCATTATGTGTTTTTCAATTCATTAAATCGATAGTCCAACTCACTTAATGGGGCACATTTACTTACCTATCCTGCGTGATCCCCAAAAGTGCATCGTCCGACCGGAATGCGCATCTGCCGTGATTCACAAAGATGGTGCTCCCGATACCCTGCATGTGTCACTTCCCCTCTGAGGTCTGCCGGAGCTAATCTTCTTTTTCCCACTGTATGCAAGTGCATGTCTTGCGACACAAATTGAATCTTAAATCCCACGCTGCGTCCAAATCAGTTGGATCAGACAGCCCGCCCCCTAATTTCTGTCGCATGAAAGCCAGCGCAGCTGCGCCACAATTTGATCACATGCAACACAATCTCCTGCTAAATACCTGTCACAGTGGCGCACATCCAGAAAACTTTTAAAATCCAACGAAAGTGCGATCCGCGGACCCTTAGTAAATACAGGTCATTGTACAGGGAGGAGGAGATAAACTGTGACATTGTCTAGTGATTTAATGATGGGTCAGTGTTATCTATATAGAGGTCATTGTACAGGGAGGGGGAGGAGATAAGCTGTGACATTATTTATTGTCAGTAGTGATGTAATGATGGGTCAGTGTTATCTATATAGAGGTCATTGTACAGGGAGGGGGAGGAGATAAGCTTTGACATCATCTATTGTCAGTAGTGATGTAATGATGGGTCAGTGTTATCTATATAGAGGTCATTGTACAGGGAGGGGGAGGAGATAAGCTGTGATATCATCTATTGTCAGTAGTGATGTAATGATGGGTCAGTGTTATCTATATAGAGGTCATTGTACAGGGAGGGGGAGGAGATAAGCTGTGACATCATCTATTGTCAGTAGTGATGTAATGATGGGTCATTGTTATCTATATAGAGGTCATTGTATAGGTAGGAGGAAGAGATAAGCTGTGGCATCATCTATTGTCAGTAGTGATGTAATGATGGGTCAGTATTATCTATATAGAGGTCATTGTACAGGGAGGAGGAGGAGATAAGCTGTGACATCATCTAATGTCAGTAGTGATGTAATGATGGGTCAGTGTTATCTATATAGAGGTCATTGTACAGGTAGGAGGAGGAGATAAGCTGTGACATCATCTATTGTCAGTAGTGATGTAATCATGGGGCCTTGTTATCTATTTAGAGGTCATTGTACAGGGAGAGAAGGTGATAAGCTGTGACATCATCTATTGTCAGTAGTGATGTAATGATGACTCACTGTTATCTATATAGAGGTCATTGTACAGGGAGGGGGAGGGGGAGGAGATAAGCTGTGACATCATCTATTGTCAGTAGTGATGTAATGATGGGTCAGTGTTATCTATATAGAGGTCATTGTACAGGGAGGAGGAGATAAACTGTGACATCATCTATTGTCAGTAGTCATGTAATGATGGGTCAGTGTGATCTATAAAGAGGTCTTGGTATAGGGAAGAGAACATAAGCTGTAATATCTATTCTCAGTAGTTTTGGATCAGCGCTTTGATCTGTACAGAGCAGTAGATGTGTAGGTATTACTCTAGATACTGTACAATTTCTGCTTCTAAGAAATTAGCTGATGCCATGGTTTGATACACGGCACATGAAAACACATGGGCCATGGTTGTAAGCCGCCCAACCTTATCACAGTAGCTTCTGCCTCAGTGAGATAAAAATCTGCTTATTTATTTGCCTATTATGCTAATTACAGAGTAACGCGTCCATGTCTGGGCACCATAATGTTTCAGGACAGGGGACATGCGACTCCTAGTAATTGGAATTACACATGCCAGGTACAAAAATATTATTGTCGTCAGACCACCGGAACATGTGCCTGATGAGATTAAATATAGACTAATGGATGTCAACATGTTTTGGAGGAAGCGTTGTGGCGGATTCGTCATGCTTGGCGTCAGAGATTTTGTAGAAATTTTCCTCCTCTGTTGATTCACTGGCTATAACTACAGATGGCAACCTGCATAAGCGAATGTATCCAAAAACTTCTGTTCTGCATAACTGACCGATGCAATGAAAGGCTCCTCACTTGCTTTGATTAAAGATACATTTAATGGGTACAACATGGTGGTCGGTCAATCACATAGATTAACCTTAGATTAGATCCTGATCTCCTTTCTATTCTTTCAGATTGCCTGCCAGATAACACAACTTTAAGCACACATTCTGTACTGCATTCGGATATGAAGCCTTCATTTGCCGTGCAGCTAAGGCAAGTTAGTTTCAGCCTTTTACATATTTAACTCTTTCATGGAAACAAGCTTGTTTGAAACACTGTCATAGAACAACATCTTCTACACGGTGGTTAGCACTACAGCCCATCCAGGTCAACAACTGCAAAGAGTTTGTATGTTCTCTCCTTGTTTGTGTGGGATTCCTCCGAGTCTTCTGGTTTCCTCCCACACTCCAAAACATACTGATAGGTTTATTAGATTGTGAGCCCCCATTGGGGATTTGGCAAGCTCTTTGTAGCGGTGCATAATCTGTGTGTACTATATAAATAAGTAAATACATTATTATTATCATCCTTTATCGAAAGATGTCCATATGGACCAATATTCACACTAACAAACCATTTTCCAGTAAAATATTGGGGAACATTTACTAAGGGCCAGAATCGCGGTTTACCGTCGGGTTACCCGTATTTTACAGTTTTGCGCCGATTTTCCCTGAATTGCCCTGGGTTTTTGGCGCACGTGATCGGATTGTGGCGCATCGGCAGCAGAAATCGGCCGGCGTGGCCATAAGAAAACCCGACGGATTCGGAAAAACCGCCGTATTTTAAAAAAAAAGTGGCGCTTGACACGCACTTACCTGCACCCAGGGTAGCTTGGTGAACTTCAGTGAACTCCGACGGACTTCAGTGCAGCAGCTACACCTGGTGGACATCGGGCGCACTACCTTAGTGAATCGCTGGAAGACCCGAATCCTCCACATAGAACGTGCCACTGGATAGCGAATGGACCGAGTAAGTAAATCTGCCCCATTGAGTAAAATGCTTCAGGATGTAACTGTAGGGGTGCAGAGTCGGCCGCCACAACCAGGCACTGGAGTTGAAAAATTAATATTTATAGTATTATAGTTCTAACTATTCTCACATATTTGGAGGAGCCTGTTTGGAACCGGATGTTTTGGTGGCATTCCACTACTAAGCTCTCTGAGCTGCACTGTTTCTGTATCTCACATAGCAGTGAACAATAGTTTCCGCCTCTCGGAAGTTATAGAAATAGCATGGCTCACTGCAGGCTGTTGTGTGGTTTCCTTTCACTTTTCATAGTGATATAGAACTAACATTGCCTGGAAAAGTTGGCTGTTTTGGTAAGACCGGACCACTGTCGAGAGGAAGTTGGTTGGAGGCCTTTTTACACAGTCTCAGATCGTTTATTTTAATCCTGTGGGTATTTCATAATTGTCTTTAGATTATGATTTTTTTTCTTACTTTATATTGCTACTTGTCATGGCCTCCTTCATGATTGTTTTGTCAGAAGTCACTAGGGACTTTGTGACTTTTTAAAGCTACATACGGTATCTTGATCTGAACAGTATGGGAGTTAACCTGCAATACAGTATTTTGAAAGGAAAGGGATTTTTTAAGATTAGACAGATGATCTAAACATGGTAACTGTAACTGCAATTGCAGCTGAGGCCAGTTGCCCACTACTGAGTATGTTCTGACAAAATTACTTCATGTGTCTGAGGGATTTACTCGCCCCCAGACACAAAGTGGTTGAACTGTTCTGATATACTTCAACAGTATTATGTCCGGGCCAGTAACTCCAGTCCTTCAAAGGGTTGTCTGGTTTCATGAAATTTTCTACTATGGGCTCCAGGTGGTCAAAAAATAATAATGCCTAGTCACTTGAATGAGATTTTGTATGCAATACCATCATTCAGTTCCATCTACAAAATAGATGGAACTGTAATAAAGACTAGAAAATTTCCTGCATATGAGTCGCCTTATACTGAGCATTTGGTTTAATATATAATTCCTTGACTTGTTGTAATGCTTCTTCTTTGAGAACAAGGTGTGCGAGAATAACAAGGAGCGGCATGCAGAAGACCTTGGGGCTTTGTTTTTTGAAATTTATTCTCCTTGTATTAACTTCTTTAGTTGGGATAAAGCCTGAATATCTTGAAAGTATTTAATCATGTGAGTCAGGGCTTTTCGTTTTTGAGAGTTCACGTGCTATAAATAAACCTGCAAGCGATATACGAATACAAATAATCACATATTTGAAGAGATGGCTTGAAGGTCATAGGCCACGTGAGGTAAGTTTTACCAACAAACTTTGTCCAATAGAATACATACCAACTAAGACACATAGAAAATGTAAATGTCAAAATGGATTTATTATATATTTAAAACAGACAATATTAAAATCTGACAGGCAGTGAAAGATGGAATATCTTAAACAATGTGCATACCTAAGGAGGGAAATATATTAGTGAGTAAAAAAACCTGTAAATCTCTCCCATGGATCCACAAAGAGACCCAGCGCGGTACCTTCCAATTGTATGTTTATTCAAGACATGTACATTAAAACAAGAAAATGACAAGACATGTTTCGGATCCGGACCGGATCCTTCATCAGTTGTGTGGTCTGATCAGCCTTCGGTGACTGCACTCGTCTAGACCTACAAGAAGTTCAACAAACTTCAGGTGCAAAAGTCAACTGCAGGAAGTTGGAGGCTTTACTTTTGGGAAACTGGCACCTTGCTGCTTCACCATCCAGCAGGACTTTATGAAGGTTCTGGGGGTTTGATTCAGCAAGGAAGGTGCAGCCGTAAAGTCTTTGAAAGAATGTTTGACCAAAGTCAAAAAGCAGATTGGTCTATGGAGCCTCAGGTGACTGCTCCAGTACAACATACAGGTGTGCATGGACATTACCAGGGCCGTCAAGCAGACTGTAATGTACATGAGCCACTCCTGGGATGGGGAAGGGCAAACCCCAATGCTTTTGATTGCTCTTGTATTTGACTACACCTGCAGAACTCTGAGGACTACCACCAGCTCCTTCGTCATTTCAATATTTGGGCAAGTGATGCAGTTACCACAGGTAAAGCATCCCCATCTAGGGCCTTTGGAGCCAAAAGGTTATTTAGGATTGCCCCTCTGTGGTAACTTTTAACAAGCCAATCTTTCAGATTTCTTGATGGACCCAATAGCATTACCCTAGAGTTGCAGGTAGAAAGTCTTCCTAAAAACAAAATAATTGTAAGGCTTAGTGTGGAAAGAGTCCAAATGCAATGAGGAGACAAACAGTGCTCCCTTAAAGGAGGCAACACCCTCTACATCGAAACCTGACATTAAGAAGCCTTGTGATAGAAACTACTAAGGAAAGGAAAGGAATAGTCTCCCACCATAGATATCATTGCATCTTATCCTACAGTAAAGGGAAGGGCTAGGTGAGAGGCCATAAATGTGGTTCAGGAAGGGAATTAAACTCTTTATGGAGACTGGCTTTTCATTATAGTTGTGCAAAGTCTTAAAGTCAATCTATGCTCCACTAATCATTCTGGGTTAGGAATAGGCAAATGGTTTTTCTAAGAAAATGAAATATATGAAAGGGACCTTTCTTATTTCATGTAATAATGGAGACATACTTATTTACACATTTCTTTCTGCTAATGTAAAATGAACTGATATGTGTATTTTAATGGATTAACAAATAAAACATTTCCACTGGATGCATTTAAAAATTTTCTAGTCTAGACTCTCGTTTTACAAATGGATTGATGTTTACATTTTTTATATTTATTTTCAGCTGCTTTCCTTTGTGATTATTTACTTTTCAGTTAATAAATGGGTATTCTGCCATTTCTTGTTGAAACTTTTTAATTGGAATTCCTATATTTTGTTGAATTGTAAAGCTACTGTAAACATGTTTTTAATAAAAAAAAAAAAAATGGGATATATTAAAGGGGTTGCCTGAGGGTATAAAAAAAACCCTTGGGTGGCTGGGATGGGGCGAGTTAAAAAAAATAAACATGTACTTACCACCGCGGTCCCTCCCGTTTTTAGAGAATGGGGTAGTAGGTTCATTCTATTTTTATTTCCCTACTTAATGGTGGGTGATTTATCAGGGCTTCCGCTGCTACAGCCCTGAAATAATCAAATTCCTTGCAAACTGTCAGGTATTGTCATTTTTAACCCCTTTATGGCAGAGTTACACCAAGGGGGAGTGGAGGAGTGTGAAGAAGTTCATTTCCACACCTGCACAACTAGCTAGACCACAGGTCAGGATTATGGGAAGAGTTCCTGGGACGTGCACCTTGCGGCCACCACCACTTCCCTGTTAAAGGGGCCCCCACCTATCAATGGTGGATTATAGTGTAGGTCATTTTTCTCTGGCATCTTACCTGCCCTGTCTAACTTCCGTGTGTAAATGCAGAAGCATAACTTAGCAGAATAATCAAAGACTGCAAGCATCCTATACTAACGACTAAATTTATACCTAGAGAAGACAAGAGAGCAGGTCATAATTTAGCTTGGAGACTTAACCAATGTGGTTCAAGTTCTAAACAGAGAAAAAAAACTCATTAAAGGACATAGATGAACATTAAATCAGTTAGGACAGAAAGGGTGAAATTTTAGAGAAAGAAACAGACACATGCAATACAAAGGTAATTAACAGCTATATACCATTGCTGAATGCATCTTTGCATATATATATATATATATATATCTGTAGAAGAGAAGAACATTTTGGATTATTATTTCTAACATTTGACTGTAACCCTTAAAATTAAGACTCTAATAAAGACACATTGAACCCAAGTCTATTTTTACATGTCTTTTAAGTTGGAAATGTTTTACTATCTTTAATTTTCTGGATGTCCCATATTTGACCCAATCCATCCTTTCGACTGACATCGTTTCAGATGACCACAATAGATTTTGTCAGTATACTCTTCAATTTAGAGGAATCCAACTGAAACACAGGTTACACTAAGAAAAGGAACATATAAAAAAAAGATGACCACGATGCTGAGATCACATCTCACTACTCAGACTCATATGTCAGGATCCAGATTTTATTTTTATTCCAAACTGACAGGAGAACAAATTGTGCAGGTTTGGTTCAGAGAAAATATAATCTCCTTGTGCTGAAGCCAGAGAAGCTACTGTCATAGATAAACATTTGCACAGATGGAGAAGCAATTTTTGTGGTCAAAAAAAGAGAGTAGTCAAAACTATAATTGTTATGCTGTCCTAAATTATACAGAAGATGATCAGTGCAATGGCCCAGGTGTCTCTCCCACCAAGTCTGTTCCTTGACTACGAGCAAAAGAAAAGCAATTGTACATCAGCCAATGTATATATATTTTAATGTGTGTCAGATGAGGTAACTACAGATGTTAAATAGAAGACACTGATGGTACAACATGCATATTTTTTTGCCACATGGAGCAAGAACTAACCTGCTGCAAGATACTTTTAGTACCATTTATGTCTTTACTACACCAAAAATGGATCTGATTGTGACTGCATGGCTACGGTTATAAAGGTACAAGTAATATTACCTCAGGACTTGATAACCAACAAAACAAACCAAAACTCTAACAATAATCGAAATTTCAAGACAGGGAAGAAATGTGAGCCAACTCAAGCTATGTCCCTGTCTACTTGCTTCCCAGTGCTAAACTGCAGGAAACAACTGGTTGGTGGGCCCTACCCTTGTAAGTGAACAGTGCAGAAAGACAAAAAGAAGAGTGGTCAGGGAAAAAGTCAGAGTCACACCAATATCAAAACAGAATAACTCATAGAAGCATGAAAAATGTGTATTTAACTAGCAAGTACATAAATGTGAACATCATCCCTTCAGCCAATTAGCTTGTCCATCGGTAACTCCAGTTGGCACCTCAGACACAACCACAGCACAGAAAGTTCTGTAAATGAAAGTCCCTCCCTGAAATGCCCCAAACATAAAAATGGGTATAAGTAATTCTGTTCAAAAAAGGGGATCCAAACTTAATTTAGTCCTAAAACCAATCTTATTCAACGTACATAAATTTTTAAAAATGTTGTTGTATTATAAAGCTGCTTTTTAACTTGGTAGAACTTGGTAGAACTCCAAAAAAATTTTACTTTTAACTTTTTAAATTGTAATTTTACATGAGACAATTATAATGAATCCAGGGCATTTGTTTGGTGGAGTATCAAGTGGAGTTTCAATGGCCGTGTATCTACTCAAAAATACACCATAAGTTGATGTTTTACCATGTCTTATGGACCCAAAAAATTACAATAGTTGGCAGCCAATGCCCAATGCTCTGCCGTAAATAATGCAAACTTTATGGAGAATAAATATCATATACCAATAAAAGTTTTAATCAGGCCACATAGGGGTCCCGTAACCGAGCATCACATGACCTGTGTGATTGCTAACCGGTGCAAAGAAACCTCCATTTGTTTTTTTTGCTTTGAAATCAAACCTCAACTTTTGTTTTTAGGAAAAAAATATATTAAAGGATAATTAGAGTTTCTCCAGTGATAATAATTTAACAATTCTTTATTTTTATATAGCACACACAGATTATGCAGCGCTGCACAGAGTTTGTCAAATCTGTCCCTGTCCCCAATGGGGTTCACAATCTAATCAACCTTACAGTATGTTTTGGAGTGTGGGAGGAAACTGGAGGAAACTCACGCAAACATGGAAAGAACATACAAACTCTTTGCAGATGTTGACCTTGGGACTAGAACCCATGTCCCCAGTGCTGCATGGATGTAATGATAACCACTAAGCCACCGTACTGCCCCAATGATCTTGAACCCTCAAAAATTGTATCTTACCTCAATTTCTCTTGTGTGAGAATGTTGAAGTCTACTCTCCTTCCTGGTTTATATGTCCTATTTTCTTAAAAACAGGACAGAAAGAAACACACTTCTCTCCTTTTTTCATTATGACAACAAGAACGGCAATGGAGTAAATCCAGCAACAGAGAGGAATTTGGGTAGCTTCAGCATACTCCTC
The DNA here is from genome assembly GCF_040894005.1 of Engystomops pustulosus. Lineage (NCBI taxonomy): Eukaryota > Metazoa > Chordata > Amphibia > Anura > Leptodactylidae > Engystomops > Engystomops pustulosus. The sequence goes on from NC_092417.1 coordinate 50,745,346, forward strand.
TCTACCTGTCTCTAGGAGTTTAGCCTTTTTTATGACACAGGGGAGTCACAGGGTAATGAGGACCACCTGGGGTCACTTGCCTGCAAACAAACTCATGTTTCATGCCTCAATCAGCACATGGATTAACTGGTATAATGTGGTTATTCTATGTTACAATCACATATACTGTAAGAGAGTCAGAGAAAGACATGGCCAGCTACTGCATGGAGCTCAGCTGCAGCTGGTGTGTATTAGACATAGAGGATCTCCTTCCATGAGGCTTTTTGGAAGCTATAATTTGGACTGTTTAAAAATATATTCTACAATGAGGGATATAATTACTCATCCTCATTGTATGGTTTTATAACCACTAATTGTAACATTTTGGAGGGACATACTAAAAATACAGTTTTATTCTCTGCGGTGTTTGAAAGGTTAATAGCTGGATAGCTCATTACCAATCTCTGTTTTAATAATTTGACTGGTTGGGGCTGTATGAGAATTCTTAATCTGTGATGTATAATCTTGTTACAGAATACTGTAGAAAACCTGGATCCCAAATTTTGGCAAAACAATTGGATATCTAGGTGATGCAGGTGAACTATAAACAGTACTCGTGGACATACTTAAGCAGTAGCCATTTTTGTTGGGTAACAATTTATTATAAATAAGCAGACTTTTTGCTCTGGAAATTGATATGAAATAGATTAAAGATGAAAGATAAGGCTAACACTACGGCAATAGTGTTTCTAAAAGTATAGGCTTATTAACTCCTCTGTTTTTTCACAGTTTGCTTTGTATACATTGGCCCAGATTTATCAATAATGAGGCACTAGATTATTAAATACTGAGTCACGCTCTTCAGTTACCTGGCGCCACCTACACTGCTTGGTAAGTGTGCGCTGTGCCGGTGCCAGCACTGGACATACCCGGGCAAGTGCTGAGGCCCAGAGCTGCTGAGGTGGCCCATATAAAGCTGTATATAAGGAATCCATGGGGGTGAGGGGTCTGTATCTAATGAATCCATCGAAATCCATAGAAGGAGAGGGTGGCTTTATATAAAATACCCATGAGTGGGCCGTACATAAAATAACCATGTCCAAAATAGTATGAACCAGCACTACATACAGGAGTTCCACGTTGAGTCTTAGCCAAACATATGTCCTTTATTGGATAAAATGCATGATATAACACGAGGAGACAGTACGGTTAACACATTTCAACGCTGAACGTCTTAGTCATAACCCCAAATAGGGGGCTGTTTGGTTTAATAAACTATGGAATATTTTAGGGAACAAGAGACTGTTTTAGTTTCTGAATTTTTTTTTAATGCTACCTCGTAAATTCACTGCAAAGGGGCCTACTCAGTCTCTGTCGCCCAGGGGCCTACTAAAACTTGGAGTCGACGCTGAGTGTGCACTATATTTTTTTAGCTGCTCCTTTAACATAGAGCATGCAACATAATTCTGATGAGTTGCTGTATTAATATCTGACTAAGCGCTAAGACTCTTCTAGTTGTACATTTTTACTATCTTGTTGGACACAGTGCAATTGCGACTGGCAAAACTGGCAGAGACACTTCTTAAATATATGTGCAACCTCCAAAGACCTTCATTCTAGTGCACAGTTAAACAGAAAACTGGCACAACCAGAATAATATATCCAGGCCAATGCCGGTGGCTTATTTCGGTGTTTTTCCCTAACCTGTGATCCACTAGAAGAAGATTGCAGCATAAACAATTTCTTTCATATTTACGGACCACAGATTTCCACACATCGATGAGATTTGTGTGCAGCACAATCTTTTCCTTACATGATGTGTGAGAACCAGGTGTTTTGCGAACTTATTTTTTGCAAACTATCAGTATCTTTTTGCGGATGTAAAAAAAATCTACATTTGAACTTACACTTACACAAAATGTTGTGAAAACGGACACATAAATAGCATAAAGCCCAGGAAATAAGATGGAAATGTGCCTTCTGTACATGTACCTCTATTGGGAATGGAAGGTACAGTATTATTTGGTTTGCTCTTCCGTTATAGAAAATAACAATGGTGTGAAGAGTATATCAAGAAAGTAAGACTCCTTATGGAGACTTTGCTATTAAAAGGGTTTTCCAAGAGTTACATTTTTTTATATATAGCCGGAGGGGTTTAAAAGGCAAAGAAGAACTAAGGGTACTAAGCTAAGAGGACATATGACCAAGTCCATTTCCATTTCATTGCTGCAATTTCTGTGTGATGTATAAAATTAGTACTTTAGGCAGGGCCGGTCCCAGGTTTCCATAGGCCTCTGGGCGACAGAGCCTCAATGGGCCCATTTGCAGTGAGCGCATGTGGTTGTATTATATACAGCCCCATCATGAGTTCATTATATTGTATGGATTTGCCAGGGTTTGGCAATTCTGTGCATCTAGTAATCAGCCCGCACCCAGGCCCTGCTTTCTGTGGACTGCCAAGATGAGATACAGTCATGAATGGGTCCCCCCAGCATCTATGGGCCCTGGCGCTTGCCCTGGTAGGCCTGCCGCACGCCCTGGTTAACCCCTGGCTATTATGAGCTAAATCACATTAAATCTTCTGAGGGCCATAACTTTTGAACAGTTTTTTTTAAGCTTAATTCCTTTAAGGCAAAGGATTCCCAGAAGGTATTGGTGACAGATCCTCTTAAAAGTCAGTCACATCTAGTCCATCACTAGTCTAGTAACACCATGTCCACCGATTCTGAAGCCTTTTGTTACAAGCCCACTGGCCTAAAGTGATAACTATCGTGTGGAGAGGCTCTAAACCTCTTACTGTGTGTCTCAACACAAATACTTGATTGACCTTCAGTGAAGTATACATGCCCTAGCACTATTTTATCTATAAACAGTTCTAATGGAAAACACAGTCAGCGAGAACTGTGTAGGAAAGTGTATTTTTGTGTGTGTTCGGACATATGAACCATCTGCTGTACATTGTCTTTGTGCTGCCACTGGCATTCTGCTTGGCATGTGGTATTAATCAGCTTCCTCCTACTCCCAGTGGATAAGAGTCCTCAACACGAAATTATTGCAGCAATCTTGACACTAATTGACATATAAACCAGAATATATTGTAGTATCCCCGAGGAGGGCACTGAGTCAGAGTTCTCTTAGAATTCATTTTAGGTAAGGACAACTTCCATAAAATTATCAGTTCATATAAAAATCACTAATAAGCTCTATATGACAAATAAACAGTAACCGGTATAACTATAAAAGCAAAACCTAATAAGGCTTCTGTGGGATTTATTTTTTTAATCACCTATCCTTTTGATAAGTGATAAATACACCCCAGTTCAGAAGAACACTGTGGCCTCTTTACTGTCTACTAAAGCACAAAATATTGGGGCACATTTACTAAGAACATGTAAAACTGCACTATATGCAGTTTGAAAAAATTGAGGGCTACAGCGTTGATTCATGAATTCGCCGCTACTATGACTAAGGATTAGTTCCAAAATTCGTCCATGGCGATTTCTTTTCATCCATGTGCACATGGCTTTTTAATGATAATTATTAAAAGTTAGATTTTAATGTTTATCAACATGTCCCTTTCAGAATTCACGAATCAACGCTGGAGCCCTTAATTTTTCTAATGTTTGTGTTCATCTATTTCTACTCCGTGTGACGGATTCACATTCTGGCTTTTAGATTTTTGGTGAGCTTAAAATTTTTCTTTTTCTCTTGTCACTATATGCAGTTCACCTGTGTAGTGTGCAGAGGGCGTCAGATTCAGGATTTCTGGCGCCCGTTCTTCATGAATCTGGCTCACCCTGCACTGCCCCGACAGAGTGCACCATTTTTTTTGATGCACCTTTAACATGGGACATGCAACACACTTCTGTCCCACTTTGCATGTTAAATGTGATGCACGGTCTGACTGAGCACTGGGACGCCCCCTTTAAGGGAAGAAATTAGTGTTGCATGAAGAATAGTGCAGCCATGACACAAAAGGGTTGCATGCGACACAATTGTGGTGCAGACACTTCTTAAATATCTGTGCAAGTAGTTTTCACTAGAAAGAACAAGCAAAGTCCTACAGAAAACGGGCGCATGAACCTTAGTTAATGTGCCCCATAATCTGCACTGGAGCTTGTTGAAGCTTATCCCCACTCACTTGAATGAGACCGAGCTGCAAACATTCCATATAATGAATGAACTTAACCACCCAGGCCTAGGATCCCCAACCTTTCGTTAGAACTGTATGTGAGATTTTATTTGTGGGATGAGAATTTTTAATGTTCTTGAAGTCTTGTGCTTAAAGGGATTGTCCACTTTAAGCACATACCAACAAATAATTGATATTGTTTGTATAATGAACAGTTATAAAATTTGCCAATATACTTTCTATATCAATTCTTCATGGTTTTAAAGATCTCTGCTTGCTGTCATTCTATATGAAGCTTTATTGCTTACTTTCTGTAGATAAACACCAATCCATGGTCACATGATATAACTCAGGTGCACGTCTCGTTATAACACACAGCGTAATCAAAGCTGGCCCTTTAAATCTGAGAGTTCTGGTGCACACACACCCTAGGGAGCGGGGACGCGCACGCTGGCCAGCCTTGACGGGAGCAGGAATGAGGAGATGTGCGTCCACACGTAACGGGACGCCGCCACAGAGACATGGATTGCAGCGGCACCCGTGACACCATCATGAACTTGAACATTTTACATACTAACTAAAGCCTGTAGAGTTGGAGATGGAGCTTAAGCTCTGACCAGCAGCTTCTCTCACCAGCTTCCAAGTTGGTTAGAACAAAACAACTTGATATGTAAAGCGCTGCGGAATTTGATGATGTTAAATAAAGAATATTATTATTACTAAACAAATTATCTACAAATATGCTTTGCAAATGATAGAAAGAAACAGTTCAGTATTTTCCTTCCATTGTATTTTGCTGGAAAAAAGAGGTGTCCTTTAGGATCAAGCTGCCAAAATGTCTATACAGATAGTCACACTTGCAGTTGATCAGTCCATCAAGGGCATTTGATCAGCAATACCTGGCTGCAATTACCCTCTAAATTTCCATGATAAAGGAAGAATCAAAGAGCTTACTTTCTTTATTATCATGCCTCCATATAGCAATTAATGGACTGCTTAAAGGAAATCTACCATATGTTTTCATGGATTGCAAACTAAACATACCTTGAGAATGCTGTAGCTACACTGATGCAGAAACATATCTTCTTTAAAATTCAGGGCCTTGGGAAAGCTGGGTGAAGACTGCCTGCCATGCAAAAACACACTACACAAAGCTGAACTGTCCAGACATGACTAATGAACCTGAGCAGGATGACTCATAACAGCGGCTGAGGGATTGTGCAGCAATTGATTACCTCTGGCTGTTAGGCACAACACAGTGATTGCATCATTCTCTGAAGCAGTGGATAATTAGGGTAAGAGGAGAAGTGCTGAGTAGCCACAGGAGCAACATAGCCTCATTATCATAATTTTATAATACATTTTCAGCAAAACCACTCAGTTCAGGGATTAAACAAGATATTTTTCCGTATCAGTGTAGCTACAGCATTCTCAAGGTATGCTTCATACTGCATCAAAACAAATGGTAGACTTCCTTTAAACACTGATGTTGAACATTCTCATGGATGTACACCACCACTCTATTTACTGTTAGTGTTTTGGGAACTCAGTTCCAAAATGCTTTTCTTGTGGATAGAGGGTAGCTATAAGTTTTAGGATGTCGTTTAGACTAAATTCGCTTGCAAATTACAGCTGATCAATGGTGATCCCCATGATCTCCTTATTTTTGACATGCCTTTCTAACATAAACCTTCCAGTAATAACAACATCTAAGACATGCAGCATATAAGTTTTGTACTGCAGTTACGGTATTTTGGTTTTTAGAACTTTGAGTAACATTCTGCAATCATTTTCAGAACACTATAATGTGGAGGAAGCAGAATTCTACATTAAGTTAGAGTTCAGAGTTGCTAAGTACACATTAGCAGTATAGGAACCATGTCAGACAAAGGATTAACAAGCTGAGTTATTGATCATTATTGCAGGTTTGCACAGAGTCTGGGACTTTTATTTTAAAGGGTAAATGATGTGCAGCTCATAGCTGTGGATTTAAGGTCCCGAGGGAAATATGTTCTCACCTTAAAAGTTTGGCAGTTTATAAATCAGTCTACTCTGCATTTCAGATTGGCCGTTATTCAAGAGCCGATTAAAGACTATATTTTACACATTTCTATAGATGCTATATCAAGTACTGACTTACCAAAACCCAGAAATAGAGACAGTTGGACAAGAAAATACAAGGAATATATTAAACCTAATATTAGGAATGCCTAATTGTTTGCATTATACAACTCAATTCAATAATTGTCTCTTAATGTTTGATATCACTGTAAAGCTGTAAGGTTCAGGGGAAACCTTGTACAGCTACACACAAACCTAAAATGATGGACATTTTAAATTAGGAGACATCCCTTTTTTACCTTTAGCCCTATAACAGCTACAGAGGATACTGTGTAAAATACACACAAATCTAATGACCACAATAAAAAACACAAAGCTAATAATTCTGCCTCATTGCAGCCACCAGCAGGAGGAGCAGTGTTAATGAATTACATTAAACACAATAATGTGGGATGCAAGGAATTTTCAACCTCCACTGTTATGATGTTATTAAGCATAGGACTATAAAAAATGTGTTAATTTTTCCAGATTGTAGCAGAAATTAGAGCACTCAGGTGCACCGGTATGTAAAATATCTTCCCTAATCCCAGCACTGCCCCTTCCCATGATTGACTGTTGATTTAAAAATAGAAGATTAGTACATCAGTGACTCATAGCAGAGGAGAGGGGCTATTCACACACCAGTGCACTAGAGTACTCAAACTTGTAGTCCATCTACCATCCCGTTACTAGTCGAAAAATAGGATAATCCCTACTAGCAAAACTGCACTCAAAACATCAAAACTTTATTCAGAAAACATTTAAAAAGTGAACATACATCCATGATAAGAGATAACGGGCAATGGATTTCGGACATAACTTAGTTTTCAGTCCTTATTCATACCTGTCTGACTATCCCATTAATTTGAATGTAGCTTGCAGATAGCTATATATATATATATATATATATATACATATATATATATATATATATACAACCTTACTGAGACACTTAATCTCTGCAATGGATTGTGATGTAAACTTACTCTTTCTATTGCTTTTTGCATCTGTATGCATTGTCCTAATAATTTGTTACCTTTTATGTTCAGTTGTAGTTAACGGGAAATCTCAATGTTACATTCATGTTTTATTGTTTCTAATGGACAAGACAGACTGGTAGCAATTCAGTGTTGGGCGCACTTGACCGCTCGCAGTTTTAGCAATCAAAAGTCATTAAAATGAACTGGAACTTACCGTCATTTACATGTGAAGTGAAGAATAATCATTTGAATTTCCTGGAAAACAAGGTTATGGTTATCTAGTAATGCCTAAAAGAAGCCCTATGGGTTTTTAATTAAAAAAAATGCTATAACCTTCAACATACTGTACAGCTTTGATTTCTGCACTTTCCAATGGACAGTCTCCCATACATACTGATTAGCATATCTCTTTTATCCTGGCTATGGTGTAAAATGTACTCATACTCCTTGGGACTTAAGAACTTATCTGAATTTCTGCCCTACAACTACTTTGAGCTTTTGTGGTTGGACCGTCCAGATGTACAGGCCTTCCTGCTGAAGTGGTCTATGGCTGGCATCTGTCCCTATTCTCATTCTGAGCTATTGTGAGAGGAAGGAGGACTTCAAACAATAAACTATGAAGATGTAATAAAAGCTTTATTCACTGATTTTGGAGCTGGACCTCGCATGTTTTTAATATATTTGTGGACCCCACTGAGTTTGCTGCTGAGGAGTGTAATTGGCTTGTTATATGTCCATGTTGAAATATTTTTACAGGAGGCTCGAAAAGACTGGAAGAGTGGTGAAGGACCATTTTTTATTATTCGAACCATCTTTTATTATTTAAGATTACACAATAATGTGAAAAGAAGTCTCCTAAGGGTGTAGTTCCCTTCAAATTTATTTGATACAGATTTCCTTATTTCACTAACTTAGAGAGCTTAATTATATGTATCAAACCCTCCCAGCATAGTGACAACAACAGCAAAGTAGTTAAAGGAAATCTACCATCAGGAAACTACTTCGTGAAGTACTTCCCAATTCAAATTGCTCATGGCTGCAGCAGCCGCATCCGGTTTTTGTCTTAAAATTGGATGCAGCTACTGGCAAAATAAACTTTAATAGCATAATATGCAAATATGTTTCAATGGCTACTGGGGGCATGTGGTAGCCTGAGAACGCTCCAGTGGGAAGGTTACTTCACGCCACCAGTTGTCACTTCATACCTGCCTCCCCGCTTGTCTTTAGTTTAATTTTGCATGACATTATTCCAAAGGAAGAGGAGAAGCAGAAGTCTCTGAGCTACTGCACAAGCACAGAGCTCAGGAGCGTGGGGCACATCTCCGACACAGGAAAAGGAGCTACTGCACTCAACTGGAGATGTCCAAAATGAAACTAAAGATGAGCGGAGAGGCAGGTATGAAGTGGCTACTGGGGATGTGGAGCTACACGCCCACGGGACTACACACCCACATTAGCCTTTGAAACTTATGTGTATTTTATGCTATTCAAGTTTATTTCACTTTACATCCACGATTTATTTCAGTTGCATCCATGATTAAGACAAAAAAAAGATGTAGCTACCACGAACCATAGATAATTTGCATGGGAAACTACTCCACAAAGTAGTTACCCTATGATAGATTTCCTTTATAGACTAGTAACCATGTTATAAATGACTTATTTAATAATCAATTTGTAAAGCCCTACGGCAGTGATGGCTAACCTATGGCACTGGTGCCAGAGGTGGCACTCAGAGCCCTTTCTGTGGGCACTCAGGCCTTCACCAGAGATGACTCCAGGTATCTTCCTGCAGTCCTAGACAGCCCAGGACTTGCTGTGCACAGAGCTATATTAAAGTGACAGTGCTACCTGGGACTATTTTCTGTTTTATTGGTGTCCTCAGAGTGATGGTATCAATGAAAACTGTGACAGAGAAGGGAGTATAGATCACAAATTAAATTTCTGTATTGGCACTTTGCGATAAATAAGTGGGTCTTTGTTGTAGTTTGGGCACTCGGCCTCTAAAAGGTTTGCCATCACTGCCCTACAGTATATGATGGCAATATATAAATAGATATTATTAGTATTTTGGATGCCTTTTCTTAGATGGTAATTGCTATGGGATATTTGCTATATTAATATGTCAAATGGACAATAGGAGGGCCCTGCTCGTCTATGAGGATGAAGAGGGTGACACAAGAGGTATTATCATATTCTTTGTAGATGAAAACTACACAAATATGTAATAATAAGGACCTGGGACTATGATCTCTTTCCTCCCACTCTAACATCGTTATTAACCTATAAGAGTTGGAAATAGCTGAGAGGTTAAGCAAACATATCCATGTGAAATGTGGATATCTGGTGGAGCAGTGATTTAAATTAGATTAGACTTCAATAAATCACTTTATCCTGGACTCTGACAAGGCCTGCACAGGAGACCAGGCTTCTGTTCTTCATCTCTCCTTTCTACTGACTCAGGCAATGCTTGTCCTTAGGAATTACGTAAGGCCCATCAAACCATTAGGCAGCAAAGCTGTAATTTCCTATGAGATGGAGAGGAAGTAAGAGGCCCAGTTCTCTATTGCAGTCATTTGTTGCTGACCTTGAGCAGATTTCTCACCTTTAGCTACAGCTGAGAATCACAATGTGATTATGACCTGCATAATAAACTGCATTCCCAGCTCCCCGCTTCACCTTAGAAGGTATTTTGTATGCCCCGAGGATTGGAAGAATTTGCAGAACTGACACGACATAAATGTCTGTTATCGTCATTCTCCTCTGTTAACCCTTTCCCAGTATTTTATTGATGCCATATGACTGATTACAGCTATGTAAACGGTTTATAGATATTTAGTGAATCTAAATATATACAAATACACCAAAAGTACCAGAATTTAAAGAGCTTAGTGGGATCTCATACCAAATGCCACTGTTACAATGTCATGCATGAGGGAAGTATAAGGTAGTGACAGATTTCGTCGCTGTGTTTTCCTGCTGTGTAGATTTTATGAAATTTATGCTTTCCCTATCCAACCATAAATAGGTAAGAAACAAATGCCTACGGCAATCACAAAGTCAGAGTCATTTATTTCACTATAAATGCATAACACGGACACAAAGTATGTGGGCAGTATCACTAGCAATTTATGCATTATTAATTGTTGATGAATCTTGAATATTCACAAGCGGCTAATTACATATTTAAGTCTCTGATTGACAGCTTTCTCCCTTTGCACAGTATAGAGAGAAGGCTGTCAGTAAGCAGCTGGAGCAGAGGGGGATGTGCTGTGCCTTAAACACTGGCTCAAGTGCTTTAGCTGAAGATTTGTACTAAATACACATAGTGGTCCAACATATCTTAAGATCAGGGCTGGCACCAGCACTGGGCATACCCGGCAAGTGCCATGGCCCAGGGCTGCTGTGTTTCCCCCATAAAGCTGTACGTAAGGAATCTATGGGGGGTGAGGAGGGCTGTATCTAATCATTTCATAGGGGGTGAGAGGCTTATATAAAATAACCATGTTTAGTATAAATATATTCCTATATTTTAGGGAACAGGAGACTTTTTACTGTCAGAATTTTTAATGTCACCTTATGATTTCACTGCAAAGGGGCCCAGTGAGGCTCTGTCGCCCAGGTGCCTACTGAAACCTGGAGCGGAACCTGATTAAGATTAAAAAAACTAGTGATGAGCGAGTATACTCGTCCGAGCTTGATGCTCGGTCGAGTATTAGCATACTCGGACCGGCTCGTTGCTCGGACGAGTATTTGCCCTGCTCGATAACGAGCATTTAATTTAAAAAAAAAAAAAGTGAAGAACAGTAAAAAGATACAATTAAAACATTTAATTTAATTGTTTAATTGAAGAAAACAGTGAAAGAACACAGTGCAGAACAGATTGCAGATGTTCGGGAACATCTGCAATCTGTTCCGGAGACACGCGTGCAGAACGGTGTTCTCCGCAATAGTATTTGAAGAACAATATGTGTGAAGAACACATTACAGATGTTTGGCAACATCTGCAAGTTGTTCTCTACACATATTGTTCTTCAAATACTATTGCGGAGAACACCGTTCTGCACGCGTGTCTCCGGAGCAGATCGCAGATGTCCCGGAGACACGCGTGCAGAACGGTGTTCTCCGCAATAGTATTTGAAGAACAATATGTGTGAAGAACAACTTGCAGATGTTTCTGCAAGTTGTTCTTCACACATATTGTTCTTCAAATACTATTGCGGAGAACACCGTTCTGCACGCGTGTCTCCGGAACAGATTGCAGATGTTCCCGAACATCTGCAATCTGTTCTGCACTGTGTATTTTCACTGTGCTCGTTAAGTTTATAATTTTACTGAAAAATGCTCGGGTCTCCCATTGATTTCAATGGGGCTCGTTACTCGAAACGAGCACTCGAACATCTGGAAATGTTCGGCTCGAGTAACGAGCACCGAAGCATTTTAGTGCTCGCTCATCTCTAAAAAAAACCCTATGAAAAAATAACCAGGACAATCTGCTTCGTCTGAAACATGTAAACTGTGTTTGAAGTTACAAAATGGAATAAAGTAATTAGGATTGTATGCAGAGCGCTGGAGCTAGAACTTTTTTACAAATATTTTTCCATAAAAATCTAATGAAAGACAGCACTGAAGAAGAATCTCAGTCACTACCCTATGGTTCATGGTGGACTTCTATCTAGTTTTGTTATAATACCATTGATTCCTTTGTCACATAGATTTAATCTCTAGCTAATTATTTCTTCACCTCAGGCAAAGATTTAGCATGCACCTACTACCCCCTCCTGTGTCACTCATAAATGATAAAATGTAAGGTACATAGCACTATACCTCACACATATACAGATTTATACCCCATTATACACATACACAGCTAAGCACAATATAACATATATGTAACACACTGGGGCGTATTTACCAAGGATCCCCGGATCGCACTTTTGTGGGATTTTCTTAATTTTTTTGGATTTGCGCCACTGTGACAGCTATTTAACTGGTGATTCAGTCACACTTTAGTGGATTTTGGCTCAGCTTTCATGAGCCGACTTTCATGCAACAAAAATCGGAAGGGGGGAAGGGCGCGACGTTGGACGATCCAACTGATTCGGACTGAGTGCGGGATTTAAGATTAAATTCGTGCCATATCGAATGCACTTACATACATCGGGAAGAAGATGTTGAACCCCGGCGGACCTGAGCAGGGAAGCGACACATGCAGGATACCGGGCGCACGATTTTAGTGAATCGCGGCACAGTGCATTGTCGTCGGAACTATGCACTTTCGGTAACTCCGAGAGAGTATTTTCCTCACACATACACAGTACCCCTACACCGGGTTCTGTAGCTTTGTACTTAAGTTGAATTTGTATGCAAGTCAGAACTGTATATTTTATAATTGTAACCCCAGCCAATTTTTTGGGTCTCTGAGACAATTGGATTTTAAACATGTTGGATTGTCATAAGAACCAGGATTAGCAATAAAGCTTCATTGTAGACACCATTGATAACTGTTACAGCTGATCATTGCAGCCTGGGGCTGAAGTACAAACATCCAGAGGTCCGTTTGTAACTAGGGGTTGTATGTAAGTTGGATGTTCTTAAGTAGCAGACCTCCTGTATAGTGCTGCTATTTGATGTATGTCAGAGTGTGTGCTAGATTTTAGATTAACCCCTTTGCCACCAATGGACTATTTCCATTTTTCGTTTCTGTTTTTGGTCCCCACCTTCAAAATTCCATGACGTTTTATTTTTCCATACACAAAGCAGTCTTGTTTTCTGCATAACAAAATATAATTTCTAGTGCTGGTATTTCATATTCCATGCCATGTACAGGGAAGCAGGAAAAAAGATTCCAAAAACCTTCCAAAGGTTTTATTACATTTTCATGGATTAAAAAAAAACCTTCTGTATGAAAAAATGCCTTTATTTCAGCATTTTTTTACGCCAATTTTTTTTCTCTACATGTAGCTGTATAAGGTCTTATTTTTTCCCGGGTGAGCTTACATTTTCAATGATAACATTTTGGGTACTGTGTGACCTTTTGATCTTTAAAGGATCCTGCTATGAAGTCTCACCGTAGCAACCTGCCGGCACCCTTTGATAATGTCATGGTGGGGCTTGGCAAAAATCCAGGATGGTGGCACCCAGGCCGCGCCCTCATCTAAGTGCTGTCTTCACGTTTGATACACAGGATCGGCGCTGGCAGGTGTTAGCTGCATAATGCAGCATAACACTGGTTGAGCCCTCTCCATGCATCTTTAACAGACATGTGACATACAGATACGTCACATGTTGTTAAGGGGTTATTAGAGGGGTATTCCCGTCTACATTATTTGTGACATATCCACAGGATATGTTATAACTAGATAATAAATGCTGGTACTACCTCTTAGACAAGTGAATGGCTGCACTTTATGTCAGCCACTGCTGTCCTTCATAATCCCACACCACGATACAGGTGTAGACAGAGCCTTATGTTTCACATTGGAATGATCACAACTACATACAAGACTTTGCAGGGCAAACTGGCTTCATTTAATGTTTCCCTCAATTTTTACAGCAACTTTTATGAGCCGGTATTCTGGTCTACTATACTTTTATTGTCATTTTATAGGTAGTTTTTCAAGGTGATGGTTCAGTCCACATCAATAAAGTATTTGTACATTTTGCCTTTGACAATATAATCTCTTTTGTCATTGGTTTAATTGCAGTATGAATCGGTCTTGGAAATTTGGTGCATGATCCGAGCACATAAATAGAGCGATAATGACTGGATTATTAAAATCTCATCTAACCTTCACAAGAAACATTTTAATGACATTATTATTTATTAACAGGGGAGTGATTTACAGTTTTTAAACATCATGTATAATATCAAACTGCATTGTGGATAAAGTCAGACTCTTCTGTGCAGCTGCATATAACAGAGCTTAAGACAAGCGAGGTTCCAGTGGAGCAAAGAAGATTAAGTCTTAATCTAAATGGCATCACCAGACTATGTCCATTTCTGTAAATAAAGCTGATAACAGTTCATGTCATTGGAGATTTATGATAATGTACACATTTCACCTATTTGTATAAAGAGTGCAAATATTCATTACAATCCAGAAACTAAATTTAAAATATTGTCTAATATTCATTGTGTGATATTTATCAGCGGTGAGGGGAAAGGGGAATGTCCTCTTCGGAAAGAGGAGTGTCCTCACTGGAAAAGGGGACAATGGCTTTCCTATGTTGCGGCATCATGCTCCAAAGATGTGTAGACTAAAAATATGAAATATTTATCAACCAGTGAGACTGTGAAAAAACTGTAGTATGATACTGTCAAGACTAACTTTTTAGACAATGTAACTTACATAGAGGATTGCCATACACCATTAGCATCCACCCAGGATCATTTCAAGCTATTTTTGCAGTGCTGCTCTGGACTTTTTTTATATAGACAAATGGACAGGTTGAATACAAGTTTATTTTGATGGGGTGAGGGAAAAAGGGTCAGCAATGAAGGACGGTAGTGGTAGCAGGGAGTTGGGAGGAGGGGGTAACATAAGGAACCACAGGTATGGCTGCTGACCGGAGAAGTGATGAAGGTTACTGGCTGTGGAGTTTTCACTCCTCTGATTGCCCACAGCAGGAGTGCTGACTGAAAATGAGGTGGAGGTGCCTTGTGGCAGCACTTCTGTACCACAAATCACCCATGCCCAAGACCCTAGAGCAGCTTCAGTCCAGAAGTGGATTATAATATAAACAGTTTGGGTGGTAGCCCAGGACCCAAGCTTTCTAGGTGGCCCATGGCCACTCAAACTGGCTACCTATACCGATGAAATCCTCCCACATGTGTTCCTGCTCTCAATACGGGCAGAAGGGACTCATCCTCTATTCTTCATGAAACTTGATTTTAGTATCATATGTAAGAAGTGAATTTCTCACTTGTAGGGGCTATAATATTAATACAGCCCAGGGCGCATGGCAATCTGAATCCGCACCTGCTTCTTCGATAACATTCCTGCCCTTCCTCACATTAACACTATGTAGACCGTCATTCACACAAAAAAACTCTTTCCTATTATAGGTGGAGCTTAGCTAAAGTGTAACCAACACCAGTGTCAATTAAGACGCAAATCACATAAAAAGATATAGAAAAGAATTGTTGTTGATACATAGTTACATAGTTAGTAAAGTTGAAAAAAGACATGTCAACCAAGGAAGGGAAAGGATTGGATGAGGATTATTTATATTATATAACCATCAATAATATCTTGATATAAAAAGGCTTCTAGACCCTAATAAATAGTAATACACCAACCTGATCAAAATTATTTAACTTCAAAAATGTACTGCCCTGCCAGATAGATTTGTGTTAGTGATTTCCTATGTGCCGCAGTAGACCCTTCAAGAGTGTCTATTAATTAGGCTGAGAGGAGGATTAATTTGTTTCTAGGTAAGATAAGAGGATGATGCTCTGCTTCTATTTCTTTAGCAATAAAACAACAGCTTGCAATTAAAAATACTAAACTTGAAGACAACTTGTCCTAAACTACATGTGTACATTGTAACTATAGCTTTCCTTGCTCCAATCAACATGGCTCCATGCATGAGGGTGACTCATTTTTCTATGCACAGGATAATGAAATCAGTGAATAATAAGGAACTGTTATCTCTATTGGTTATCTATGCACATGTTAGGTGATGACAATTGATCATTTGGTGAAGCTGAGATTTAAAGGTGTTGGCCACTTTTCAAATAATCTCTTCTATTAGACATGTCTCTGCATATATATGTGCCGTGTCTTTGCCTCCTTTGAATGCTTTAGCCTCTAGCTGTTCTCACCATGCTGCCCTCTGCATATATGGCTAGCACCCTGTCGATCAGTGCTCTAGGCCATCCTTATACTGTTTCCCAATATGTATCTTTTGTGGCTGTCCATCCTAACTGACAGACACACTGGAAAATAGGATGTGTCATAACTCTCCTGCTACAGCACCACCTATTCATCAGAGCGCATACATGTAAACAAAAAAATCACAGAGTGTCTGCACACAGCATACAAGTAAGTAGAAGGACTGCTTAATCACTTGATGAACATTCAGGGATTATTATTAAGTCAGTAATGGCACATGACAATTTATCTAAAAGAGCGACCAACCCCTTTAATACCTGTAGGCGACCCTTAGCAGTAGAGTTTAATTTTAAAGACACAAGTCTTCCATTTTGTTATGACCTCAGGGCAATTATTTTTCTAATTTACTTACACTATGTAGATACTTTTAAAAACTAGACATTCTTTTGACTCAGGCAAGTACAGGAATAGCAATAAATAACATTCAAAGTAGTGTTACCCAAAGTATAACAATTCTAAGATTTTGGTAGTTTTAAGGGCTACAACTGTAATACACATGGACTCAAAATGAACTTCCCTCAATATTAAATACTAACCTGAGTGAAGTTGGCCCCCCCACCTTGTTCAAATCAAACAAAATTGGTGTCAAACGTTTGTGCTACGTTTGTGCTGGTTTGTGCAGCAGAAATTTTTGTTTGTGCCGCTATCGTTTTTAAGATATTAGTGAGAGTTTCCAGAGGTCATCAGAGGTCAACCAGCCCCCCCCACCTTGCCCAAACCAAACCAAACTGGTGCAGAACAATTCTGCTACGTTTGTGCTGGTTTGTGCTGCTTAAATTTTAGTTTGTGTTGCTTTTGTTTTGAATAAATCAACAAAAAATTAAAGTTCAAAAGTTCAAGCAGCCCCCCCACATTAACCGAATCAAACAAAACTGGTGTCAAACGTTAGTGCTATGTTTGTGCTGGTTTGTGCAGCAAAAATTTTCGTTTGTGCCGCTATCATTTTTACGGTATGTTCAGGTGTTTACATAGGTTAAAGGTGTTTAGGATGAACTGGTAAAAAACAAACTTAGTGACACTTCCCTAGTTTGATCACCAGGGGGAGCTAGCAAACACATTGTACTTTGGAAGAAATGAACTCTGATGACCTCTGGAAAAAAGTATGAATATATTAAAAATGATAGCAGCACAAACTAAAATTTTTGCTGCACAAACCAGCACAAACGGAGCACTAACGTTTGACACCAGTTTTGTTCAATTTGGTTAATGTGGGGGGGCTGCTTGAACTTTTGACCTTTCATTTTTTGTTCATATATTCAAAACAAAAGCAGCACAAACAAAAATTTGAGCAGCACAAACCAGCACAAACGTAGCAGAATTGTTAGGCCCAGTTTAGTTTGGTTTGGACAATGTGGGGGGGCTGGTTGACCTCTGATGACCTCTGGAAACTCTCAGTAATATCTTAAAAACGATAGTGGCACAAACAAAAATTTTTGCTGCACAAACCAGCACAAGCCTTTGTCACCAATTTTGTTTGATTTGAACAAGGTGGGGGGGCCAACTTCACTCAGGTTAAATACTACTCTCTGGGTTGTCCAGCTAAGGATGAAAATATATGGTGTGGCCTGTTGAGTAGTTGGGATGAGGCCAGTTGCAGTTAGGATGTGGACAGCTACATCCAATGAAGGAATTTTGCCAAAAAAACTATAAATAATTATTTTTCAGTGATTGTATCATGGTAGCAGTACATGATACAGTCACTTAATAATTTTGTAATTATTTTTTTTTTGTCAAAATGTCCTAATTAGATGTGGCTGGCCATATCATAACTGTGACTGGCCTTATCCCAACCACTCCATGCCACAATGTGTATTGGCACCCTTAAGTGTACCTTTCACTAGTTTTACAGCCAGATGAAGACACAGGATTTTATATGCCTAGAACATACAAGAACATGATTGCAACATTGTTTGGGTCCAACTGCCGGAACCTCTAGTGATGACCAGAAAGGGAAGAATATGATTAGGTGTATGGTTGAACATGCGCCTTTGTGCTCTATGAAACTTTATAGAATTGATGGAAATGTCCAAGCAGAGTTCTTGGATCCCAAAGGTTTTTGGCTGCAAAAGTACTTTAGGCACAAAGAAACACAAAGTATAGACAGAATCACAAAAAGTTCAGTGCCCTGGCACTTCAGATCTCTATGTGTATCATAAACTATTCAACAAGGAAAGCAATGGCAGTGAGAATAGAATTATGACCTCCTATCATCTAGAATACTCTGAATAAGAACAAGCAGAGAAGAAGAGTGCAAATTTATATAGCTTATTGCAAGAAATGGAAAGTCATACATAGAAATTCTCAATACTGTGTTCTCAAACAGCGCAGAAGCTCCATGGGGAAATGAAGATTTAACCTCCTGGAGGGTGAAAGGGACAATGAGTTTTAAATTGGTTGGGGATGACGCTTTCACATCAGGACACAGGCAGAATACAAGAGAATCTCATTGCCTGATGCTGCTCACAATCCTTTCCTGAGCATCTTACAATTTATTTCCAATTTATTCTAAAAAGTCTTCTTTGAGATATTTAATGTGTTAAGCTGGGATTTCAGATGGTTTATTCGAAATATCTGTTATAGGATTACTAAGCGAAGGAGAATCAGACTCCAAGATATGTTCATATACACAGTGATAGTATGAGTACTAATGTAAGAGAGCTGAGATAAACATTCAGCATTTAAGGATACAGATTTTATTTAAAGGTTCTCTGTCAGATGAATTATGCTTATTATTACACCTCTGACTGCTGGAGATAGCTGAGCGCTGTACTTGGCTTCCTCCAGCAGGCCCATAGACAGTAACTGATACTATATTCAGACAACGGACTAGAACCCCTATTGTTGAGATCGATGAGGCTCCCAGTGGTGGAAACCCCTCTAATCAGCATGTTATCCCCAATGCAACACTAAACAAGTGTTGAAACCTGCCTCTGTGATTATTGATAGACTTACAAGATATTGTTTTCCTCTATGCAGATGAGCTTCTTAGTCACTAGTCATCAGTCCCAATCACAGCAAGTGCTCTGGTTTCCTCACTTAAAGAAAATCTACCATTTGCTTTTATGCATTATGAACCAAACATACATTGAGAATACTGTAGCTACAACAATGCAGAAACACATTTTGTTTAATCCCTGAACTGAGTGGTTTTGCTCCTCTTACCCTTATTATGCACGGCTTCAGCCTTGTCCTGCCCAGCATAAGAAAACAGTGTATTCAGTGTGTTGTCCATGACAGGCAGAAGTAATCAATCACCGCACCATCCCCCTGCTGCTGTGTATGAGTCATCCAGCTCAGGTTGGTTAGCCCTGTCTAGACAGTTCAGGCAGATCTTTTATATATGGCAGCCAGTATGCACCCAACTTCTCCAAGGTCCTGAATTTTATAATTGTTTTTTGAGCAAAACCACTTAGTTCAGGGATTAAACAAGATATGTATCTGCATAAGTGTAGTTACAGCATTCTCAAGGTATGTTTGGTTCACAATGCATAAAAATAAATGGTAGATTTCACTTAACTCTGCACAATGCCTTCCCCTCAGCAATTGATGGATCTGTCAATAAACGTCAAGGGGGGGGGGGGGGCATTATAAAGGATCCATAGAGGAGACCAGACCTGCTTGGGGTTCCCTAGACACTTTGTAATCTCACTGGCACAGAAAACTGAAGTAAGTATTCCCTTAATCTTAATCTAACTTTTGAGCCTTCATTGTAGGCAATCACTGGCCTTAGTGTACAGGTGAAAGGTGGGAGCAGTGACCTGAACATAAGCAAAACTTCTTCATTTCTGGTCTGCCATTGACCAAAATGGCAGGGAATGGGCTGTAAGTGAAAGACTAGAGAAATGTTAATTAGATTAAGTTAATTTAAGTTTTTAACATTCTGGTCCTTTGCAGAAACCAATTTATTTATTTTAATAAAAATGTATATGGAGCATTAACTCAAAACTAGGGCATATTTCTTATCAGACAAATAACTATTGATTTTGAATACCTATCCACCAAAATGTCCCCTTATCCTCACTATCCCCAAACTATTTTCAAACATTTGTTACCAACAGGAGTATACAGGATACAGAATATACCAAAATGCAACAAATACATTCAAACATTAAAAAAGCTTTATTAATCACTGTAAACTTAGTCTTGTAACAATATAAAGACATCCATTTAAATACATAACAGACAAATATGTAATGGTGGTCATCCCTCCTATTATTGACAAAAAATAATATCCAGTATAGCTTCTAACCAGAACTAGTCAAATGACAAGTTAATCATAATAGTTACCCACCAAGGCATCATGTGTTATTCATCACAGACACAAGGGACGTCAGTACAAGGACCACTACAACCAAGACACTCCAACACATGTTTTGCCATCGCTTCCACAAGGGGGTGTGCTGTATTGCTGGTCAGTACATATACAGGTCATATTAGGGGTTGGGACCCAAGCTGAGGCCAATCATAGTAAGGGCCATCTGGGCCACAGGTACAAGTATGTGCAAAAAGAAATGTGCAATTCAGCTCAAAGTCACTCCAAAGTCACTTCCAAGGGTGTCTGAGGCCACAGATATGATGATGGGCGTTGTCATTGCCTGAGCTCACGACGTGACACAGCTGCAATCTTTCTTCATTTGAGACCTTAAGGTATTTATACGTAGGCACTAGATACATCGGGTACCCCTGATGAAGCTGGTTGGGATGGGGCTTTATAGGTGAATTTTTTTATTGGCATTATCAGGTGTTGCAGTCCCCCTTGTGTTTGTGTTGTGGGGTATATTTTTATTCCTTACCCCTTTTTTAATTGTTTTAATACCTGTTTGTCTGATTATTTTCTGCAGGTAGTAAATAAAGATATGATTATTTGCTATATGACACATGTTTTTTGTGTATTCTCTTACAAGAGACCACAGATCTGACTTCATGCAGCGCAGTAGCTGCAGACCACATGGGGGAAGTAGATTGCAGGAAGCAAAGCTGATATATCCCTCCCTAGTTTTGCTGTTCTGCTGTCCCCTTCCCCTTCCCTGACAGATAGGGTGCCTGGACCCCTGACACTGTGGGCCCCATAGCAGCTGCATCCCCAATCCTGCAGAACAGTTGTTTTTCACTGCAATCACTACAGGACTCAGGATAGATAAAACTGACATTGCAAGGCCCCTTTACACGAATGTTGTGGAATGTATATCCGGACGCAGCAGATGTCCATCCCCATAGACACCTGTCAGAGGGGGGACACACCAGTATTTCAGTGTGCTTGTTTTACAATCCTTCATACTGGTTATAGATTTCCTTTAAGTGATAATGATATAATTCCCGTTGTTGAACCATGTTTTACCAATTAATACTGGTATAACCTTACTAATACAATATTTTTAGCAGAAAATTACTTTTCAATGAAAAAACCTGATACTAATATGACAAGTGAAGGGCAAATCTACAGAAAAGTGGCCAACAATATTCAAATAGTTAGTACTAGATGAAAACACTGTGGAGTCACACAATCCCAGACAATATGGATCTGTACGAGGGCGGTCCGTGTTAGAAATGAAGACACCATTTTTTCCCCCAATTTTATTTTATTTTTCAACATAGTCCCCTTTAGAAAGATACACTTCACCCAACTTTCCTGACATTTTTTAACCCCTCCAAAAAAATAGGATTTGTCGAACTACAAAATACGTCTCTGTCTCAGCAATGATTTTCTCGTTTGACCTAATTTTTTTTCCCGTAAGCCATTTCTTCATGTTAGGGAACAAGGAAAAGTCACAGGGAGCCAGATTGGGTGAACACAGGGGGTGCGTCAGCAATTCATAACGCAATTCATGCAATTTGGCTGTGACAACTCCGGATTAATGTGCTGGTGTGTTATTGTGGTGAAACAGCACCTTCTCCTACAATTTTTTTTGAAGTGGTCCAATAACTCACTGTAGTATTGTTCAGTGATCTTCCTTTTTCAAAAAAATACATGAGGATGACGCCGTTCACATCCAAAAAAATTTGTCGCTGTGACCATTGTTTTGATTGTTGCTTAGTTTCTGGTGTGTAATGATGAATCCAGGTTTCATCAACTGTTATAACTCGACGCAAAAACTCTTTCGGATCGCGATTAAATTGCTCCAAACACTGCTTTGAACTTAACAGCCGCATCCGCTTGTTGTCCACAGTTAGCAATTGCTGCACCCATCTGTCCAACAATTTTTTCGTCGCGTCCTGGTCACTCCTCATCAAAAACGGAAGTTTGTCCACGTTTAAATTTGTTGAACCAGTATCTAACTGTGGTCGAAGTGTCCCTATAAACAGCATCCAACTTTACTTATATCTCCTCAAATTTTTTCCCATCCCTAACCAAAAAGCTAATTACCGAACGATACTGCTCTTTTTCCATCAAGAAATCATAAAACACGTCTTACTCAAAGGGCTGCCAAATCCAAACTAACCAATCAATCAGTCTGCAATTTGTTTTGCCGTTGTTTGATAGATGGCAGCACACGATGATAACACCAACTTCCCTCAGTAACGCCCTCTGTCATCAAACACAGGTACTTATTGAACGGCCCTCGTACACTACTGAGCCGATTTGTTAGAGATTTTCCCTTTAAATTCAATTTTGTTGGTTCTGTCATTTGTAAATAAAAAGAACAAACATCTTTAAACTGCACTAAATTATCTGTGACATTTGTGTGAAACATAAGCAGCAATGTAAACATAACAGGGCAAAGCGGATTACACTGCAAGCACAAGTCACATCTAACACTGGAGAGCAGATCAAAGCCTCATTGTCCATTATTGTTCCCTAAAGGACTATTTGTACAAAATGATCTCATTTCATGCGGCTGTGCAGTGGCACACAGGGAGTTAAGCAAGGGGAAATTTGTTGCAACGCGTTTCTTTTGTTGATTTGATGTATTAGTTGTCATGCGGTGATATAAAAACACACAGCGTGATGGATGTGCTCTAAAGTTATTTAATGTTTGATTAAAGGTGTGTGTAGGGCCGTAGTCAGTGAAGCCTAAAAATAACTCCACAACGGCTCAAAGGCACTTTGTTGTCTGGAATACCAACATCTATTTTATGTTCACCTTGTAAATGCAATGCAGTCTTTACTTCTATGTTTCTAAACCGCAGCATTAAACAAGCACTGTCTGCAGATGCATCCACATAGGAGAGTCCGCAAAACTGATTTATGACAGTAGGTGACTTTATTATACTGTCAGGTGAGTGATTTGTGAGTGTTTCATCTCCCTGCTCCACTGAGAACAAAATTCACAAAAAAGGATTCTTAAAGTAAAGCTCCACCCTTGACTAACACAAACCAACTCGCCCCAAAAGAAGTAAAATCCGGCATAACTTTATTGGATCTGTATTACAAGTTGTTACTATGTTTTATTGAGTATTTATTTGTCAGCTCTGGTATAGAAGATGCAATGGGGGACTTACAAGGGTGCATGTACAAACTGCATCAAAATTATTGTGGACAAAAATATGTCTTTTTAAAAATGTTAATGTTTCAAGATCCATGTTTTTGCCTCGGCAGCTTGTCAATGCTAAAAAACACATTTTCTGCCTTGTATTAAGATGCAGTTTTCACTGTACTGTAAAATATTGTCTCATGTAAATGCACCTTTGGAGTTTTTTTTAAAGGGAACCTTCTATCAAGAATCTATCTATTAAGGTGGAGCTGATGGTAGGTTTCTACTAACATGCTAAGTCCTAAATAAACTTTCTGTAAATCAATAACACTTTTTAACCTGAACTACTAACATGCTAACTTTTAGCTGAGGCTACTGGGGCTCCTAGCCTCTCCGAGCAATGACTACTTCATTCCCCAGTAGCCTTTGTCAACCCACCTACCTGCCCGTCCTCTGCTTTCCTTGGTGTGCTCCTTCTCACCGCCTCCTTTTGTTCTGCGCATGTGCAGTAGCTAGTGATGAGCGAGTATACTCGACCGAGCTTGATGCTCGGTCGAGTATTAGCATACTCGGACCGGCTCGTTGCTCGGACGAGTATTTGCCCTGCTCGATAACGAGCATTTAATTAAAAAAAAAAGAAGTGAAGAAGAGTAAAAAAATACAATTAAAACATTTAATTTAATAATTTAATTGAAGAAAACAGTGAAAGAACACAGTGCAGAATAGATTGCAGATGTTCGGGAACATCTGCGATCTGTTCCGGAGACACGCGTGCAGAACGGTGTTCTCCGCAATAGTATTTGAAGAACAATATGTGTGAAGAACACATTGCAGATGTTTGGCAACATCTGCAAGTTGTTCTTCACACATATTGTTCTTCAAATATTATTGCAGAGAACACCGTTCTGCACGCGTGTCTCCGGGACATCTGCGGTCTGCTCCGGAGACACGCGTGCAGAACGGTGTTCTCCGCAATAGTATTTGAAGAACAATATGTGTGAAGAACAACTTGCAGATGTTGCCAAACATCTGCAAGTTGTTCTTCACACATATTGTTCTTCAAATACTATTGCGGAGAACACAGTTCGGCACGCGTGTCTCCGGAACAGATCGCAGATGTTCCCGAACATCTGCAATCTGTTCTGCACTGTGTTCTTTCACTGTGCTCGTTCAGTTTGTAATTTTACTGAAAAATGCTCGGGTCTCCCATTGATTTCAATGGGACTCGTTACTCGAAACGAGCACTCGAGCATCGGGAAATGTTCGGCTCGAGTAACGAGCACCCGAGCATTTTAGTGCTCGCTCATCTCTAGCAGTAGCCCATCCAGTGCCAGTGGCTGCCATGATATGTGTACAAGCTTTGCTGCCAGCCATGCGCATGCTCAGAGCTTGAAGAAGCTGGTGGTGAGATGGAGCTCAGGTAGGTGGGATGGAAGAGGCTACTGGGTTAAGGAGTAGCAAGCGCCCATAGAGGATATTCCTTGGTAGCCTATGCCAAAATTTATTATTAGTTATTGTAGGGATCTTCCCGGGGGATGGTGTGTTAGGACACAGTTCACAGCAGACGTAGATGTATAAAAGATCAACTTGGCGTTTATTTTTAGCATAAACAGTCCAGCAAACATAAATACAGCAACACCGTGCTTTTAAAAGTTCAAACAAAAGACCTACCCGTCTGGGCGCTTACTAACAGGTTGTCTCACCTATCTAACACTCGTAAATACAGCGGCCGCATAGACAGGAAGATGCAGGGCTCCTCCAAACCCACATAGGCTGTTTCCTGGCTGATAGCCCAGACCTGCAAGCTTTGGAAAGCTTTTACCTTCACAGGCTGATTAGGAGCAGAGCTCACCTGATCCAAAACCCGAACTGGATCGAGGGGAGGGAGTGGCAAGTCCCACTACCAAACCTACCTGCCACTCCATGTAAATCCAGGCCCGGCAAGATTAAACAACAACTCAGCAGCATAATACTGCTGAGCAACAGATCAATCCTGGACTTACCATCTCACACTACGTAGCAACCTAGGTGAGATGTACACCCCCTCGAGCACTTCTCCAGTGAGATGTCTACATATCCCCCCCCTCTTTTTCAGACCGGAGGGCTGAGCATTTTGTCCCCACAGACAATGTACCCTTGACAGTGCATCAGCATTCGCCTGTAATTTCCCTGGTCTGTGTTCCACAGTGAAATTGAAATTTTGTAGGGACAGAAACCATCTAGTCACCCTTGCATTTTTCTCCTTGTTTAGTTTCATCCATGTTAGGGGGGCATGGTCTGTCACTAACTTGAATTTCCTGCCTAGCAAGTAATACTTCAGGGAGTCTAGGGCCCACTTCACTGCCAGACATTCACGCTCCACAATAGCATAATTCTTCTCGGCCGGGGTTAACTTCCTACTCAAGTACATCACCGGATGCTCCTCACCATTCACCACCTGTGAGAGAACTGCACCTAACCCTGTGTTAGAGGCATCTGTCTGGACCAGAAATTCTCGCCTGAAATCGGGGGTAACTAGCACAGGTTGTTGGCACAGAGAAGACTTAAGGCTTTGGAAAGCCTTCTCGGCCTCTGGAGTCCACGTCACCATTGCTGACTTTCCGCCCTTTGTCAAGTCAGTTAGCGGGGCTGCAATTGAGGCAAAGTTCGGCACAAACCTACGGTAATAGCCCGTAATACCCAGGAAAGCTCTGACCTGTTTCTTTGACAGGGGTCTAGGCCAATTCTGTATTGCCTCAATTTTATTTAACTGTGGCTTAATCAAACCCCTCCCAATAATGTAACCCAGGTACTTGGCCTCTTCTAGGGCTAGTGCACACTTCTCGGCATTTATGGTCAACCCTGCATCACTTATGGCATTCAACACAACCTGTACCTTACAGAGGTGACTTTCCCAATCGGGACTAAAAATGACCACATCATCGAGGTAGGCAGCTGAATAATCACGATGTGGTCGCAGAATCAAGTCCATCAACCTCTGAAAAGTCGCAGGTGCTCCATGTAACCCGAATGGCATCACTACATACTGGAACAACCCCTCAGGGGTGGAGAATGCAGTTTTCTCTTTAGCCTCATCAGTAAGAGGAATCTGCCAGTAGCCCTTTGTGAGATCGAGGGTGGTTATGTACCTGGCATTACCCATCTTTTCAATCAGCTCATCTACCCTAGGCATAGGATAAGCATCGAACTTGGAGATCTCATTCAACCTTCTGAAATCGTTACAGAACCTCCAAGTTCCATTGGGCTTTGGGATTAGCACAATCGGACTGGACCATTCACTCTGTGAAACTTCAATCACTCCTAGGTCAAGCATACGTTTCACCTCAGCAGACACTGCCTCTCTGCGTGCTTCTGGTATCCTATAGGGCTTGAGGTTTACTCTGCTTCTAGGCCCAGTTTCAATGTGATGACGGATGAGGTGTGTACGCCCTGGAAGGTCAGAAAACTTGTCTTTGTTTTTCTGCAAAAACTCCTTAGCCTCCTGTTTCTGTGACCCTGATAGGGTATCACCAACCTTGACCGAAGGGATTGGTTGCGACAAATTATTACCAGGATTTGTTGCCACCAAGGATTCCCTGTCTTTCCAGGATTTGATCAAGTTTATGTGATAAACTTGGAAAGGCTTCCTTCTACCTGGTTGGTGCACCTTATAGTTTACCTCACTGACCTTTTCAACAATTTCATAGGGACCTTGCCACTTCGCTAGGAATTTACTCTCTATAGTGGGAACTAGTATGAGAACCCTGTCACCTGGGTTAAATGTCCTGATTCTCGCAGAACGGTTGTAAATTCTACTTTGGCTCTCTTGCGCCCTCTGGAGGTGTT
Source organism: Engystomops pustulosus (assembly GCF_040894005.1). Taxonomy (NCBI): domain Eukaryota; kingdom Metazoa; phylum Chordata; class Amphibia; order Anura; family Leptodactylidae; genus Engystomops; species Engystomops pustulosus. The sequence continues at coordinate 50,772,671 of NC_092417.1, forward strand.
CCCTTACTAGGGGCATTACAGTAGCTATACGGTCCTGCATTTGTGCTACATGCTCGATAACACTTTTGTATGGGGTGGACTCACTCTCCCATGTCTCCTTTGCAATATCTAATAGACCCCTAGGGTGACGACCATAGACCAACTCAAAGGGAGAGAACCCTGTGGACGCTTGGGGAACTTCCCTCACAGCAAACATCAGGTAAGGTAACAAGTGATCCCAATCACGACCATCTTTTTCTACCACTTTCTTCAACATATGTTTGAGGGTTTTATTAAACCTCTCCACCAATCCGTCTGTCTGGGGGTGATATACAGAGGTGCGTATAGGTGTGATTTTAAATAGCTTACATAGCTCCTTCATCACCTTAGACATAAAGGGCGTACCTTGGTCAGTCAGAATTTCTTTGGGGATCCCAGTCCTAGAGAACATATAAAACAGCTCCCGGGCAATTGTTTTAGATGCAGTGTTTCTTAAGGGCACAGCCTCAGGATAGCGGGTCGCATAGTCTAAGACAACCAAAATGTACTGGTGTCCTCTAGCCGATTTTACAATGGGACCCACTAAATCCATGGCAATACGCTCAAAAGGCACCTCTATAATGGGGAGCGACACCAAAGGACTACGAAAATGTGACACTGGGGCGCTAAGCTGACATGTGGGGCATGACTCGCAGTATTTTTTAATGTCATCATAAATTGCAGGCCAATAAAACCTCTGGAGGACTCTCTCCCGCGTTTTTTCAGTCCCCAAGTGTCCCCCAAGAACATGGTTATGTGCCATGTCAAGCACCTGACGCCGGTACGGCTTAGGGACCAGAAGCTGTTCCACAATTTCATCATTAATTTTAGTGACTCTATAGAAGAAATCATTAGTCACGGAAAAATGTGGAAATTTATTCTCAGCATCTGGTTCCTGAGGTACCCCATTCAAAACAGTAACCTGCTCTCTCGCATTTTTAAGAGTGGGATCCTGCAACTGTGCAGTCCCAAAATTAACCCTAGACACCTCTAAGTCTGGTATATTTTGCTCAGTGGGAGGAGCTTCCTCCTCCTCTCCAGCCAGGACCTGTAAAGGAAAAGCATCACTTTCATCCTGCACAGTTTTATCATTTACAGTGGGTAATGCAACAACCTTAGGGGTATTCTCACTCCTTTCGGGGGTTTTTCTTTTTCCCCATAAAGCCCAGAACAACGGAAAATCTCGTCCCAATATTACATTATGCATGAGGTTTTTAACCACACCCACTTCATACTGTACGGAGCCTAGTTCAGTCCCGACTTTAGCCAGCACTATAGGGTAAACTTTTGTATCACCATGTATGCAAACCACACTCATGTGTTTTTTTGACCCAAAGTCCCCAGCCACCAGGCTGGCATGCACCAAGGTTACAAGGCTTCCTGAGTCCAGCAACGCCTTAACAGGGAAGTCATTAATGGTAATGTTGCAGACTTGCGGTTCAGTCTCTAGTCCAGGAACTGCAACACAAGATGGTTCCGCAAACAGCGACTGACGCCGGCTAGCGTCACACTCCATTGGCTCAGAGGTAAGGGGGCAATGGGCAGACACGTGTCCCACCTCATGGCATCTCCAGCACTTGATAGGGCCTGGTCTCCCTGGCAGGGAGTCCTTTTTAGGGCCACTTGGCCACCCGGGACCATCGCCAGTCTTTTGCCCCTGAGATACCTCTTGAGCCCTTTTCCCTCGATCAGCACCCCTCCACACTCCCCCAATCGATGGAAGTCTCTTACCAGGTGACGGCACAGACCTGGCACTCCGGGGAGGTGAAGAAGCTGCAGGAACATCACGGAGGTAGTCCTCAGTCGCTTGGAACCTCTCCACAAGGTTGACAAGTTCGTCTGCATTCTTAGGATCACCTTGTCCCACCCAGCGTTGCAGGTCAGCAGGCAGTGCTCGGAGGTAGCGATCCATCACGACCCTCTCTAGGATCTGTGCAGGAGTAGAGGTGTCTGGCTCCAACCACTTTCTTGCCAAATGGATCAGGTCATACATCTGGGACCTCGCAGATTTGTCCAGACTGTAGTTCCAGTTGCGTACCCTCCGGGCACGGACAGCAGCGGTAACTCCTAGTCGGGCAAGTATCTCTGCTTTTAGCCGAGTATAGTCCTTGATCTCCTGCTCACTGAGGTCATAGTAGGCCTTTTGAGGTTCACCTGTTAAATAGGGCGCAATGACCTCTGCCCACTCAGCAGCTGGTAGCTTCTCTCGCTCAGCCACACGCTCAAAGACAGTTAGGTAGGCCTCAACATCGTCCTCAGCAGTCATCTTTTGCAGCGCTCGCTGCACAGCCCGTCTCACATAAAAAGTCTCTGGAGCGGCTGCCACCGCTGGCTGTGGATTAGCCTCTGCAGACGCCTCTTGCTTAGCTATCAGGAGCTCGATGAGTTTCTGTTGTTGAGCCATTGCTTGTTCATGGCGCAGGTTAGCCGCTGTCTGAGCCTGCTGCTGTTGCAAATTCACTTGCATAAACTGCTTCCACATCTCCTCCATGGCGCTTGTCTGTTTTTGGAGTGAAGTAGCAGTCTTCACCCAGGACATAAGCAGCTGTAGCCAAGTTGATACACACCGTTGCCCCTAGCAACCGTTTTTGCCCGCTCCGCAGCACCAATTGTAGGGATCTTCCCGGGGGATGGTGTGTTAGGACACAGTTCACAGCAGACGTAGATGTATAAAAGATCAACTTGGCGTTTATTTTTAGCATAAACAGTCCAGCAAACATAAATACAGCAACACCGTGCTTTTAAAAGTTCAAACAAAAGACCTACCCATCTGGGCGCTTACTAACAGGTTGTCTCACCTATCTAACACTCGTAAATACAGCGGCCGCATAGACAGGAAGATGCAGGGCTCCTCCAAACCCACATAGGCTGTTTCCTGGCTGATAGCCCAGACCTGCAAGCTTTGGAAAGCTTTTACCTTCACAGGCTGATTAGGAGCAGAGCTCACCTGATCCAAAACCCGAACTGGATCGAGGGGAGGGAGTGGCAAGTCCCACTACCAAACCTACCTGCCACTCCATGTAAATCCAGGCCCGGCAAGATTAAACAACAACTCAGCAGCATAATACTGCTGAGCAACAGATCAATCCTGGACTTACCATCTCACACTACGTAGCAACCTAGGTGAGATGTACACCCCCTCGAGCACTTCTCCAGTGAGATGTCTACATTATATAAAGCATAGTTTATGTTATGAAGTGTTATACATCTAGCGAAAGGTATATTAGGGCTAAGCAAGTAAATAGAAACCTTAATAGGTACATTCTCGTTAGTAGGTTTCCTTTAAAATATGGCTTCCTTGAATATCCAAACCAGTCCTCAAGATTGGGCAGCCATTTAACGCTGTGCCACTTACTTAACACAGTACCATTCAAAAAAACTTTTCACCAACTTGGCACCAACTCAACTTAATGACATCCACTTCAACTTTCTTTAGTTGTTCCTGAACATTCAGTCACATTAGTTTAATTCGGCTCCTCACTGTTAGGTTGGTGGTTCCCGGATAACTTCTCCCATTAAAACTGGGCTAAAGAGAAAATTGCAGTTAGTGAAGCAGAGGCAGTGCTTGAGCTGCTGAGTGTTGGGGCCATTTTATCTGTGGCAAATTTAATGGAACAAACTCCCTGGCATGATGTCGGCCTAAGGCTAAGTACATTCATTTTGCAGCTTTTATTTTCTGCAGTGTGTGAATGGAATTGAATTAAATGTGGGCACGATGTAGGCTAGATGTACACGAATGCGCCTATTCTTGGCTGTAAATTATGAACACTTTTCACTGAGGACATGTTGTACTTATTTTAGCTAACAGTTTTTTATTATTTCACAATAACTTATGAGAACCATATAAAGAATACAGTAAAGTGTACATGTAATCAAGAACAACTTGTGTAGAGCGTGTTTTGTGACAAATCGGGAGTAGAGCCAAAAACAATGCCCATTCAGTATAAATGGCAAATAAAATTAGAAGCAGTGCTAGTATATAAATTTACCTATAAGAATACTCCTCAAACATTTCCCCTTCTCCCCAATCATACCTCCTACGGCAGAGAGTTCTACAGTTTCACTGCTCTTACAGTAAAGAATACGATGGTAGAACCACCTTCTCGAAGAGTAGAGGATGCCCCCGTTGTCCTGGTCACAGGCCTAGGTATAGAAACATCTTTGAAGAGATCCTTGTACTGTCCGTTCAGATATTTCTACATTGTAATGAGGTCTCCCCAAGGTTTTCTCTTTTCTAAGCTGAATAACGCCCAAGTTTAGTCATCTATCATTGTATTCTAGTTCTGATACATCTTTTAGCTTTCTCTGTCTTATTATCAGCAGATGCCTGGCTCTGGTCACTAAAATTAAGTTTTCCATCCACTGATACCCCCAAGTCTTTTTCAGCTGCCGTTCTACCAAGTAATTGACTGTTTAGAACATAATTGTACTTTTTGTTTCCATGGTCCAAGTGCATAACCTTACATTTATCTACGTTAAATCAAATGGCTTCCCCAAATCCTCTTGTACGCTGCTGCGGCAACTTGTGCAGATTGCACTTATTTTTGCTTTGGTTCATCATAGGAACTCTGCACATACATATCAGTTTACAGTCTTATAGATCAATTTGCAGCAAAAAATAACTACCATACATGTATTTTTTTTAACTGTAAGTGCATCCATTTGTGTACTACTTGATGCATCTAAAATAAAAAATAAAATGACTTTGAAAACTCTTGCTAAAACATGTTCATTATCTGTAACGCTCTTTAGAGCCTCCTGTAATAGTTCTGTAATGTATCTTTAATGTATCCATTTATTTTCTACTAAAATTCTAATTTTATCCCAGGGTGCTTCTAATGGGACATATACAAATATTGGCCATCTTGGATCCATTTTTTTAAGACTCTTTATGTAAATATTGAAACAATCTTTTATAGACCATATTTTAAAGAAAACAGAGGCGCCATACAACATCACGTTACACAGCTGTTCTACTTCTTTTATTGTCCTTTCTTCTTATTGAAACTCTAGGATCAGGTGCACAAGCAGTGGATGAATTTGTTAAGAATAGCTCCCCTCCATATACAAATAGCTCTGTAGTTACCGAGTAATTAGAAGCCTCTGAGACGGCAAACAGAAGGAAGAACGGAAAAGGTAACGTTCTATCCAGCTAAAAACATTCCCAGAGATTTTATGTGCAAACATAACACTTAAAGGCAAATGCATCCACTTACCTTCGGGAACCCTTTCTTCTTTTATTAGTTACCACGCTTTGCTAAACTTTCAGCCAATAAGAAGTCATATTACAGTTATACAGATAAAACATGGTTTATTTGGATGTAAAACAGTAGAAAGTGAATGGAGTGCTTATAGGAATAAAAGCAATGGCTCAGAAAGAAGTAACCAGAACACTAAAAGCTTACTTCAGTCTGATGGGGGATCATGTGTAGACTGGGAGAGTAGAGAGACCATCAGTGATGGCTCTAAATAGCATACTGTTACAGAACATTAAGCAAGACTGTATAACGCAAAAAGGCACTTATGGCACTTATAAGTAGATGTTTTTAGTAATCTTGTTTTTTAGTCACGAGCACAATAGAACGAACCAATAATTTAGGGAAGATAACCGATATATTCATGAAATGTGGTTTAAATATATAGCAATAAACATGACTAAACAACTAAACACAGTGGTAAACCATGGTGTGGATTAGGCTGTATCCTGTAAGGTAATAGATGCCACTTATGTCTGTGTCACTGACTAACATACTGGTATGTGAGACCGATCTCTGCTTTTGTGGTGTTAGTGAGTCGGTGACGCTTTGTGAGAATTATAACAATTGTTATAAATTTTGTCAGTGTATGCTCAAGGCTGGCGAGAGCACTGGGCATACATGGGCAAGTGCCGGGGCCCAGAACTGCTGGGGGGGGGGGGGGCACATAAGGCTTTATATAAGGAATACATGGGGGTGAGGGGGACTGTATGTAATGAATCCATAGGAGGTGAGGCTGGCTTTATATATTTTAGCGAAGAGGAGGCTGTTTTAGTTTCAGAATTTTTAATGCCACCATATGAGTTTACTGCAAAGGGGCCTACTGAGGCTCTGTCACCAAGGGGCCTGATGAAAGCCTGGAGCTGACCCTGCTTCTGTTTTTTAAAGATTTCCCTGCAATTTCAGTGAGAATTGGATCAGTGTAGGCTACTTGGAGAGGAGGGGTAACACTTCAAACTTCAGGGAGCAAAAAGGCTAGATTCGGTCCTGCCCCCGCCGGTAACAATTGCGTGATTGCGCATGTGTATCCTTTAAATGGGTTTTTCCCTACCAAGCAGCCTATGCTGATATATTTGTAGAGAAGAGTAATCCTGTATATTATGTTTTAAATGTATCCTTTTGTTTCAGTGATAAACAAAGGAATAACACATTTTAGAAAAAAACCTGCAATTTTACAAATTTTTTTCTTCCAACCAAACATACTCTTTTAATAAGTGACATATGTTGTACATCTTTGTAGGTCACTGGCTGATAACTGATGCATAAATATGCCAATGTTTGATGTGGTCTCCCCTGAAGTGACTGGAATGATCTGAAAGGTAAAGCATGACAGGCAGTGCAACGCAAGATTTGATGAGTTCTAGTTCTGATGTGAATGGTATTCATTACTTTGTGTCTTTCAGTCTCCATATTCACTATTTCTCAGCATATAAACGACTGGTGACTCATCCACTATATGTATATCCACGTAGCAATCACATATGACATTTGCTGCGTAGGATTATCTGGAATATATTTCAGGATTATATATACAGTGTCTGAGTCTTAGAGACATATACATAGCCTACAGTATATAAAAAACAGACTAATAAGCCCGTAGTCTTCATTATAATGCACTTTGATCTACACAAAGCTGTCACAGTTCTGTCCATGTAATACATAGAAGTATTAAATGAAAGGCAGCATTTTTTTCAGATTTGAAATATTTGGCTACATATGTAATTTTTCTCTTCTGTGGCTCTTCCTTTACCAATTTTATCTTTTAAATTTGAAACATTTATAGCAGACAACTGTGCCAGGTTGTCCCAAATACTTTACAGTATGTCAAGCAGGGTCGGATCTACATTGGTGCTCCTGGAACACTTGCGCCGGGCCCCGGGATAAGTCCTCTCGATATGGGGCCCTGGTATCTGGCACTGTAGATCCAGCCCTCGCATTCCACACAAGGTCTCCAGTGGCCCCAAGGGTCAGCTACTCCAAGTATGGGGCTGTTTAACGCTATTAGGAGCCCCATACTGACATGCACACACTATATGGAGAGTCACTGTAGAGGGGATGGGGAAGGGTGTAATTTATATATAGAGGAGCCACTGTATAGGGGATGGGGAAGGGTGTTACTTATATATAGAGAAGCCACTGTATAGGGGACAGGGAAGGATGTCATTTACATATAGGGGAGCCACTGTATAGGGGGCAGCGGTGTCATTTGTATATATTGAGGCAGCTACTGTATGTGGTATTGTGGTGTAATTTATATATGTTGAGGCAAAGGCAGCCACTGTATAGGGGACGAAGGATGTCATTTTTAAATATAGAGACAGCCACTGTGTAGGGTACAGGGGTGTCATTTATAGTTGGCTTTGTATAGGCAAGGTCACTGTATAGATGAAATGGGCCATTGTTTTGGGGGCAGATTTATATAAAAGAATGAAAATGCCAGTCTATGGTAAGTGGCACTCTATAGCAGGGGTACTGTTCATTTATAAATAGGCCTTTAGGGTACTGTGTATTTATATCCAGGTGCCGCTAAACTGTAAGTGATTGTGGTATCTTTAAGGGCACAGTGTGGAGATGTGCTGCCAAGATCTGTAGACATCTAGGGGTGAATTTATCACAGCTGGAGGAGTTACCTAGTTCTCTGCCGGATGAAGAAGGCATCCCAGACTACACGGGGCGCTATAGAGGTTGTACCGAGTATGTAATGGAGATCTCATAGACTATCCGCAGAGCATTTCATTTTTAATTTGGATTAAATTTTTGGTATTGTCTTTTATTGAAAATGTGTTAGGTGGTATTATTTTGCAGTGGTAATGGTAGCGGTGTGGTGGTATTATTCAGTCATGATGCAATGATAATGGTGTGGTGGTGTTATTCAGTCATGATGCAGTGGTAATGGTAGCAGTGTGGTGGTATTATTCAGTCATGATGCAGTGGTAATGGTAGTAGTGTGGTGGTATTATTCAGTCATGATGCAGTGGTAATGGTGTGGTGGTATCAGTCAGTCATGATGCAGTGGTAATGGTAGCAGTGTGGTGGTATTATTCAGCCATGATGCAGTAGTAGTGGTGTGGTGGTATTAGTCAGTCATGATGCAGAGGTAATGGTAGCAGTGTGGTGGTATTATTCAGCGATGATGCAGTGGTAATGGTAGTGGTGGTATTATTCAGCCATGATGCTGCGGTAATGGTAGTGGTGTGGTGGTATTAGTCAGTCATGATGCAGTGGTAATGGTAGTAGTGTGGTGGTATTATTCAGTCATGATGCAGTGGTAATGGTGTGGTGGTATCAGTCAGTCATGATGCAGTGGTAATGGTAGCAGTGTGGTGGTATTATTCAGCCATGATGCAGTAGTAGTGGTGTGGTGGTATTAGTCAGTCATGATGCAGAGGTAATGGTAGCAGTGTGGTGGTATTATTCAGCGATGATGCAGTGGTAATGGTAGTGGTGGTATTATTCAGCCATGATGCTGCGGTAATGGTAGTGGTGTGGTGGTATTAGTCAGTCATGATGCAGTGGTAATGGTAGCAGTGTGGTGGTATTATTCAGCCATGATGCAGTGGTAATGGTAGTGGTGGTATTATTTAGCCATGATGCAGTGGTAGTGGTGGTATTATTCAGCCATGATGCAGTGGTAATGGTAGTGGTGGTAGTATTCAGCCATGATACAGTGGTAATGGTAGTGGTGGGGCTTTGTTATTCAGTCATGATGCAAAGGTAATGGTAGCAGTGTGGTGGTATTATTCAGCCATTTTGCAGTGGTAATGATAGTGGTGGTATTATTCAGCCATTATGCAGTGGTAATGGTAGTGGTGGTAGTATTCAGCCATGATGCAGTGGTAATGGTAGTGGTGGGGCTTTGTTATTCAGTCATGATGCAAAGGTAATGGTAGTGGTGGTGGTATTATTCAGCCATGATGCAGTGGTAATGGTAGTGGTGGTAGTATTCAGCCATGATGCAGTGGTAATGGTAGCAGTGTGGTGGTATTATTCAGTCATGATGCAGTAAAAATGGTAGTGGTGTGTTGGTATTATTCAGTCATGATGCAGTGGTAATGGTAGTGGTGTGGTGGTATTATTCAGCCATGATGCAGTGGTAATGGTAGTGGTGGTATTATTCAGCCATGATGCAGTGGTAATGGTAGCAGTGTGGTGGTATTATTCAGTCATGATGCAGTGGTAATGGTGTGGTGGTATTAGTCAGTCATGATGAAGTGGTAATGGTAGCAGTGTGGTGGTATTATTCATTCATGATGCGGTGGTAATGGTAGTGGTGGTAGTATTCAGCCATGATGCAGTGGTAATGGTAGCAGTGTGGTGGTATTATTCAGTCATGATGCAGTAAAAATGGTAGTGGTGTGTTGGTATTATTCAGTCATGATGCAGTGGTAATGGTAGTGGTGTGGTGGTATTATTCAGTCATGATGCAGTGGTAATGGTAGCAGTGTGGTGGTTTTATTCAGTCATGATGCAGTGGTAATGGTAGTGGTGGTATTATTCAGTCATGATGCAGTGGTAATGGTAGTGGTGTGGTGGTATTAGTCAGTCATGATGCAGTGGTAATGGTAGCAGTGTGGTGGTATTATTCAGCCATGATGCACTGGTAATGGTAGTGGTGGTATTATTTAGCCATGATGCAGTGGTAGTGGTAGTGGTGGTATTATTCAGCCATGATGCAGTGGTAATGGTAGTGGTGGTAGTATTCAGCCATGATGCAGTGGTAATGGTAGTGGTGGGGCTTTGTTATTCAGTCATGATGCAAAGGTAATGGTAGCAGTGTGGTGGTATTATTCAGCCATTTTGCAGTGGTAATGGTAGTGGTGGTATTATTCAGCCATTATGCAGTGGTAATGGTAGTGGTGGTAGTATTCAGCCATGATGCAGTGGTAATGGTAGTGGTGGGGCTTTGTTATTCAGTCATGATGCAAAGGTAATGGTAGCAGTGTGGTGGTATTATTCAGCCATTTTGCAGTGGTAATGGTAGTGGTGGTATTATTTAGCCATGATGCAGTGGTAGTGGTAGTGGTGGTATTATTCAGCCATGATGCAGTTGTAATGGTAGTGGTGGTAGTATTCAGCCATGATGCAGTGGTAATGGTAGTGGTGTGGTGGTATTATTCAGCCATGATGCAGTGGTAGTGGTAGTGGTGGTATTATTCAGCCATGATGCAGTGGTAATGGTAGTGGTGGTAGTATTCAGCCATGATGCAGTGGTAATGCTAGTGGTGTGGTGGTATTATTCAGCCATTATGCAGTGGTAATGGTAGTGGTGGTATTATTCAGCCATTATGCAGTGGTAATGGTAGTGGTGGTAGTATTCAGCCATGATGCAGTGGTAATGGTAGTGGTGGGGCTTTGTTATTCAGTCATGATGCAAAGGTAATGGTAGCAGTGTGGTGGTATTATTCAGCCATTTTGCAGTGGTAATGGTAGCAGTGTGGTGGTATCATTCAGTCATGATGCAGTGGTAATAGTAGTGGTGTGGTGGTATTATTCAGCCATTATGCAGTGGTAATGGTAGTGGTGGTATTATTCAGTCATGATGCAGTGGTAATGGTAGTGATGTGGTGGTATTATTTAGTCATGATGCAAAGGTACTGGTAGCAGTGTGGTGGTATTATTCAGCCATGATGCAATGGTAATGGTAGCAGTGTGGTGGTATTATTCAGTCATGATGCACTGGTAATGGTAGAGGTGTGTTGGTATTATTCAGTCATGATGCAGTGGTAATGGTAGTGGTGTGGTGGTATTATTCAGTCATGATGCAGTGGTAATGGTAGCGGTGTGGTGTGGTGGTATTATTCAGTCATGATGCAGTGGTAATGGTAGTGGTGTGGTGGTATTATTCAGTCATGATGCAGTGGTAATGGTAGTGGTGGTATTATTCAGCCATGATGCAGTGGTAATGGTAGCAGTGTGGGGGTATTATTCAGTCATGATGCAGTGGTAATGTTGTGGTGGTATTAGTCAGTCATGATGCAGTGGTAATGGTAGCAGTGTGGTGGTATTATTCAGTCATGATGCAGTGGTAATGTTGTGGTGGTATTAGTCAGTCATGATGCAGTGGTAATGGTAGCAGTGTGGTGGTATTATTCAGCCATGATGCAGTGGTAATGGTAGTGGTGGTATTATTCAGCCATGATGCAGTGGTAATGGTAGCAGTGTGGTGGTATTATTCAGTCATGATGCAGTGGTAATGGTGTGGTGGTATTAGTCAGTCATGATGAAGTGGTAATGGTAGCAGTGTGGTGGTATTATTCAGCCATGATGCAGTGGTAATGGTAGTGGTGGTATTATTCAGCCATGATGCAGTGGTAATGGTAGTGGTGTGGTGGTATTATTCATTCATGATGCAGGAGTAATGGTAGTGGCGTGGTGGTATTATTCAGCCATGATGCAGTGGTAATGGTAGTGGTGGTAGTATTCAGCCATGATGCAGTGGTAATGGTAGCAGTATGGTGGTATTATTCAGTCATGATGCAGTAGTAATGGTAGTGGTGTGTTGGTATTATTCAGTCATGATGCAGTGGTAATGGTAGTGGTGTGGTGGTATTATTCAGCCATGATGCAGTGGTAATGGTAGCAGTGTGGGGGTATTATTCAGTCATGATGCAGTGGTAATGTTGTGGTGGTATTAGTCAGTCATGATGCAGTGGTAATGGTAGCAGTGTGGTGGTATTATTCAGTCATGATGCAGTGGTAATGTTGTGGTGGTATTAGTCAGTCATGATGCAGTGGTAATGGTAGCAGTGTGGTGGTATTATTCAGCCATGATGCAGTGGTAATGGTAGTGGTGGTATTATTCAGCCATGATGCAGTGGTAATGGTAGCAGTGTGGTGGTATTATTCAGTCATGACGCAGTGGTAATGGTGTGTTGGTATTAGTCAGTCATGATGAAGTGGTAATGGTAGCAGTGTGGTGGTATTATTCAGCCATGATGCAGTGGTAATGGTAGTGGTGGTATTATTCAGCCATGATGCAGTGGTAATGGTAGTGGTGTGGTGGTATTATTCATTCATGATGCAGGAGTAATGGTAGTGGCGTGGTGGTATTATTCAGCCATGATGCAGTGGTAATGGTAGTGGTGGTAGTATTCAGCCATGATGCAGTGGTAATGGTAGCAGTATGGTGGTATTATTCAGTCATGATGCAGTAGTAATGGTAGTGGTGTGTTGGTATTATTCAGTCATGATGCAGTGGTAATGGTAGTGGTGTGGTGGTATTATTCAGTCATGATGCAGTGGTAATGGTAGCAGTGTGGTGGTTTTATTCAGTCATGATGCAGTGGTAATGGTAGTGGTGGTATTATTCAGTCATGATGCAGTGGTAATGGTAGCAGTGTGGTGGTTTTATTCAGTCATGATGCAGTGGTAATGGTAGCAGTGTGGTGGTATTATTCAGTCATGATGCAGTGGTAATGGTAGTGGTGGTATTATTCAGTCATGATGCAGTGGTAATGGTAGTGGTGTGGTGGTATTAGTCAGTCATGATGCAGTGGTAATGGTAGTGGTGGTATTATTTAGTCATGATGCGGTGGTAATGGTAGCAGTGTGGTGGTATTATTCAGCCATGATGCAGTGGTAATGGTAGTGGTGGTATTATTCAGTCATGATGCAGTGGTAATGGTAGCAGTGTGGTGGTTTTATTCAGTCATGATGCAGTGGTAATGGTAGCAGTGTGGTGGTATTATTCAGTCATGATGCAGTGGTAATGGTAGTGGTGTGGTGGTATTAGTCAGTCATGATGCAGTGGTAATGGTAGTGGTGGTATTATTCAGTAATGATGCAGTGGTAATGGTAGCAGTGTGGTGGTATTATTCAGCCATGATGCAGTGGTAATGGTAGTGGTGGTATTATTCAGTCATGATGCAGTGGTAATGGTAGCAGTGTGGTGGTATTATTCAGCCATGATGCTGCGGTAATGGTAGTGGTGGTGTTATTAGTCAGTCATGATGCAGTGGTAATGGTAGCAGTGTGGTGGTATTATTCAGCCATGATGCAGTGGTAATGGTAGTGGTGGTACTATTCTGCCATGATGCAGTGGTAATGGTAGAGGTGGTAGTATTCAGCCATGATGCAGTGGTAATGCTAGTGGTGTGGTGGTATTATTCAGCCATTATGCAGTGGTAATGGTAGTGGTGGTATTATTGAGCCATTATGCAGTGGTAATGGTAGTGGTGGTAGTATTCAGCCACGATGCAGTGGTAATGGTAGTGGTGGGGCTTTTTTATTCAGTCATGATGCAAAGGTAATGGTAGCAGTGTGGGGGTATTATTCAGCCATGATGCAGTGGTAATGGTAGCAGTGTGGTGGTATTATTCAGTCATGATGCAGTGGTAATAGTAGTGGTGTGGTGGTATTATTCAGCCATTATGCAGTGGTAATGGTAGTGGTGGTATTATTTAGTCATGATGCAGTGGTAATGGTAGTGATGTGTTGGTATTATTCAGTCATGATGCAAAGGTAATGGTAGCAGTGTGGTGGTATTATTCAGCCATGATGCAGTGTTAATGGTAGCAGTGTGGTGGTATTATTCAGTCATGATGCAGTGGTAATGGTAGAGGTGTGGTGGTATTATTCAGCCATTATGCAGTGGTAATGGTAGTGGTGGTATTATTCAGCCATGATGCAGTGGTAATGGTAGTGGTGTGGTGGTATTATTCATTCATGATGCAGGAGTAATGGTAGTGGCGTGGTGGTATTATTCAGCCATGATGCAGTGGTAATGGTAGTGGTGGTAGTATTCAGCCATGATGCAGTGGTAATGGTTGCAGTATGGTGGTATTATTCAGTCATGATGCAGTAGTAATGGTAGTGGTGTGTTGGTATTATTCAGTCATGATGCAGTGGTAATGGTAGTGGTGTGGTGGTATTATTCAGCCATGATGCAGTGGTAATGGTAGCAGTGTGGGGGTATTATTCAGCCATGATGCAGTGGTAATGTTGTGGTGGTATTAGTCAGTCATGATGCAGTGGTAATGGTAGCAGTGTGGTGGTATTATTCAGTCATGATGCAGTGGTAATGTTTTGGTGGTATTAGTCAGTCATGATGCAGTGGTAATGGTAGCAGTGTGGTGGTATTATTCAGCCATGATGCAGTGGTAATTGTAGTGGTGGTATTATTCAGCCATGATGCAGTGGTAATGGTAGCAGTGTGGTGGTATTATTCAGTCATGATGCAGTGGTAATGGTGTGTTGGTATTAGTCAGTCATGATGAAGTGGTAATGGTAGCAGTGTGGTGGTATTATTCAGCCATGATGCAGTGGTAATAGTAGTGGTGGTATTATTCAGCCATGATTCAGTGGTAATGGTAGTGGTGTGGTGGTATTATTCATTCATGATGCAGGAGTAATGGTAGTGGCGTGGTGGTATTATTCAGCCATGATGCAGTGGTAATGGTAGTGGTGGTAGTATTCAGCCATGATGCAGTGGTAATGGTAGCAGTATGGTGGTATTATTCAGTCATGATGCAGTAGTAATGGTAGTGGTGTGTTGGTATTATTCAGTCATGATGCAGTGGTAATGGTAGTGGTGTGGTGGTATTATTCAGTCATAATGCAGTGGTAATCGTAGCAGTGTGGTGGTTTTATTCAGTCATGATGCAGTGGTAATGGTAGTGGTGGTATTATTCAGTCATGATGCAGTGGTAATGGTAGTGGTGTGGTGGTATTAGTCAGGCATGATGCAGTGGTAATGGTAGTGGTGGTATTATTCAGTCATGATGCAGTGGTAATGGTAGCAGTGTGGTGGTATTATTCAGCCATGATGCAGTGGTAATGGTAGTGGTGGTATTATTCAGTCATGATGCAGTGGTAATGGTAGCAGTGTGGTGGTTTTATTCAGTCATGATGCAGTGGTAATGGTAGCAGTGTGGTGGTATTATTCAGTCATGATGCAGTGGTAATGGTAGTGGTGTGGTGGTATTAGTCAGTCATGATGCAGTGGTAATGGTAGTGGTGGTATTATTCAGTCATGATGCAGTGGTAATGGTAGCAGTGTGGTGGTATTATTCAGCCATGATGCAGTAGTAATGGTAGTGGTGGTATTATTCAGTCATGATGCAGTGGTAATGGTAGCAGTGTGGTGGTTTTATTCAGTCATGATGCAGTGGTAATGGTAGCAGTGTGGTGGTATTATTCAGTCATGATGCAGTGGTAATGGTAGTGGTGTGGTGGTATTAGTCAGTCATGATGCAGTGGTAATGGTAGTGGTGGTATTATTCAGTCATGATGCAGTGGTAATGGTAGCAGTGTGGTGGTATTATTCAGCCATGATGCAGTGGTAATGGTAGTGGTGGTATTATTCAGTCATGATGCAGTGGTAATGGTAGCAGTGTGGTGGTATTATTCAGCCATGATGCTGCGGTAATGGTAGTGGTGGTGGTATTAGTCAGTCATGATGCAGTGGTAATGGTAGCAGTGTGGTGGTATTATTCAGCCATGATGCAGTGGTAATGGTAGTGGTGGTATTATTCTGCCATGATGCAGTGGTAATGGTAGAGGTGGTAGAATTCAGCCATGATGCAGTGGTAATGCTAGTGGTGTGGTGGTATTATTCAGCCATTATGCAGTGGTAATGGTAGTGGTGGTATTATTGAGCCATTATGCAGTGGTAATGGTAGTGGTGGTAGTATTCAGCCATGATGCAGTGGTAATGGTAGTGGTGGGGCTTTTTTATTCAGTCATGATGCAAAGGTAATGGTAGCAGTGTGGTGGTATTATTCAGCCATGATGCAGTGGTAATGGTAGCAGTGTGGTGGTATTATTCAGTCGTGATGCAGTGGTAATAGTAGTGGTGTGGTGGTATTTTTCAGCCATTATGCAGTGGTAATGGTAGTGGTGGTATTATTTAGTCATGATGCAGTGGTAATGGTAGTGATGTGTTGGTATTATTCAGTCATGATGCAAAGGTAATGGTAGCAGTGTGGTGGTATTATTCAGCCATGATGCAGTGTTAATGGTAGCAGTGTGGTGGTATTATTCAGTCATGATGCAGTGGTAATGGTAGAGGTGTGGTGGTATTATTCAGCCATTATGCAGTGGTAATGGTAGTGGTGGTATTTATAGATGAGCGAGCACTAAAATGCTCGGGTACTCGTTATTCGAGACAAACTTTTCCCGATGCTCGAGTGCTCGTCTCGAATAACGTGCCCCATTGAAGTCAATGGGAGACTCGAGCATTTTTCAAGAGGACCAAGGCTCTGCACAGGGAAGCTTGGCCAAACACCTGGGAACCTCAGAAAAGGATGGAAACACCACGGAAATGGACAGGAAACAGCAGGGGCAGCATGCATGGATGCCTCTGAGGCTGCTTAAACGCACCATTATGCCAAAATTATGGGCAACAGCATGGCCATGACAGAGTGACCGAATGAGGCTAGATAGCATCTAAAACATCCAAGAATTGACCCTGACACTATAGGGGAATATGCAGAGGCAGCGGCAGCAGCGGCAGGCTAGAGAGTGGCATGGCGACATACCCTAAATGGACTCAGGCTTCAAACCAATGGGTGGCAGAGAGGAACCAAAGGAGGTGAGCAAGAAGCGCTCGGAGGAGGTGGAGGAGGGGTGGGAGGAGGAGGAGGTATAGTAGGCCTTTGAGACCTGGACCGAGGTAGGCCCCGCAATCCTCGGCGTCGGCAGTATATGACCAGCCCCAGGGTCAGACTCGGTCCCAGCCTCCACCAAGTTAAGTGTAGTAGCGTTCTTATAAGTTTGGGATATGGCGGGTGAGGGGAATGTAAACAGATGCGCAAGAAGCGCTGAAATAATATCGGTAAATGGTAAAAGTTTGGCAGTATATTTTGTGGATTACACAGCAGTGTAATCAACAGATGCGCAAGAAGCGCTGAAATAATATCGGTTAATCATAAAAGTTTGCCAGTATATTTTGTGGATAACACAGCAGGGTGGCGACAAAGTTAACAACTTTGATGTGGAATCCATGAAAACAACCCAAATTTCTGCCTGACACACCTCGTTTGATAAGGGGACCATGTATGGAGGCAGCTATATGGACGATTTTTGGAGGTAGCAATGGAGACAACGTGTGGAGGCTGCTATGGAGACAATTTAATTTGGATAGTGCCTGTATGTGGCAGTCCAAAAAAGTTTTCAAACCAGAGGAGCAGGTAGGTGGCCCTCCAGAAAAATGGAATAGATTGAGTGCCTGTATGTGGCAGTCCAAAAAAGTTTTCAAACCAGAGGAGCAGGTAGGTGGCCCTCCAGAACAATTGAATAGATTGAGTGCCTGTATGTGGCAGTCCCAAAAATTGTTTAAAACAGAGGACCGGGTAGGTGGCCCTCCAGAAAAATTAAATGAGTACTATAGCTGGAGCCAGTGGGCCCTGTCAAAAAATAGCCAGTTTCCTCTGCTTTAGTGTACAAAGAGGAGGAGAAGGAGGAAAATGAGGAGGAGGAGTGCATAAATTATTCAGGTTGAGCATCCTTCACCTGGTGGAGATTGGAAATTATGAGAAATCCAGGCTTTATTCATCTTAATAAGCGTCAGCCTGTCAGCGCTGTCAGTCGACAGGCGTGTACGCTTATCGGTGATGATGCCACCAGCTGCACTGAAAACCCGCTCGGACAACACGCTAGTGGCAGGGCAGGCAAGAACCTCCAAGGCGTACAGCGCCAGTTCGTGCCACATGTCCAGCTTTGAAACCCAGTAGTTGTAGGGAGCTGTGTGATCATTTAGGGCGATGGTATGGTCAGCTACGTACTCCCTCACCATCTTTCTATAAAGATCAGCCCTACTCTGCCGAGACTGGGGACAGGTGACAGTGTCTTGCTGGGGTGACATAAAGCTGGCAAAAGCCTTGTAAAGCGTACCCTTGCCAGTGCTGGACAAGCTGCCTGCTCGCCTACTCTCCCTCGCTACTTGTCCCGCAGAACTACGCACTCTGCCGCTGTCAGAAGGGAAATACTGTTTCAGCTTGTGCACCAGGGCCTGCTGGTATTCATGCCTTTTCACACTCCTTTCCTCTCCAGGGATGAGAGTGGAAAGATTTTGCTTGTACCGTGGGTCCAGGAGAGTGAATACCCAGTAATCGGTGCTGGAATAAATTCTTTGAACGCAAGGGTCACGGGATAGGCAGCCTAGCATGAAATCTGCCATATGCGCCAGAGTACCAACGCGCAAGAATTCACTCCCCTCACTGGCCTGACTGTCCATTTCCTCCTCCTCCAACTCCTCCAACTCCTCTTCTTCTGCCCATACACGCTGAACAGTGAAGGACTGAACAATGGTCCCCTCTTGTGTCTCGCCAACATTCTCCTCCTCTTCCTCCTCATCCTCCTCCAGCTCCTCCGATATGCGCTGAGAAACAGACCTGAGGGTGCTTTGGCTATCAACAAGGGAATCTTCTTCCCCCGTCTCTTGTGACGAGCGCAAAGCTTCCGACTTTATGCTGATCAGAGAGTTTTTCAACAGGCCAAGCAGCGGGATGGTGAGGCTGATGATGGCGGCATCGCCACTGACCATCTGTGTTGACTCCTCAAAGTTACTCAGCACATGACAGATATCAGACATCCACGTCCACTCCTCATTGTAGACTTGAGGAAGCTGACTGACCTGACTACCAGTTCTGGTGGAAGTTGACATCTGGCAGTCTACAATCGCTCTGCGCTGCTGGTAAACTCTGGATAACATGGTTAATGTTGAATTCCACCTCGTGGGCACGTCGCACAACAGTCGGTGAGCGGGCAGTTGGAGGCGGCGCTGCGCTGCCCTGAGAGTGACAGCATCTGTGCTGGACTTCCTGAAATGCGCACAGATGCGGCGCACCTTCGTGAGCAAATCAGACAGATTGGGGTATGTCTTGAGGAAACGCTGAACTATCAGATTTAACACATGGGCCAGGCATGGCACATGTGTCAGTCTGCCGAGTTGCAGAGCCGCCACCAGGTTACGGCCGTTGTCACACACAACCATGCCTGGCTTCGGGTTCAGCGGTGCCAGCCACAGATCAGTCTGCGCTGTGATGCCCTGTAATAGCTCTTGGGCGGTGTGCCTTTTATCGCTTAGGCTCAGCAGTTTGAGCACCGCCTGCTGTCGCTTAGCGACGGCACTGCTGCTGTGCCTAGAGGTAGCGACTGATGGCGCCATGCCCACGGATGGTAGTTCGGAGTAGGAGGTGGAGGAGGGGTGGGAGGAGGAGGAGGCATAGTAGGCCTGAAAGACCTGGATCGAGGTAGGCCCCGCAATCCTCGGCGTCGGCAGTATATGACCAGCCGCAGGGTCAGACTCGGTCCCAGCCTCCACCAAGTTAACCCAATGTGCCGTCAGCGATATATAGTGGCCCTGCCCGGCAGCACTCGTCCACGTGTCCGTGGTCAGGTGGACCTTGTCAGAAACGGCGTTGGTCAGGGCACGGATGATGTTGTCTGACACGTGCTGGTGCAGGGCTGGGACGGCACATCGGGAAAAGTAGTGGCGGCTGGGGACCGAATACCGAGGGGCGGCCGCCGCCATGAGGTTGCGAAAGGCCTCGGTCTCTACCAGCCTATAGGGCAGCATCTCCAGGCTAAGCAATCTGGAGATGTGGACATTGAGGGCTTGGGCGTGCGGGTGGGTTGCACTATATTTCCTTTTCCGCTCCAACTCTGGGGTATGGAGAGCTGAACGCTGGTGGATGCTGTGGAGGATCGTGGAGGCGACGATGGGGTTTTTGGGCCAGGGTCCTGGGCAGGGGGCTGACTATCAGCTGACACAGGGGAAGGAGCAGTGGTGTGCACGGCCGGAGGTGAACGGGCTTGGTGCCACTGAGTGGGGTGTTTAGCATTCATATGCCTGCGCATACTGGTGGTAGTTAAGCTAGTAGTGGTGGAACCCCTGCTGATCCTGGTTTGGCAAAGGTTGCACACCACAGTCCGTCGGTCATCCGGTGTTTCCTTAAAGAACCTCCAGACTTCTGAAAATCTAGCCCTCGCCGCGGGAGCCCTCGCCACGGGAGCTTCACTACGTGACACATTTGGCGCTGATGCACCAGCTCTGGCCCTGCCTCTCCGTCTGGCCCCACCACTGCCTCTTCCAACCTGTTCTGGTCGAGGACTCTCCTCCGTCTCAGAAGCACTGTGTTCACCCGGCCTCTCAACCCAGCTTGGGTCTGTCACCTCATCATCCTCTGATCCCTCAGTCTGCTCCCCCCTCGGACTTCCTGCCCTGACAACAACTTCACCACTGTCTGACAACCGTGTCTCCTCATCGTCGGACACCTCTTTACACACTTCTTCCACTACGTCAAGAAGGTCATCATCACCCACAGACTGCGACTGGTGGAAAACCTGGGCATCAGAAAATTGCTCAGCAGCAACCGGACAAGTGGTTTGTGACTGTGGGGAGGGTCCAGAAAACAGTTCCTCAGAGTATGCCGGTTCAAATGCCAAATTTTCCTGGGAGGGGGCAGACTGGGGGGGAGGAGGCTGAGGTGCAAGAGCTGGAGGAGTGCCGATTTCGGTGACATGGGTGGACTGCGTGGAAAACTGACTGGTGGACAAATTGCTCGAAGCATTGTCGGCAATCCACGACATCACCTGTTCGCACTGTTCTGGCCTCAACAGTGCTCTACCACGAGTCCCAGTAACTTCAGACATGAACCTAGGGAGTGTAGGTCTGCGGCGTTCCCCTGCTCCCTCATCAGCAGGTGGTGTCTCACCCCGCCCAGGACCACGGCCTCTGACCCCTGCAGTAGTTGGACGCCCACGTCCCCGCCCTCGTCCTCTACCCCTAGCCCTCGGGTTAAACATTTTGAAAATGAAAGTTATAACTTTCATTTTTTTTTTACTTTTTTTTGTGTTTTTTTGTGTTTTTTTTGGTGTTTTTTAGTTTTTAAAACCAAACGATGCTATCCTATTGCTATGGCTATTTTCTAGCCAAGTATGAAAGCACACTGCTATGCCAAATGAGATGACGCTGAGTTATGAAAAAATAAACCTAAAATAAAAAGTAAATGGCAGACTGTGCCTAATTTCAATCAAACCCCTAATAAATTGTCCCACTTCGGTCTTTGCGATGGATATGTGCGTCACTAAGCGCTAAACACAACGGTCCCAAGTCTCACTGCAAATTCCTCACAATATGGTAGTAGATGCACTACAGCAAGGCCAGCCACCAGCAAATCAACCAAAAATCAACTATATAACCCTATTGTAGGCTTAAGAAAGCCGTTTGGATTCTCCTATGGCTATTTTCTAGCCAAGTATGAAAGCACACTGCTAAGCCAGATGAGATGACGCTGAGTTATCAAAAAATAAACGTAAAATAAAAAGAAACTGGCAGACTGTGCCTAATTGAAATCAAACCCCTAATAAATTGTCCCACTTTGGTGTTTGAGGTGGATATGTGTGTCACTAAGAGCTAAACACAACGGTAGCAAGTCCCCCTGCAAATTCCTCACAATATGGTACTAGCTGCAAATAAAAAAAAAAAATGTATAACGTTTTTGTAGCCCTAAGAAGGGCTGTTGGGTTCTTGTAGAATCACTCCTGCCTAACACTATTCTAATAGAACAGCCTAACGCTTTCCCTGACCAGCAGCAGCTCTCTCCCTAGCGGCATCCAGACACAGAATGATCCGAGCAGCGCAGGCAGGGGCTAGTCTATTCCAGGGTCACCTGATCTGGCCAGCCAACCACTGCTATCGACGTGTAAGGGTACCACGTCATGCTGGGTGGAGTGCAGAGTCTCCTGGCTTGTGATTGGCTCTGTTTCTGGCCGCCAAAAAGCAAAACGGCGGGAGATGCCATTTTCTCGAGCGGGCGAAGTATTCGTCCGAGCAACGAGCAGTTTCGAGTACGCTAATGCTCGAACGAGCATCAAGCTCGGACGAGTATGTTCGCTCATCTCTAGTGGTATTATTCAGTCATGATGTAGTGCTAATGGTAATGGTGTGGTGGTGTTATTCAGTCATGATGCAGTGGTAATGGTAGGGGTGTGGTGTTATTATTAAGTCATGATGCAGTGGTAATGGTAGCGGTGTGGTGGTATTATTCAGTCATGATGCAGTGGTAATGGTAGTGGTGGTATTATTCAGTCATGATGCAGTGGTAATGGTAGTGGTGTGGTGGTATTATTCAGTTATGATGCAGTGGTAATGGTGTGGTGATATTAGTCAGTCATGATGCAGTGGTAATGGTAGCAGTGTGGTGGTTTTATTCAGTCATGATGCAGTGGTAATGGTAGTGGTGGTATTATTCAGTCATGATGCAGTGGTAATGGTAGTGGTGTGGTGGTATTATTCAGTCATGATGCAGTGGTAATGGTAATGGTAGTGGTGGTAGTTTTCAGCCACGATGCAGTGGTAATGGTAGCAGTATGGTGGTATTATTCAGTCATGATGCAGTGGTAATGGTAACGGTATTGCAGTATTATTCAGTCATGATGCAGTGGTAATGGTAGTGGTGTGGTGGTGTTATTCAGTCATGATGTAGTGCTAATGGTAGTGGTGTGGTGGTGTTATTCAGTCATGATGCAGTGGTAATGGTAGTGGTGTGGTGGTATTATTCAGTCATGATGCAGTGGTAATGGTAGTGGTGTGGTGGTATTATTCAGTCATGATGCAGTGGTAATGGTAGTGGTGGTAGTATTCAGCCATGATGCAGTGGTAATGGTAGCAGTGTGGTGGTATTATTCAGTCATGATGCAGTGGTAATGGTAACGGTATTGCAGTATTATTCAGTCATGATGCAGTGGTAATGGTAACGGTATTGCAGTATTATTCAGTCATGATGTAGTGGTAATGTTAGCGGTGTGGTGGTGTTATTCAGTCATGATGTAGTGCTAATGGTAGTGGTGTGGTGGTATTATTCAGTCATGATGCAGTGGTAATGGTAGTGGTGTGGTGGTATTATTCAGTTATGATGCAGTGGTAATGGTGTGGTGATATTAGTCAGTCATGATGCAGTGGTAATGGTAGTGGTGTGGTGGTTTTATTCAGTCATGATGTAGTGGTACTGGTGTGGTGGTATTATTCAGTCATGATGCAGTGGTAATGGTAGTGGTGTGGTGGTATTATTCAGTTATGATGCAGTGGTAATGGTGTGGTGAAATTAGTCAGTCATGATGCAGTGGTAATGGTAGCAGTGTGGTGGTTTTATTCAGTCATGATGCAGTGGTAATGGTAGTGGAGGTATTATTCAGTCATGATGCAGTGGTAATGGTAGTGGTGTGGTGGTATTATTCAGTCATGATGCAGTGGTAATGGTAATGGAAGTGGTGGTAGTATTCAGCCACGATGCAGTGGTAATGGTAGCAGTGTGGTGGTATTATTCAGTCATGATGCAGTGGTAATGGTAACGGTATTGCAGTATTATTCAGTCATGATGCAGTGGTAATGGTAGTGGTGTGGTGGTGTTATTCAGTCATGATGTAGTGCTAATGGTAATGGTGTGGTGGTGTTATTCAGTCATGATGCAGTGGTAATGGTAGTGGTGTGGTGGTGTTATTCAGTCATGATGCAGTGGTAATGGTAGTGGTGTGGTGGTATTATTCAGTCATGATGCAGTGGTAATGGTAGTGGTGGTAGTATTCAGCCATGATGCAGTGGTAATGGTAGCAGTGTGGTGGTATTATTCAGTCATGATGCAGTGGTAATGGTAACGGTATTGCAGTATTATTCAGTCATGATGCAGTGGTAATGGTAATGGTATTGCAGTATTATTCAGTCATGATGCAGTGGTAATGGTAACGGTATTGCAGTATTATTCAGTCATGATGCAGTGGTAATGGTAGCAGTGTGGTGGTATTATTCAGTCATGATGCAGTGGTAATGGTAACGATATTGCAGTATTATTCAGTCATGATGCAGTGGTAATGGTAGTGGTGGTATTATTCAGTCATGATGCAGTGGTAATGGTAACGGTATTGCAGTATTATTCAGTCATGATGCAGTGGTAATGGTAGCAGTGTGGTGGTATTATTCAGTCATGATGCAGTGGTAATGGTAACAATATTGCAGTATTATTCAGTCATGATGCAGTGGTAATGGTAGCCGTGTGGTGCGGGGCCTTTTTTTTTCGTTTTAAAAAGGAACTAAAACACAGATGGAAGGGGGTTTGGCCCTAAAGCATGTTTGTTTACAAAGAAACATGTGTTTCATGGGAAACGCATATGCGTTTTGGACAAACCTACTGTACTTGCGTTTTGGTTCTTTTTAAAAACGTGACAAAAACACCACGTGAGAATTTGCCTTTAGGGTCTGATCACATGGAGGGATATTGGTGCGTTTGTAAACGCATTGACAGCATATGTGTTTTTGTATGTTTACTATGCTTCTGGCTGCTGTGAAATTGCTTTAGTTTTTCTTTATTGCTGGAAGTTTAAGGACCTGTGGACCCTCTCTAGATTGATTGCTAAGGGTGATTCCACACATAGCGTTTTTGGACCGTTTTAAAGCATGCGTTTTCAGTCCATTTAAAAATGCATGAGTTTTTGAATGTTTACCATTTAATGGCGGTATTATTTTTTGATGTGTCATGTACCAAAATTTTAATTGGTTTAGTAAAGGTAGGAATTTATGAACCAATCTGAAACTAAAGATACCAAAGTTTCTAATTTTTGGAGCTTGGGCTGATATTTGAAACAGTATAGCTATGTGGTTTCTGTTTTTTACATATATTGTTGTGCGAGGGTGCCCGCGTTGGCTGCCAAGCTGGGGGCCCCATCCTAAATGAGGTGCTCCATAACGCTAGGGCCCTAAATCTGGCCCTGATGACATGTCGGCTGGCCGGGCACCCTGACACTCCAGGCCCTGTGGCAGCTGCTATGGCTGCTTAGATGGTAGGTACGTCACTGGTCCCATGGATAGACACTCCAAACAAGTTGTGTCATTTCTGATCTGGTTAACATTTATTAAAGGAAACCTACCATTTGATTTGATGCGATATGAAGCAAACATACCTTGAGAATGCTGTAGCTACACTGATGCAGGATCATATCATGGTTAATCCCTAAATTGAGTGGTTTGTGAAGGGTGGGTGCCTACATAAACACATTACACACGGAGCTTTTCATTACACATGGAGCTCAGTCAATACAATCAACCTGAGCTGGGTCACTCATACACAGCAGCTGGGGGATGGTGCAGCAATTGATTATTCTGCCTTCAGGAACAACCCAGGGATCACATCATCCTGTGAAGCAGTGAATAACTAATGTACTACGAGAAGCGCTGAGTCAGACTAAAAAGCCAGACAGCTTCATTATCGATATCAAATTTGTAATAGTTTTATCAGCAAAACCACTCAGCACAAGGATTAACCAAGATATGATTCTGCATCAGTGTAGCTTCAACATTCTCAAGGTATGTTTGCTTCATAATGCATAAAATCAAATGGTAGGTTTCCTTTAAAGTGTCTGCGCCAGTTTTGTGTCGCGGCTGCACTGTGTAAAACAGAAAAATTGTGCACCAAAAGGGCCGTGTTAGTAATTAGTCGGACAATGTGCCACAATTCTGTCCAATGTGCGCCACAGTTCTGCAGATTGAACAGAAGCGCACCAAGCACACTTACCGAGCAGATTCATGAAGTCCGTGCACCACAATTCATAAATCAGGCCCCCTGCATACTCCACAGGCAAACTTCACATAGTACATACTGCACTGTTTTTCATAAATGTGGACCATTGTCTGTAGACTGCACTGTACTACAAAACCTTGTGTTATCTGCAATTCTATTCCTGTTACTTTTGATAGGTCAATTAAAATAACCTTATTGAGATTGTGATACCTTTTAATGGTATTTTCGTTTACTTTTCTGTTTTTACATCACTTCTCTGTTCATTGTAAATAAAATCTGTGTCACTTCAGAAAGCCTGTTATACTCAGGGCCGTTTCTAGCCTTTTTGCTGCCTGAGGGGAAAATTGAAATGCTGCCCCCCCTCCCCCAAAAAGTAAATATCTTTGATATAATCCCATTAGTAAATTATAGTATGTACAGTATCCACAACTTATTATTTATACCAGACCCCCTGAACTGATTACATACAGGACCCCATAATTAATATAATTATGTACCAGCACAGGGTATACAGCTCCTCCCTCCCCCAGTACAGGGTATACAGCTCCCCCAGCACAGGGTATACAGCTCCCCCACAGGGTATACAGCTCCCCCTCCTCCAGCAGCACATAGTGACCCCCTGTAGAACATCTCTCCCACGGAGCTGCTATCACTTCCTCTTTGTCTTCTCCCACTGGAAGCCGCAAGCTGACTGTGAAGGGACACAGGCCGGCATGCGTGATGATGTCACGCTGGCTTATGTCCTGCAGAGCGGTGCACACAGGCAAGTCTGTTCTGCGTTGTTCTGCTGCTTAATTACATTGACGTCTTAAAGGCATCAAGGTAATTGATTTTATTTTGGTAGTACGGATTTGCCAGCGTCTGGCAATTCCGTACTACTGACGATCCGCCGCTCCCAACAGGGGGTCCGCAATCTGCCGCCTGAGGCGGGATATGTTATGTAGACCCAAGCAAATGCCACAGGGACTCCTGTCTGATGGGAAAAATGTTACAAATTGTTTGTATTAGGTTTATGTAACATCATATAATCTTATGTAACCTAAATATATTCCCAAATGTAGCTTAATGTCATGCTTAAACTTAGAAAAGTGCCCCTGTCAATGCATCTGCCATAGTTTGCAGATCACAGAATATGGTTTGGATACCAACATGTGCAAACTCTCTTGTTGTCTACAAACATAAGCTCCTTTAACCCAGAAAAATAGAAAGTCTAAGGCACGCAGGAATATTTTCGTTCGTAAAATTCCCATATGGCCAAAGGTCTTATTTTTTGACTGATACATACCTTTGCTTTTTTACCACACTTGGTTACACATTTCCATGTAGCTTGTAATTAAGACATCTGTTCACTAAGTGAGGAATAGAAAATAGGTGCATTCATCTGCCTCAAGCCATCTGCCGCGATTATGACAAACATTTACAACCTTACAGTCAAATGGAAGACTGAAGCATTTAGTGGTAAGTGTAGGATGCTCCTCTTGGTTTAGCTAAAGAGATATTAGTTAAAACAATCCATTATCGTTTATGTGTGTTGCTACAAAGATTTTTAGCTATGCTTTGTTTCACATTTTTTCAATTCAGAATTGGTTATTGAATATATAGGGAAATTATGCCTACAACAATGAACTAATATACTTCTTACCTATATACAAGTCCAGTAATAGAGAAGGATAGCAGCAAAATATAGCTTTGGTTTGCATTGGCAGCTATAAAATATGAAGTATATGCTGACAGTCTACACAAAAGAGCAAGAGGCTTTTGTGTTACAGTATTATAGAACAAAAGTAATTCTGATGATATCGATAAATTAGGTGATTGATCCTCTGTACCCCAGGTACAGGACACCAGGAGACTCACTCCACTCTCCTCAGCATACAAGTAAGGAAAAACAATTATGCCAGCAATCACTTGTTTTGATAAAAACATGGAATTTCTCTTTCAGTCCAAAAAAAAAGCGCTACAAATTTACAGCCATGAGAATATGCACTGTCATCTAAAGCGTTTCAGACCTATTGAGGTCCAAAGTCATAGATCATGACTAAGGACCTCAATAGGTCTGAAACATGTCAGATGACACTGCATATCATATAATGTAGCCTAACCCTATACAGGCGGTCCCGACTTAAGGACCCTAGTTACAGAAAGACCTCTCTACCCTTTTAAGTTGTGGATCTCTCTTTCTTTTCAGTCTTCTACAGTAGAGGGAACTCTTTCTTCAGTCCTTCATTTTTCAGTATGTCATGCACCCGACAATCTCCATTTCTTTACTGCCTTATGGTGTAATCTTTTCTTTGGTAGCAACGCAGCTCATAAGTGATCCACGCTCCACCAAGTGTGGCACAGAGCCACCAAACATCAGGGCTAATTACAGTAGTTTGGGCAGCCATATTGAAATCTTCTCCCATCAGAATCCTTCACAGTTTAGCATCCTGATAACAAAACTCTTACATGTTGCAAAACTTTATAACGTTAAACCATGATTAACAGTTTTCATGGTGACAATGAATAAAGAAGAAAAATATTGTATCATTTTGTGCACATAATTCCTGTGAAAACCTATTTGTCTCCATTTTCACAGATAACAAATAAATCCTGCTATTATTTTTGTATATTGTTTTCATTTTCTAAGATCTTGTAAACCCGCAGATTGCATATTAGGACAAAAAGGGAAGAGGAACACATCACAGCAGACAATACACAAGGTAGTCGGAAGCATTTATTTGCATAGGAGATATCAACGTAAAGAAGATAGTTTTAGTTGAGGCAATTTACAGTATTGTATTGTTTTGTTATTTTAGCTGCATTACAGGAAAATAAAACAGAATTGGTTTCAAAGGAAGACAAACTCTTGTGGCATACAAGCACTAAAATATTACTGGCCCACAGCTAAGAGGGCATGGAGGAGACATGAGGCAGCGGCATGCAAACTTTCATAAGTGACTTCCGTGTTAAACTCTCTGCCTCCTTGACTTTATACAACCAATTTACATCTCACTTCAAAGTTGATTTTCTGGATGATGTCACCACACTGAGCCATGAAAGAAACAAAAACTATACCAATCGCTAATGACAGGTTCCCATTAAGGTCTTGTTAAACCTTCTTAATTATAAAGACTAAATCTTCTTCCATAACCTGGATTCAAAACAAGACCTTGCAGGTTTTCTTAGATGTAGGAACCATTTGTCTTTTAGAAAATAGAAAATCATACATAACACTATTGTAGCAGGTGTCCAATTATTGCTCCCTTTAATTGGAATGAATAGTCTTGGGAGCAGGGTGATATAAAACTGGCATATTCTATAAGACTTGGCATTAAACACTAAGATGTATCCCTGTGGTTCCTGTAAATTGTTTTGGCAGTATACCCAGTATATGACTTCTGTCGAGTGCCAGAATCAGTCAACGTTCTTTGCGTTGGCCACAAAGAGAACCCATATAAATAAATATGCATAAAGGTATCATTATTTATGACTTTCATATTTTGCATTTATAGGAACCAGGAAAATAGAATTTCATACTGAACAACAGGCCGTATAGTTTTCTCCCTGCAGAACTATCGCTAAGCCTCTGTTAAAGAAAGATCACTTGCCATCTAGAAAGTGTAAATAAAAATGCACACAACCGAGTCGTTTCTTAGTGTTTTCTCTGTCTTCCCCTCTATCAGGAGTAATTCCTTTTAGCACCACTCTAGATGATAGATTGAGTGGGCTTAATAGTTGACAACAACAATGTATTGGTTTTACTCCGTTTCTCAATGTAACAGACAATGATTACCTTAGAATGTTTTCATATACCATATATACTCGAGTATAAACAGACCTGAGTATAAGCCGAGGCACTTATTTTGGCACCAAACTGGGAAAACCTATTGACACGAGTATAAGCCAAGGGTGGGAAATGCATTGGTCACAGCCTCCCAGTATATAGCCAGCAAGCCCCCTGTACAGCCATCCCCCTGTAGTATACAGCCAGCCAGCCCCCTTTAGTAGACAGTCACCCCCGTTAGTAGCCAGCCAACCCCTTTTAGTATACAGCCAGCTAGCCCCCTTTAGTAGCCCGCCAGCCCCCTTTAGTTACCAGCTTGCCCCCTTTAGTTACCAGCTTGCCCCCTTTAGTAGCCAACCAGCCCCCTGTAGTAGCCAGCCCCCAGTTTGCCAAGCCTTTAAAAAAATAAACGTACATACTTACATTTGGCTGGTCCCCATGCTCGGCGCGGCTCCGCCATGCTCCATGCGGCTCCTCTTCTGTCTTCTTTCTGTAACAACTGCCAGAGACGCGGCCATGTGCTCTGCTCTGTCTGTTACAGCAGACAGAAGAGGAGCCGCGGTGACGGGAGCATCACGGAGAAGACAGAAGAGAAGCTGCGCCGAGTATCGGGGAACTGCAATGAGCATCGGGGTGCCGGAAGGTGAGTATGTAAGTTTATTTTTTTATTGACTTGTGTATAAGCCGAGGTGAGGTTTGTGTGCTGAAAAACTTGGCTTAGACATGAGTATTTATGGTAGTTAAAAACTTTTATTGTGACAAGTTTGCATCAATTTCCTAATCATAAAAAAATAATTTCATGGTAAAGGAATTACCATATATTCTCGAGTATAAGCAGAGTTTTTCAGCTTAACCCCTTAACAATCAGACCCTTTTCTGTTTTTGAGCTTTCATTTTTCACTCCCCACCTTAAAAAATACATAACTTTTTTATTTTTTCATGTAGAGAACTGTGTGAGGGCTTGTTTTTAGATTGCACTGCAAAGTGACAATATTAATTATTCCATACTGTGTACTGGGAAGTGGGAAAAAATGCAAATGCAGTGAAATTGGTGAAAAAATATGTTTTCTCCATTTTCAAATGTATATAGTTTTTATAATGTTTTAATACATTTATAAAACCTCCTGAACAAAAAAAAAATCTTCATTTTGCCAACTTCTGGCGCTTATAACTTTTTCATACTTTGCTGTACGGAGCTGTGCGTGGTGTCATTTTTTGCGAAATGAGATTACATTTTCAATGCTTTGATTTTAAAGACTGCATAGACTTTTGATTGCTTTTTATATTTTGCAAAATGGCAAAAAAGGGCATTTTTGACTTTGGCTGCTAATTTCTGTTATGGGGTTAAATGCCGGGAGTAATCGTTCTTATATTCCGGTAGATCGGACGATTTGGGATGCGGCGATACTTAACATGTTTATGATTTCTACTGTTTATTTATATCAGTTCTAGGGAAGGGGGGTGATTTGAATTTTTAGGTTTTATAAATTCTTTTTTTTAAACTTTTAGATTTTAACTATTTTTTAAGACTAGGGTACTTTAACCCTAGGTTATCTGGTTGATCCTACCATAAACTGCCATACTACAGCATGGCAGCATATGGGGATTTTCCTCATCATACTTTGTATGACCCTAGGCTGTCATGTGACCAGATCGCGCTCCCCGAAAATGTTATGGGGAGTGATGATCTTCACAGGGGCGCCCCCAGCTTTGTCATAGGCTTTGCTAGCACTGATCTTGGGTGTTTGCTGCAATATGCAACCTGTGAACCAACTCCAAACATTGCCAGATGATGTGTGATGTACTATTATGTCACACATCGTTAAGTCGTTGAACTCAGTAGCCACCTTTCTGACACCCCCTTCAGGTCTTTTTCTTGCTTCCTATGTGTCAGAAGCGACAGACGATTGATGACATCATAGAGTTTGCGCGGCCAGTGTGCACAGAGAAGAGATGCTGCGGGGGGTTTTAGAAAGAGTACTGAGTTTATTATTTTTAGGTGCTGGGCATACTGGGAAAAAGGGGCTGGCTGGCTGTATACCACTGGGTACTGGGGGGAAGGGGACTGGCTAGCCATATACTGGCTGTGAC
The DNA here is from genome assembly GCF_040894005.1 of Engystomops pustulosus. NCBI lineage: Eukaryota > Metazoa > Chordata > Amphibia > Anura > Leptodactylidae > Engystomops > Engystomops pustulosus. The sequence goes on from NC_092417.1 coordinate 50,804,314, forward strand.
CAATGCCTTTCCCACCCTAGGCTTACACTCAAGTCAATAGGTTTTTCCATTTTTTGTGGTAAAATTAGGTGCATAAGCTTATACTCATATATACAGTATTCTGTTTTATAATCATCAGATTTATTTTCCATGTTACACTATTTGAATTTTCCAGGCAGCTGATACTATCAAAACGGTATTGTACCCTCAATATATGACCCCCTACAAGTTGCATGAAAAGCAACTAAAAACTGTCACCAAATGGGATTTTTAGCTGTTAACAGGTTCCAATAGCCAGTGCTATGCTGATTTTAAATATACCTTCGTCAGCATACTGAATAATTTTGCTAGTTCATAATAGTTTACTTCATGTTAATTGGCTCCCTTCCAGCAGAAGTCCTGAAGGTAGATGGGCGCAACAGCCAGTGTCTCCTCATGCATTCTTCCCCTACTCCACACCATATTGCCCCTGCTGCTCAATGCACATGACAGGAAGTGGGAGGGAGCTGGGTGAGTGTAGTGGAGAGGAGACTGACACAGCCTGCTGCTGCCCCTCCCCCAGGACTCCACATTTACCTGGCAGGGAGCCGGGTAATGTAAATTAAACTTATATTATAAACTTATATTATATATTGAATTAACTACTGAAATGATGCAGAATGCTGACAAAGGCATTTTTAAAATGTACATAGCATAAGCTAATGGAACCTGTCACCAGCTAAAAATGACATTGCTGGTGACAGGTTCCTCTAAGTATGTTATGTACAGCAGGACCGTCAAAACTCCAGGAGAAGACATGAGTGCTTTTTTATTCTCTAGTTTTATACCATTAGAAACATTTTTAAAATGTTCTCATTGTAATTTTTTTCTATAGCCTCCTTCAGCCATTGTCTCCTTGCCTCAAGTCACCTTCGTGTTTGGGGATTTTCGCCTCTTAATATTTTGCAGCACTAATATAACACCCTGCATATATTACTATTCTGAGAACATCAGGATTTCATAGGTTACAGACTCTTTATTACAATCCAATACCAGGGACATGAAAATAAGCTGTAATTGAAAGACTAAATGTGCTGTGATCCTTGTTAGATTCATCTTAAAATTCTTTTATTGCATCATTTTTAGCCATAAATATGTATTAGGATTCCATATAAATCCGGCAGCCGGGCTGGGCACAGAGGTGTTGCACTTATGTATTCTTTGATTCTCTTTTTATTTAAAGAACTGAATTTACAACCATAAATTCTAATGACTCCTGAATATAGATTTAACATTTCTTGATAGTATCTTTTATTATGTGTACAGCAGTTACTGTAGCTTTCATCTCTAAAAATCCTCTCTGTGGTCTGCGGAAACCATGCTAGATAAAAGATGTGAGAACTACTTCAAAGACAACCATCTAACAAGCCCATGAGCAGGGAGTATGCAGAACCTTGTCTTCTCTCTGAATGCGCTCACCTCACAGGCATTACACTCAATGGCTTGGGATCGTTTTTCACAGGACATTAGTTGCAGCTGGAAGTGTCACTGGACAATGGGTTTTTCAGTGGAAATATGGATGGTAGAACCTAAGTGAGTGATTAGAATTTAACTCCTCTCTGCTTACCCGCTGACTTTAGACGTCAGCGGGCGCAGTTCCGGAGTCTGCTACGACGTATTTAGACATCTGTAGTTGGTTGTAGTGCATCCAGTATGGCTGGTGTCGTGGTGAGACGTCATCTCACTGATGTAATGTGCAGTGATGGCAGTTACACATCATTAGTATTGTAACAGAGCAGGATAGTCTGTTATATCTTCACTGGGAGCCGAGCATAAGAGGGAGGAGGAGTTACTGAGAACTAAAGGATCATGGGATTTGTAGTTTCAGTGGCGGCAATCTTGGTGATAACTCCAGATACTTTAGAAAGACCATAAAAATTTTGCGAATCATAAAATCAAACAATTTAATCTCCATTTTGTGACTAATGACATTGAGTTTTGTTACATTTATTTATTTATATGATCGTGGGTTTTTGTATCAGACATTCATATTCCCGGAATACCCCTTTAACTTACTTTGCAATGTTCTGTGAAGCTGTAAAAAATCCAAATGCTATGTAATTGACCAAAAAAATGCAGTTTCAACATTTTCTTATGTGTTTTATTTTTATGGTTTTCACTGTGGTGTCCAAATAGCACATATTCTTCAGGTCAGTATGATCATGTATATACCAAATTTATACAGTTGTGTTATGTCTTAAATAGAGATGAAAGAATTCCTCCAAAATTTAATCTTGTTGATTTTTTTCAAAAATTCAATTACATTTAAATTAATTGATGATTATAAATCATAAATCCTGCGTTAAAATCAAATAAAAACAAATTAAATGTTTTTAAAGCACTGGGAGATTTGATCTCCATTTCCATAACTGTGCATTGCTGCAACATGCAGAGCTAGTCCTTACTGGTGGTGAAACAATCACAATACCTGAAGTAGCCAATAGGCATGGTGTTCTTAGTTGCCAAAAGACAAGGAGCCTCCAGTAGCTAATAGTCACTGTGTCTCCAGTAGCTTATAGTCAAGGAGCCCCCCAGTAACCAATATTCTTAGAGCTCCAGGTAGCCATTAATCACAGCTTCCAAAAGTAGCCAATCGTCATGGTGCTCACAGTAGTCAATAGTTACTGAAATCTGAGTAGCCATTAGTCACTTAGCCCCTATTAGTTTAAAGTCTATTAATCCTCAGTAGCCAATAGTCGCGGTGTCACCAGTGGCCAAAAGTCATGAAGATCCCTGTAGCCTATAGTCACAGTGCCTCCAGTAGCCAATATTTATAAAGCCCCCATTAGCAATGAGTGATGAAGCCCCCAGTGGCCAACAGTCACTTAGCCCCCCATAGCCAATAGTTACTTAGCCTCCTGTAACCAATAGTCACTTAGGGTCCAGGAGCCAATAGTCACAGAGAACTCTCCCTTAGCCAGTAGTCATTTAGCCCCCAGTAGCCAATAGTCACATAGCCCCCTATATCCAATATCAGCTTGAGAGGGTTAGAGGACCTTGCAGTGATAGCGGAAGCATATGATCAGTCACATGCTTCTGACATCCCTCCAGGTCCTGTAGTATTTCTCATGTCTGGATGGCAGGGATAGGGAGAGGAAAGCGCTGCATGGGCTCTGCTCTCTCTAGAGATCGTATGAAATGCTATGTAAGTGCTTTACCCGATCTGCAGGACTGCACTCGAGATGGTCTGACCTTTAGACTTAAAGAGGCAAGAATTTTTTTCGCTAAAAAGTGTGTCTTATAGTCCGAAAAATACTGTTTGGTTTTAAAATTAGAAGAATTTCGTTTTTGTTTATCACAGGCAGATTGCCTTTTTTTTCGTTTTATAACTATTAAGAAAAGCCAATGAGGCCATTGTTTTTATAGCATGATGAGAAAATATGTCACTTTGTTTGCCTTTCTGTGTTTATTACACTTTGAATGAGTATTTGATGATAAAATCAATATTACCATTTTAATGACAAAGACTCATGCTGGCTATACTCAACTGGTTCAAAGACATCTGTTTCCCACAGGTTATGGACAGGCCCAGAGTATAACAAAGGCTTCTTTGTGGAATATTTTAACCTTCACTTCTAAAGTGCTCAGTACTGTTATTGCCTTTCCCTGAGAACTGGGATGTGCATGCAATGTCATGGGTGTTATACTGAGAAGATAGCCGGAACATTTAGTGTATGAATAAGGTGGATCGAGGGAGGACACTTTAGAATATTTTAGCCCAATTTAATTTAGTTTACTATGGGGATGGAAAAGTGTGAGGTTACAACATAAATATCTTACAGTCCCTAATAAGGAAGGGGGTATTAAATTCCCAAATATTAGAATATTCTGATATTCTTGGAAGCACAGCTTCAATATATGTGTAAGCAACAACATAGCAACTTTATTAAAGGAAATCCGCCATCCAAATCAAGCTTGATAAACCAGGGGCACTTACTCATAGATCCAGGCAACGTGACTGTAGTAAGCTTCTTATATTTGTGATCCAGAACCTCTGTCCTTCTAAAATCAACTTTTACAATTATGCTAATAATCCAAAAGGGTTCTGGGGTGGGAAAGCTCTTACCAGAGCCTCTGCATGCTGCAGTTTCACAGGCGCACATCTCACCCTCCACCATGCTCCTAATCCCCACTTTCCCCTAGGTCTAGCTGCAGTAGTTTTATACAGTGGGAGTGGGAAGTGCTCCTGCACAGTGTAACAGCCTGTGAAGTCAAAGCATGGAGTATATTATTTTAAAACTGATCTTAGAAGGAAGAAGGCCATGACTGACAAATATAAGAAGATTACCACAGTCACACCCTGGATCTATGAGTAAGTTTCCCTGGGTTATCATGCTTGATTTTAATGCTAGATTCCCTTAAAATACTTAAAGATATTCTACTACTATTTTATATTGACTAATTTACACTAAACATACGTACCTGTTCATATAGCTTGACACGCCAGGTACCTGGAAAAAGAAGACTTTTTAAAATATGCTAATTAGCCTGTGTACATCACAAAAGCGCTCCATGCAAACAATTATGCACAAATGAAAAACCTTTCTCTAACACGTACAGTTCCCTAAATCAATATAAGAGACGACGGAAGAAACAAGGTGGTAAGGTCCGAAACACACCACCGAAAAAAGTCTAAAACAATATGAATGTTCCTATGCTTTTACGTCTTCCTCTTTCTTTTTTAATAGTCGAGTGATTAAATGCAATGGAGGCACAGTACCTCTTCTGCTGTGGGACGCAACTCACGAGTAGAGGTAGTTTACCATCGCAGATTCCTTATCCTGGGGCGGCGTTCATTCGGACATTCAACGGTCCTGCGGTTGATTTCTGAAGAAATCGTCCTAGGCGAAACTCAGAGTTGGGCAAGTTCTTGCTGAGCGTGCATTTTTTATACAAGGCCTTTTTATATTTACTCAATATATTGTCAATATATTGATGGAGAAATAAAGAATTTTATCATTGTTAAAACTTGCTGCACCATCGCGATTTCCTCTTTTTTTCCTCAGAGTTCAGTCGGCGGAGATAGGAAGGAAGCGGAACAAAAGGTGGAGGAGCTCAGTTTCCGAGCGGAGAGATCATACACTGGTACAGAAATCAACCGCAGGACCATTGAATGTCCGAATGAATGCCGCCCCAGGATAAGGAATCTGCAATGGTAAACTACCTCTACTCGCGAGTTGCGTCCCACAGCAGAAAAGGTACTGTGCTTCCATTGCATTTAATCACTCGACTTTTAAAGAAGAAAGAGGAAGACGTAGAAGCATAGAAAACACTCATATTGTTTTAACAATTCTGCACGCCTTTGGCGTGATACCCTCCTCCTCTCTCCTGCTTGATCCCGGGGATGTCACGGCTCATAATTATGAGCCGAGATAATTATAAACCCTGTATGTCATGCAGAGCATCCTGGGCTGCTTAGCATATTTAAAAAATATTTTAAAAATCTTCTTCTTACAGGTCCCCGGTGTGTCAAGATATATGAAGACATGTGCCACGATTGTTGAGAAGACACAGACAGATACATATGTTTATTGTAAATTAGTAAATATAAAATAGTTGATTTCATTTAAGAAAGGAAAGAATAAAGCTAATTGGATCCTGGACCAATTGGAGTCAGGCAGCCAAGCATGGGAGAACTGTGGAACCTGCAAATGGTGCAGATGTTGTTTAAAAGTTGGAGTATGCTTAATAAATTAATTTCTTTTTTTATATAGCGCACACAGATTACGCAGTGCTGCACAGAGTTTACCAAATCAGTCCCTGTCCCCAATGGGGCTCACAATCTAAACAATCTGACAGTGTGTTTTGGAGAGTGGGAGTAAATCAACGCAAACACAGAAAGAACATACAACTCTTTGTAAATGTTGTCCCTGGGGTTTGAACCCAGGTCCCCAGTACTGCTGTAATGCTTACCACTAAGCCACTAGATAGAAAAGGGTTTTATGATTTCATCCTGGTCTGATATAATAACAATCTGCCAGAGAATTTGAATTGAAGCATCTAAGAAAACAAGACATGTAGTTTGGATATGTTGGAATCAGGAAGGATCAGTAGCTGGGAATCCCTGACATGGGAGTGAATCTGTCAGTACAGGTTTGAATATACAGGAATTTAGTAAGAAAGTGATCTTCTGAAGTAAAGAGAAGCGGAGTAATGCTGGGATGAGGACTAGAGATAGTAGTTGGAGGGGGTATATGAGAACTGCAAATGGCCTTCTATGAGTAAAAGCCATCGGCTCACTAAATTCAATTTAATTCATAAACTATTCACCGGCTTTTATATGTTATATTGGTATGAAAAGTACATTGCAAGGTGGGAAATGGAAGGTGCTGATTGTGGACATAAATTATAGGACTGAAAGAAATTTTGGGCTCCTGAAGAGATATATGAAATATAATACAGAATAAACTTGGGTTGGTGATCCTGTATTCCAGGAGTTTGGGAATTTTAGAGGTAGCCTCAGAATCACAAGGGAAAAGAAGAAAGTGATGAAGAGAATAATGTTTGTTGCTTTTTAGTCAGAAAATGATTGAGTCTGGAGATAGCTTATTTAAAATAGGGGCATATGGTTGTTGTAGAAAAATGAGATTTGTTGTGATGAGATCAAAACACAAAAGAATCAAAAACTGATGACAAAGCTGGAAGATTAGAGAAATGGGCCCTAGAGAAAGGGGATGGAGATCATAAAACAACATATCTGCTCAATGAAAATGGGCTTATGTCCAAAGTTTCTATTGACTTTCCCTCAACCAGTAGTTCTTTTTCAGCTATTTTTTCACTTTTTAATGTTAATTTTGCCTTTGTTGGTCTTCTTGCCCGCATTGCCACTTCCTTACTGGCAAAGACTGTGAACCGTCAATATGCTCATGTAGTATCTGAAGCAGCTGGTACCTAAAGCATCTCTGAGGCAGACCAGAATCCACTAATTTTAACATTAGAGGCTTGTTCCCAGCTGTAGACAGCTTGGGGAGAGAGGCTGCTGCACAGGAAGTGGAGGAGAGCCAGGTCAGTGAAGTGTTAGAGCCTCCGAACAGGTCCTATCAATGTAGTGAAAAGAAGGATTCCCAGCACTGTGGTTAAAAGTTCCTATAACTTAACAAAGTACAAATGGTAAAACTATTCTTACTTTTAAGACATTACTTTTCCCACAGTACATTGTAGCACCTGAAAAGCGTTTACGCTTGAATATGTCTTTTTACATTTTCTTCAATAAAGTTATGCTGTCCAAGCAGGTCTCTCCAGATGCATAGTGGAGCCATAGTAGAACCAGACAAAACTTGGCAAAATCATGTTGAAAGGAAGCTCTTTGTTATTCCTTATTTATGACCACCTAAGTGGAGCAGCATAGACACAGATGAGGAACAACAGCAAAGGATGGGGGCAACCCAAGAGAATGGATGATGGAGCGATTCTGACAGGCTGCCCCCAACACTATTGTGAAGGCAAGGGTACAGCCTTGGAGGTATAGAGAGAAATATTCTCTTAAAGTTCAGTATCTTCACCATGGTTTTACCTCAGCTCCATTCTGCTCCATTATTCATGCACAGATATGATAGAATACAATTCTCTTATTTTTACTGACACCTAAAAGACACACATTGATCACAAGTGTATTATATAACTACACTTCATTACCCAAACACGTTCTTCACACATTTACCTTTTACAACATGTAATTAGCAGTACAATGATTCCTGAGTGTAAAAATGCTACAAGGCGAGAAAGCAGCTATGCTATGCCTCAATGCTATGTTACAATACTTTACTTGCTATTCACATTGGGGCACATTTATTATGCATTCTGGTGTAGACTGCACCTAAATACATGTACAAACTAGTTGCACGTATATTTATGAAGTGTTTGCTTTAGTATTGTGTCGCGGCTGCACTATGCAGAAAGAGGCGTTCCAGTGCGTACTCGTACTGGCCACCACATTTTTCCGACAAGCCGTAAAAATGTCCCATTGCGTCTGCTGATCTGGAATGTCTGACGAGGATTCAGAGCTGCCGCGATTCACTTACAGCGTGTATCTGATTTCTTGAATGTGTCGCTTCCCCGCTGAGGTCCACCGGAGTTCACCATCTTCTTCCGAGTGCTGATCTTGCGACACAATTTGAATTTTGAATTCCGTTGTTTGTCCGAATCAGTCGGATTGTCCGACGGCCACGCCACCCCAATATGTGTCGCATGAAAGCCAGTGCTAAAATCCGATCACGTGCGCCAAAAACCCCTGTGCAATTCAGGGCAAATGGGAAATATCCAGGACGCCCAACGGAAATGCGTCCGACGGACCCTTAGTAAATGTGCCCCATACTCTTACTATTAGTAAATGTGGCCACTGTGTATTATTATCTATTGTTTTAGTAGATGTTAACTCTTCTGTACTTATTGACAGTTTACATCTGGTTATTGATTAATTGTCACACAAAGTTGTGTTTTTCACCTCCTTGATATATAACCAGACTTTTTTGTTTCAATGTAATCTAACATTATTCTAAATCTCATTTTGATCATCTTTTACGAGACCTAATATAATCATTTTTCATTTATGGAACATCCCTTTTCATCTATCTTAATATTCCAACAGGTTTCTAAACTTTCATTTCTTTTTGCTTTCAGAAAAAGATCTTTCAAGAAATAAAAAAAAGCAGCTAACTAACTGAACCTTAAAGACCTACCTGTTTTTCTAATCAATACCCGCATTACACATTCACTCCGTGCAGTAAGCACATGATTTTATCTACAGTAAAATGTTAAATTCATTGTCTGGCTGTATGAAGCAACTTCAGAGAATGAAATCCGTGGGAAAATACGAAAGGCCTTTTTTGATCAATCTAATAAAAGACATAATGGATTTGAAGGATACAAAGGATTTTCTGGTCAATAATTACTTACGTTTTCAAAGGGAGCGCAGTCAAACCAAGCCTAAATTAACTAGAAAAACTAAAATGGATGGTTTCCTTTTCGACTTATACAGCGGCTTATGGATATTGAATATTTATTGATAGAGTAATGCAAGGTCAGCCTTAAATTTATGCGTGGATGTAGGGTAGTCCATGGAGTACTACATGGATACCTGTTATCCTTGACTTCTCTTTTATAATACTAATAAGGAAACTTTTCATGTATGGAGATCAAAATTATAGAACAACACACAATTTCCCAAATGTCAAGGTCATGTTGATACTTAATATACACTGCTCTAGTGGCTTGGTGTAATCCATGATCAATGTAGATTACATTATTTCTGGGGAAAAAAAATCAAGTGATTATACATTGTTGTGTAAATTTGATCCCTAGTGTATTGCCTATAAAACGCTGATCTTTGGTCGATTTTTTTTGCAAACTTAAATTTACACTTTTGAATGAACTTGTGGCAATTCATCTTGGTTTTGTGTTTCTTGTACTTATTTGTGTATTTTATATTAACTCCTTTTCAAAAGTATAGCGCAAAAAAAGTCTTATCTGCTCTATAAATAAATATATAATCGTAATAATAATAATACATTTTTATTGCATTCTCTTGTACTTACTACAATGGATTTGCACTTTTCTAAGGGGAAAAAAAGTGAAACTTGCTCCAATCTCACATTAATGACTTATTAGACAGTACCAGTATATGGCTATGATTAGTGAAAAACGAATAAATAAAAAATTCTATGTAATGTAGTTTTATCTCATAGCTACATTAGAAGTACCGTAAATTATATTAAAAAAAAAAAAAGTATGTAGAGAACGTATTTGTAATAAACATCACAAAATAATTGTATTTCCTTTTATTTAATTGATTAAAAATTGTAAATCAATGCTCTTCCTAACAAAGTTTGAATTGAGTGTTTCCAAGGAGAGCCTATTCTGTCTACAGGATTTTTATACACACTGTAAATGTCTCATTTTAAGATTCAACAGCAGACATCTTGGCCTTCTTCTCTTCCTCTGAAACTCCTGTACATACGGTAAACATGAAATGTCTTTTACATAATATACATAATGGGGCACATTTACTAAGGACTTTGCACCACTTTGCACCGCACTTCTGTCGGGCTGTGCATGATCTTCTAGGGTAAAACGGCTTGCACAGGTATTTAACCCCTTAACGACTTGGCCTTTTTTAGTTTTTTCACTTCCATTTTTCACTCACCAACTTCAAAAATCTATAACTTTTTTATTTTTCCACATAAAGAGCTGTGTTATGGCTTTTTTTCTGCGTAACAAATTGCACTTCATAGTGACGGTATTTAATATTCTATGGCGTGTACTGGGAAGCGGGAAAAAAATTCTAAATGCAGTGAAAATGGTGAAAAACCACATTTTTGACGTTTTCTTGTGGGATTGGATATTACGTCTTTCACTGAGCGCCCCAAATGACATGTCTACTTTATTCTTTGGGTCGGTACGATCACGTGGATACCAAATTTGTATAGGTTTTATAATGTTTTCATACATTTAAAAAAATTAAAACCTCCTGTACAAAATATTTTTTTTTATTTTGCCATCTTCTGGGGCCAATAACTTTTTCATACTTTGGTGTACGGAGCTGTGGATAGTGTCATTTTTTTGCGAATTTTGATGGCGTTTTCATTACTATAATTTTTGGGACTGTGCGACCTTTTGATCATAATTTGACCTTTTGACCTTTTTATAAATTTTTTTATATTTTTCAAAATGGCAAAAAAATGCCATTTTCGACTTTGGACGCTATTTTCCGTAACGGGGTTAAAAGTAGTGAAAAAACATTATCATATTTTGATAGATCGGGCATTTTCGGATGCGGCAATACCTAATGTGTTTATGATTTTTACTGTTAATTTATTTTTATATCAGTTCTAGGGAAAGGGGGGTGATTTGAATTTTTAGGTTTTTTTATTATAATTTTTTTTTTTAAACTTTTTTTTATTTTTACTTTTACTATTTTTCAGACTCCCTAGGGTACTCTAACCCTAGGTAGTCTGATCGATCCTATCATATACTGCCATACTACAGTATGGCAGTATATGTGGATTTTACTCCCCATGCATTACAATGTGCAGTTAGCACATTGTAATGCATGGGTTAAAACGAAGTAGCCTCGGGTATTCGGAACACCCGAGGTTACCATGGCGCTGGATCGCCGCTCCCCGTGACGTCATCGGGGACCAGCGATCTACGACAAGATGGCGGCGCCCATGCGGCGCCATCTCTTTGAAGCCGCCGGCAGCATTGCCGGCGACGATCGAGGTGTGTTACCGGTAAGCCTTTGCTGCAATATGCAGCAAAGACTTACCGGCCATGGAGAGGGCTCGGCCCGCAAGCCCTCTCCATGCACCGGGACCCGGTGTACTAGTACGGCACGCGTCGGGAAGGGGTTAAGAAGTGTCTGCGCTGATATTGTGTCGCATGTGACCCTTTTGTGGTGCAGCTGCACTGGCGTCCACGCCACACAAATTTCTTTTCTTTTCTGAATTGAAGTCTTGAATTTAGTTTAGCGTAAAGATAACCTGCCATTTAAATTAACCCACCCAAATAAATGCTTATTTTAAAAACTATATATCTGGTAATTTTTCGGCTTCTAGTATTCGAGGAAACAGGAGAATCGAGGAAACGGATGGATTAGCTGGGCAGCAGAGTTATGGAAGGATTGGGGAGTTAGAGAGTAGGCTAGGATCTAGTTTGCACTGCATGTAAAAAGTTAAAACTTTTCCATACTTTTATATTTATACATGTATTTGGTGCAGATTTTCTCTGTTTCATAATATCTTTCAGTTGTGTTTAATTTATATGTTAGAAGTGTTTAAGCGATTATTCAAGTTTCAAAGCAGAAGCTTTTCCATGAAGGTTCTCTATCTAAGTCTTGTCAGGCATCAGACATCGAATCAAACATTTATTAGATGGGAGATGTATTTTTGCATAAATATTACACTTTTTATTTTATTTCTTACAGAATCTGATTCTTTGGCCAATTTATGTCTTCCACTTCTGCACAGAATTCGCTGCCAGACAATTTCACTTATGAACACTGAAACTTTGCAGTGCGATTGCAAGTCATATGTTCTTTGATGTCAAAACACCAGACTTCATCTTTCATTATAGTTTAAGGGGCTATGAAAATGAACTGGGTATGCCCCAATTTAAAAGGGCTTCCAAAAATAAAGCCTAGAACTCAAAATGTGATTTTTAGAGAGATATAAATACTGTTCATCTACTTATTGTATTTAAGCATAAGTATAGAAATAAAAATGTCTTTTTATCAAATGATTCAGTATTTATGAACATTTCATCCCTGTTTTGATAAAATGTTCTTGTCTTGTAACATCAAATAAAAAGATAATTTTAAATATTTACCATTGAATTTTATTTCATTCTATCAATTTTTACTTTATTTACATATATTTTTTCTCCATTTATATTTAATTAAGATATTTCATTTAATTATTTTTACTACCATAGGATCATAAATAAAGACCTAGATTAAATACTTTGCTGGTTATTAGATAAATGATTATGTACAGGCGGTCCCCTACTTAAGGACACCCGACTTACAGACAACCCATAGTTACAGACGGACACCTCTGCCCACTGTGACCTCTGGTGAAGCTCTCTGGATGCTTTACTATAGTCCCAGACTGCAATGATCAGCTGTAAGATGTCTGTAATGAAGCTTTATTGATAATTCTTGGTCCAATTACACCAAAAATGTTGAAACTCCAATTGTCACTGGGGCAAAAGAAAAAAAATTGTCTAGAACTTCCATTATAAAATATACAGTTTCGACTTACATACAAATTCAACTTAAGAACAAACCTCCAGACCCTATCTTGTATGTAACCCGGGGACTGCCTGTACTTACTTAAAGAGAATCTGTCAATTTGGTTTACCTACACAAACTGACTGCCATGTTATGTAGGGCTATGCCCACACATGCCAATCTTACCTTTATTTTTATTTTCCAGAAGCTCCTTAAAAGCACATCTACCACCAGGATGCAGGATTGTGAACCAAGCACACTGATTTACTGGTGTGTGCCAACTCTGGCAGGATATATTCTTCTTGTAGCTTCTTATGCCCTGGTTCTAAGAAATAAAGGTTTTAAATATTATGCAAATGAGTCTGAGTGGATTTCCAGGCTCGATTGACATCTATGGAGCCCAGAGTCCTTCAGGCTCATTTGCATAGTTTTTAAAACCTTTAAAAAAAGGTCCTAAGCAGCTAAAAGAAGAGCAGAACTTGGCAGAGGGGGCACATACCAGTATGTCAGTGTGTCTGTGTATATTGGAGGGTGCGCCAGATCTGGGATTTCTGCTGCACAGTTTTCATGAATTTGGCACCCCGTGCACTGGCTTGACAGAGTGCACCTACTCTTTTTGCACCTTTAACATGGGGTATGCAACACAATTCTGTTGGATTTTACATGTTAAATCTAGCGCATGGTCCAGCTGAGCACCAGAACGCCCCCTAATCTGTGTTGCATGATGCCTAGTGTGGTTGTGCCACAAAACTGTTGTGTGCAACACAATTGTGGTGCAGACACTTCTTTTGCACCTAAAAGAATTTGCAAATTCCAACAGAAAACTGGCACAATGGCTTTAGTAAAAGTGCCCCACTATGTTTAAACAATGCCTCCCTAGAATTAATTTCATTTTGTACATTGACCCCATTTAATAAAATGTGTACAGTGTCTTTCAATTTACAGTAAAGTGTCTGCATTGAAGTATTACATGAAGAAAGAAATACACTGTTCCCTATTGCAGAGAGATAGAAATAGATACATATTGTATCTAAACCTGCATTTAGAGGGACCTGCTCAACTTTCAATTGACTGTGAGGCCTAAATAATAATAATTATAAGACTTGTAAATTAGCCCATGACGGAAACCACACCCTCATGTATGAAAAAGCATTTTTAAGACGTTTGTAAGCCCTCTAGGTCTTTTATAGGGATTAAAACAAAATGGAGGTGCGATCTGCAAATTGTAATATTTTTAAACAATAAATTAAATTTGGGTGGAAAATTAAACATTCGCTATGGATTAAATGACAAACCTCTCCATGAAGTTTGATACCCAATTTCTCCTGAGTTTGCCAATAACCCATATGTGGTGTTAACCTGCTGTATGAGTGCACGGCCACGCATAGAATGGAAGTAGGCGCCATCCGGAGAAGATTTGCATTGTCAAATTGTACAGGCTACAACTATTTTCTTTTTTTAATGTGGACCTATAAGGGCTTATGTGTTTGTGACATGAGATGTACTTTTCTGGGACACTTTCGGTGGTAATTGATGCTAATTGATGAGATTTTATTAACTCTTTATTGGTGGAGGAAATGAAAATCATCAATTTTTGGTTTTACCACAAAAGTAATATGTTATTTTTTTCCTATGGGTCCCCACAATTAGGAAAAACCTAATGCATTTTTTAATTTTGTTTCCCCCAATTTTACTTGATAAAAACTAATCTGGTGTTAGAGCACAGTGTCACCTGTGATATACGAGAAACAAAAGGGGCGGGACTAGCACTCCTTAAATATATATGGTCAGGGTCAAAAGTCATACACAAACAAACCAATAATATATTCAAAAGAAGAAAGAAGTATGCTATAAGTCCCAAATTCAAAGTATAAAAAATTTATTTGTAACGTGGTACACCACAACACAAAAACACATGTAAAAACATTTAAAAAGTGTGGAAAACACACAAACACAATGCAGCAGGAAGACCTAGCATATGGTGATGCTGGTCCTCCTGACAGCCGCCAGCTTCCCCTACTCTCAGCGACCTCTCTTTACTACATGTATATCACAACAGTATAAACTGAAAAATGATGGCAATACATAAAACCAAGATGGCAAAACCCAAACAAACAACTATATGATATGAAGTACTCAATTGACAATAGAGCCAAATCGCTATTTGAAAATAAATAGTATGAAAAAATGCTGATAGGTCAATAAGGGTATCTACCTGTCATGTAAAGGATCCAAACCAAGGAGAGGTTAGGGGAAGCTGGGGCACAAAGCCAACCGACTGGCTTCCTCAGGGGTTGACTTTTTAAATGTTTTTACATGTGTTTTTGTGTTGTGGTGTACCACGGTACAAATAAATTTGTTTATACTTTGAATTTGGGTCTTATAGCATACTTCTTTCTTCTTTTGAATATATTAATACCTGTGATATACAGCTGACATTCACTGCTTCTGCTCTCAGCTCCATTCGTGAGCTGGTACCAGAAGCTTGACGAGATAGGGCATCCCGATGTGGGAAGTACTTTTTCACAAGGACATTCTATAATGTCCATATGAGGAAAGGAGTTAATTATGTGCAACACCCCTGCCGATACAAGGCAGAGGGGTTGTTGCGAATACGTCCCAATATGTAGCTTGCAACCTATATGGAGTCTGATCAACCCCACAGCAGGTCACTACACAACACGGGGAACAATGCAGCGGTAGATCCTGCCTGGTAAGGCAGGAGTTAATGGTTCAATGTGATGTCATTCCATCAGCTAATGACATCTGTTCTTGTATTATATTATAAGCTGGGATGCAATTGGAGGAGTAACCACCACCTGACCAGTGGGAGTAATAAAACCCCTGGTCAGGAAAGTTCTAGAGCCCAATCTGACAGGAGTCAGTCAGAGATCAGAAGACTGACAAGTGTCAGTCAGACAGTCAGTCAGGGAGTCTAGTGAGGTGAAGCAGAAGAAGACTGGAGTTAATCCAGTCAGGTTAGTCTGACAGGAGTCAGTCAGAGGAAGACTGACAAGAGTCTGTCAGACAGACTAGTTCAGTTGGTCTCTGAGGGAGACCATTAAAGTGCAGCCAGTAAACCAGATCAGACCAGTCTAGTCAGACAGAGGAGAGCCAGCTGATTGCCCGGGCAGCTCTGAGGAGTTAGTGAGAGAAAAGGGGTATCATCCTACCTTCAAGGGTGATATTTGAAGTAACTCAGGACAAGCTGAAGTATCCTACTAGGACACAGCTATCTCCCAGCCTGCCCTTGCATCCAGGCTGGTGATCAATCCCTGTGGTTCCCTCTCCAAGTGCATCCCCTGCATTTTCCTATTTGTTAAGATTCATTGGACATGTTATCCATGGTTCCTGTTGGTTCCAATAAAGAACTGTAAGTTGCTTTTAGACAACGTCTGCCTCCGTCTGATCCCTGCTACTACGGCTGTCACCATCATAGGCACCCTATCCACTATACAGGGACTCATACTCCAGACACCAAAGTGTTGCCCCAGGGAGAACCAGTGTATCAGCCTCTCCCTCTATATCATTTCTTGCACACACCACCCTGCTGGAGACCTGCCAGGCTGTAGGACAGCCCTCTGGTCCCCACACCAAGCACCGTGACACTAGCGTGCCTAGGCCGCAACCGCCAGCCACTCAGGTATCCCGGGCCTCGGCTGTCTCCA
The DNA here is from genome assembly GCF_040894005.1 of Engystomops pustulosus. NCBI lineage: Eukaryota > Metazoa > Chordata > Amphibia > Anura > Leptodactylidae > Engystomops > Engystomops pustulosus. Next base: position 50,820,724 of record NC_092417.1, read on the forward strand.
GGCCCCAAGAGAAAAAGGCTAGGCCCCGGTGGGGGATGTTGCATATGCACAAGAGTTTTCAGTCTCTTTCCTCTCTCACCTGTGTTGTAATGATATACAGAGACAGAGTTATTTGTCACAAGGTCTTGTCATTTAGCTATTGGCACTGCTACACTGTACGTCCCGTACATATTTTCCTCTCTATATTATACCGCCATACTGTTACCAACTTACCAGTATAAATAGACAGGATGGTACTGTACATGTATTGCTTCTACATAAAATACACTATATACATACCAATGTTACTAATTGTTTCACTCTTCTAGAGTAGTGAGCACACAATAGCAATGGCTGAAGGATGGCCAGCATCTTTGTATACATCTTACTACTGCATACAATAGTTTACTTCTTCTCTTCCAGGATAAACATCTGTTAGGGGGATCAAGAAGAGAAAAACATTATGATGTCCATACCTAATGTGTCCTTGTAGGTGTAAATGCATGTGAATTACGCATTCTTGCCAGGCTGCTCCTGGACTTGCTATTGTAACACCCTGGCAATAACTGACTATTCTCCAACATTAACCACTTGTCAGGATCGGAGGTAGTGGATCCTCTAAACAACCGCGGACGATGACACAAGCCAACACCTGGGACCGGAGTCTAAGTGGCAGCCGGTCTTCACCAGAGCCCGCCGCAAAGCAGGATGGTCTTGCTGTGGCTTGGTACCACCAGGTCTTCCACAGGCGTGACTTGTCATCGGTGGCAGCCAAGGTCGAGGTACAGGAACGGCAGGCAATCTTGTAGTTGGGGACAGGCAGGAGGTCAGGACGGGCAGCACGGGATCAGAGTCGGGGACATAGCAATAGGTCAAGGCAGGCAGCGGAGGAGCTTTGTCATGAACGTAACTGGCGTGCCAGCGGGGGCAGAGGGGCACGGGTAAACCCATGACCCGTGATAAGGGTCGCTGGACCACCCGTGACACCACTTTGAGGAAGTACTGTAATGATGTACTGTATATTCCACCTTGTGGTTGTGATGTTTTTATGGATGGGGTGTGATCACTATTGTGCTATGGAGCCAATCCTCTGGAAATGTATTTTCTGTAGTGGAAAATACTTAGTACTTTCACAGTTCATTTACCATAGGCCTGAATTACATAGTCAAAATGGATGCACCTGCCCAGCCATAAATTGTTCCTGAATACAGCATCCATAATACTGCTGGCTATTTCTTCTTTTATGACGACTTCCTCCATGGGGCCTGTAATTAAGCAGTTTCCATGTCATCGTGAAAATGACTGTAATGCAGGGCACACACTTCCTTCCTCTCTCATGTTGCTCGGATGGCAGCAGGAAGCAGCTGGGTGCAGATTTTGTGTGCGTTGTTCTAATTAGAAGCTTCTTAAAAATACAACAACGAAGTTGTTTTGAAAAAAAAAACCTTCCAAACTATAAATTCTGGGACATTTGTCAAAATATCTTTGGTTTTGCTATTGATTACGTCCTGTGAGAATCTGTGGAGACATAATAACATAAACTTCAACAACTTAGAAAACAAATCTTCTCTTCCCAAGTAGTCTAAGACACTGTGAAGCTTGAATTAGCATTCTTTAACTCTTTCCCTGCCAGGCTTTTCTGGAAATTGCGTTGTGTTATTGGTAAGAGAAATTTTTACAATTTTGACATGTACAAATAAATTTAAAGTGTCACATTTGATAAAAAATGCATAAACTTTGAGGACATTGCCCCAATCAGAAAATTATTACCGTAGCATCATGCCTCCTAAATATAATAGATGAACATGTGTAGATTTCCTCATAGCTCATAATCATATATTCACTTGGATAAAATCATAAAATCCATAAAACAGGAATAACCAAATATATACTTTTCAGCTAGAAATCTTAAGACAGTCACAACCTGCAAAATATAGATTAACAGTCTGAAACCTAAAGGCACCCCTTAAATATATACCATATTTTTTGGACTATAAGGCACACTAAAAATCCTTTGATTTTATCAGAAATCAAAGGTGCGCCCTATAGTCCAGTGCGCCTTACATATGAACCATACTTACAGACAACAGCTGCCTTATACTGTGCACAGGTCTGCCACCTGCTGGTCATTCATCCATATAATCAGGTGCGCCTTATAATCCAGTGCGCCTTTTATATGAACCTAGACGTTTTAGCAGGCATTTATTGATGGTGCGCCTTATACTCCGGTGCGCCTTATAGTCCGAAAAATACTGTGTGTGTGTGTGTGTATGTGTGTGTATATATATATATATATATATATATATATATATATATATATATATATATATATATATATATATATAAAATTAGCCAACCTGGTGATTGCATTTGTCTTGATTATCATTGGTATAAATAATGGAGGGATGGTGTGAAATAAAAACTTTTTTCAGGAATGTTTGTGTGTTTTTCATATTACATGCAACTTTTTGGACCAGTTTGGGGTCACAGTGTTAATATGTAGCCACATTAGACAAAGAGAATCAAATTCTCATTCTCTCCCTCTATTACATAAAAAACGGACACTGAAAATATGACAACCAGAGAGCAGGTATGTTCTCTCAGGGAAGGAGAGGGTTAATAGCACTAACATTAGCTCATATTATCCCATTTGAAACATTACCTATAAATAAAGTCAATGGGGCTCATTTAACTTTAGTCAGGACATTTGTTAGTAGGATTTTAAAGGTATTTCAGGCACATCACTGAAGAATTATTGCACTGTTAAATTTGCTAGGTGAGTGGAAAGGTCACAAACTTTGTTGAAAATATACAAATGTGCCCAAAAAGTTGAAAATATCAGAGACAAAAAAGAGAAAAGTCCCACAAAATGACCCACAATACTTATGAGCTGTGTGAAGCTCCTATACACCATCCTCTAGCTTCTCCCTGAAGCCTGTCAGCTAAGATGCTATAGGGGAGCACACATAAGAGGGCTATAACTTTGGATCTCTGGCGCCTAGAATCTCAGGTTTTTTTTTTGGTCTGAAAGAGAAGAATCTCCTCATATGAATCTAGGATTGTGTATATAGGTGCCATGGAACCAGAGATCTTAAAGAGGACCTGTCACCTCAATTTTCGGCACCAGGAGCTGCTTACTAAAGTAAGCAGCTCCTAGTGCTTGAACAGACGCCGCAGTGTTACAGTGATAGCGTTACCGGAAACCTCCAGTAACGCTATCAAACACTGCGGCGGAGTACAATGTAATCATCGGACAGCTCGCAAAGCTGTCCGATGTATTTATGAGGAGGCGGTCCGAGGCGCTGTCTCTTCCCCGGACCTCCCCGCTCGCTCCATAGGCCGGCAGTGACTGCCGCGCGCTAGGCCCCCTCAGGAATACGCTGTACCCCGCCACAGTGTTAGATAGCGTTACCGGAGGTTTCCGGTAACGCTATCACTCTAACACTGGGGCGTTTGATCAACCACTAGGAGCGGCTTACTTTAGTAAGCAGCTCCTAGTGCCGATAAATTGGGTGACAGGTCCTCTTTAACTATTAAATTCACAGTTGGGAGTGATTTATATATATAAAAATCCCTCACCCTAAATTGTAAAGTTAAACATGAATATCTCGAGATCAGAAATGAGGTCCTCCTATTTAGATAAAAATATAGAGATTTTAGGTTTCAGGGATCCAAAGTTATTGCTCCTAGAATCCAGGAATTATCACATATGTCCCTTACCAAAGAGGTGCTTCCTCTTTAATAACAAGGCCTAAAAAGGCATGAACATGACATTTTTAGTGAATTTTTGTATGTTTTGGTTTAAGGGCCATAACCTTTTTTTGCATGCTATCTTAACATTTTTGTGGCACATTTTTCATTTCACATAGGGCTAGTTGAAAATGTAATTAAACAAATATAAAGGGATTGTTTTATAATTTTTATATTTTTAGTGGTTAACGTTCCCAAAAATTTTTTTTCGTAATGTGTAGTATAGTTATCTTTAGTTTTTTAATTAATTCAAAATGACCATTATAAATGAATTTCGTAGTGTGTGACAGGCATTCTGATAAATAATATGTATAGTCTTGGCCAACGGGGCGACTATGGCGATGTTTTTTATAATGTAGATAGGGATTTCTTAAATTTTATTTGGAAACATTCATGTTTATTTTAAAATTTTTATTAACATTTTGTGTGTGTGTGTTTTTTTTTTAAATTTATATGTCCCCCCTGGGTACATTTTACAGTTTAAACATTTTTGTTTACTTTTTTTTTCTTACAAGTTGTTACTGTAACTGAGGCATTTATAAGAACCCGGTTACAGGAGAAAATGACCCCCTGTTACGGCAAATTTCCAGGGCAGATCTTACTGGGTCTCATTAGATCCAGCAGCTCTGCCCAAGAAATTCGAGAAAAAAAAACCCTGCAGACACAGAGATCAGACACGGTATGAAAAGTATAACAAACCCTTATATTAACGATCACAAGTCCTCATTGGGACAGTATAATTAATTTAGTAAATGTTCTTACACTTACTTAAAATATGCAAACTGTAAAATTAAAAAACACTGTTTCCATACATTTTTTTTTATTTTTAAATCAAAACCATGTATATGTAGGACTGTGCATTGGGCATTTAAAAGTGTTTTGCAATTGAAGACGTTTATCATCTATACACAGTGTAGAGGATCAATGTCTAATTGTTGTGGGTTTGTTGTGGGGGAGGGGCAGGATATTTAGTAATTTACTAACATACATCTATTAAAAGTTGTGCTCCACTTTCTTGATATATAAAGTGAAGCCTCTTGCTTTTTACCTCATCAGCCGGACATTCTTGTCCATAAAATGACTGCAGATGGAGGGTCATGTGATCTCTAACTCTCCATGAACTCTCCAATTGCCCTGCCCATGGACAGATAAGATCACATGAACCTCCATCTGCGGCCATTTTATGGACAGGAATGTTTGGCTGATGAGGTAAAAGAACAGAAGGCCTCACTTTACATATCAAGAAAGCAGTGCATAACTTTTAATAGATGCATATTGGTAAAAAACCTAATATCTTGCCCCCCACACTTATACACACATTACAAAAGCATGACATAGGGTGGCCAACCCCTTTAAGGAGCAGCCCACAGGATGGCCAGGGCCACTAGTCCTATCCACCACTGTCTTAGGGGTTTATGGGTCTTGTGGTCCCCCATTAGGCTGATCCCAGAGGGTCACAGCAGTTGAACACTCAGTCATTAGACATTGATTTCCTAAATGTCTTAAACAACATGACTACTGAAAAGAAAGCTGCCTCATTATCTCCTTGAGATTTTTTTACTCTCTGAGAGCCAAAGTGATGCATGTTGCCTATGAAACCTAGCGTAGTTTTTTGTAATGAACTTGTGAACCCATGACAGATTTTTTTTTACATACACTAGTTAATTATCCAATTATGCAGATACTTTCATGATGGCATAATCTAGTCATTTCACATGACTTTACGGACTCTATTTTCAATAATTAAAAATACAAAATTTGATTAAAGTCTATCGAATATCATCTCCAAATATTAAACGCGAAACTGCTCGAAACTTCCCGTCAACAAGCTCCGAAGCTAAACAGTGCAGTAAACAGTAGAAATAGTGTTTGCTTAGGTGGTAGGAAGACTAAATATAGTGCGGAATCAGAGGCAATTAAGGGTTCAGAAGGAGCTGCATGTCTGTGATTAGCTAGTAATTGATTTGTTGTTTTGAAGACTGTGAAACGAACATTCAAGACGGAAAAAAACAACTCGAGCAATGTGCTATGTTAAATAATGTATGCAGATAGTTTCCAGATGTATGTCACAAGAATTAACATTTTTGACAGCCTAAGTAGTTGTTTGTGTTGCAGCACATTCCCCCTTTTCAAGTTTCTCATTACTTGGTGAAACGTTACAGACTTTCAATACAACAAATCAAGATATCATATGTGAAAACGGTTCCTTCTGACCAGCACCAGTCCATCAAACCCTGGATATTATCACTTTTGTTAACTGTTGCTGACATGTTGAAGTCAATTAAAGACTCATTTATGATTCAGATGAGGCAACTCCGACCAAAGTGTCACTCTCAGGCATTAATTGCTCCAATTCACATAGACTTCATTTCCCTAGTTGCTCCTATGGGAATGTCCATCAGTGCGTCTTCACACTTCAACTAAAAACTAACACCTGTTTTCAAGATATTATGTAAGTTTTTTTTATCAAGGTCAAAAATTCTGTGCTGCCAAATGTCATCCAATATCTTTAAAATGGTTGGACGATCCTGATCCAAAATCGCACAGTTAAAGGGCTACATTCTGTGCCTTTTTGCAGTTATATGCCATTCCTTTTGTATTGCCGATTCCCCACAATCCTTCAACTTGTGGCTCAGCTTTACCATTGCTATGTAGATTACTACAGCACAACTACATTCAAATAATAGGCCATTCTGCGGTTTATTTTAGTACTGCTTTTCATCTAAAAAGGATGGTGCACTAAGGCTGCATAACACAAATGTGTGCTGCTCGTGGAATGTGACCCGTGTATTGGTCATGTTCCATAGTTTGAACACATTGCACAGGATGGAAGCCATTACATCATTCAGAAATATGATACAAAGACTCTCTACCTGCTGGCCGAACACAATGGCGGTACTGTTAGAACTTTAACAGTGTCAGTCCTGCAGTTCGATCCAGGTTCTCAATAAAAGAGGTTTGCCCATGAAAGAAAGTTCTCAAATTTTAATCCCCTAGTGATTAAGATAATAAAGATAATTTTCCCCCCTTATTTTACAGTTTTACTTGTTTATAGCTCCTTAACTCAGTGATGGTCATTGAAAAATTCCACAGTGTGGGCAGGGACTCACTAAGCAGAAACTTCATGATCCCTGCTATGAGATGCTGTATGCTGACAATGAGGTCCACCAGGTGTCGCTACTGCGCTGAAGTTCATCGGAATGCACTGAACTTCACCGTCCTATCGTGGGTGCAGGTAAGCGCGTGTCAAGCGACACTTTTTTTAAAAAAATGCGGCGGTTTTTCCGAATCCGTTGGTTTTTTGTATGGCCACGCCCCTGATTTACATCACGTGCACGCCGGCGCTGAGGCAATTCAGGGAAAATCGGCGCAAATCGGAAATTTTCAGATAATCCGTTGGCAAAACTCAAATCGGGCCCTTAGTAAATGACCCCCAATGTGTTTAGATTATCAGGGTACTGGGTTTATTTACACTTGTATTTAGCTTCTGAACATTCTACTAGTATCTGATACAGAGAATAAAGAGAGATCAGAGATCAGAGTCATGAGATTGATATAAGACAAAATGACACACTCCACCTCTACTATCTCACCTATAGCACACAAAGTCAGCTCTGCTATGCCTCCCTCCCCTGGTAGTTTGTAGAGTAAACTCTACCTGCAGGGAGTGCCAGTGTCTATAATGTGTCTAAGCTGGTCTTGTAATGCAGGGCTGAGGGGCAGGAGGCAGAGAGCTCTACAGTGTGTAGACAAGAGAAGTTATTCATGAGAAGTATCTGACCATAGTCAGAAGATTTACGGTTGGACAACCAAAATTGGAAGCACCAGAACTGATAGCCAGTGGTTGGAATTATATCTGCAAAATGTTATATTTTTTGTTAATAACAGTGAATTAGAGAATGTGTTATTTTGTTACCCTGAGTATTTTTAAAAATCATCTCTTTGTGGGAATACCCCTTTAATTTTACATGTGCAAAATACCTGAAGGAAGGGTCACCGGTTATTTTTTAAATCTTCTTGGGTGTGAATACTGCTGTGAACTCTCAGTACCAGCCATTCATTTCCCGATTTCCCCTTTTTCATCCCTGATGTAGCAGTGTGTGCAGACATTGGGGCAGATTTACTTATGCCGTCCTGTCACGATCCCGCGGTGCATTGTCCGATGAGGATTTGGGTCTGCCGCGATTCACTAAGGTCCTGCATCTGTCGCTTCCGCGCCGAGGTCCGCCGGAGTTCACCTTCTTCTTCTCGGTGAATGTGAGTGCGTGTCTTGTGACACAATTCTAAATGTTAAATCCCGGGCATTGTCCGAATCCGTTGGGTTGTCCGACGGCCACGCCCCCAATTTCTGTTGCGTGCAGGTCGGCGCCGATGCGGCAAAATACGATTGCGTGCGCCATAATCCCGAGGCAATTCGGTGCAAAATGGAAATCCTTGGGAAACCCGACGAAAATGCGGTCCGCGGACCCTTAGTAAATAAGCCCCATTGTGTTGTGACTCATTCTTGGATTTTTCACTGGTATCCCTGCTATCCATGCCTCGGATTGCAGGCACACCTCTGCCCCTCTCCGTGGCAGCGCCCCGTCTCTACATGCTCCTACTCCTGTCCCGGCAGACCAGCGTATCACAGCTCTCTAGAGCGTGCGTGCACACTCGCAGATTTAAAGGGCCAGCGCACAGCTGATTGGCGCTGGCCACTTCTGGGTTTTCCATAAAGGCCAACTTCTCCCAGCAACCCCTTGCTGGATCTTTGAGCTATATGCCATTGAGAAAACTATTTCCCTGCGTTACTTGTGTTCTTGCTCTGACCTCCTGTTGTGACCCAGCACCTGACTCTGACCTTGCACCTCTGCCTCGGCCCTGAATATCTGCCGGTTCCTGACTCCAAGACTGCCTTCTGTTCCTGTACCTCGACCTTGGCTGCCACCGCGGGCAAGTCACACCTGTGCAATGACCTGGTGGCACCACGCCGCAGAAAGATCATCCTGCTTTGCGGAGGGCTCTGGTCCCAGGTGTCCGCTTGTGGAGCTCTAATCCAGATATAAAGTTATATCTTAAAATATCAACTAGTTAATTATTACTATTTATTATCAGACATCTGACATTGAAAGTCCATATTTACTCCAAAATGAGCTGGTTTGTCTAAGTATTGCTTTACTAATGGTTCTTTTTTCCACATTATGTCCAGCACTCTCTGGTGTGGGTTTTGTTTCTCAGGGCTTCTCCCATACTCCTATCTTGTTTCTGCTTGATAAAAAGGCAACTATTTATCACAGAACTGCAGCGGGAAAGGAACTGAAAGAGTTTCCTGTTTGACTTCATGGTAACCAGTAGAGCAATATTTGGGAACATATTCCAGAACAATAGCATCATCCTTATTTTTTTTATTTATACTTGTTGAAAATTAAAAGTAGGTTAGTAAGAACTGATGGCAACCTCTATTACAATACAAGCCAATGAATCAATGGACAACCATATATTATACTCAAGTTGATCCTTTACATTAGTTACTACCCTTCCAATTAGAACTTTGTATAATGTGAATAAGAAAATATTTCTAAGGTATTTTAACAATTGTTTGGTGTAGACTTTTTAACCTGTTGACCATAGGGGTGTTTATCAGGACTACACCAGTGGGTGGAACTCGCTGCAGACAGCAAATTTTAATGTATGGGCCTGGCATAGAAATAAAGGCTCCGCCTGCCCCCTGCCTGATGCATCAAGAGGCCGGAGTATGATAAATAACCCCCCATGTGTTGAACATTAACATGCTATTCTTCTTTTGTCTGTTTTATGGTAGTTTAATGTTAAGCCCATGGGTTCCCTTTCTTTCTGAGCCAACATCAGGAGTGTCCTTAGGGGATTCTGTTTGTCATGACAATTGGCATTTAATTTCTTTCATCCGCCATATATATATATATATATATATATATATATATATATATATATATATATATAATTCTAAAATTGGATGCTATTAAAAAATGGACCCGTGTAAAGATCGTCTCACATAAATGAAGCCATGAGGAAACGAGTTTGTTGTCTTCGGATATGATGACCAAAGATGGAGGGATTGCACAAAGAAACAAATAGTTTTTGCATATAAAAAACTGAAGACCAAAAAGTGAAGACCAAAAAGCACTCATAAAGTAGTATTGTTGTAACAACCAATTAGGATGCTGGAAAGACAATGAGAACCAGGGTCACCAGATGAAGTTGTGCTAAGATTAGGCACAACTCTGGTAGATCGCTTTAAGAAGGTACCATTAAGATTGGGAGAAATCATGGTAATTAAGTCCTCTTCATTGCAGATCATCACCTATAAAGTACTTGAAGCCACTAATGTCTGTGTAGTTGACTGACTACTAGTGTGAAACAGCGTCAGGGCACACCTGTGCAGTGTTAGTCATAGGGTGTTAGTGATCTTTGGAGAGCCGTATGAGGATATTAGCAATGTTGCACGCATAATTTAAAAAGATAAAGATGCTTTTTAAAGATGCGTCTGTAAATTAAGTGGGCTGAATATAGGAGGAGATCAGGGCTAGGATTTTTTTTTGGGGGGGGGCAGCATTTAAGTTTTCGCCTCAGGCAGCAAAAAGGCTGCAGTTTTCGGCACTGCTAAGTGTCATTGTCTTGTTGGAAGGCGAACCTTCGGCCCAGTCTGAGGTCCAGAGAACACTGTAAGAGGTTTTCATCCAGGATATCTCTGTACTTGGCCACATTCATCTTTCCTTCAATGGCAGCCAGTTGTCCTGTCCCTGCAGCTGAAAAACACCCCCATAGCACGATGCTGCCACCACCATGTGTAACTGTTGGGTTTGTATTTCACACATACCGTGTAGAATTAACATCAAAATGTTAAATCTTTGTTTTATCAGAATCTTATTTTTCATAGTCTGGGAGCCCTTTTTGAAAAAAAACACTATATGCGGCTTTCATATGTCTGACACTGAGGAGAGGCTTCTGTCGGCACACTCTGCCAGAACGCTCCAAAGGGTGCCTACTGTATCTCTGAAGTTCCGCCATTTTGATCTTGAGGTTTTTCTTTACCTTTCTCATGAAGGCTATTCTCCTGCGATTTAATCTGTTTAACTTAAAGATTATGGAGGCCACTATGCTCTTAAAAAACTTCTTAGGAAAGTTCTTTTGTAACCTTGGCCATATCTGTGCCTTGTCACAATTCTGTCTCTGTGCTCCTTCGGCAGTTCCTTAGACCTCGTGATTCTTGTGTGTGTGCCTTTCCTAATTAAGTCCAATCAGTTTAATTCAACATAGCTGGACTCCAGTGAAAAAGTGGAACCACCTCAAGGAGGATCAGAAGGAAATGGACAGTATGTGAGTTAAATATGACTTTCACAGCAACGGGTATGAATACTTTTGACCATGTGATACTTCAGCTTTTCTTGTTTAATAAATTAGCAAAAATATCTACATTTCATTTTTTGTCAAGATGGGGTGCAGAGTGTACATTAATTAGCAAAAAAAAGTTTTAGGTGTTACCAATTAGCTGCGATTAGACAAAGAGTGAAATATTTCAAGGTGTCTAAATACTTTCCATACCCGCTGTATATTGATAATTTGATAATATTGATAATTTAGAACAGTAATGTGTACCACTGTCAGGGCTACATTCAGTGGATGCCCCATTCACATTTTGTGTCCCATCCACCTGTCTTAATACAGCTCTGATGCTGATAATGACTGGACAAAAAGCAAGAAATGGCCTTATTGCAGCACTTCATATATATAGAATATAGAAGTTCAAATAAAGATTATACCTACTATAAACTATACATCACAGAAAACCTACTTAATGTCTTTCTGTAAAAGAGAACTTTTGTAAAAAAAAATAAAAAATTAGCCTTTCATATGGGAATGAACTAATTGATTATTTTGTGGAAAATACTTTGAGTTATTTTGTTGCTGTTGATTTCTCTTCCCCGTCTGACTACACAAGTCACACTGCATTATGTTTATGAGATTATATTATCAGGAAGCAACAGCTGTGAAGATGAAATTGTCACAAAAGGCGGAACTAAGTATTTTTTCTCTCAGGACACGATGCATTAGCAGCCTATGCCAACCCCCTCAATGCCAGGACAAAATCCTAAATCACAACAGTACCATAAAGTAGAAAATAAAATAATTTTTTAGACTGAGAGATGTGTTATTGGTTTAAAGTCTTATCCATCTCATAGGTTTCTTTATTTTATCCAAATGGAACCCTATAACAATATAGCAATGTTTACCAAAGCACAAAATAATAGCTGCATTGACACATCAAAGACACAACTAGTGACCTATCTCAGGAAGGTCATATTCCTGAGCAGGCCCACACTCTCCGTTTTTTGGTTTCTTGTCATTAAAACTGTATATTTAAAAATTAATTTGTGAATATTTTTATTTTCTTTGGTAATTTCTTTCAGTCTCTATTTTTGCTGCCTTTTTTTTCTGATTTTTCTCTCTATAATCCTGTAACACCTCCTCGCTATCTTGGTGTATTACCAAATTAAACACCTCATCTTTCTTGTTTATTGCTCGCCTTACAGTACTATTTAACAACATAGTTTTTTCATTTTTCTATTATGTTTTTTCCAATATGGTATGTGTTTTTCACAGGACCTTTTTAAAATGTTTTTGAAAATTTGTGAAAGAAGTAAGCCTAGGACATTTAAGGGGTATAAAGCCGGTTGCACTCAAACATATTCAGTATGTGCAAATGGACCCATATGTTGGTCTGATCCCACAGACTACACACAGTGAAAGAGTTACTGTAAATATCTCTGCTGGTCTATAACAGATCAGGTGCCCTGAAAGTTCCCTCAGGATCCCTAGGGACAAACGGCAGAACCCCTTTTGGTCTACAAAAGTAGAGAAGTGTTTTTAGAATCTCTGCTGTAGGCCAGTAAAGGGGGTCATTACCTTCTCAGTGGTCCACAATATTAGTCAGGGGCGTAACTAGAATGGTAGCAGCCATAGCGGTTGCTATAACGCCCACAGTGTCAGGGGGCCCCAGAATCCGACCTTACACACTAAAGAATGTCGAATGTGCACCTGTTGAATGGGGCCCAGCCTCTCCTAGTTACGGCCTGCCCTTAGTGACCAAGCTCATTTGTGTCTTAATGACAAAGCCCTATTTTTCAAAACTGAAATCTGTCAACGCTTTAACTTACCTAGGTGGTTTGAGATAGGTTTTTTGTGACATGTTGTACTTAAAGTTAGTTGGAAATTTTGACTGCCATATTTAGCATAAATTTATGAAAAATGCAGAATTTGAAAAAAATTGCTACCGTATATACTCGTGTATAAGCTGAGATTTTCAGCACAAAAAATGTGCTGAAAAACCTCGCCTCGGCTTATACACGAGTCAATGATAAAAATAAATACATTAATACTTACCCTCCGGTGTCCCCGATGTTCCTCGCGGCTCCCGGCGGCTCCCGATCCCTGTCGCGGCTCCCGGCGGTTTCTTCACTCTTCACTGGCCGGGAGATCGCGCTGGCCGTCGCACACTGTGATGCGACGCTGTCGCCGCGGATGACGTCATCAGCGGCGACAGCCACGACAAACATCGGGACAACGGAGGGTGAGTATTAAGTTTATTTCTTCTATCTGTATAGGGGCTGCTGTATACTACTGAGGGCAGACTGTATACTGATGGGGGCAGGCTGTATACTACTGGGGACAAGCTGTATACTACTGGGGGCTGTGCTGTGTACTACTGGGGGCAGGCTGTATACTACTGGTTGCAGGCTGTATACTACTGGGGACAGGCTGTATACTACTGGGGGCAAGCTGTATACTACTGGGGGCAAGCTGTATACTACTGGGTGCAAGCTGTATACTATGGGGGGCAAGCTGTATACTACTGGGGGCAGGCTGTATACTGCAAGGGGACAAGCTGTATACTACTGGGGGGCAGGCTGTATACTACTGGGGGCAAGCTGTATACTACTGGGTGCAGGCTGTATACTACTGGGTGCAGGCTGTATACTATGGGGGGCAAGCTGTATACTACTGGGGGCAGGCTGTATACTGCAAGGGGACAAGCTGTATACTACTGGGGGGCAGGCTGTATACTACTGGGGGCAAGCTGTATACTACTGGGGGCAAGCTGTATACTACTGGGGGCTGGCTGGCTGTATACTACATGGGGGCTGGTTGGCTGTATACTACTTGGGGGCTGGCTGTATACTACACCCTCGGCTTATACTCGAGTCAATAGGTTTTCCCAGTTTTTGGTGGTAAAATTAGGGGTCTCGGCTTATACTCGGGTCGGCTTATACTCGAGTATATACAGTACTTTCACAATTTAAAATGTTCAAACTGAAAGACTTACTACCCCAATTAGTTAATAGCTAACATTTACCATATATCGCTTTGTGCTGGCATCATTTTACGTGTCCTTTTGTTTTATTACGATGCTAGAAATATTAAAATTGAACAGCATTTTTTCACATTTTTGAGAAAATTTTAGAATCAATTATTTTAGGGACAATTTTATTTCTATAGGGTTTTGGAACTCCTCTTGGTAGAAAACCCCCACATATCACCCAAAACATAACTGTAAATTTATAATGATTTTACAAAATTCTCATATGTGACTCCCCTTTTACAAACAAACAGAACAATGCCCGCATTGTGCTGTTCGCCCTTTTGTTTCCAAAGTTATGGCATTTCCTTTTCGGACAAAAATTATTCTCACCAGATGTGAAGTGGGCAGAGACTAACGTCTGCCCGACCTTCCCTGAATCAATTTACTTTGCACAAAGATCCCATAATGCCTTGTGTTTTTTCTTAAAGTAATTTAGCATTAAATCCATTTAGATTCCCACAAGTAAATCCACTGAACACTGCACAGTCTACATACCGGATGTGTATGGTGACCAGCCTGGCAGCTTCAATCACATGTCGGAGGATGGAACATGGAATAAGTGGAAGAAATCATAAGTAAACAAGTTACATGAAGTCTATAGCCTGTACTGTGTGAGCACTAAGGATTAATAGTTTCATTGCACAGAGTTTATGGTGCCGAGTACAATGTAGGGCTGCAGCATGAGGTGAAGAGAGAGACTGAGAAAGCTCTGTAGAGTCACAGACTATTATATTGGAACTAATAGGGAACAAGGGAGACCTTGTACCTCACTATTCTGTGCAGGAGACATCTGTGGCAGCCGAGGTCGAGGTACCTTAGCATGTGACAGTCTCGTGGTCAGGTTCAGGCAGAAGGTCAGGGCAGGCGGCAGAGATGCAACACGAGGTCCAGGCAGATGGGAATGGGAACAGAGGCACATGGGACACAGGAACACAGGAACGCAAGAACCCAGGAATGCAGGAACACACAGGAAGGCAGGACAAAGGAACTCAGGAGCAGGAACACACAGGAACTCAGGAGCAGGAACAAACAAAATTCCAGGAATATCGCTGGAGAGCCTTCACCTGTGGAATGACCTAGTGGTGCCCCGCCGCAGCAAAAGCATCCCGCTCTGCGGCAGACTCTGGTGAAGACCAGGTGCCACTTAGATTTCGGTCCAGGTGTCGGCTAATACCACCTCCCGCGGTGGTCCAGAGGATCCACCTATCCCGAATCCTGACAAGGATTTAATAAAATCAAAACTTTTTGTTAAAAAAAGTCTTAATTTTTCCATATTCTGATGCCAATAACCTTTTCATACTTATGTGTACGGAGCTGGCTAAGGTGTCTTTTTTATTTGTACTGTAATGGTACATGAACAAGTGATTAGCTGCACTTCATTAGTAATGTCAGCCTATGCACTTGCAGAACTTAGACTGGGACAACAGAGAAAATCCATGAGCCTAGCCTAAGACCTCTTGGTAACAGATGGCAAAGGTTGTATGGGTGGTCAGCAAGGGGTTAAGAGTAAGCTCAAGCAGTCTACGAGGGAGCAAAAAAGGTACATTGCTACTTAAATTTGTAGTATTAGTATTTGTAGTAAGAAAAAATTGCTTGACCCTAAAGACCTCAAATGGGCTAAATCATTAACAAGTTAAATGGTTCTTATATAAATCCATATGGTTCTGATCATCCTCATTTTAAGAGAAATAAACAACAACAGCTTGCTAGAAACCTGAACATTTGGTATCAGGTACTGTACAAAAAGTTGGTTAAGTAGTTTTTCATCCGCTGACAGCTGATTATAATAATTTTCCTTCAGAATTTGAATTGCAGAATAATTTAAAATATTTAACTCTTTACATTACAATCACCTAAAGTCTAAAGTTATGCCTAATATATGCACCAAAAAGATGTTTAGGGGGATGGGGATTACCACATTTATTTAATTTATTGTTATCTTGTTATGTTTTATTATATTAGATTATTTTTCTAAAATATATTTTATTATGTGATGTTATGTAATTATTAACTATAAGGCTACATATAAATGAACATATTCTATCCTCGGTCCTTGGCCTGTTTTTGCAGCTTGTATAGTGTGTATTCACAAATGTGTGTCATCCATATACTGTATCATCCGTTATTTTGTGGATCTACAAAAAAATCAGTCAACTGATTTAAGTAGCTTTTCCCAACTTCTTGAAAGGTCTCATTTTTATATTACCTAGTAACTGTACTGCACATACAGACTGCACATGATTATATCCGTGTGGCGTCTGTATTTTTCATGTTTCCATAGACTTCTATGGGATGGTCCAGGCCGCAGACATGGGCAGAAATAGAGCCATGAGTAAGGGCGACGTGTACGCCCGAAACGCGTAGGCCATTTTTCCAGCATTTGCACTCTCCAACCATCAGGATGCTCCGTTTTCTTACCTTCCTTGTCATTTTAAAGAAGTTTTTGGAATAAAGGTTTTTCATGGTTTTATCCACACTGGTGCGGCATGCAATTTTTCTCCGCTGAACTTCCATGGGCAGAAATAGAACCTGCTCTGAGATGTCTACAGCCTCCATATGGATCTGTGAAAAACATGTTCATGTGTATGGAACGATTAAATGTAATGGTGGTTATTTATGATTAGGCAGGCTCCTTGGGACAGTCCTATGTCTGTTTTTGGAACTCCACTGCCCATCAGATTAATTAAAATGGCTTCAGCCCTTTATTAAATGTTCCTATGCTCTAATTGCCATGTGGGATATGATTTTTCAAAATGTCCCAAAAAAGTAGCAAAATACATATAAAGTCCCAGCAGATCAGCAGATACACCAGCAGGGGACTGGAGTGACTATGCAGCTGTGTCCTGGACATTGACTAAATATGAGAACGCATATGGACTTTGTTGGACAGAACTTCCAATACAGATCAATCCCAAACAGATCCTAGTTAGAGACCCTTCCTGTCCCCCTCTTATTCTCCATACCCCACAATGTCTTTTGACCTATCGTTTTTCTACTGACCCTAATATATGGTTTTGTTTTACAATATAAAATTCAATAAACACAGTTTAGAAAATGAATATTTCTAAATTACCCTGCAGAGTTAAATTATCCTGGACAGTAATGTAATAAATAAACAGTGTTACATGACTGGTTGAATGTAGGGCATTTAGACAAAGTCCAGTATGGAGATGAAAAGAAGTGCAAAAAATCTAGATAATACATGTACGGGATGGCAAGGCACCATCATTTCAGCTGGATCCTGCCCACTTTATAAGCGCCAATTGAAAACAAGCTAACAATGAAAATATGGAACAATATTATGGAAATTTTAAAAAGAAACAGTAATTTGATCTTCAAGTCTTGTCTTATTCTTTAATAATGCTATGATGTCATAATTATTTATTTACTAAAACCAAAATGAATAGGTAGGTGGTGGAAGGTCCTCTTAAATCAAACAACTCACCAAGAACCATAGATTGTCTTAGCTAGAAACCCCAGAAATGGTTAATTCTCATCACCCATCCAGCGTCTAAACAATGTTTTAATCTTATAAGAATTTTAGAATCAGGAAGTCTATAAAATCTTATGAATAATTTACATCCCTGACAGTCTTCCTGTTGCAGAATGCTAAATTAATTAAGACCCAAGAGAGTTTCACTTAGGCCATATTAAATCTTCAAGGTTTCCAGTGCTTTTAAGTTACTATAAAGTAACGTGGTCTCACTCCGCTTTTATGTTCACTTTGGAAATACAATATTTATCATTTGGTGTGCGGAACCAGGTGTTAGCCGCATGATCAGATGGTAAATGAAACACTAAACGCCAAACACACAGACTAAACCGCAGCATACACAGCTTGTTTACTAAGTGGAGGAGGTGGCAAGCAATGGTTATAGGGAATTTTCCTCATCTACCCTGTGAATACAGCAGACATGGCCGGTGGTGAACCGGTAGGTGCCAAATATTTTCTTCCCAAAGAAGTATTAAAATACATAAAAATAAGACTAAGCACCAACAGGGCCATTCCTTATCCTCTATACCCCTAGTTTTTTTGGCTGTCTTGGGTCCTTAGTGTTTGGAATGCCTGCGCCATATTTATGAATTGTTGGCTCCACAAAAAAGCTTTTTTCCCAAATCTCACACCTATTTTTGCAAATATTTGGAGCACAATTGGAGCAACTAAAAGCTGGTCTACCAAGTTCTATTTCACCTTAATGAATGTGAAGTTGGTTCAGACCATTTTTGGTCATTCAACAATTCATTAATCCTATGTGCCACTAAAATCCCAGTGTAAATTACTGCATGATGTGAGCCCCAAAAACACAGACGCTACAACACTATTAGTGATTGCCGGCCCCCAAGTGTCCATAGAAATACATTTATTTGGGGATTTATCAGGGCTTGTATGCCAGTTTTCTGATCTCTTCGAACCACCAGGTTCCTACAGCCATTACAGTGGTCTGGCAGGCTATATACTACAGGGGCTGGCAGGCTATATACTACAGAGGCTTGCTATATACTACAGGGGCTGGCAGGCTATATACTACAGGGACTGGCTGTCTATATACTACAGGGGCTGGCTGTCTATATACTACAGGGGGCTGGCTGCCTATATACTACAGGGGCTGGCAGGCTATATACTACTGGGGGCTGGCAGGCCATATACTGCAGGGTCTGGCTTGCTATATACTACATGGGCTGGCTATATACTACAGGGGCTGGTTTGCTATATACTGCAGGGGCTGGCTGGCTATATACTACAGGGGGCTGGCTGGCTATATACTGGGAGACTGTGACCAATGTATTTCCCACCCTCGGCTTATACTCGAGTCAAGAGGTTTTTCTGGGTTTTTTTGTGTTAATATTAGGGGTCTCGGCCAGCTTATACTCGAGTATAAACAGTACTCTTAAGTTGTAATTTTTTTTTATTGGCTCTGTTATGAGGAATACTTTCCTTTCAAATAAATTTTAAGAAAAAGTGTTAAAAATGTAAATTAATTAAAAAAATGGTGATTCAGGAGTTTTCTGAAGATTGTCATACCTAGCAGGGGGAAGCAATTAGCCCAAAATGTATTGTTATTAGAGATGAGCAAGCACTAAAATGCTTGGGTACTCGTTATTCGAGACAAACTTTTCCCGATGCTCGAGTGCTCGTCTCGAATAACGAGCCCCATTGAAGTCAATGGGAGACTCGAGCATTTTTCAAGGGGACCAAGGCTCTGCACAGGGAAGCTTGGCCAAACACCTGGGAACCTCAGAAAAGGATGGAAACACCATGGAAATGGACAGGAAACAGCAGGGGCAGCATGCATGGATGCCTCTGAGGCTGCTTAATCGTACCATTATGCCAAAATTATGGGCAACAGCATGGCCATGACAGAGTGACCGAATGAGGCTAGATAGCATCTAAAACATGCAATAATTGACCCTGACACTATAGGGGATGGCATGCAGAGATGGCGACATACCCTAAATGGACTCACGCTTCAAACCAATGGGTGGTATAGAGGAACCAAAGGAGGTGAGCAAGAAGCGCTGAAATGATTTCCTATGTGAACAAAAGGTTGACGGTATATTTAGTCGATAACACAGCATGGTGGCGACATAGTGACCAAGTTCCATAACGTATCTGGTGAAACACCCGAAAAATGAGCCTGACACAGCTCTTTTGATAAGGGGACGACATGTGGAGGCAGCCATGGAGACGACTTCCATGATTAAGAGCGACAGTATGGGGCATTCATATTGCGCTGCTATGATTGCAACTTCAGGTCTCCAGCATGGCGGCGACAGGTGGGCCGAGTTCCACTATGTATCTGGTGAAACACCTGAAAATTCTGCCTGACACAGCTCGTTTGATAAGGGAATGATGTGCTGCATATCCTCTCGTGCTCCAGCGTTTGGGGTATAGAGAGTTGAAATGAGACATTGGTGGACGCTGTGGAGGATCGTGGAGGCAAAATGGACAGGAAACAGCAGTGGCAGCATGCATGGATGCCTCTGAGGCTGCCTAATCTTGGGATGGAGCTGGCGGTCCACTGCCAGGCGAGCTTTCGCCTGTCCAAGCCCCTGTCTATCGGCTCCTCCCCACCCTAAATGGGCCTGGGGGCCAGAAGCGTTTACTGTGAAAAAATTATAATTTTCAAAGCAGCCCGGGTCGTTTGAATATTTCACCTAGGAATAATGGAATAGCATAGTGGTTCTATTTTTAATTGTTTTTACAGAAATGGTTCCATGATTAAGAGTGACAGTATGGGGCATCCATATTGCGCTGCTATGAATGCAACTTCAGGCCTCCAGCATGACGGCGACAGATGGGCCGCGTTCTACTATGTATCTGGTGAAACACCTGAAAATTCTGCCTGACACAGCTCGTTTGATAAGGGGACGATGTATAGAGGCAGTGAACTAGTAGTAGATTAAAGGTGCTGCAGTTAAAACTATGTTAGTTGGATCTTGGGATGGAGCTGGCGCTCCGGTGCCAGGCGAGCTTTCGCCTATCCAAGCCCCTGTCTCTCGGCTACTCCCCAAACAGCACTTCTAAAAACCTTTTGTATAAGATCAAGTGTAGTAGCGTTCTTATAAGTTTGGGTTATGGCGGGTGAGGGGAATGTAAACAGATGCGCAAGAAGCGCTGAAATAATATCGGTAAATGATAAAAGTTTGCCCGTATATTTTGTGGATTACACAGCAGGGTGGCGACAAAGTTAACAAGTTTGATGTGGAATCCATGAAAACAACCCAAAATTCTGCCTGACACAGCTCGTTTGATAAGGGGACCATGTATGGAGGCAGTGAACTAGTAGTAGATTAAAGGTACTGCAGTTAAAAC
This sequence comes from Engystomops pustulosus, assembly GCF_040894005.1. Classification (NCBI taxonomy): domain Eukaryota; kingdom Metazoa; phylum Chordata; class Amphibia; order Anura; family Leptodactylidae; genus Engystomops; species Engystomops pustulosus. Next base: position 50,841,642 of record NC_092417.1, read on the forward strand.
TATGTTAGTTGGATCTTGAGATGGAGCTGGCGCTCCGCTGCCAGGCGAGCTTTCGCCACTCAAAGCCCCTGTCTCTAGGTTACTCCCCAAACAGCACTTCTAAGAACATTTTGTATAAGATCAAATGTAGTAGCGTTCTTATAAGTTTGGGTTATGGCGGGTGAGGGGAATGTAAACAGATGCGCAAGAAGCGCTGAAATAATATCGGTAAATGATAAAAGTTTGCCAGTATATTTTGGGGATTACACAGCAGGGTGGCGACAAAGTTAACAAGTTTGATGTGGAATCCATGAAAACAACCCAAAATTCTGCCTGACAAGCTCGTTTGATAAGGGGACCATGTATGGAGGCAGTGAACTAGTAGTAGGTTAAAGGTACTGCAGTTAAAACTATGTTAGTTGGATCTTGAGATGGAGTTGGCGCTCCGCTGCCAGGCGAGCTTTCGCCACTCCAAGCCGCTGTCTCTAGGTTACTCCCCAAACAGCACTTCTAAGAACCTTTTGTATAAGATCAAGTGTAGTAGCGTTCTTATAAGTTTGGGATATGGCGGGTGAGGGGAATGTAAACAGATGCGCAAGAAGCGCTGAAATAATATTGGTAAATGATAAAAGTTTGCCAGTATATTTTGTGGATTACACAGCAGGGTGGCGACAAAGTTAACAAGTTTGATGTGGAATCCATGAAAACAACCCAAAATTCTGCCTGACACAGTTCGTTTGATAAGGAGACCATGTATGGAGGCAGCTATATGGACTACTTTTGGAGGCAGCTATGGCGATGTCGTGTGGAGGTAGCAATGGAGACAACGTGTGGAGCCAGCTAAAAAGACGAAATGTGGAGGCTGCTATGGAGACAATTTAATTTGGATAGTGCCTGTATGTGGCAGTCCAAAAAAGTTTTCAAACCAGAGGAGCAGGTAGGTGGTCCTCCAGAAAAATTAAATGAATTGAGTGCCTGTATGTGGCAGTCCAAAAAAGTTTTCAAACCAGAGGAGCAGGTAGCTGGTCCTCCAGAAAAATTAAATAGATTGAGTGCCTGTATGTGGCACTCCCGAAAATTGCTTAAAACAGAGGACCGGGTAGATGGCCCTCCAGAAAAATTAAATACATAGAGTACTATAGCTAGAGCCAGTTGGCCCTGGCAAAAAATAGCCAGTTTCCTCTGCTTTAGCGTACAAAGAGTAGGAGAAAGAGGACAATGAGGAGGAGGAGTGCATACATTATTCAGGTTGAGCTTCTTTCACCTGGTGGAGAATGAAAATCCGGAGAAATCCAGGATTTATTCATCTTGATAAGCGTCAGCCTGTCAGCGCTGTCAGTCGACAGGCGTGTACGCTTATCGGTGATGATGCCACCAGCTGCACTGAAAACCTGCTCGGACAACACGCTAGCGGCAGGGCAGGCAAGAACCTTCAAGGCGTACAGCGCCAGTTCGTGCCACATGTCCAGCTTTGAAACCCAGTAGTTGTAGGGAGCTGTGTGATCATTTAGGATGATGGTATGGTCAGCTACGTACTCCCTCACCATCTTTCTGTAAAGATCAGCCCTACTCTGCCGAGACTGGGGACAGGTGACAGTGTCTTGCTGGGGTGACATAAAACTGGCAAAGGCCTTGTAAAGCGTACCAATGCCAGTGCAGGAAAAGCTGCCTGCTCGCCTACTCTCCCTCGCTACTTGTCCCGCAGAAGTACGCCCTCTGCCGCTAGCGCTGTCAGAATAGAAATACTGTTTCAGCTTGTGCACCAGGGCCTGCTGGTATTCATGCATTCTCACACTCCTTTCCTCTCCAGGGATGAGAGTGGAAAGATTTTGCTTGTACCGTGGGTCCAGGAGAGTGAATACCCAGTAATCGGTGCTGGAATAAATTCTTTGAACGCGAGGGTCACGGGATAGGCAGCCTAGCATGAAATCTGCCATATGCGCCAGAGTCCCAACGCGCAAGAATTCACTCCCCTCACTGGCCTGACTGCCCATTTCCTCCTCCTCCTACTCCTCCAACTCCTCTTCTTCTGCCCATACACGTTGAACAGTGAAGGACTGAACAATGGTCCCCTCTTCTGTCTTGCCAACATTCTCCTCTTCTTCCTCCTCATCCTCCTCCACCTCCTCCGATATGCGCTGAGAAACAGACCTAAGGGTGCTTTGGCTATCAACAAGGGAATCTTCTTCCCCGGTCTCTTGTGACGAGCACAAAGCTTCCGACTTCATGCTGACCAGAGAGTTTTTCAACAGGCCAAGCAGCGGGATGGTGAGGCTGATGATGGCGGCATCGCCACTGACCATCTGTGTTGACATCCACGTCCACTCCTCATTGTAGACTTGAGGAAGCTGACTGACCTGACTACCAGTTCTGGTGGAAGTTGACATCTGGCAGTCTACAATCGCTCTGCGCTGCTGGTAAACTCTGGATAACATGGTTAATGTTGAATTCCACCTCACAACAGTCGGTGAGCGGGCAGTTGGAGGCGGCGCTGCCCTGAGAGTGGCAGCATCTGTGCTGGACTTCCTGAAATGCGCACAGATGCGGCGCACCTTCGTGAGCAAATCAGACAGATTGGGGTATGTCTTGAGGAAACGCTGAACTATGAGATTTAACACATGGGCCAGGCATGGCACATGCGTCAGTCTGCCGAGTTGCAGAGCCGCCACCAGGTTACGGCCATTGTCACACACAACCATGCCTGGCTTCAGGTTCAGCGGTGCCAGCCACAGATCGGTCTGCACCGTGATGCCCTGTAATAGCTCTTGGGCGGTGTGCCTTTTATCGCCTAGGCTCAGCAGTTTGAGCACCGCCTGCTGTCGCTTCGCAACGGCACTGCTGCTAGAGCTACCGACTGTTGGCGCCATGCCCACGGATGGTAATTCGGAGGAGGAGGTGGAGGAGGGGTGAGAGGAGGAGGAGGCATAGTAGGCCTTTGAGACCTGGACCGAGGAAGGCCCCGCAATCCTCGGCGTCGGCAGTATATGACCAGCCCCAGGGTCAGACTCGGTCCCAGCCTCCACCAAGTTAACCCAATGTGCCGTCAACGATATATAGTGGCCCTTCCCGGCAGCACTCGTCCACGTGTCCGTGGTCAGGTGGACCTTGTCAGAAACGGCGTTGGTCAGGGCACGGATGATGTTCTCTGACTGCTTGTGCAGGGCTGGGACGGCACATAGGGAAAAGTAGTGGCAGCTGGGGACCGAATACCGAGGGGCGGCCGCCGCCATGAGGTTTCGAAAGGCCTCGGTCTCTACCAGCCTATAGGGCAGCATCTCCAGGCTAAGCAACTTGGAGATGTGGACGTTGAGGGCTTGGGCGTGTGGGTGGGTTGCGCTATACTTCCTTTTGCGCTCCAGCGTCTGGGGTATGGAGAGCTGAACGCTGGTGGATGCTGTGGAGGATCGTGGAGGCGAAGATGGGGTTTTCGCACGGGAGGTGTTTGGGCCGTGATCCTGGGCAGGGGGCTGACTAGCAGATGACACAGGGGAAGGAGCAGTGGTGTGCCCGGCCGGAGGTGAACGGGCTTGGTGCCATTGAGTGGGGTGTTTAGCATTCATATGCCTGCGCATACTGGTGGTAGTTAAGCTACTAGTGGTGGAACCCCTGCTGATCCTGGTTTGGCAAAGGTTGCACACCACAGTCCGTCGGTCATCCGGTGTTTCTTTAAAGAACCTCCAGACTTCTGAAAATCTAGCCCTCGCCACGGGAGCTTGACTACGGGCAACATTTGGCGCTGATGCACCAGTTCTGGCCCTGCCTCTCCGTCTGGCCCCACCACTGCCTCTTCCAACCTGTTCTGCTATAGGACTCGCCTCCGTCTCAGAAGCACTGTGTTCACCCGGCCTATCAACCCAGCTTGGGTCTTTCACCTCATCATCCTCCGATCCCTCAGTCTGCTCCCCCCTCGGACTTCCTGCCCTGACAACAACTTCACCACTGTCTGACAACCGTGTCTCCTCATCGTCCGACACCTCTTTACACACTTCTTCCACTACGTCAATAATGTCATCATCACCCACAGACTGCGACCGGTGGAAAACCTGGGCATCGGAAAATTGCTCAGCAGCAACCGGACAAGTGGTTTGTGACTGTGGGAAGGGTCCAGAAAACAGTTCCTCAGAGTATGTTGGTTCAAATGCCAAATTTTGCTGGGAGGGGGCAGACTGGGGAGAAGGAGGCTGAGGTGGAGGAGCTGGAGGAGTGCTGATTTCGGTGACATGGGTGCACTGCGTGGAAGACTGACTGGTGGACAAATGGCTAGAAGCATTGTCCGCAATCCACGACATCACCTCTTTGCACTGTTCTGGCCTCAACAGTGCTCTACCACGAGTCCCAGTAACTTGAGACATGATGAACCTAGGGAGTGTAGCTCTGCGGTGTTCCCCTGCTCCCTCATCAGCAGGTGGTGTCTCACCCCGCCCAGGACCACGGCCTCTGACCCCTGCAGTAGTTGGACGCCCACGTCCACGCCCTCGTCCTCTACCCCTAGCCCTCGGGTTAAACATTTTCAAAATTAAAGTGTAAACTTCAATTTTATTTTTTTTTTGTGTTTTTTGTGTTTTTTTTTAAACAAAACAATGCTATCCTATTGCTATGGCTAGTTTCTAACCTACACTGACAGCACACAACTGGCTTTTATGCTGTGCCAGATGACTTTGAGTTATAAGAGAAATAAACGTAAAAAATAAATCAGCAGACTGTGCCTAATTCAATTCAAACCCCTAATAAATTGTCCCACTTCGGTGTTTGAGGTGGATATGTGTGTCACTAAGAGCTAAACACAAGTCTCCTTGCAAATTACTCACAATATTGTACTAGCTGCACTACTAATAGCAGCAAGCCCAGCCACAAGCAAACCAAAAAAAAGGAAAATAAAACGTTATTGTAGCCCTAAGAAGGACTGTTGGGTTCTTGTAGAATCACTCCTGCCTAACACTATTCTAATAGAACACCCTAACGCTTTCCCTGACCAGCAGCAGCTCTCTCCCTAGCGGCATCCAGACACAGAATGATCCGAGCAGCGCGGGCAGGGGCTAGTCTATTCCAGGGTCACCTGATCTGGCCAGCCAACCACTGCTATCGACGTGTAAGGGTACCACGTCATGCTGTGTGGAGTGCAGAGTCTCCTGGCTTGTGATTGGCTCTGTTTCTGGCCGCCAAAAAGCAAAACGGCGGGAGATGCCATTTTCTCGAGCTGGCGAAATACTCGTCCGAGCATCAAGCTCGGACGAGTATGTTCGCTCATCTCTAATTGTTATCACCTGATTGTTGGGGGACCTGTTCCTATAAATAAATAGAGCATCGGGTTGAGCATGTGAAGTTCATTCCCTCTCTGTGATGATGGCAGAGATTTATTCGAGCACAGTGTTGGCCTATTCTGGTCAATGGAATGACGCATTGCTGGAAAACTTTCAGATGCTTACTAGAGATGAGCGAACACTAAAATGCTCGGGTACTCGTTATTCGAGACGAACTTTTCCCGATGCTCGAGTGCTCGTCTCGAATAACGAACCCCATTGAAGTCAATGGGAGACTCGAGCATTTTTCAAGGGGACCAAGGCTCTGCACAGGGAAGCTTGGCCAAACACCTGGGAACCTCAGAAAAGGATGGAAACACCACGGAAATGGACAGGAAACAGCAGGGGCAGCATGCATGGATGCCTCTGAGGCTGCCTAATCGCACCATTATGCCAAAATTATGGGCAACAGCATGGCCATGACAGAGTGACAGAATGAAGCTAGATAGCATCTAAAACATCCAATAATTGACCCTGACACTATAGGGGACGGCATGCAGAGGCAGCGGCAGCAGCGGAAGGCTAGAGAGTGGCATGGCGACATACCCTAAATGGACTCAGGCTTCAAACCAATGGGTGGCAGAGAGGAACCAAAGGAGGTGAGCAAGAAGCGCTCAAATAATATCGGTACATGATAAAAGTTTGCCAGTATATTTTGTGGATTACACAGCAGGGTGGCGACAAAGTTAACATGGAAGCCATGAAAACAACCCAAAATTCTGCCTGACACAGCTCGTTTGATAAGGGGACCATGTATGGAGGCAGTGAACTAGTAGTAGATTAAAGGTGCTGCAGTTAAAACTATGTTAGTTGGATCTTGGCATGGAGCTGGCGCTCCGCTGCCAGGCGAGCTTTCGCCAATCCAAGCCCCTGTCTCTAGGCTACTCCCCAAACAGCACTTCTAAGAACCTTTTGTATAAGATCAAGTGTAGTAGCGTTCTTATAAGTTTAGGATATGGCGGGTGAGGGGAATGTAAACAGATGCGCAAGAAGCGCTGAAATAATATCCCTAAATGGTAAAAGTTTGCAAGTATATTTTGTGGATTACACAGCAGGGTGGCGACAAAGTTAACAACTTTGATGTGGAATGCCCTGTAATAGCTCTTGGGCGGTGTGCCTTTTATCGCCTAGGCTCAGCAGTTTCAGCACCGCCTGCTGTCGCTTAGCGACGGCACTGCTGCTGTGCCTAGAGCTACCGACTGATGGCGCCATGCCCACGGATGGTAATTCGGAGGAGGAGGAGGTGGAGGAGGGGTGGGAGGAGGTATAGTAGGCCTTTGAGACCTGGACCGAGGTAGGCCCCGCAATTCTCTGCGTCGGCAGTATATGACCAGCCCCAGGGTCAGACTCGGTCCCAGCCTGCACCAAGTTAAGTGTAGTAGCGTTCTTATAAGTTTGGGATATGGCGGGTGAGGGGAATGTAAACAGATGCGCAAGAAGCGCATGATGCGCATGGAGCTGGCGTTCCGCTGCCAGGCGAGCTTTCGCCAATCCAAGCCCCTGTCTCTAGGCTACTCCCCAAACAGCACTTCTAAGAACCTTTTGTATAAGATCAAGTGTAGTAGCGTTCTTATAAGTTTAGGATATGCCGGGTGAGGGGAATGTAAACAGATGCGCAAGAAGCGCTGAAATAATATCCCTAAATGGTAAAAGTTTGCCAGTATATTTTGTGGATAACACAGCAGGGTGGCGACAAAGTTAACAACTTTGATGTGGAATCCATGAAAACAACCCAAATTTCTGCCTGACACACCTCGTTTGATAAAGGGACGATGTATGGAGGCAGCTATATGGACGACTTTTGGAGGTAGCAATGGAGACAACGTGTGGAGGCTGCTATGGAGACAATTTAATTTGGATAGTGCCTGTATGTGGCAGTCCCAAACATTTTTCAAACCAGAGGAGCAGGTAGGTGGCCCTCCAGTAAAATGGGATAGATTGAGTGCCTGTATGTGGCAGTCCCAAAAATGTTTCAAACCAGAGGAGCAGGTAGGTGGCCCTCCAGTAAAATGGAATAGATTGAGTGCCTGTATGTGGCAGTCCCAAAAATGTTTCAAACCAGAGGAGCAGGTAGGTGGCCCTCCAGTAAAATGGAATAGATTGAGTGCCTGTATGTGGCAGTCCCAAAAATTCTTCAAACCAGAGGAGCAGGTAGGTGGCCCTCCAGTAAAATGGAATAGATTGAGTGCCTGTATGTGGCAGTCCCAAAAATGTTTCAAACCAGAGGAGCAGGTAGGTGGCCCTCCAGTAAAATGGAATAGATTGAGTGCCTGTATGTGGCACTCACAAAAATTGTTTCAAACAGAGGACCGGGTAGGTGGCCCTCCAGAAAAATTAAATGCATGAAGTACTATAGCAAGAGCCAGTGGGCCCTGTCAAAAAATAGCCATTTTCCTCTGCTTTACTGTACAAAGAGGAGGAGAAGGAGGAAAATGAGGAGGAGGAGGAGGAGTGGATCAATTATTCAGGTTGAGCTTCCTTCACCTGGTGGAGATTGGAAATTCTGAGAAATCCAGCCTTTATTCATTTTAATAAGCGTCAGCCTGTCAGCGCTGTCAGTCGACAGGCGTGTACGCTTATCGGTGATGATGCCACCAGCTGCACTGAAAACCCGCTCGGACAAGACGCTAGCGGCAGGGCAGGCAAGAACCTCCAAGGCGTACAGCGCCAGTTCGTGCCACATGTCCAGCTTTGAAACCCAGTAGTTGTAGGGAGCTGTGTGATCATTTAGGACGATGGTATGGTCAGCTACGTACTCCCTCACCATCTTTCTGTAAAGATCAGCCCTACTCTGCCGAGACTGGGGACAGGTGACAGTGTCTTGCTGGGGTGACATAAAGCTGGCAAAAGCCTTGTAAAGCGTACCCTTGCCAGTGCTGGACAAGCTGCCTGCTCGCCTACTCTCCCTCGCTACTTGTCCCGCAGAACTACGCACTCTGCCGCTAGCGCTGTCAGAAGGGAAATACTGTTTCAGCTTGTGCACCAGGGCCTGCTGGTATTCATGCATTCTCACACTCCTTTCCTCTCCAGGGATGAGAGTGGGAAGATTTTGCTTGTACCGTGGGTCCAGGAGAGTGAACACCCAGTAATCGGTGCTGGAATAAATTCTTTGAACGCGAGGGTCACGGGATAGGCAGCCTAGCATGAAATCTGCCATATGCGCCAGAGTACCAACGCGTAAGAATTCACTCCCCTCACTGGCCTGACTGTCCATTTCCTCCTCCTCCAACTCCTCCAACTCCTCTTCTTCTGCCCATACACGCTGAACAGTGAAGGACTCAACAATGGTCCCCTCTTGTGTCTCGCCAACATTCTCCTCCTCTTCCTCCTCATCCTCCTCCACCTCCACCTCCTCCGATATGCGCTGAGAAACAGACCTCAGGGTGCTTTGGCTATCAACAAGGGAATATTCTTCCCCCGTCTCTTGTGACGAGCGCAAAGCTTCCGACTTCATGCTGACCAGAGAGTTTTTCAACAGGCCAAGCAGCGGGATGGTGAGGCTGATGATGGCGGCATCGCCACTGACCATCTGTGTTGACTCCTCAAAGTTACCCAGCACCTGACAGATATCAGACATCCACGTCCACTCCTCATTGTAGACTTGAGGAAGCTGACTGACCTGACTACCAGTTCTGGTGGAAGTTGACATCTGGCAGTCTACAATCGCTCTGCGCTGCTGGTAAACTCTGGATAACATGGTCAGTGTTGAATTCCACCTCGTGGGCACGTCGCACAACAGTCGGTGAGCGGGCAGTTGGAGGCGGCGCTGCGCTGCCCTGAGAGTGGCAGCATCTGGGCTGGACTTCCTGAAATGCGCACAGATGCGGCGCACCTTCGTGAGCAAATCAGACAGATTGGGGTATGTCTTGAGGAAACGCTGCACTATCAGATTTAACACCTGGGCCAGGCATGGCACATGTGTCAGTCTGCCGAGTTGCAGAGCCGCCACCAGGTTACGGCCGTTGTCACACACAACCATTCCCGGCTTGAGGTTCAGCGGTGCCAGCCACAGATCAGTCTGCGCCGTGATGCCCTGTAATAGCTCTTGGGCGGTGTGCCTTTTGTCGCCTAGGCTCAGCAGTTTGAGCACCGCCTGCTGTCGCTTAGCGACGGCACTGCTGCTGTGCCTAGAGCTACCGACTGATGGCGCCGTGCCCACGGATGGTAGTTCGGAGGAGGAGGTGGAGGAGGGGTGGGAGGAGGAGGAGGCATAGTAGGCCTGAAACACCTGGACCGAGGTAGGCCCCGCAATCCTCGGCGTCGGCAGTATATGAGCAGCCCCAGGGTCAGACTCGGTCCCAGCCTCCACCAAGTTAACCCAATGTGCCGTCAGCGATATATAGTGGCCCTGCCCGGCAGCACTCGTCCACGTGTCCGTGGTCAGGTGGACCTTGTCAGAAACGGCGTTGGTCAGGGCACGGATGATGTTGTCTGACACGTGCTGGTGCAGGGCTGGGACGGCACATCGGGAAAAGTAGTGGCGGCTGGGGACCGAATACCGAGGGGCGGCCGCCGCCATGAGGTTGCGAAAGGCCTCGGTCTCTACTAGCCTATAGGGCAGCATCTCCAGGCTAAGCAATCTGGAGATGTGCACATTAAGGGCTTGGGCGTGCGGGTGTGTTGCACTATATTTGCGTTTCCGCTCCAGCGTCTGGGGTATGGAGAGCTGAACGCTGGTGGATGCTGTGGAGGATCGTGGAGGCGACGATGGGGTTTTTGTGCCAGGGTCCTGGGCAGGGGGCTGACTAGCAGCTGACACAGGGGAAGGAGCAGTGGTGTGCACGGCCGGAGGTGAACGGGCTTGTTGCCACTGAGTGGGGTGCTTAGCATTCATATGCCTGCGCATACTGGTGGTAGTTAAGCTAGTAGTGGTGGAACCCCTGCTGAGCCTGGTTTGGCAAATGTTGCACACCACAGTCCGTCGGTCATCCGGTGTTTCCTTAAAGAACCTCCACACTTCTGAAGATCTAGCCCTCGCCGCAAGAGCCCTCACCAAGGGAGCTTCACTAGTTGACAGTGGCGCTGATGCACCAGCTCTGGCCCTGCCTCTCCGTCTGGCCCCACCACTGCCTCTTCCAACCTGTTCAGGTCGAGGACTCTCCTCCGTCTCAGAAGCACTGTGTTCACCCGGCCTCTCAACCCAGCTTGGGTCTGTCACCTCATCATCCTCCGATCCCTCAGTCTGCTCCCCCCTCGGACTTCCTGCCCTGACAACAACTTCCCCACTGTCTGACAACCGTGTCTCCTCATCGTCGGACACCTCTTTACACACTTCCACTACGTCAAGAAGGTCATCATCACCCACAGACTGTGACTGGTGGAAAACCTGGGCATCGGAAAATTGCTCAGCAGCAACCGGACAAGTGGTTTGTGACTGTGGGAAGGGTCCAGAAAACAGTTCCTCAGAGTATGCCGGTTCAAATGCCAAATTTTCCTGGGAGGGGGCAGACTGGGGGGGAGGAGGCTGAGGTGCAGGAGCTGGAGGAGTGGGGATTTCGGTGACATGGGTGGACTGCGTGGAAGACTGACTGGTGGTGGACAAATTGCTCGAAGCATTGTCAGCAATCCACGACATCACCTGTTCGCACTGTTCTGGCCTCAACAGTGCTCTACCACGAGTCCCAGTAACTTCAGACATGAACCTAGGGAGTGTAGCTCTGCGGCGTTCCCCTGCTCCCTCATCAGCAGGTGGTGTCTCACCCCGCCCAGGACCACGGCCTCTGACCCCTGCAGTAGTTGGACGCCCACGTCCCCGCCCTCGTCCTCTACCCCTAGCCCTCGGGTTAAACATTTTTAAAATGAGAGTTATAACTTTTTTTTTTTTTTTACTTCTTTTTGTTTTTTTTTGTGTTTTTTTGTGTTTTTTGTTTTTTTTTGAGTTTTTAAAACCAAACAATCCTATCCTATTGCTATGGCTATTTTCTAGCCAAGTATCAAAGGAAGCACACTACTATGCCAGATGAGATGACACTGAGTTATTGCCTAATAGAAATCCAACCCCTACTGAATTTTGCCACTTCGGCCTTTGCTATGGATATGTGCGCCACTAAGCGCAGAACACAGCGGTCGCAAGTCTCACTACAAATTGCTCAGAATTGGCAAGTACATGCACTGCAGAAACTACAGCCACCAGCAGATCAACCAGAAATCAAATATATAGAACGCTACTGTAGGCTTCAAGAAGCTGTTTGTATTCTCCTATGGCTATTTTCTAGCCAAGTATCAAAGGAAGCACACTACTATGCCAGATGAGATGACACTGAGTTATTGCCTAATAGAAATCCAACCCCTACTGAATTTTGCCACTTCGGCCTTTGCTATGGATATGTGCGCCACTAAGCGCAGAACACAGCGGTCGCAAGTCTCACTACAAATTGCTCAGAATTGGCAAGTACATGCACTGCAGAAACTACAGCCACCAGCAGATCAACCAGAAATCAAATATATAGAACGCTACTGTAGGCTTCAAGAAGCTGTTTGTATTCTCCTATGGCTATTTTCTAGCCAAGTATCAAAGGAAGCACACTACTATGCCAGATGAGATGACACCGAGTTATTGCCTAATAGAAATCCAACCCCTACTGAATTTTGCCACTTCGGCCTTTGCTATGGATATGTGCGCCACTAAGCGCAGAACACAGCGGTCGCAAGTCTCACTACAAATTGCTCAGAATTGGCAAGTACATGCACTGCAGAAACTACAGCCACCAGCAGATCAACCAGAAATCAAATATATAGAACGCTACTGTAGGCTTCAAGAAGCTGTTTGTATTCTCCTATGGCTATTTTCTAGCCAAGTATCAAAGGAAGCACACTACTATGCCAGATGAGATGACACTGAGTTATTGCCTAATAGAAATCCAACCCCTACTGAATTTTGCCACTTCGGCCTTTGCTATGGATATGTGCGCCACTAAGCGCAGAACACAGCGGTCGCAAGTCTCACTACAAATTGCTCAGAATTGGCAAGTACATGCACTGCAGAAACTACAGCCACCAGCAGATCAACCAGAAATCAAATATATAGAACGCTACTGTAGGCTTCAAGAAGCTGTTTGTATTCTCCTATGGCTATTTTCTAGCCAAGTATCAAAGGAAGCACACTACTATGCCAGATGAGATGACACTGAGTTATTGCCTAATAGAAATCCAACCCCTACTGAATTTTGCCACTTCGGCCTTTGCTATGGATATGTGCGCCACTAAGCGCAGAACACAGCGGTCGCAAGTCTCACTACAAATTGCTCAGAATTGGCAAGTACATGCACTGCAGAAACTACAGCCACCAGCAGATCAACCAGAAATCAAATATATAGAACGCTACTGTAGGCTTCAAGAAGCTGTTTGTATTCTCCTATGGCTATTTTCTAGCCAAGTATCAAAGGAAGCACACTACTATGCCAGATGAGATGACACCGAGTTATTGCCTAATAGAAATCCAACCCCTACTGAATTTTGCCACTTCGGCCTTTGCTATGGATATGTGCGCCACTAAGCGCAGAACACAGCGGTCGCAAGTCTCACTACAAATTGCTCAGAATTGGCAAGTACATGCACTGCAGAAACTACAGCCACCAGCAGATCAACCAGAAATCAAATATATAGAACGCTACTGTAGGCTTCAAGAAGCTGTTTGTATTCTCCTATGGCTATTTTCTAGCCAAGTATCAAAGGAAGCACACTACTATGCCAGATGAGATGACACTGAGTTATTGCCTAATAGAAATCCAACCCCTACTGAATTTTGCCACTTCGGCCTTTGCTATGGATATGTGCGCCACTAAGCGCAGAACACAGCGGTCGCAAGTCTCACTACAAATTGCTCAGAATTGGCAAGTACATGCACTGCAGAAACTACAGCCACCAGCAGATCAACCAGAAATCAAATATATAGAACGCTACTGTAGGCTTCAAGAAGCTGTTTGTATTCTCCTATGGCTATTTTCTAGCCAAGTATCAAAGGAAGCACACTACTATGCCAGATGAGATGACACTGAGTTATTGCCTAATAGAAATCCAACCCCTACTGAATTTTGCCACTTCGGCCTTTGCTATGGATATGTGCGCCACTAAGCGCAGAACACAGCGGTCGCAAGTCTCACTACAAATTGCTCAGAATTGGCAAGTACATGCACTGCAGAAACTACAGCCACCAGCAGATCAACCAGAAATCAAATATATAGAACGCTACTGTAGGCTTCAAGAAGCTGTTTGTATTCTCCTATGGCTATTTTCTAGCCAAGTATCAAAGGAAGCACACTACTATGCCAGATGAGATGACACCGAGTTATTGCCTAATAGAAATCCAACCCCTACTGAATTTTGCCACTTCGGCCTTTGCTATGGATATGTGCGCCACTAAGCGCAGAACACAGCGGTCGCAAGTCTCACTACAAATTGCTCAGAATTGGCAAGTACATGCACTGCAGAAACTACAGCCACCAGCAGATCAACCAGAAATCAAATATATAGAACGCTACTGTAGGCTTCAAGAAGCTGTTTGTATTCTCCTATGGCTATTTTCTAGCCAAGTATCAAAGGAAGCACACTACTATGCCAGATGAGATGACACTGAGTTATTGCCTAATAGAAATCCAACCCCTACTGAATTTTGCCACTTCGGCCTTTGCTATGGATATGTGCGCCACTAAGCGCAGAACACAGCGGTCGCAAGTCTCACTACAAATTGCTCAGAATTGGCAAGTACATGCACTGCAGAAACTACAGCCACCAGCAGATCAACCAGAAATCAAATATATAGAACGCTACTGTAGGCTTCAAGAAGCTGTTTGTATTCTCCTATGGCTATTTTCTAGCCAAGTATCAAAGGAAGCACACTACTATGCCAGATGAGATGACACTGAGTTATTGCCTAATAGAAATCCAACCCCTACTGAATTTTGCCACTTCGGCCTTTGCTATGGATATGTGCGCCACTAAGCGCAGAACACAGCGGTCGCAAGTCTCACTACAAATTGCTCAGAATTGGCAAGTACATGCACTGCAGAAACTACAGCCACCAGCAGATCAACCAGAAATCAAATATATAGAACGCTACTGTAGGCTTCAAGAAGCTGTTTGTATTCTCCTATGGCTATTTTCTAGCCAAGTATCAAAGGAAGCACACTACTATGCCAGATGAGATGACACCGAGTTATTGCCTAATAGAAATCCAACCCCTACTGAATTTTGCCACTTCGGCCTTTGCTATGGATATGTGCGCCACTAAGCGCAGAACACAGCGGTCGCAAGTCTCACTACAAATTGCTCAGAATTGGCAAGTACATGCACTGCAGAAACTACAGCCACCAGCAGATCAACCAGAAATCAAATATATAGAACGCTACTGTAGGCTTCAAGAAGCTGTTTGTATTCTCCTATGGCTATTTTCTAGCCAAGTATCAAAGGAAGCACACTACTATGCCAGATGAGATGACACTGAGTTATTGCCTAATAGAAATCCAACCCCTACTGAATTTTGCCACTTCGGTCTTTGCTATGGATATGTGTGCCACTAAGAGCTAAACACAACGGTAGCAAGTCCCCCTGCTAATTCCTCACAAAATGGTAAAAGATGCAAATTAAAATAAAAAAAGTAGAACGTTATTGTAGCCCTAAGAAGGGCTGTTGGGTTCTTTGAGAATCACTCCTGCCTAACAGTAAGCTAATAGAACACCCTAACGCTTTCCCTGACCAGCAGCAGCTCTCTCCCTAGCGGCATCCAGAGACAGAATGATCCGAGCAGCGCGGCCAGCGGCTAGTCTATCCCAGGGTCACCTGATCTGGCCAGCCAACCACTGCTATCGACGTGTAAGGGTACCACGTCATGCTGGGTGGAGTGCAGAGTCTCCTGGCTTGTGATTGGCTCTGTTTCTGGCCGCCAAAAAGCAAAACGGCGGGAGCTGCCATTTTCTCGAGCGGGCGAAGTATTCGTCCGAGTAACGAGCAGTTTCGAGTACCCTAATGCTCGACCGAGCATCAAGCTCGGACGAGCATGTTCGCTCATCTCTAATGCTTACATTTGACATTGGTATTGAAATGATTTATTATCTCTGATAGGAACTCCAATCTGCTTTGGGAAAATCTGGCGCGATATTTAAAGTCTCACTTGCATTGGACATGTTTGGTGGATGAAACATTTTTGTGAGAAAAGGGAAAAACTGTATATTAGAAAATGTTGAACTATTCATTGCAAAATCAATACATTTTGACCCTTTTGAATGTCTCAAGACTTGTGTATTGGAAGAAGGCTTTTTCTGGAAGGTCTGCTCAATTTTCACATTTTCATTGATATTCACATTTCACATGTGCATCTGGTAAGCAGCTCTTATCTTATGTGCTTATTATTTATAAACTGGCTGTACATACTGGAGTATAAGCTGAAAAAACCTCCCTCAGCTTGTAGTCTAGTAAAAATCATACTCATGCTCATACTCTGGCACTGACCCACGGCAACCTCTTCTCCACACAGCACCTCTTTGGGTTTTTAGCCAGGCTGATGCACTTCTATGCAATCTGCTACCACCGAAACCATGATGCGGCAGTGTCGCCACCTGCTGACATCGGCACATATGGAAAAGAGGACACTGGGGATCAGCGCCAGAGGATGAGTACTAACTTTATTTTTTTATGGGACACTCTTTCAGGCATTATACCTATGGGGCGCACTTTGCTGGGAATTATCCTTATGGGGGCACTCTGCTGGGGATTATACTTATGGGGCACTCTTCTGGACATTAAACTTAAGGGGGCACTCTGCAGGACATTAAACTTATGCGTGCACTCTGCTGGACATTATACTAATGGGGGCATTATATTAATTGGAGGGGCTGCTGTGGACATTTCATTGATGAATGGACACTACTGGACATTTCATTTCGAGTAGCGGCTGCATTTCCTACACTAGGCTTATACTGGAGTCAATACTTTTTCCCATTCTGTGGTAAAATTAGGTACTGTGGCTTATACTTGGGTAGTCTTAAATGCTATGTTTATTCTGTTATAGTCTTCTAGGTATCTTTGGTTATAAATTGATTGTATTGTTATTATTTTCTAGAACCTTTGCCAAATGCAAACAACACATTTGCCTTTTTTTGTTAAGCTTAAGACTGTACAAAACTAAATCACACAATCTGTATTCCAAGTGTAAACAGTATGCTAATGTATTCAGAGACTTTCTCACTTCTCTCCCTTTGGTATTTTTTGCTTTTATAAAGTTTTTGTTCAAGTTTAAATTAAACAACAAAAAAACTACACATGTTAATGAGCTCCAATAACACTTTAACATTCAGCAAAATAATCAACAGTAGTCCATCCATCAAAATATGTGTATGGCCACCTCCAGGCAATGTTTGCATAGGAGTTTTCTTCCATCTGGCTTACATGAATATTGTAGTTTTTAGCATTCTTCTTTTGTTAAATATGATCTAAACTCAAAGTTTGTACTGGTAATGATACTGATGTACTGATAATGACCATAATGGAGTTTTACAGCTAATATATCTTTGGCATATCAAGATGTTTGGGAGTATTTGGCCACCTACTGCCCTCTTCGACCCTCTACGTTGTAGTTTTTCTCCATTGTAGAGTTTCACTACTTCTATATTAAACAATGGTTGCCCATAGCCTACAGAATACAGTTTAAAGTACTCACCCTCATCCAAAAATTTGGCACAGTGCTGCGTACCTCTGATCCCTCATCTCAGTCTATTGCCCAACCTGTGTTCTATGATTTGCCAGTGATCTAAGATTAATCTATTACCCTTTTCCTCTTACCATAATTATGCACTGATTTAGTGAATGCTAAATTCACTGTGTTGTCTCTGACAGGCAGAAGTAATCAATCGCTGCACTATCCGCCAGCTGTTGTGTATGAGTCATCCAGCTCAGGTTGATTAGTCCTGTCTGGACAGTTCAGGAAGCTCCGTGAAACACAGCAACCAGTATGCACCCGCTTTCCCAAGGTCCTGAATTTTATAATTGTTTTTGGGGCAAAACCAATCGGATTTATTCTGATCTCTTAAAAAGAAAGGCTGGACCTTATACAATCACTAACACCTCCTGAGCAACCCCTTCCTCCGGAGAGACACTGTTATGTCTTATTGTTCTTTGTATATGTAAGTCCCAGTGTCAACCTCTGCTAAGAGTTTGTATGTTCTCTCCATCTTTGCATAGGTTTAATAATAATAATAATAATAATCTTTATTTATATAGCGCCATCAAATTCCGTAGCACTTTACAAATCATAGGGGACATATACAACTATATTACATTACAAAGAACAAACAGTCATATGGAACAATAGGAGTGAGGGCCCTGCTCACAAGACTATGAGGACGAGGGGGTGACACAAGAGGTTGTAGAATGGTCCAGCCATTATTTATATAGGAACAATATAAAATAATTTAATAAATATAAATAAATTTTATAAATTTTATACTAAACAACGATGTTGCTGCTTGAACCAGCCATCAGCCGCCATCTTATTTACAGGGTCCTAGGTGAAAAAGACTACAGAGAAGCCTGGAGCTTGGTATATATCTGGGTTATGGGTTTCCTCCAGGTCCTCTGGTTTCCTCCCACACTCCAAAACATACTGGTAGGTGGATTAGATTGTGAGCCACATTGGGGACAGCGATTTGTCAAGCTCTGTACAGCGCTGTGTAATCTGTGTGCACTATATAAATAAAGGAATTATTATTATGTACCAGATGATTTCTAAACAACTGCAGTATATAATGTCGCTATATAAACATTTTTCTGTTATATAAATAACACTATTTATGCTTCACTGCTTTATACATAGGGCACCTTTGCACCCGCTCCTCCCATTGACACTTGATTATGTCCAGATAAATAACGGCTCATTGAAGTAAAAAGGACATAGTAAACCTGTAGCGGGTGAGAATCTTTTTGCATCTTTTCATATTTAATAAGAACAAGCCTAGTATAAATAAAGCCTTTGATGACCTATTTTATACCAGCCTGTGCGCTGTGTTCCTCAAGACATCCTTGGATTTTATTAGGTGAGAAAAGCAACATCAGGTTCACTGCCCTCACCAAGGCTGTGAGAAATGGGCCCAGGTGCTCAGAGAAAACCCTTCATGACGCCTTTTTGATTTTCTTTGATGTCTGACAGTAAACGCAGGGCATGACCTTAAACAAACTGTGAAATACACTTTGCACAATCCACGCACACACATCTAGTCAGCTGCATGAGAGCTCTATGGCGCTCGTATTTGTTACTTAATGTTCAAACAAATTAGTTGTTCTCCTTTTAACATTCTTATGTTGTACTTGAAAGGGGTAAAGCAGATAAATATCTTTCATGTTACACGCATGATTTATGTAAACTTTGAAGTGTGCTCAGTCAATGTAAAATACCTACATACTTCTTTTAAGATTTGTGTTGTTGTTTTATCATTTGTTATGCTGGTACCACACTGTCATACTGGTTGGCATTTCAAAAAGCGTAAAATCCAGTAAGATCCTTGGATTAGGAAGTCATTGGAATGGTAATACTATACAGCACTTATTGGGTTTTGTTCAAGGTGAAAATCACAATATGCAAATAAAAATACTAGACATATAATAGTGCATATGTGGTTAGGAGACACATAGATAGACAAATAGAATCAGACGAGTGAGGACACATGATATACCACTGACCACATCCACGGCCAAGAAAGCTGCAACCTGCTGGACCTTTCTCTGAAAGTTTGTAAAGGTAAGTTAGATGTTTTAATGTACATAAGTACCGGTATGTATTTTTTGTTAAATCTGCTTACACTTTAAAAGTTTTTTCATATTCCGTCATGTCTATTTACTAATCCATAGGATAGATCTTTAGCAGAGTTTTTCATACACACAGATCTGCTTGTAGTATAAGGGTCTTTAGTTCACACTACATTGTCATTTTGGTCCATATTGACAGAATGGCATCACACAGTTGCCGCAGATTTGTCGGCTGCACATCCATGATGCGAATCTCCCGTTCCACCACATCCCAAAGATGCTCTATTGGATTGAGATCTGGTGACTGTGGAGGCCATTTGAGTATAGTGAACTCATTGTCATGTTCAAGAAACCAGTCTGAGATGATTCCAGCTTTATGACACGGCGCATTATCCTGCTGAAAGTAGCCATCAGATGTTGGGTACATTGTAGTCATAAAGGGATGGACATGGTCAGCAACAATACTCAGGTAGGCTGTGGCGTTGCAATGATGCTCAATTGGTACCAAGGGGCCCAAAGAGTGCCAAGAAAATATTCCCCACACCATGACACCACCACCAGCCTGAACCGTTGATACAAGGCAGGATGGATCCATGCTTTCATGTTGTTGACGCCAAATTCTGACCCTACCATCCGAACGTCGCAGCAGAAATCGAGACTCATCAGACCAGGCAACGTTTTTCCAATTTTCTACTGTCCAATTTCGATGAGCTTGTGCAAATTGTAGCCTCAGTTTCCTGATCTTAGCTGAAAGGAGTGGCGCCCGGTGTGGTCTTCTGCTGCTGTAGCCCATCTGCCTCAAAGTTCGACGTACTGTGTGTTCAGAGATGCTCTTCTGTCTACCTTGGTTGTAACGGGTGGCGATTTGAGTCACTGTTGCCTTTCTATCAGCTCGAACCAGTCTGCCCATTCTCCTCTGACCTCTGGCATCAACAAGGCATTTCCGCCCACAGAACTGCCGGTCACTGGATGTTTTTTCTTTTTCGGATCATTCTCTGTAACAACTGTAACAACTAGAGATGGTTGTGCGTGAAAATCCCAGTAGATCAGCAGTTTCTGAAATACTCAGACCAGTCCTTCTGGCACCAACAACCATGCCACGTTCAAAGGCACTCAAATCACCTTTCTTCCCCATACTGATGCTCGGTTTCAACTGCAAGAGATTGTCTTGACCATGTCTACATGCCTAAATGTTGCCGCCATGTAATTGGCTGATTAGAAATTAAGTGTTAACAGTTGGACAGGTGTACCTAATAAAGTGGCCGGTGAGTGTACAGTGGCTACGGAAAGTATTCAGACCCCTATAAATGTTTAACTCTTTGTTTGTAGCCAAATGTAAGATTCTTTTTTTTTTGCTCATTAATGAGAACTCTGCACCCAATCTTGACAGAAAAAACAGAAATGTACATATTTTTGCTAATTTATTAAATAACAAAAATGATCACATAATCATAAGCATTCAAACACTTTGCTGTGACACTCATATTTAACTTGCATGCTTTCCATTTCCTTCTGATCTTTCTTGAAATGGTTCTACTCCTTCATTGGAGTCCAGTTGTGTATAATTAAACTGATTACACTTGACGAGGAAAGGCCCACACCTATCTATGTAAGACCTCACACATAACAGTGCATGTTAGACTACATGAGAATCATGAGGTCTAAGGAACTGCCCAAGGAGCTCAGAGACAAAATTATGGCAGGCACAGATCTAGCCAAGGTTGTTAATACATTTCAGCAGCGCTCATGGTTCCTAAGTGCACAGAGGCCATCATAATCCTGATTTGAAAGAAGTTTGGGACAACCAAAACTATTCCTTGACCTCGTCCAGAAATTGTGGTAGAAGAGTTAAAGAAAAACCCCAAGATCACTGTGGCTGAACTTCAGAGAAAGGTCCAAGAAGTCAACTATCACTGCAGCCCTCCACCAGTCAGGGCTTTATGGCTGAGTGTGCCAACAGAAGCCTATCCTCAGTGCAAGACATATGAAAGCTCCATACAGTTTGCAAAAAACACATGAATGACTCTACCTTCCTTAAGATTCCGTGGTCTCATAAAATGATGATTGAACTCTTTAGTGTTAATTCTAAGCAGTATGTGTGGAGAAAACCAGGCACTGGTCATCACCTGTCAAATACAATTCCAACAGTGACACATGGGGGTGGCAGCATTGTGCTATTGGGGCACGGACAGGACCAATAGTTGTAATTGCAGGAAAGATGAATGTGACCAAGTACACAGATATCCTGGATGACAACCTCTTCGAGAGTGCCTTGGACCTTAGACTGGACCGAAGGTTCACATTCCAACAAGACAATGACCCTAAGCACACAGCTAAAATACTAAAGCAGCGGCTTCACAACATCTCTGTGTACATCCAAACTTTTCAAACCACAGGAAACAACTGGTGTGAACTGTGATGAGGCTGCCAATGAGATTAGTTGGCAGTGATATCCATTTTATCAAAATTTCCTTCTTTTCTGGCAGCGTTTCTTAATTGTTATTATATGAACCAGGACGTGGAAAATGTAAACATTTATGTGCCTGTATGTATTATGTAAAGGTGGAAGACAGTCCTAGGGGCTGGGTTAATGCCATATCAGAAAATATGTGTTAAATTCTGGTTTAAAAATGTCCAATTGAATTGGTTTAAGCTAAGATTTTTCCATTCGTAAATTGAAAATATGAGAATTAACCTTCAACATGAACTTTAGAAAAGTCTGAAGGTCATATGTACTTGGATAATTTGCATGTGTTTAATATAGATTAGGCGAAGGGGAGAGTTGAATTTCTGTAGTGTCTGTTCCAATAGTATGAGGTACTGGTAATAAGTTAATTAGCCTCTATAATTTGGTTTTGGGTAATTCATTTTTGGTGGGGAAACACATTGTAATTATTGTGCGGGAACAGCAATTTAGTAGACGATAATCAGGCTGTGCACTTGTTTCCCCAGAGAGGTGTGATGGGGATTGGCGAGCGCAGACACAGATTAATCATGTCCCTAATATGATTTAGTACCAGAACAATATTAGCCCATTTAGAGGTTATTTACATTAATCAGTGGGTTTAATAATTGCATTTTTATTGGAGGTGGCAATTACATAATCTGCGAGGAAATCTTAGCTGAAGCAATTTTTTTGCATTTGCATTCAATGAAATGCAATTATATCAATGTGGATTTATATGGGTACCTTTTATAAATACATGATATGTTGAGTAACATTGAAATCTAATTATTAGACATCATGATGATATTATGTGATTCAGGAACAGAAAAGGTAGTAAAAGTTTTATTGTGACTAGAATTTCTTCAGCAATGTAAGATTACAGTTAGCCTGCCTGTTCATTCATTGGGCCATAAACAATAGACCCATGGTCCTTTATTTTTGGCCCATGTCTCATTGGTGTGTGAAGCACTAGAATAAGGTCCACCCTTAAGAAATCCAGAATAAGATTACCTCAATACATCTTTAGTAGAAAACTTTGTAAAAGAGCAGTAAGAGATAAAGTACTCATATTGGAAAGTTGGGTTCACTGGAAAACTCTGGAGAGTAGTAGGTAAGGTTTCTGATTCTCTCTTCATTGAGTACACTCCTGATGGAGACAGCAGTGCCAGTGGCTTTGTGATCCCTTTGGTCAATCGGTGACCTGAGTGGTCCCAGGAGCATGAGTGGTGACCTGAGGGGTTACCACCGCTGCGGTTCCTTTGACCACTAAGGTCAGTGATTGGCTGCTGTTGTCAACCAACAACCAACAATTGTGGACAGAAACCAGAAGCTGTGTGAGAGCAGAGGAGCTTACACTTTATATTTTAAAATTTCTCCCTGTCATGGCCTCCGGGGTTTCTTTTGGTGAAACCACTAATTCTCAAATTGGTGTTTGTATTTTATGTATTTTTCTCAAGAAGTTAAATGATGTTCTGAGCTGCGCTGGGACTAGGGACCAAAATAGGTAATTACAATCAATCTGTATTTTCTACAGACCTGTGTTGATAGCAACCAATCCCCTAAAATAGCAGCTGCTACAACAGAGATAAGCTCCAAGGAACAATAGAGAGCATTGGAGGATAATTGGAGACACTTCATTTTAAGTTTCTAGGTATAGTAAATATATTTACTGTGTTATACATTATATTTTCTAAATGTGTCGACTGACCAATACATTTGTGGCATGAGACCGACATATATGCAACATGTCTCTTTAAAAGGTTATTGTGTTGCTGCTTGACTGCTTTAAATTAACTGTGCATGTTCAATTATTCATTCCTGCCCTCTTGTAAACCTTTACGATATCACTAATAAAACATTGATGGCAAATTCCCAGGAACTCTGAAGCTTTACCCACGTCACTCTTTCCTTTGTGAGCCATCTCTCACGTTACTCAGTGAGGCATCAGATAGCAGCAGAATATTCCAGTCCCCTCATTTCCTGTATACCACACAGAGTGTTAATTAATTCAGAGGTGAGACATCAGGCGAGCACAATGCACTTGACAATGAGCTGGCTCAAAGTCTTAAAATAACAGCTGTCTCATCAAGACTTAGAGTCCAGTTCATTCCTACTCAAAACAGTCATTTTTTTCATTTTGGTGTACACCGAGGTTTGGTCCACTATTTATACTTATTTATTATTAGAATAGAAGATGGATCTTAGAGCATTGGGGCACATTTACTAAGAACAGTGCAGTCTGTACTATTTGCAGTTTGCCTGTGTAGTGTGCAGGGGGCGCCAGATTAAGGATTTCTGGCGCACGTTCTTCATGAATCTGGCACCCCCTGCACTGCTCTGACAGACTGCACCACTTTTTTTGTGGTGCACCTTTAACCTGGAGCGTGCAACACAATTCTGTTGGATTTAGCATGTTAAATCTGGCTCATGGTCCGATTGAGCACAACAACGCCCCATAAATTGTATGATGCCTAGTGCAGTCACGCCACAAAAGGGTTGTGTGCGACACAATTGTGGTGCAGACACTTCTACCTGTGCAAGCAGTTTGCTCTAAAAAGAACATGTAAAGTCCAAAAGAACACTGGCACACGGCCCTTAGTAAATGTGCCCCACTGTGTCTATTTTTGTAGATGACACCAATTTGTTTAACATAGATTAAGACTAGAGATGAGCGAGCACTAAAATGCTCGGGTACTCGTTATTCGAGACGAAAATTTCCCGATGCTCGAGTGCTCGTCTCGAATAACGAGCCCCATTGAAGTCAATGGGAGACTCGAGCATTTTTCAAGGGGACCAAGGCTCTGCACAGGGAAGCTTGGCCAAACACCTGGGAACCTCAGAAAAGGATGGAAACACCACGGAAATGGACAGGAAACAGCAGGGGCAGCATGCATGGATGCTTCTGAGGCTGCTTAATCGCACCATTATGCCAAAATTATGGGCAACAGCATGGCCATGACAGAGTGACAGAATGAAGCTAGATAGCATGTAAAACATCCAATAATTGACCCTGACACTATAGGGGACGGCATGCAGGCTAGAGAGTGTCATGGCGACATACCCTAAATGGACTCAGGCTTCAAACCAATGGGTGGCAGAGAGGAACCAAAGGAGGTGAGCAAGAAGCGCTCAAATAATATCGGTACATGATAAAAGTTTGCCAGTATATTTTGTGGATTACACAGCAGGGTGGCGACAAAGTTAACATGGAAGCCATGAAAACAACCCAAAATTCTGCCTGACGCAGCTCGTTTGATAAGGGGACCATGTATGGAGGCAGTGAACTAGTAGTAGATTAAAGGTGCTGCAGTTAAAACTATGTTAGTTGGATCTTGGCATGGAGCTGGCGCTCCGCTGCCAGGCGAGCTTTCGCCAATCCAAGCCCCTGTCTCTAGGCTACTCCCCAAACAGCACTTCTAAGAACCTGTTGTATAAGATCAAGTGTAGTAGCGTTCTTATAAGTTTAGGATATGGCGGGTGAGGGGAATGTAAACAGATGCGCAAGAAGCGCATGATGCGCATGGAGCTGGCGCTCCGCTGCCAGGTGAGCTTTCGCCAATCCAAGCCCCTGTCTCTAGGCTACTCCCCAAACAGCACTTCTAAGAACCTTTTGTATAAGATCAAGTGTAGTAGCGTTCTTATAAGTTTAGGATATGGCGGGTGAGGGGAATGTAAACAGATGCGCAAGAAGCGCTGAAATAATATCGGTAAATGATAAAAGTTTGCAAGTATATTTTGTGGATTACACAGCAGGGTGGCGACAAAGTTAACAAGTTTGATGTGGAATGCCCTGTAATAGCTCTTGGGCGGTGTGCCTTTTATCGCCTAGGCTCAGCAGTTTGAGCACCGCCTGATGTCGCTTAGCGACGGCACTGCTGCTGTGCCTAGAGCTACCGACTGATGGCGCCATGGCCACGGATGGTAATTCGAAAGAGGTGGAGGAGGGGTGGGAGGAGGAGGAGGTATACTAGACCTTTGAGACCTGGACCGAGGTAGGCCCCGCAATTTTCTGCGTCGGCAGTATATGACCAGCCCCAGGGTCAGACTCGGTCCCAGCCTGCACCAAGTTAAGTGTAGTAGCGTTCTTATAAGTTTGGGATATGGCGGGTGAGGGGAATGTAAACAGATGCGCAAGAAGCGCATGATGCGCATGGAGCTGGCGCTCCGCTGCCAGGCGAGCTTTCGCCAATCCAAGCCCCTGTCTCTAGGCTACTCCCCAAACAGCACTTCTAAGAACCTTTTGTATAAGATCAAGTGTAGTAGCGTTCTTATAAGTTTAGGATATGCCGGGTGAGGGGAATGTAAACAGATGCGCAAGAAGCGCTGAAATAATATTGGTAAATGATAAAAGTTTGCCAGTATATTTTGTGGATAACACAGCAGGGTGGCGACAAAGTTAACAACTTTGATGTGGAATCCATGAAAACAACCCAAATTTCTGCCTGACACACCTCGTTTGATAAGGGGACGATGTATGGAGGCAGCTATATGGACGACTTTTGGAGGTAGCAATGGAGACAACGTGTGGAGGCTGCTATGGAGACAATTTAATTTGGATAGTGCCTGTATGTGGCAGTCCAAAAAAGTTTTCAAACCAGAGGAGCAGGTAGGTGGCCCTCCAGAAAAATGAAATAGATTGAGTGCCTGTATGTGGCAGTCCAAAAAAGTTTTCAAACCAGAGGAGCGGGTAGGTGGCCCTCCAGAAAAATGAAATAGATTGAGTGCCTGTATGTGGCAGTCCAAAAAAGTTTTCAAACCAGAGGAGCGGGTAGGTGGCCCTCCAGAAAAATGAAATAGATTGAGTGCCTGTATGTGGCAGTCCAAAAAAATTTTCAAACCAGAGGAGCAGGTAGGTGGCCCTCCAGTAAAATGGAATAGATTGAGTGCCTGTATGTGGCAGTCCAAAAAAGTTTTCAAACCAGAGGAGCGGGTAGGTGGCCCTCCAGAAAAATTGAATAGATTGAGTGCCTGTATGTGGCAGTCCAAAAAACTTTTCAAACCAGAGGAGCAGGTAGGTGGCCCTCCAGTAAAATGGAATAGATTGAGTGCCTGTATGTGGCAGTCCAAAAAAGTTTTCAAACCAGAGGAGCAGGTAGGTGGCCCTCCAGAAAAATTGAATAGATTGAGTGCCTGTATGTGGCACTCCCAAAAATTGTTTAAAACAGAGGACCGGGTAGGTGGCCCTCCAGAAAAATTAAATGCATAAAGTACTATAGCTAGAGCCAGTGGGCCCTGTCAAAAAATAGCCAGTTTCCTCTGCTTTACTGTACAAAGAGGAGGAGAAGGAGGAAAATGAGGAGGAGGAGGAGTGGATAAATTATTCAGGTTGAGCTTCCTTCACCTGGTGGAGATTGGAAATTATGAGAAATCCAGGCTTTATTCATCTTAATAAGCGTCAGCCTGTCAGCGCTGTCAGTCGACAGGCGTGTACGCTTATCGGTGATGATGCCACCAGCTGCACTGAAAACCCGCTCGGACAAGACGCTAGCGGCAGGGCAGGCAAGAACCTCCAAGGCGTACAGCGCCAGTTCGTGCCACATGTCCAGCTTTGAAACCCAGTAGTTGTAGGGAGCTGTGTGATCATTTAGGACGATGGTATGGTCAGCTACGTACTCCCTCACCATCTTTCTGTAAAGATCAGCCCTACTCTGCCGAGACTGGGGACAGGTGACAGTGTCTTGCTGGGGTGACATAAAGCTGGCAAAAGCCTTGTAAAGCGTACCCTTGCCAGTGCTGGACAAGCTGCCTGCTCGCCTACTCTCCCTCGCTACTTGTCCCGCAGAACTACGCACTCTGCCGCTAGCGCTGTCAGAAGGGAAATACTGTTTCAGCTTGTGCACCAGGGCCTGCTGGTATTCATGCATTCTCACACTCCTTTCCTCTCCAGGGATGAGAGTGGAAAGATTTTGCTTGTACCGTGGGTCCAGGAGAGTGAACACCCAGTAATCGGTGCTGGAATAAATTCTTTGAACGCGAGGGTCACGGGATAGGCAGCCTAGCATGAAATCTGCCATATGCGCCAGAGTACCAACGCGTAAGAATTCACTCCCCTCACTGGCCTGACTGTCCATTTCCTCCTCCTCCAACTCCTCCAACTCCTCTTCTTCTGCCCATACACGCTGAACAGTGAAGGACTCAACAATGGTCCCCTCTTGTGTCTCGCCAACATTCTCCTCCTCTTCCTCCTCATCCTCCTCCACCTCCTCCGATATGCGCTGAGAAACAGACCTAAGGGTGCTTTGGCTATCAACAAGGGAATCTTCTTCCCCCGTCTCTTGTGACGAGCGCAAAGCTTCCGACTTCATGCTGATCAGAGAGTTTTTCAACAGGCCAAGCAGCGGGATGGTGAGGCTGATGATGGCGGCATCGCCACTGACCATCTGTGTTGACTCCTCAAAGTTACTCAGCACCTGACAGATATCAGACATCCACGTCCACTCCTCATTGTAGACTTGAGGAAGCTGACTGACCTGACTACCAGTTCTGGTGGAAGTTGACATCTGGCAGTCTACAATGGCTCGGCGCTGCTGGTAAACTCTGGATAACATGGTCAGTGTTGAATTCCACCTCGTGGGCACGTCGCACAACAGTCGGTGAGCGGGCAGTTGGAGGCGGCGCTGCGCAGCCCTGAGAGTGGCAGCATCTGTGCTGGACTTCCTGAAATGCGCACAGATGCGGCGCACCTTCGTGAGCAAATCAGACAGATTGGGGTATGTCTTGAGGAAACGCTGAACTATCAGATTTAACACATGGGCCAGGCATGGCACATGTGTCAGTCTGCCGAGTTGCAGAGCCGCCACCAGGTTACGGCCGTTGTCACACACAACCATGCCTGGCTTCAGGTTCAGCGGTGCCAGCCACAGATCAGTCTGCGCCGTGATGCCCTGTAATAGCTCTTGGGCGGTGTGCCTTTTATCGCCTAGGCTCAGCAGTTTGAGCACCGCCTGCTGTCGCTTAGCGACGGCACTGCTGCTGTGCCTAGAGCTACCGACTGATGGCGCCATGCCCACGGATGGTAATTCGGAGGAGGAGGAGGTGGAGGAGGGGTGGGAGGAGGAGGAGGCATAGTAGGCCTGAAACACCTGGACCGAGGTAGGCCCCGCAATCCTCGGCGTCGGCAGTATATGACCAGCCGCAGGGTCAGACTCGGTCCCAGCCTCCACCAAGTTAACCCAATGTGCCGTCAGCGATATATAGTGGCCCTGCCCGGCAGCACTCGTCCACGTGTCCGTGGTCAGGTGGACCTTGTCAGAAACGGCGTTGGTCAGGGCACGGATGATGTTGTCTGACACGTGCTGGTGCAGGGCTGGGACGGCACATCGGGAAAAGTAGTGGCGGCTGGGGACCGAATACCGAGGGGCGGCCGCCGCCATGAGGTTGCGAAAGGCCTCGGTCTCTAGTAGCCTATAGGGCAGCATCTCCAGGCTAAGCAATCTGGAGATGCGGACATTAAGGGCTTGGGCGTGCGGGTGGGTTGCACTATATTTGCGTTTCCGCTCCAGCGTCTGGGGTATGGAGAGCTGAACGCTGGTGGATGCTGTGGAGGATCGTGGAGGCGACGATGGGGTTTTTGTGGCAGGGTCCTGGGCAGGGGGCTGACTATCAGCTGACACAGGGGAAGGAGCAGTGGTGTGCATGGCCGGAGGTGAACGGGCTTGTTGCCACTGAGTGGGGTGTTTAGCATTCATATGCCTGCGCATACTGGTGGTAGTTAAGCTAGTAGTGGTGGAACCCCTGCTGAGCCTGGTTTGGCAAATGTTGCACACCACAGTCCGTCGGTCATCCGGTGTTTCCTTAAAGAACCTCCAGACTTCTGAAAATCTAGCCCTCGCCGCAAGAGCCCTCGCCACGGGAGCTTCACTAGTTGACACATTTGGCGCTGATGCACCAGCTCTGGCCCTGCCTCTCCGTCTGGCCCCACCACTGCCTCTTCCAACCTGTTCTGGTCGAGGACTCTCCTCTGTCTCAGAAGCACTGTGTTCACCCGGCCTATCAACCCAGCTTGGGTCTGTCACCTCATCATCCTCCGATCCCTCAGTCTGCTCCCCCCTCGGACTTCCTGCCCTGACAACAACTTCCCCACTGTCTGACAACCGTGTCTCCTCATCGTCGGACACCTCTTTAGACACTTCTTCCACTACGTCAAGAAGGTCATCATCACCTACAGACTGCGACTGGTGGAAAACCTGGGCATCGGAAAATTGCTCAGCAGCAACCGGACAAGTGGTTTGTGAGTGTGGGAAGGGTCCAGAAAACAGTTCCTCAGAGTATGCCGGTTCAAATGGCAAATTTTCCTGGGAGGGGGCAGACTGGGAGGGAGGAGGCTGAGGTGCAGGAGCTGGAGGAGTGCCGATTTCGGTGACATGGGTGGACTGCGTGGAAGACTGACTGGTGGACAAATTGCTCGAAGCATTGTCGGCAATCCACGACATCACCTGTTCGCACTGTTCTGGCCTCAACAGTGCTCTACCACGAGTCCCAGTAACTTCAGACATGAACCTAGGGAGTGTAGCTCTGCGGCGTTCCCCTGCTCCCTCATAAGCAGGTGGTGTCTCACCCCGCCCAGGACCACGGCCTCTGACCCCTGCAGTAGTTGGACGCCCACGTCCCCGCCCTCGTCCTCTACCCCTAGCCCTCGGGTTAAACATTTTGAAAATGAGAGTTATAACTTTAATTTTTTTTTAACTTTTTTTTGTGTTTTTTTGTTTTTTTTTTGTGTTTTTTAGTTTTTAAAACCAAACGATGCTATCCTATTGCTATGGCTATTTTCTAGCCAAGTATGAAAGCACACTACTATGCCAGATGAGATGACGCTGAGTTATTAAACAAAATAAACGTAAAATAAAAAAGGAAATGGCAGACTGTGCCTAATTGAAATCCAACCCCTACTAAATTTTCCCACTTCGGTCTTTGCAATGGATATGTGCGTCACTAAGCGCAAAACACAGCGGTCGCAAGTCTCACTACAAATTGCTCACAATTTGCTAGTAGATGCACTGCAGCAAGTACAGCCACCAGCAGATCAACCAGAAATCAAATATATATAACGCTACTGTAGGCGTAAGTAAGCCGTTTGGATTCTCCTATGGCTATTTTCTAGCCAAGTATGAAAGCACACTACTATGCAAGATGAGATGACACTGAGTTATTAAAAAAATAAACGTAAAATAAAAAGTAAATGGCAGACTGTGCCTAATTGAAATCAAACCCCTAATAAATTTTCCCACTTTGGTGTTTGAGGTGGATATGTGTGTCACTAAGAGCTAAACACAACGGTAGCAAGTCCCCCTGCAAATTCCTCACAATATGGTACTAGCTGCAAATAAAAAAAAAAAAGTATAACGTTATTGTAGCCCTAAAAAGGGCTGTTGGGTTCTTGGAGAATCACTCCTGCCTAACAGTAAGCTAATAGAACACCCTAACGCTTTCCCTGACCAGCAGCAGCTCTCTCCCTAGCGGCATCCAGACACAGAATGATCCGAGCAGCGCGGGCAGCGGCTAGTCTATCCCAGGGTCACCTGATCTGGCCAGCCAACCACTGCTATCGACGTGTAAGGGTACCACGTCATGCTGGGTGGAGTGCAGAGTCTCCTGGCTTGTGATTGGCTCTGTTTCTGGCCGCCAAAAAGCAAAACGGCAGGAGCTGCCATTTTCTCGAGCGGGCGAAGTATTTGTCCGAGCAACGAGCAGTTTCGAGTACGCTAATGCTCGACCGAGCATCAAGCTCGGACGAGCATGTTCGCTCATCTCTAATTAAGACCAAACAACAACACACAATGTCAGTCAGCTGCTTCTAAATCCAGAATTTTTAGTTCAGTTTTAGGCACCAGTTCAAGACAACCCTGGTGGATTCTAACTGTTGCTTCTGCAATGGTCTTTATCACACTGTCACTTTCTTTAGAACACCCTATATTTAAAGGTGTTGGCCAGTCTTTAACATTAGTTGCCTATGTACCTTTACTGTCTTAATAATAATACCTGAATGCTCACCAATTGATTCCTAATCCCAATGCTTCCTTTATTGCTGTTTGCAGACTCTCTGTGTACTCTGCAGGATGTTTGTTTACATGTCTGAACACTGATAAATAGGAAAGACCTACAGCAGGAGATTATGACTCATCCTATTGCCCCCTCCCTGTGTCTGTCACTGAAATGGACTAAGAGAAAAAGACACACTGGAGGCTGCCATTACAGATGGACTAAATGAGTGAGAAACAGCAAAATGTGTAGCGATGCAGAGTGCAGCCTGAAACTTTCACAGGACACAAAGACACAGATACATATACATGCAGAGATCTGTCTAATGGAAGAGATTTATTGAAAAGTGACCACTCCCTTTAAACATTGGATTCTACAGGGCATCAAAAAATCTTCCCAGATCTCCCTACTTAAGAGTTGCTATTTGTCATTTATTTACTTTGGAGAAATTTGAATATCAATGATGTCTGTTTTTCCAGGGAACTAGATGGATGAGTTATGGACACAATTACCTGGCCATCTGTAGTCCCTTTTTACTACAAAATATTAATTGTATATTATCAAAATTATTTTTTTCCAGCTTACCTCAGTTCAAGGTAGAAATCTAGATGCCCTGTTTAGAGCAACTGAGCATATTTCTCCATCCTTTGTTGATGGTATTAGTTCTATAACATCATTGTTGATGGTATTGATGGTTGCTGGTTCTATTACAATGCTATATTACCGGAGGGTCCCATAATATGACTGCTGTCTTGCTGATGTACCAATGCCTCTGACAGTGAGGAGAAGCAGCCTAAAATTGCAGAAAACACATATTTGATAAGTGATCACTACAGATGAAACATTAGTTAGGGGTTAATGTAACCCACTAAAAATGAAATTTACTGCGGTACAGTCTGTGCTCCCTGCCTCTCTTCTCCACTCCTTTAGCAGTGGAGTCAGGGATAAGAGAAGAGGGAGCAGGGCAGAGCAAGAGAGAGGAGAGAGTACCAGCCTCAGACTGCACAGGAAAAGGCAGCATTGATCCAAGTGTAACTCTCTACCTTCTGAGAATAGTGAAGACTGACAGCCTGTTGGTAAGTATATGTGAGAAATATATGTATATGTATCTAATATATTAATTTAAATAATCTGCAGTGGCGTAACTTGAAGCTGAAGGGCCCCAGTGCAAAGTCTGTGCCAGGCCCTCGGCTATAATGTATGCTTTATGGTACTAGTCTTCTCACATGGGAAAGTGACACGTTATGGGCCCCTAAACCTCTTGGGCCCGGTTGCGATTGCACCCTCTGCACCCCCTCAAGTTACGCCCCTGATAATCTGTATAAAATAAACATACGTGTGTTGAAGTATTTGCATGTGTCTGGATGCATGTGTAAGCATATATGTGGGAATGTGTGTCAGTTTGCATGTCTACATGCTTGTGTTTGTGCATGCATGTGTCCGTGTTTTAATGTATCTGCCTGCGTGTCTGCATGTATGTATGTGTATGTAACCTCTGTGCATGAGTTCTGCAGCAGCTGATGTGTGTATTGCAATGTTCTGCAGCAGCAACGGAAGTATTGTTCTGTTCTACAGCATCTGAAGAGCGCATTTTGAAGTTCTGCAGCCGCTGAGCTCTGTATGATGATGTTCTGCAGCAGCTGAGGTTTGTATTATGAGGCTGTGACAGCTTTCAACATAACTTTGGTAGAGGTGGCACAAATTTTGAGGTTTGCCATGCCGGCTAAATATGTTCATGCCTATACTGTCTACTGTCTACCATCCAAACAGAGAATGCGAAGCACTCCACTTCTGAACTCATCACCGGAATGTAATCCTTCATATTCCCAGTCTGATAAAAGCACGAATGTCGAGCTGTACTTTTACTTACCTGTGTACCGTTGCATGTTGGCTAAATTATATAAAAACCACCCTGCCTTCACAGACCATGCAGTATATTAATTTCAGCGTAAATGCAATTGCTGCATTTTAATTCTTAGGTACAAGGAGACCACCAAAGAGAGATGAGTAGAGATGGTCTCCTTAACTCTCTGGAAATTATCTATTGGGGAAAAAGCTATAGAGTTAAGGTCAATATGGTTTCCATATTTATAAGATATCAGTTCATAAGGAAAAATATGTGGGAGGCAGATTATGGGTGGTTAGAATTAAAAAAAAAACCCTATGTGAATTTACACTTTCTGATTTCTTTATCTTTAAAGGGGTATTCCAGGAATAAGCATAATTCATATACAAATGGGTACTCAAAATATAAGCTAATGTGTAATTAGTTGTTATTTAAAATGTTGCTCCCCTTAGCAGAAAATGCTAAGAGACTGTAATGAAGAATTAAAATGCTACTGGCCCTTTAATCAGTCTGTTCATTTCTTCCGCGCGGTCCGTTACAGGACAGAAGATGGCTGCTGGTCACATGTCCACATCACATGTCCTGCACCTGCCTGGGCGGGTCATGTGATCACCACTATGTTTGGCTGTAGTTGGTTGGTTGCAGTGCATCCAGTATGGCCAGTGTTGTGGTGAGACCTCATGGTGGTAACAGAGCAGGACAAACCGTTACATCATCACTGGGAGCAGAGCATAAGTGGTAGGAGGAGTTATTGAGAACTAAAGGATCATGGAACTTGTAGTTTCCAGTGGCGGCCATCTTAGTGATAACTCCAGCTACTTTAGAGAGGCCATAAATTTTGTAAATCATAAAATCAAATTATTTAAGCTCCGTTTTGTGACTAATGACATAGAGTATTGTTGTATTTATTTATATCATCATGGATTTTTGAGTCCCGGAATACCCCTTTAAGTGTCACTGGGGCTCATTTACAAAGGGTCACACATGCAATTTTGTTGGACTCTGCACCGTTTTCAGGGCCAAAACGTCTTGCACAGGTATTTAATAAGTGCACACAAGCCTTTATGTGGCGCAGCTGTGGTGGCTTCCATGTGACACAAATTAGGGGGAGTGCTGTCGGACAGTCCAACTGATTTGGACTGAGTGCAGGATTTAACTTTCAAACCATGTCGCAAGCCCATGCACTTACATGCACCACTAAAAAGATGGCAAACTCTGTCGGACCTGAGCAGGGATTTCTGGGTCACGATCTTAGTCAATAGCCACAGGCTGCATTATAGTTGGACAATGCACTTTATGTGAACTCCGGTGACCTGTGGGGCACATTTACTCAGGGTCCACGGACCGCATTTCCGTCGGGTTTCCTGACTATTTCCGATTTGTGGGTTTTTTGGTGCATGTGATCAGATTTTGGCGCAATCGCGCCAACTTTCATGCGACACAAATCGGGGGGCGTGGCCGTCGGACAACCCGACTGATTCAGACTAAGACTAAGGATTGGAAATTCAAATTGTTTCACAAGACATGCACTTAAATGCACCGGGTAGAAGAAGCTAAACTTTGTCGGACCTCAGTGGGGAAGCAACACGTGCAGGATATCGGGCGCACGATCTTAGTGAATCGCGCCATACTTCATCCTCGTCAGACAGTCCGGAGCCGGGATCGCGACAGGACCGGGTAAGTAAATGTGCATCTGTAAGTAATTGGGCGCCATTATCTCTCTGCAATATCCTTAGGTTTCCTGCACAGGATTGTTTGAAACTCTAGTGCTGTAAACAGACCTACGTTTGTCATCCATGTGTGATCGCTGCTGATGTGCCGATGACAATAATAATACATGGAATCCACGGCCGCATGCATAAACGTGGACGTGAAATTCCCATTTGTCTTATAGAGTGAATATTGCAATCCCTGCTGAATGTAGCTCTCAGTTTCATAAAATAAATGAAGTACCTGACATATGGCACATGACAGGAGATTGCCAATTCACCATTCTGAACAAAATTACAATTTTAAGGCCATAAGACATTCTAAAGTATGTTGTATATATCCTGGGAAATAAGCATTCCATTCATATTGTATTATTAATATAAACACGTGAGTTCATATAAAAAGGTTTCTTTCTTGAACATTGATCAAGATATAATATGCAGTGTAAAACAGGAATACAGTTTTTATGCTTTAATGGGGTTTGCCCATGAAAGAAAATGTATAAATTTCAATCCCCTAGTGATGTTTACAAAAATAAAGATCACTTTTAACCCCTTACTTTACAATTTTACTCAGTTTTATTTCTGTTTTAGCTGTCACTCAGTGTTGGTCAGTGTGGTGGTGTGTGGGGACTCTCTAAGCAGGCACTTCTTGATCCCTCTAGTGCTGTGAGATGCTGTGTGCTGATAATGTGGTTAAATTATTAGGGCACAGGTTTATATACACTTTAATTTGCCTTATGAACATTGTAAAAGTATCTGACACAAAGAAAGAGAGATGAGACAGATTAGAGATGAGGGTCGATGAGATCCATGAGATGTGTATAACCCATGACATTCTCAGCTTTGCTATCACAGCCATAACATCCACTGTCAGCTCTGCTGTGCCTCCCTCCCCCTCCCCTGGATGAAGACCTTATCTGTCTGTAGTTTGTATCTTTACTCACCTCAACATGCATGCCGGCAGGAAGTCTGTGTGTGTGTGTGACCCCGTCTGTTGGAGGCAGAGAGGAGCGGAGTGCAGCGTCAGACAGGAGAACAATGTATCCTGCCCGACCCTAGATTTCTGATTTAGGGTAGGATTCCATGGCAACCACAAATGTGTACACCAGGACTGATAGAGACAGGTTGGACTTATATCTGTGAAATGCTGTATTTTTGTTAATAACAGTGAATTAGAGAATGTTTTGTTATGTATTTTGTATATTTAAGAACCTTGTCTTCATGGGAATACCCCTTTAAGCTGTCAATTTATAGCCCAGTGGACATATGCAGTGAGAGCACAATACAATGCTTGGATCTTTGGAATTTGGAGGTTATGATTCATTAGCTGATTGTAGAAACTTGTTACAAGTATTGGCTCTGTAGTTTAAATCCCTAGCACTGATATAGTATTTTTGGACTTATTTTTAAAAATAATTATTAGTGACTGTAATATAATTTTTATTAAATATATCTTATGCAGTGTTGCATATGCGTGATCTAAGTTAAATTTTATCTTTAAAGTCATCAAGAATTTAATTTAACATTTATGATGGCTTCTTTTCATGTGAACTATGGTAGTTTCCACCGAAGATAAGTGGCATCAGTGGTGCCCCAGGGCAGCAACAAGCCACTACAGGCATTTTCTAAATTTACTGATTAGACTTGGGAGCGATATTTTAATTAACGGCAAATAACAAGTGTTGCTCCAGGTCAAATTTTCTCCACGATCTGAAACCAAATATTAATCGGCACAGAACACATGCCAGTACAATTTCAACCAAGAATCTCATATGTGGGCATGGAACTGTTTTTTTATAAGAAGCTTTCCTGGTAATTTCTATAAAATCTCTGCTAACTGGTAAAAAAACAACAACATTTTTTCCAGTCCAAATGAAAAAAAGAAGAGAAATGTATGATTCTGTGATTGTAGGTGGTGAATGTAATAATGATCTTGTGAACATGCATATTGCCAACATAGTTATATGGACCAGCATCAATCTGGGCCTCCCCCATATAACTCTGATATTGTTGTTTTCTTGTCTCTTCCTCATATTGTTGCCTCCATTCATTTCACACTTATATTGTAATCCTTCTCAAATCCCCTTTTTGTCCCCTTGTCTCACCCCTCATACTGTGGCCCCTCTTATCTCCTTATATTATTGTAGACCTCTTCATCTTCCCCTCACATAGTGGCCACCTCACCTCCCCCTCATAATGTGAACTCCCTCTTATTGTTGCCTCCTTTCATCTCCCCCCTCTTATTGCGGCCCCCTCTCATCTCTCCCCTTTTAATGTGTCCCCATTCAGACCATCAATATGTGGAATGCTCAATTTCTTCTTTATATATAATCTTTACACCCTGATATACCGATAAGAATATAGCAATAAATAGCATTACTGTTTATCATTTGAATGTGGCTAAAATATATGATATACATGTGGTCCACACATATGATTATAATCCACACTGTTACCACATAGATCAGCGAGAAGCTGAACGCACAAATCTTGTGATGTTTCAGAGAAGATCCCTTCTTACTCAGACATGTGCGATGGGAGCTGGGGTACATATTTATACAAATCCAAGTAACAAGGATACATTCAATGAAAACATATTGGGGCTCATTTACTAAGGGTCGCACTGCTCACTTTCGTCGGACTGCAACTTTATCGGGGATTACACTGCTTGCACAGGTATTTAAGAAATGTGTGCACTGGCATTTTGGCACACACAATCCTTTTGTGGTGCAGCTGCGATGGCTTCCATGCGACACAATTTAGGGTGTGTGCCCTGGATTTAACTTTCAAATTGTGTCGCAAGCCCAAGCACTTACATGCACCAGCAAGAAGGAGGTGAACACTGTCGGACTTAAGCGCGGAAGCGACACATGCAGGATATCGGGCGCACAATCTAAGTGAATTGCGGCACAGTGCATTATCGTCTGACAATTCACTTTCGGTGAACTCCAACGGGAATGTAAGTAAATTCGCCCCAGTCCGAATCTGTCCAATGTATGTCTGCAAATCTGATCCTATTAGTATTAGCTATCGAATAACCTTTCCTGTACACAAATTTTGGCCTTTCTACCATCTACCAATTTTTGAATATAGTTTTCCTGGCAAGTTTGTCATATTTAGAAATAAATGTAAACTGCTCACTCTCTTATTTTTCCTCTAACTTATTCTATTGACAACTCAAGGACTTGAAGTCCAATTCTTTCCATCTCACCTCTCTGGTAACCTGTATCTACAAACTTCTGTACTATCTTCTCAATTTGGATCC
Organism: Engystomops pustulosus; assembly: GCF_040894005.1. Lineage (NCBI taxonomy): Eukaryota > Metazoa > Chordata > Amphibia > Anura > Leptodactylidae > Engystomops > Engystomops pustulosus. Next base: position 50,879,902 of record NC_092417.1, read on the forward strand.
TATACTCTTCATCATTACTGTAGATTCTTCTGTCTCCGATAAACTGTCCTATTGGGATCCTATAATGTAGTAGTGAACCTACCTGCTCATCTTTCCTTATCTTCACATCCAAACAGCGAATTATGTCCATACATCCATCAAAGGATGACACATATTTAAATAATTTTCAAATTCATCAAGACTGTGTTTGCTGCCATTCCATAGTAAACAGACATCATCCACATAGTGGGTCCATAATATAACATTGTGTACAAACTCTTAACCCCTTTAGGATGTAGGTTGTTTGTTTTTTCGTGAAACATTGTAGTTTTTGTTAGTAGTATAATTTCTCTAATCAGTTACTTTTTTGGGCTAAAAATTCAATTATTTAGGAAAAATGTGAAAAAAATAGCAATTTTCAAAGTTTCAAAAGTTCTACTTTTTGGACAAAAAGTCATACCACAATATTTTTTTGTAAAAACCTTTTGCCAATCATCTTCTTTATATTTACATAACAGGGTCATGATGTATAAGCTGTGCATAGTACCTCAAGGTAAAATCTACATCTAAAGGTTCAGGGATGTATGATAAATTTGTGTCTTCCCGAATGTCTTTTTTGGAGCACACCCTGTGCCTCTTCTGTTTCCCTCCCTTCTTGGCAGTTTGGGGAACTTCTCCTGGAAAGTACTGCCCTGGTACAATGCATGATGTGGCCTCTCCTCGCCCCTTCCTGGTCTCCAAAAAGAAAATACTTAATAACCACCTCCTGATATTCCAGGAAAGTTCCGCTCTGGCCTGCACATAGATATAATATGTAAGAATTATATAGTGCTATCTGCATGATATACACGGCCAGCTTCTTGTAGCACACCCTTGACTTCTGCAGGGTGTTGTATGGCTGAAGCACACCTGGTCCGACAAGTCAACTCCCCCCCCACCATGTACGTGTTATAATCCAGTATGCAGTCAGGTTTGGGGGTTTCTGTGCTGGTACCTAGTACTGGGACAGGGGTTCCGGTGGGCCAATATATTGTTGTTAATACAAGGACCTCTCTTTTGTCCTTGTACTTAACACACAATACAGAGTCGCTGCATAGTGCCCTGCTTTCATGCCTTCTAATTTTTTGCACAAGCAGCAACTTAGGGAGACCTCTCTGATTTCTGCGTAGAGTGCCACATGCCACAGTATTCTGGAAGCGAGGCACTTGAACAGGGTAGTGCTGGTGTCCAGGTAGAGATGGTAGCCCCGGTCCAACAGTGGGTGCACTAAATCCCACACTATCTTCGCAGTAATACCCAGGACGGGAGACATTCTGGTGGCGTGATAGTGGAGTCCTTCCCATCATATACCCTGAACTTGTAGGTATACCCTGATGTAGTTTGGCACAGCACATCTTCACGCCATACCTTGCCCTCTTATTGGGCAGGTACTGGCAGAACTGAAGTCTTCCTTTAAAATGTACCAGGGACTCATCTATGGCCCCATGTTTCATGGAGGTATATGCCTGGGCAAATGTGGCACTAAAAAGGTTTAATATGGGCCTGACCTTACACAAATGATCATAACTGTGGTCATCTCTGGTGTGTGGTACAGAATGTCTGTGCTCCAGTACTCCCTGATTGATGGCATCTTTATTATGCCCCAATACTTCTCCATCACTGCTGCAGTGACATGGGTCCACCTATTGGTTTGTGCCTAAAATTAACTGGGGTTTTTGGGCAATATGCTATGCAGCGTAGAGATTTGTCTGGACTAAAATTAAATTCAATAGTTAGATTTGGAAGGCACGACCATGTAGCCCATATATTCAATAGCTCCTGATCAAAAATATACGTTAAAAAGTCCACAGCTCTGAGCCCTACTCAGATAGGGCACAGATAGGGAACAGATTTTGGTGTAACAGTAACACTCAGCTCCTCTCGCCAGCGATACCAAACCAAAATGGTGCTGCTGGAGGGAGGAGAGAGGAGATAAAACCTTGTTTTTCAGCCCTAAAATGGTGCAATCGGCCGGTCAGACTTGACTGCCCAATCTCAGCGATTGGCAGGCAGGACTGATCCAATTGGCTGTGTGATGTCAGTAGCATGTTCTCCTGCCTCCATTACTCAATGCACCTGGGGTACTGGCCCCATACTAGTATGGTCAGTGCTGGAGGTAATGTCCATTATATTCTGCTCAAGCTATTGCAGTCTATCTGTGTATCTAGTGCTCTTGCCATTGCGGTTCTTTCTATTCTGTGTATTGACTTCTGCTTTGCCTACTGACCACTCTTTTTGGTATACGATTCTGTACCTTTGCCGCCATCTTGGTTTTGACCCGGTTTGTTGGACTCCGCTTGTCTGTCTGTATTCGTTGTTGTCCCTCAGTATCGTTTATCTCCTAGTGTGACCCCCACCTTCCTGTCTCAGTCTTGTGTCGGTTTCTGTGTACTAGTGTGAACACTGGTCTATACCCGTATTCCGGTTACCTGTCCGCTCCACCATCCAGCAGCTGTCAGACGAAGTAAGCCTTCCCTGTCATCTTGTAGGGTTCGCTCAGGGATTGTCAGTTAGCCTTATAATGGGTTCACCCTTGTCAGGGTGGTTTATCTGCTTTAGGCAGGGCCTTAGCCCGCAGGGACATTGCAGGGTGAGTTCGCCACCACTTATCTAGTCTGACACCTAGCGCCAAGCCTGGTTGTGGTTGCGCGGTTACTGGACAGGTACTGACAGGCATTGTTAGTCAGGGTGGTCAAAATCTGGTGACAGGCCCACTTTAAGCTCATCTGTCTCATCCTTAAAATGGCAGAAGATGGAAGGTCTTGTGATCCATGATCAATCTACCTTCCAAGAACTTATCCATGAATAATATCATAATAATAATATCATCAAGGTCCTGGAAGGTAGATTAGACATGGACAATGTCTAATGACCCTCCATTGTTGCTTTACTTTACTGTACATATCAGGAATGCAGTGCAGAAAGTTTAATAGATGTATATTGCTTATAACCTAATATCCTGCCCCCGCATACTGGTTCACACATGTTACAAAAACTTGAAGTAGCCAACCCCTTTAAGTGTGCTGTGGGGAGAGAAGTGCTATAATACACTCTTACTGGTTAGATATACTAGAAAACAGGTAAAAGAGCTAGAAAAATTGGTTTTAGGGAAAAGTGTGTTTCTTTGTGGCCATGACTTTATTGACTGAGCAACACATCAAGGGGCGGAGAGGGAGGAGGAGCTCACTACACACACAGCCAGCTGTGCAAGACTTCATAGCAAATGTAGTCTCAGCATGTAAACCACCAAACACTGCAGGAAATAAAGAGTGTGTACAGGGATGATACGACCAGGTAAATAACATTTTTTATTTGGGCTTAATATGCATGTTAGAGATGTGGATTTCAAACTCTATTTTAAATGATAATTAGGAAAATCCCTTTAACAGCAGAAACAAATGTTTTCCAATATTCCCTAAATATGTAGAAATCTTCCAAAACTAATTCAGATTTTTTAATTGCACATTGAAATGATATCGCCACAATGTTTATAGTTTCGGTTCCGGCATTTTGTTTGCATGACTTAACAGCTTGCTTTTCTCTTAATTACAGATTTCTCCTCTTGGGAAAAATGATGGATTTTTTAATTTATCCAAACAATGCAATTGTTTCATAGACATTTTCTGTAATAAGCCAAACAATTAATTCCGATCAATGCTACACCTTTTCTATTGGCATTATTTATGTGAATGTCAAGGGAAGTTAACAAGGAGATGCACATCGAAAACAATCATTTGAATAGGATTTATATTTTTGGCTACTGTGTATGATTATTTTGAAGCGTAATTCTAAACTGTAGCACTTGGCATTGGCTCTTGTTTAACTAGGTCTTTTGGGCTGATTTGGGTCAATTAGACAGGGTTGGTCATTGAAATGTAAGAAATATTCAATAGGCATAATTTTTATATACCGGTAAATATTTTGGCAATTACTCAATGAATGTATTTATATTTGTAAGACAATTTTTCAGTTTGTCATAGTTTTTCATCGGTGAAAGAAAACTTTTCAGCAAGTAGACCTGATACACTGTTTTATTCAATGAAAACAACGTTGTGTATATTCAGCATGGGACAGAAAAATAGGTAAAAAATACTTTTATTTAGACATGTTTAGAACATTTGTGTACATCATCAAATGGAAATGGACCGGTGACTGGTGAGGCCTGTATGTGCAAACATGAAACAGGTGGTCTGCCATTGCTCTTTGTATGTTCCATGTTTTTCTCTGCCGCTTAATGTAGAACAATATACCGTACTAGTTTACCTTACCATGAGCTTTAATCAAGTTTTGTCATTTTAAATATTTATAACTGGGTCTTACCTCTCCATTGACCTCTATGGGGCTTCCAAGATGGCGGATCCTGAAAGTCCTATTCACTGTAGGGCACTTCAAGGGAACACGAATTCTCAGATCTCCAAATCCAACAGAGAGATTCCCAACAGAGAGATTCCTGCCTATCAAGGGATCCTTTAATGAGCCTTTTATGAGATGTTATATTGTGATGTATAAGGAGAGCATAGAAAACCCCTAAGGCCCTTTACTGTAGCACAAAAATACGACCTGCCAGTTTTCAAAACATTTTTTTTTACCTTTTTTAGAAACAAAATGTTTTTTTTTCCTTGAAAATACACTAAACTGCGACAACGCTTTTCTATTCGGCTGCATTACTCCTACGAAGATTTTAAAGATCTAGAGTTGCGTGTTTGCCTCAGGTAGACAGCGGTGTGCGTCCCCAGGAGTCCTATGCTTATTTTCAATGCAATGAATTGAGTTTCAGAAAGATATTGATTGTCTCAGCAGTTCTGAAATGTTGGCCTAACATCATTTTACAAAAGCGATTGTACTGTATATGCGTTTCGGGCGATTTTTAACACAGTTGTTATTTGGAGAAAAGAAAGGAAGGGATGTCTCACAGAGTTCTCTTTATAGACCATACACAATGATATAAAATATTCATGTACACAGTGTCCACATTGCTGAAATGTTCTGCCATGTGTTGGGACTAATTTGTGCCATCTGCTTTAGACACATCCTCCTTGTCAGCCAAAGTAATGTTACTAGGAGGATATCCTATGTAGAATAATATAAACCAATCATTACCAATTTTATACTATTATATATTAAAAACAAGCGTGACTGTAATATATTTAGGAAAGACTTAGATGAGCGCAGAACATGGACAAGTACTCTGGAGGTGAAATGTTAAAAGTAAAGTAAAGATTTGGGTATTCTGGTTACAAGTACACTATTCTACAGCACAATTGGGGTCATTTATCTTTATTTCTTTCCTGTTTTTTCTGTCTCTTTTGAGACCTGTTTTGGCGCATTGCAATTTTACCGCCTTTTTGGTGACATTTTGAAATTTATCATCAATTCCAGATGTGCTAAATGTTGCAAAAGACATTTATCATTTTAAATTGTCTAAAATTTGCAACATTTTTGGGCGCAAAAAAACTCCAGACGAAACAATACGTAAGGAAAACTTAGAAAATTGAAAGAAGTGACTTGAGACATTTGTAACAAGCGTCTCAAAAATGTTGCACAAATGTCTCAAAAACGAGATCTGAAAAAAAAACATTTAAATCAGATTGATAAATTAAAGAAGCAGATGGAAAAAAGACAGGCAAAAACAAGCCAAAAAATAGAGATAAGACAAATGACCCCTAATGTCAGGCTGCAGCTGCAAAAGCAAATTAGTTATTAGGATGCAGAAAAAGAGCTAGATTTTGGGATGCAGCAATGGCGAACATGTTTTTATGTTTATGCTTTATTGTTTCTTTTATTTGTGTTCTAGAGGAAGGGAGGGGATTATTTTTTTTAAGCTTTTTTATGTTTTTTTTTTCATTTTTTTGTTTACATTTTTTTAGATGACCTAGGGTATTTGAAGCCTAGAGGGTCTGATAGCTGATCCAAAATAATGCAATACTACTGTACTGCAGTATAGTGGAAATTTACTGGATCTATATAAAAAACAAGCCTCTGACAGGGTCTTATACAGATCTTGCTATGCCAGGCCTGGGACCCTTGCTTATATTCACGGTTGCCATATCAAATGATTGGCACCCCATTAAGACATCATGGGGATCGCCAATCACATCCAAGGTAGTGGCATGCACGTGTTGACAGCATTTAAAGATCAAACTTTTATGCCTCTTTTTATTCTAGTATGGACCAACTACTTCATTTACCTGTTTGTTTCATTCCTCAGCTTTACAACATGGTTACATCACTTGCATTGTTTCTGTAGTAATATCACATCAACAGGTCAAATGGTTTTCCCCAATCTGCAGCCTTTGTAGATGTTACTCTCCCTTCTCTCCTCCCATATTCTCAAATGTAATCTCTCTCCTCTGTGCTCCTGATCTCATGCACTTCTTTCCCATGTGTGATCTTTCTCATCTCTGCCTCTTTTCAATATGAAAGTGCAAGCAGCAGTGAAAGCAGGTGGGGAGAGGTCAGGACAGAAATGGTGCTTTGCAATGTGAAGAAAGCAGAGATCAGATCAGGCAGTCGTAATCCTGTCGCGATCCAGCAGCGCGTTCTCCGATGTCCTCCAGGTGTCGCTGCTGCGCTGAGGTCCGCCGGAGTTCACCATCCTATTCCTGGTGCATGTAAGTGTGTGTCAAGCTACACTTTTTAAAAAAAAAATAGCGAGATTTTCCGAATCTGTCGGGTTTTCCGACTGCCATGCCCCCCTTTTTTCATCACGTGAAACCCAGCGCCGATGCGACACAATCCGATCACGTGCGCCAAAAACCCGGGGCAATTCAGCGCAAAATTGTAAAATTCGGAAAACCCAGCAGAAAAACGCGATTCGGACCCTTAGTAAATGTGCCCTATTGGGATTGGAGCAGTGAGATTGTGCAGTGTGAGGACTGGAGAGCAGTGTGATTGGGCAGTGAGATTGTGCAGTGTGATTGGGCAGTGAGATTGTGCAGTGTGAGGACTGGAGAGCAGTGTGATTTGGCAGTGAGATTGTACAGTGTGAGGACTGGAGAGCAGTGTGATTTGGCAGTGAGATTGTGCAGTGTGAGGACTGGAGAGCAGTGTGATTGGGCAGTGAGATTGTGCAGTGTGAGGACTGGAGAGCAGTGTGATTTGGCAGTGAGATTGTGCAGTGTGAGGACTGGAGAGCAGTGTGATTTGGCAGTGAGATTGTGCAGTGTGAGGACTGGAGAGCAGTGTGATTTGGCAGTGAGATTGTGCAGTGTGAGGACTGGAGAGCAGTGTGATTGGGCAGTGAGATTGTGCAGTGTGAGGACTGGAGAGCAGTGTGATTGGGCAGTGAGATTGTGCAGTGTGAGGACTGGAGAGCAGTGTGATTGGGCAGTGAGATTGTGCAGTGTGAGGACTGGAGAGCAGTGTGATTGGGCAGTGAGATTGTGCAGTGTGAGGACTGGAGAGCAGTGTGATTGGGCAGTGAGATTGTGCAGTGTGAGGACTGGAGAGCAGTGTGATTGGGCAGTGAGATTGTGCAGTGTGAGGACTGGAGAGCAGTGTGATTGGGCAGTGAGATTGTGCAGTGTGAGGACTGGAGAGCAGTGTGATTGGGCAGTGAGATTGTGCAGTGTGAGGACTGGAGAGCAGTGTGATTGGGCAGTGAGATTGTGCAGTGTGAGGACTGGAGAGCAGTGTGATTTGGCAGTGAGATTGTGCAGTGTGAGGACTGGAGAGCAGTGTGATTTGGCAGTGAGATTGTGCAGTGTGAGGACTGGAGAGCAGTGTGATTGGGCAGTGAGATTGTGCAGTGTGAGGACTGGAGAGCAGTGTGATTGGGCAGTGAGATTGTGCAGTGTGAGGACTGGAGAGCAGTGTGATTGGGCAGTGAGATTGTGCAGTGTGAGGACTGGAGAGCAGTGTGATTGGGCAGTGAGATTGTGCAGTGTGAGGACTGGAGAGCAGTGTGATTGGGCAGTGAGATTGTGCAGTGTGAGGACTGGAGAGCAGTGTGATTGGGCAGTGAGATTGTGCAGTGTGAGGACTGGAGAGCAGTGTGATTGGGCAGTGAGATTGTGCAGTGTGAGGACTGGAGAGCAGTGTGATTGGGCAGTGAGATTGTGCAGTGTGAGGACTGGAGAGCAGTGTGATTGGGCAGTGAGATTGTGCAGTGTGAGGACTGGAGAGCAGTGTGATTGGGCAGTGAGATTGTGCAGTGTGAGGACTGGAGAGCAGTGTGATTGGGCAGTGAGATTGTGCAGTGTGAGGACTGGAGAGCAGTGTGATTTGGCAGTGAGATTGTGCAGTGTGAGGACTGGAGAGCAGTGTGATTTGGCAGTGAGATTGTGCAGTGTGAGGACTGGAGAGCAGTGTGATTGGGCAGTGAGATTGTGCAGTGTGAGGACTGGAGAGCAGTGTGATTGGGCAGTGAGATTGTGCAGTGTGAGGACTGGAGAGCAGTGTGATTGGGCAGTGAGATTGTGCAGTGTGAGGACTGGAGAGCAGTGTGATTGGGCAGTGAGATTGTGCAGTGTGAGGACTGGAGAGCAGTGTGATTGGGCAGTGAGATTGTGCAGTGTGAGGACTGGAGAGCAGTGTGATTGGGCAGTGAGATTGTGCAGTGTGAGGACTGGAGAGCAGTGTGATTTGGCAGTGAGATTGTGCAGTGTGATGACTGGAGAGCAGTGTGATTTGGCAGTGAGATTGTGCAGTGTGAGGACTGGAGAGCAGTGTGATTAGGCAGTGCTAGGAGAGAGCAGTGACATTCTGCAGTGTAAAGAAAGCATTGAGATTATGCAGTGTAAGGAGAAAGCAGTGACATTGGGGCACATTTACTTACCCGTCCTGACGTGTTCCCTGAAAGTGCATTGACGTCCAGAATGCACTGTGCACAATTCACTGAGATCATGCGCCCGATATCCTGCATGTGTCGCTTCCCTGATCATCCAATGGCACGCCCCAATTTCTGTCGCATGACACCCAGCACAGCTGCGTCACAATCCAATCGCGTGCGACACAATCCCCAGGTGCATAGCTGTCACAGCGGCTTAAATCCCGGAAACGTTGGACGTTACCCTTAGTAAATAAGCCCCATTGTGCAGTGGGAGGAGTGCAGTAATGCAGTGAGATTGTGCAGTGTGAGGAGGAGCAGCAAGAAATGTAACAGCACATGATGCAGTGGAGTACACGAAGGAGAGACCAATCTGTTTGAGGGGAAGGAAGGAGATGCACATGGGGAGATACAGGGTATATGAGAGGAGGAGGAAGCATGGAGGAAGGGGAGGAGAGTTGCAGCAGTCCAGTCACTGTACATTACTGGCAACGTCAACATAGCAACATAAAAACTACACCGGCAGGTAAACAATGATAAAGGCTGAGAGTTTCCAGGACTAGTGTGGGCCAAAAATATTCACAAAGTTCGTATCGGAAAGGGTATATGTAAGTAATAAGACAGTTTGGGGATCTTTTTTTTCTTTAATCGTGGACAACCCCTTTAAGTTCTGTGGTTAAGCCCTCATACAGCTTCATAAACTGAAAATAAAAAAGCTGTGGCATATGTCATGTGGGGAATGAAAAACTGAAACCCAAAAAATAAAAAGGGTCAGGTTGGTTAGGGGTTAATAGCTGGTTTATATGTGTCCATGCAAATCTCTGGGTAACGCACATCTGTGCTTCTACTTCTGGACTAAGGCCATTATGGTTATTTAATGCATTATTTATACATTTCCAAAATACTGTCCCTGCTTTTTCAGCATTGGTAGTAATTACCTTGTGTAATTTATAGAAATGTGGTTATCTGTTGTAAAAATGGGCAATAATAACAGCTGGAGACAAATAATATTTTTTTCAATGTACTGAAAATAAAAAATGTTTGGGGAAAATTGGTTGTTAATATTATGAACAATAATTAAGCTAAACACAGCAAATGGACTCTTAAGTGACATTAAACAAACTTTTAATACAGTTAGATGGAACCAATTTTCCAATTATTTTAAGTTAGAAATTTTCTATATTTTATTAAAAGCCAAGAAATGGTCATAGTAATAAATGTTATTAAAGGGTCATAAAAGCTTCTATGACCAACATCTGTGATGAGTGACTGCTTCCTCTAGTACTTTGGTTTAGTTACGTATTTCAATATGAAATGTAATTAGTTCTAAATTTAGAGCATTTGTTAACCACAAAAAAAAGTAAATCTAACTCTGTGAGTTGATCTTTAATGTGTATAACTGAGGAAGTTAACAAGGAGATATGTACAGACAGTCCCCGGGTTATATACAAAATAGGTTCTGTAGGTTTGTTCTTAAGTTGAATTTGAATTTAAGTCGGAACTGTATACTTTATAATTGTAACCCCAGCGAAAATTTTTTTGGTCTCTGTGACAATTGGATTTAAAAAATGTTGGATTGTCAGAAAAACCAGGAAAATCCAGGAAAAAACAGGATTGACAAGTTTAATTGCAGACACCTTTGATAGCTATTAGAGCTGTTTTTTGTAGCCTGGGACTAAAGTACAGGAAATTACCAACTTCCAGAGGTCCATTTGTAACTAGGGGTTGTCTGTAAGTTGGGTGTTCTTAAGTAGGGGACTGCCTGTATTGAAATACAAGGCTAGGGCAACAATCGGGACCATTTCGATGGGTACTAGAGAATCCCAAATTCAAGTTTGAAGTCAAACATCTTAAAAGAAAAAAGAAAATGATAAAAAGCGCACCACATCTGGCATGATTAATTCTCAATGGAAATTGCAACTTCTTCAATGATGAATAACAAAATGGATCTGCTGATCAGAAGACTTAAAAAAGGACACACATTTTGATTAACTTTAAGGCAGAAAGCAGGATCCCAGCAGTGATCCCAGCAGCACCTACACAGATTTAATCAGGTAGTCTTTCTCTATCTCTTTTTTTTTTTTTAACGGATCGGTTGTCCATTGAACAGATTTTGGAACTTGTCTTTTTAGAGCTTTTTCCTGCTTGTGGTTCATGGAAGGCAATAGAATTTATGGGTGGGATTTATCATAGTTTCTGGCTCCTTTGTCCAACAGTGGTGAAAATGCACAACTGATTTGTTAAACCGATGTATGATGGTTGTCAAATATGTCTTAGCTTTTCCCTGCTATATTTGCAGCTCCGACTTTTCTCAACTAAATTGTCGTTAGATTAGTGACAATTTTTAAAAATATGCATGTTTGCAAAAAGTCAGTATTCAAGACCTTGTGTGGCAATTTTAAATGATTACCTGCAAGCTTTACTCTGTATGTTTTGCTTACAGTTGGTCCCCTACTTAAGAACACCCGACTTACAGACGACCCCTAGTTACAAACGGACCTCTGGATGTTGGTACTTTACTGTACTTTAGCCTTAGGCTACAATGATCAGCTATAACAGTTATCAAAGGTGTCTGCAATTAAGCTTTTTATGTTAATCCTGGTTCTTATGACAATCCAACATTTTTAAAATCCAATCACAGAGACCAAAAATTTTTTTGCCTGGGATTACAATTATAAAATATACAGTTCCGACTTACATACAAATTCAACTTAAGAATAAACCTACAGACCCTATCTTGTACGTAATTACCCCCTGGGTGCCTGTATTGCCATTAAAAGAATTATGCTAAACACTTTAAAACCCTTGTTGTTTGAGAAGTATTATGTGTCATATAGTTAATAGTAATAAAAATAACATTATTATTATTATTATTATTATCTATTTCCCTAAGTTGGTATGTGTGTTTTGTCAATAGCCTGCACTTTTACATTGGTTACATAATTTCATTTATTTTTTTAATTATTTGTGTAATGTTCAATATATACTATTTTTTTCTATAATTTTTTTATCGTACTGAAAAGGCAAGACTTAATCAAAATAAAACTAGTTTATTTTTAGATATCTTATAAAGAGTTAACACACAAAAATTTGTATAAACATTATACATAATTTTAAATTTTTAAATAATTTCCTATAGTTGAATTTAGTTGAAGTATGCCAGGGATGAGCTGGAGAGCTTTTGTGACTTTTTTTTCAAGCATTCAGGCTGTGATATTTGTAAAAGTCACAAAAACGTGCCATAAAATAGTGACAAATGCGGCACAGAGTGGTAAAGGGATAAGGCTTTTTGGGTCAATGAGAAACGTCGCAAAAAAAGTTGCACTAGTTACTTTTTGCCAAAACTAGAAATAAAAAGAAGATGGAAACTTTGAAAAACCCCCCCTATGTGTTTGCAAAATAAAACCTAATGTCTGTCAGTTTTTTCACTGATGATGCTAGGGAACCAGGAGTTATGCCTTCAAACCAAAGTTAATCCTTCTGGGTTTTTTGTGGATATGAAAAAATGGAACAATGGAATCATAATGTGAAAATAATTGGATAACATAAAAAACCATTGTCAACAGAAAAGTAACAGACCTGCTTGTGTGAATATCCCCTTAATGCAGTGATTTTCAACCTTTTTTGAGCCGCGGCACACTTTTTATACTTAGAAAATCCTGGGGCACACCACCAACCAAAATAGCACTAAAACAGTCATATTATACATATAGTTAATAATATAGATTCTAAATTTATTTTACTCACTCGGTGTGAAACCTGGGCCTGTTTCGATAAATACAAAAGGGATATCCTGGCAGGAATGGTGGAAAGACACACACAAAGCTCTTCCTCAACAGCTCTCAGTTTCTCCCTGTTTTTAGTATACGGTGCTGATTATTATGTGGCTCATATACTGCAAAATAAAGGGGTACAATGAGAAGTACTATGGCCATGAGGCCAGAGTACAAGTGCCAGCTCATATACTCAGCATATGAGCTGGTACTTGTAGTACTCCAGCCTCATGACTATAGTATTTCTCATTTTACATTTCTCATTGTTATATGCAGTATACTGCTAGAGTACTACAAGTACCAGCTCATATGCTGAGTATTCTGCCAACAGTTCATATACCCAGGCAAAAGCTCATATAGTCAGCATTATTGGTGGACATTACCTTGGCGGTGGGCAAATGCGAGAGTCTCTCTGCTCTCAGGATGATGCGCCGGCCTCAGTGACGTCATTTTGTGGCGCGAGGTTCAAAGCTTGCCCATGTGTTATTGTACACGTCTCCTACATTGTAAGAAGCCGTAACTGCGCATCGCTGCGCATTACCAGGAAACAAAACACAGGGGCACCATAGTTTGGGGAACTTTCCCCGCGGCACACCCGACCATGTGTCGCGGCACACTAGTGTGCCACGGCACACAGGTTGAAAATCACTGCCTTAATGTGAGCAAAATGTAATTGAACTATAGACTGGAGTGACTTTTACAGTAGAAGAAGCTCAAAGCAGATGTAACTGTAGACTTTGCACATATTCATTGGGGCACCTTTACTAAGGGCTTTGCACTGCATTTCTGATGGACTTTGCACATTCTTTCATGTGAAAACGGCTTGCACAGGTACTTAAAGAGGACCTGTCACCCCCAAAAAACACCCCCACCAATTAAATTGTGTGTGCAAACTTAGTTTTAATCGATCCGACCTCTTATCTCTTACCTTTTATCCAGCCCTCTCATGAATATGGCCGACTGCCAAGGGACCTGTACGACAATCCGGCCTCTTATTTGATAAGAGGTCGGATCGATTAAAACTATGTTTGCACACACAAATTTTAATAGAAATTGAATGAATATAAAGGGGCTGGGGACAGGATTAAGGGGAACATATTTGGTGGGGGTATTTCTCGGGGGTGACAGGTCCACTTTAAGAAGTGTCTTCACTGCTATTGTGTCGCACGCTACCTTTTTGTGGTGCAGCTGCGCTGATCCCCTTGCGACACTTATTAGGGGGGGTTCCGGTGCTCTGTCCAACTGAGTCGGACCAAGCGCCGTATTTAACATGCAAATTGTGTTGCACGCCCTATGTAAAAGGTGCACCACAAAAAAGTTGGTGAATTAATTTTAATTAATGTGCTGCACCCAGCATTATACATGAAAAGAGCACTTATAGTGAAGTTTTCAAAGTTAATTTACTTTCTAAGTAAATGTGCTCCATTGCATTGGGAGACAAGCCTGCACAACATGCAGAGCCATCACCAGCACTGGCCATACCTGGGAAAGTGCCGGGGCCCAGAGCTGCTCGGGGAAAGGGAGGGGGGGATCACACCAGGTCATGTCTAATGAATCTATAGGGTGTGACGGGGGTATATATAAAATAACCATAAGGGGGGTGATATGATAAATTAGGGAACAGGAAACTGTTTTAGTTCCTGAATTTTTAATGCTGCCACTTGAGTTTACTGCAAAGGGGCCAACTGAGGCTTTGTCGCCCAGGAGTCTACTGAAACCTGGAGCTGACCCTGACAACATGCCCCTAATCATTTGTTTCTATCCCTATCCACTGACTAGTGATGTTCCAATGATCGTTCTTAACATCTGATCAGTGCAGGGTCCGGTTGTCATAGCCATATTTTACTCCAGAATTGTATTGGATATATGCAGCTAATGAGAGGTTCTCCAGTGCATTGTGCACCTTATTACTATGTCTTCTTAAGGTCTGAAGATAACAAGTGTACTCCCATTACACACTGCTTTTTGCATAAGTTACTCAAGTGCAGAGTGGAAAAAAAACAGCTCTTCAGATATTTCAATACAGCCTGGGAGCAAAGTGGAGATTGGATTTTAATTAGGCCAGTCCTCTGCTGAATTTCTAATAAAGGATTTTTAATCTAGGCACATACTGATAAAAAGAAAAAAAAAACTTCTTCTGTATCCTGAAGGCAACTTCCCTGCCAATTTTGTTTGCGGAGAGCGAAAATAATTGAAAGAATAGTTCAAAACAGGGAAATCACACGAGAGAGAGAAAGCACTTCAAACTTGTGCTCTGGATCTGTCCTGGGGTTTTCATGTTTTTGATACAGTTCATGAAATTTTAGTAAGTGACACATATCATTACTCGTTTTTTTTTTCGGCACATCATAGGATGATTTATTCCGATGGAAAAAGCATTTTGTACTCTGGGATGTTATTACATTGTGTACAGGCTGGTGGTATGCCCTTAGCAGACCTCTACAAGGGATAATGCATTCACTTAATTGCTAGATGTCGACATGGTCCTTGCAGAGTAGAAGGAGACGACAATACATTTTGTAGACTTAAGGCTATGCTAATGATCTTGCTATGATGTGCACATGCATCAGTGAAAGGGATAGATCACTTGCGCGTTGTTGACGTATTGGTCACAGGTGGAATTCCTAATAAACATGTTTTCTTCTTTCCTTGGCCTATGCTATTATGCTATAAGCTCTAAGAAGATTTATCAGGGCTTTTAAACAAGTGTTGTGCTCTACAGAAACAGAGATACAGATGTTCAAAAAAGGCAGCTCGCATTTCCAACAATGCGGCACATTTACTTACCCGGTCTTGTCGTGATCCCTGCTGTGCGATGTCCGACGATCATGGACTCCGGCAGGATTCACTAAGATCGTGTGCCCGATATCCTGTATGTGTTGCTTCCCCGCTCAGTTCCGCTGGAGTTCACCTTCTTCTTCCTGGTACATGTAAGTGCATTATCTTGCAACACAATTTAAATGTTAAATCCCACGCTCAGTCCGAATCCATAATTTCGTTCGACGGCCCGCCTTTGATTTATGTCGCATGAAAGCCTGCGCCGATGTGCCAAAATCTGATCGCTTGCGACACAATCCCCTTCTAAATGCCTGTCCCTTGGCCCAATCCCCGAAAAGTCGGAAAAAACGACGAAAATGCAGCCGCGGGACCCTTAAATAAGCCCCTATGGCTTTAACTGCCTGTATCTCCAATTCAACTGATCTGGATTAATTAAATTAAATCTTATCTTTAATATGACACCATTTTTTTTTGCTTCTACAGAACTGAAGATAGGGATATCTGAGGACTTCATCTCAGGAAAAATTAAACTCTTCTCTGATTATTTTCACAGGACTTTGGAGCTAATTTATTTTTAACCGGCTAAGGACCAGGCCCTTTCCTGTTTTTTCATTTCATTTCTGATAGTTATGGTTTTAATTTCAACGAATGTGTGGCTTAGTGGAGCCATAATAACTAATAGATAGGGCTATTCTGAACTGCAGTCAGAGGTAGCCGCCTATACGGCATGAAAATAGCAATTGCTGCAATGTGGATAGTACCGACAGAGTGTTTGAACCGTATACGAGGGTTATAACTATATGAGTCTGAGATCATAGAACCAACAGTGACATCTAGATATAAATATCTCATATTGTGTATATTGTGTACAATACTACTCCAATTACCCCGGGATGGTGAGGGTCTTATTCTACCTTTGTAGAAGGTGTTTTGTTGCTTTCTGTACCCTAATTGAAGCAACTTGTGCTTTTGGAGGTACTTTGGTAGATTTTAATTGTTTTTATCTTTGTGTGGTGTTCATTTTTGTCTTTGAATGATCTACAGAACACCCTCATCCTCGGATCTATCTACCCAAAATCAAGATTAATATTCATTTTATATTAATAACTAACTGGACAAAATGAATGGAATTTGATAC
Organism: Engystomops pustulosus; assembly: GCF_040894005.1. Classification (NCBI taxonomy): domain Eukaryota; kingdom Metazoa; phylum Chordata; class Amphibia; order Anura; family Leptodactylidae; genus Engystomops; species Engystomops pustulosus. The sequence continues at coordinate 50,896,376 of NC_092417.1, forward strand.
AAAGCCAGGCCAAGTGCACCATATCTGTGTTATGCATTCCACATTTCGGCCAGGCAGATGAATCAAGCCATCCTATAAGGCAGAAATTATCTGATGAATAAGCAGATATTATGATACAAAATAGGTTTTTTTATAGGACAGGTTATCTATTTTAAATATATATGGAATCATATGGTAACAGAATTTATGGTAAATGAGAGGTAATAGTTCCCTATATAGTCTTGATATAAGACCTTTACACTTAGTTGTTGTTTTGATCAAAGAATAGGAACTAGATCTACTAATCTAATTCTATCTAGCTTCTTAACAAGATAAACTAACTCAATATAACTAAAAAAAAAGAATAAAAGGTAGAAAAGTTTTATTCTGCTCAAGTGAAAAACCAGAGTTACCCCTGGTTAATCCAAAGTTTTTTTAAATCATGGAAATAAAAAAAAACTCTGGCAGTGATTTATCATTCTGTAGTGTAGCTCTAGTAAAAAATAATATCCTGGTCCTTCTTAGACTTAAAGGTAACCTGTCATCAAGAAGAGGCACAATAAACCTTACTCAACCGCCACACTGTGCCTGTGTTACAGGCCAGTGCTCCCAGCCTAAATCTGCCTCCTCCCACCAGTAAAATAGCTCCCCATACTCCGCCCAACATGGGGAGCGTGAAATGGTGAGAATGTCTGCAGTTTCCCACACATTTGCATACATCAAGTAGTGAGAGGGTCAGCATTCTGGTAAGGACAGTAAGTGGACAAGGACAGGACTTCCTGTCTGTCCAGGCTGAAATTTGAAGAGACACTGAACTTTCAATCAAAAGAAGGTGGCGTGGTTCACCAGCAGCCTGGAGAAAGCGGGACTCTTCTCTTTAGAACTGACTGTTTGTCTGCTCATTTGCATATCAGAAAAACAGCTGTAATTAAGGTACAGTGCGGGGTGGCAGATCATTTTAGGTGATATGGGGAGGACTTTTAACTCTTCACCAGCATGTATCACAGGTGACAGGTCTTTTTCAAGTGTTTTCCACAATGTAGTATATATACATTAGAGAGGTCCTATCTGCTAATAGACCAGACTAATTGTGCAATGGTATCCAACAAATAATCCATCAAGAGTGAAGAATTAACATGGGAAACCCCAATCTACCACCTGCTGGCTAGCCAAAGAAGATTGATACCTCCCTCCTTAATCAGCAAGGATATTGTAGCATGTTTAATTCTCACTTTCTTATTCTTCCATATTAGTTTATTTAGAAGTAATAGTTTGGAATACTTTCTTGGGTAGCCATATTGGATAATTACCATATATATATGAAGTAAAAGGATCATATTTGTACCATCTTGACAACTTTTAAGTGAAAATTCTCTTCTGAAAATTGTATATCCACCAAAATGCCATAAATGATAGAATTAGATGTCACTGGACGGAAAATGGCATAGTACTTGCAGCAAATGTAGCAACTAATTCTGCCTGATCTTAAATTGATGATTTCCCTTAGAAATTGAATGGTGACGTCAGTGGCCAATGCTCAATTTTTTTCCTCTTTTTAACAAGTTTTGTACATATTCCCTAGTGTGTCTCGCAGAAAAATACATTCAACATAATAGACAAAATAAGTGATGAATTATGTATTTTGGGGGGTGTTCATCTAGAATATTCACTTTTGCCCGCAGTTAATATCTCATAATAATACCTTCTGCCTACTGTGTATTGTTGGGTAGGAAAATAATTTCTTTTGCATAACCTAAAAAAAATAAAGAAACAAAAAAATGAACACATTAGACATTATTTTAGAGACACAGCATGTACATTGCTGCACCTGAAATTGTACCGTGAATTACAGCAGATAATTTATATGTGTAACAAAGGGAATAAGTCATCCCATTCACATCAAGCATACATTACTCCAGCAGTACGAAATGAAGGCTAAATGCTTAAAGATGTATTCACAATAATTCACAAAAATTACATGTTGTTTGTCAAGGCACCAAATGGCATAGAATTATGTTACTTTTTTCCGGTTTCAAATAGTTATTATTATACACAAATGTGGGCAATGCTGCTGGAAGCCTGCTGCAGTGAAATTATAATAAGGGTCAAGGGTCAAGCCTCTGTAACTGTGTTCTGTGCTGCCGATGAGTGCACTGCACTCCAAGATGCTCAAATCTATTTGACAAGAAAAGGGGTGTTTTTAAAGGGGTTCTCAACTTTCAGAAAATAATTGATATTATTTGAGTAATGAAAAATTATACAGCTTTCCAATATACTTTCTGTATAAATTCCTCCAGGTTTTCTAGATCTCTGCTTGCTGGAGGATGCTTAATTTGTTTACTTTGTTAACTTGTTTAACTACTTCCTGGTCATGTGATGCCTCCTGATAAATCCAGCGCATGCCAGGGGTGGAGGAAGCATTATACGTATGATAAATGTGCCCAATTGTGTTCTTGGATTTTAATAATAATAATAATAATAATAATAATCTTTATTTCTACAGAGCCATAAAATTCTGTAGCACTTTACACATTTTGTGGAACATATACAAGTAACATAAGACATTACATTGTCGTAAGGAACAATAGAATTATGTTCCCTTAAATCCCTTGTCTCCCCTGGTTGAAACTAATGGGCATATGTCTTTTTTACAACCAACTATGCAATGGAATAAACTGGAGAGATTTTGCATAAATTCTCTAAACCATTTCTCACTACCAGTCATTATAATCTACAGTATTTGCAAAACTAACTCCACATGTGTCCAGCACAACATGGAATTATAATCATCCCCTTATCCTTCACACCAGCAGTGTATTAGGGATGGAAATCTACGCTATTCTTCCAACCTGCAAACATATCATACATGGTGCTGGGAAACATTATCTGTCCTTCTATGAAATGCCGGAGGAATGTGCTACACACCATTGGTCTATCTGCCCTATCATGACAAATGTTATTTGATCTCACCATGAGTTTGGAAGACTTCCTTTAATTTAATATCTTCTCCTGTGAAGGTGTTCCATACAATCTTTTGTGGTATTACAAGTCAGAAATGCTTATCTTGTAAAACATACATTAACAGATCTTCAATGACTATCCTACTGCCAACTTTTGTTATTAGATGAATGTTTATGCATGTGGCCAGAGCAGACTGCTGACACCACTAGATTCAGCCCAGGAAAGCAGCTTAAATCACACCAATATGCTAATGTGTGTCCCCGGAAAGAGAATCCATTCTTCTTTTATCTTCTAAAGACAAGGCAAGAAGAGGCTTCTATGATGTAGGCAGGAGCCCCTGAGGCTTATTTGCATAATTTAAAAAAGTAAAATTTTCTCCCAAATTAGGTCATTAGAAGATGAAGGAAATACAGATTCTGTTTCAGTGGACACACACCTGCGTGTAATTGTGCTTGGTGTACAATACTTCATCCATGTGGTAGATTTCCTTTAAAAGAAATCTACCATATAAAATTTCTATTAAAGTAGACACACTTACAGGTAGGTGTATCCCTTAAGTAACTAACCGCTCTTCTTGTAGTTTCTAGTGTTCTCATCTTTGCAAAAAAGTGTGTTTTAAAAGATATAAATGAGCCTTAGGGGCTCTACATTGTGTCATTAGAGCCCATTAGGGCTCTGCCATCTTTTAATCATTCATGCCTCCCTATGGCTCATTCCCTGTCTCCTTGTTCCTCTCTCCAGCCAGAGATCCAGTGACATCAGCTGGCTCTAAGAAATTCCTGTGCATGATCCTCAGCAAAAATTAGTGCTTGACTCCCCTTCATAAAGCTAGACAGCGAAACACGTGTTGGGGTCTGTGGCGTGCATCCTTCCTATTTGGTATGGTATTTACAATATTTTACATGATTTTCTTAAAGGCTTGGTTTTGTGGGCTTTCCCCCTCAATCATCTGACTCATTTACTTACTGATCACTACCATTTTCAGTTTGTTTCATTAGGACACATGCCATTTTAATCTGTCGTTTGTGGTCACACATTATTGTCTTCATTTCTATGTCATTCTTTGTATATTCTAATAAAGATATGTGATTTTTCTAATTTGTTATTTTTTTGTTCAAGAGTTTGGTGGTATCTATTAAGCTTATGGTGTGTAGGCCCTCACTAAGTAGCTTGCTACTTTATGTGTGGACACTCTGAGATGGTCAACATCGGTTAAATAGTGCGCGTAGGGACACGCTACATTGACAATTCCAGAAGGAATAATAAAAGTATGGAACAAACAACTCAAGAACAAATGAGTGGGTGTGGGATTTATTACCGCTTTGTCTGGTTTCTTCTAATAGTCTATGGGACTTTTTTGTCTCGGGGCACAAAGTCTCAGAAAGTAGTTGAAGTAATGTGAGAAGTCCCCCCAGTGTTCTTGTTCTTGCCAGTATGTAACATTTACATTTTTAATACACAAGTATAGAACCTTCTGTAGACATGTTCATGTGTTCTACCTTGCCTATCAAAGCTTAGTATTACTTTTCCTACAAAATCTCTCTTATTTTGGTTTTGCTTAGCTTCCCACTAACAAGTACAATCGACAGATCTGCCAAATAACCGTATAAGGCCCTTGACACTAAACAATGGCTTTGTTTACGCCCTGCTATGCCAGCAAACAATAACCTTCCTAATTCCATTACTACAGCTTAAATGTCTGGCAGCGAAAAGGCTTGAAAGGCAAAAAATATAAAAGCGATTCTCGATTCGCCGCTGCACTGGATTGTGTTGCCCAACATCCACCGACAAATGAGAGCCAGTCTCTGATCTTATCACTTTGAGCCTCTGGGCAATCTGCAGTAGGCAGGTACATGGACGATTACAATACTCCATGTTTTTATAAAGACTAGGTGCTGGGAGGATTCCCTGACTTCATGTGAGCTATACTGAAGCTCCATGTCTTTGTTCTCTTTGAATTACACCACACTGTTTCTCTTGTGTTAATTACTTTGACATTCCACCCGTGAAACAATTAAGTTCTTCAAAGCTAATGAGGGAAAAAGATAGGATTGGTGAATTTTTACAATAAAAAATCCCATGGTTGGAATAATAGAGAATTATTATATGCTAATCTCCTCTCTGTCGATATGAATGCTTTCAGACAATGCCCGGTAATGGCTGTGCGTATCTGCAGAATGCAAATGGCGATCAGTGGTTAGTAAACTAATTACAGGAAATATAAAGTAAATAGTGGCAAGTAATTGAGATAAAATATTTGTTGGTGCTGGTGTATTCATGCAATGCAAATGTGCTTTATTGCTGTGTTTGTCTGCCCCCCTTCCATTAGGCAGATTGTGTTATACATAGTAAATGGCAACTGGTACGGAAAGAATGACTAGATAAACGCTTTGCAATGACAATTCATCTCAGGAAAATATCTTATTGGGGACATTTATTAATTAAAATGGACATTTCTTTTGGGCTTTAAAAAGAGCATAAATACCTTGTACCATATTTATGCACACTGGACATGGGAGCATGGATTAATTGGACAAGGGAGTAAAGGGATGTGGTTCAAAGGGGCTGTAACAACTTTGGTTGTAATCCCCTATCCAGATGTAAGTGTATTATATTATGATCAGTGGGGGTCTAAGCACTTACCACAGTCGACTCTCACAGTTTATGAGAATGATGGTTCTATTCTCATAAACTGAATGAAGTGTCAGATTAAGCATTCATCCTGCAGCATTGGAACAACACTCTCATAGATGGACAGTAGATGGGAGTATTAGAGGTAGTCTAACTGTGAAGTACTCAGACTACTTTATATTTTCCCTTTTTGTTTCATTGCAACCAAGTGGTAAGATCAGATATTATTTTTTGTTCATTAATGTATACTCTGCACCCCATTTTAAATTATTTTTAATTTATTAAACAAGAAAACCCAAATTAGTATTCAGGCCTTTGCTCAGTAGTGAGTAGAAGAATCTTTTGAGCTAGTACAGCCATGAGTCTTCTTGGGAATGGGAATGCTCTTAGGAACCTTGAGCGCTGTAACCTTAGACAGATCTGTACTGTCACATTTCTGACTCTGATCTCTTTGGGCAGTTCCTTAGACCTCATGATTTGCATTTACTCTGACATGCACTGTGAGCTATAGGGTCTTATATAGACAGGTGTGTGCCTTTCTTAATCAAGTCCAAACAGTTTAATTAAACACAGCTGGACTCCAATGAAGAGGAACCATCTCAAAGGGTCTGAGGGTGCGGTCACACGGTGCAGTTAAAACTGCATCCCAATTAGTTTTGGGGTGGTTTTAGGTGGTATTACTTATTTTAACAAGTAAAATACGTCAAATTTACCGGTGAATGACATTTGTGGAACAGCTTTCTCCTTCAAAATCTAATTCACCCATTCAGTTCATGTCTTTCACCTGTAAAATTGACAAAACTGCACCTAAAACCACCTCAAAACTAATTGTGATGCAGTTTTAACTGCAACATGTGACTGCACCCTCAATGTTTTACTTAATAAATTAGCAAATATATCTATATCTGCTTTTTTCTGTCAAGATGGGGTGCAAAGTGTATGTTAATAAGAAAAAAAAATAACTTTTTGATCTAACCAATAGGCTGCTATGAAACTAAGAGTGAAAACTGTAAAGGGGTCTGAATACTTTCTGTACCCACAGTAGTACTGAATATTGGGCAAACAATCATGCTTGACCTGCCAGTTCAATAACTGAGTGAGAACAGACACTACTAGGTCTTGTGAACGGCAGGATCTATTCTTATGATGGTTGGGAGTGCCAACATTCCAATATTTAGGAAAGAGTAATTTAGTAATTTCTAAGTGACATAAAACAAGGCAGAAAGGTCCAAAGATGTAGCAAATTTATTTTCCAACCCTATCGGCTTTCATAATTAGTCACTTACACACTCTCTTTACTATATATAGAAACCACCTAAGAATCAGGATTTCTGTTAAAAACAAATATGGCCATACAGAAATATGGTTGAATATATGTCCAACATAGTGGGAACTGCTTTTACAAAATGGACCTATTTTTGTCATCTATCTTCTGTATGACACCTATAATGGATGTCCCAAACACTGGACAAATTAATATTTTGCCCAATATTTCATACAGAAATGTATAAAAAAAAAACAGGAGTAGAAGTTATTTAACTAGGGTGCAATGTAGTGGCTTATAAGGCCTGAGAAGAGTTCTGTGAGTAAAGTCTAAATGTTCTATTGAATTTAAGTATATGTTTGGCTACAACAGACACAACAACTAGAGATGAGTGGACTTGAAGAGGGGCAATACGTCCCCTCCACACAGACATATTGCCAGATTGCCAGCTGAACAGCCAATCCGGCAAATTGACGCCTTTTGCTACTAACCATGGCCATGGTTGTCCAGGTGGACACCTTCTTGGCCCATCATGGCCATGGAAAGTAGCAAGGGTCGTCAATTTACCTTACTGGTTGTTTTCATTCACCCATCAGGCAATATGTCCAGGTTGTGCAGCCTAACAAAAATTGAAATTAGGGGTCCGATCATCTCTAACAGCAACACAATGTAAAGAAATGGATGGCAGATGCATATTGCACCACCAATCCTTCTTCAATCAGCCACAGTAATACATAAAAACTGGAATACATAATAAAGTATTTCTAAAGTTAAAATATTACTGCAAATGAATACAATAAGTCTTGTCTAAAATGTGGGCTTTTATTTTCTCCCTCATATGTTTTTTAGTATTTATAAATAATTTTTAACTGCTATCGTTATGTATTTATTAATTCTAATTTAAGAGGGGATTTAAAACCTATAAAATATAATCAGAAAAAAGCAGTGCAATACAATCGAGCAATTAAATAGATTCATGGCATCTTTATAATGTGGCTGGAAAACTGCCCAATTATATATGTAAAATATATGACTGGAAGTAAAATTATTGCGGTTATTAAGTGCAATTTAATAAGTCAGAGGCAGTTGAGGACATATTATTTAAAATGTAAAATGATCAATTATCCACTTGCAGCATGAATGGGGCCCTTAGGCTACATACAGTCTACGGTATAATCCTTCAGGTTTGTGCTTGAACATACAATGAAGACTTCACTAAAACTGGGAACATGATTCTCCCCCCCCCCACACTTTTATTCAGGTTTAAACAGAACCACAAAGATAGTGACGATATTTTTCCTTCGGCAGCGAGTTCCTCCGAATGATCGGAGTCTGAACAAATAATAGTAATTGCTCGCAGCTCCTGAATGACACTTAGGACATTTTAATCAGTGCCTTCACCCAGATACAATAAACTTCAAAGAGTCTCCCTGGAAGTTTCCAATAATATACACGTCTCCCACTGAACATAACCTAGTACTCTTTCTAATAGGCTTTTACCATGCTAAGCTCAGGGGCTGCTGCTTGTTCTTTGTAGAAAGAAAGGTGGATAGAGAATGGAGACATTAACACATATTAAAGGTTATTTAAACCTGGATTTAATCTATGAGGTTGTGATTATTAGGGCCATTTTCTAGACATATTACTAGTAATCTTTGAACAATTGAACCGAATGACTAGAGAGGAGTAATTTTCATTTCTAAGTATATAGGCAGCTAGACGGTGCCTATACAATCAAGGTAAAAGTGCAACAAATACCTATAATAAATTCCTTTTAATCTCAATTGGTTGGTGCTATGTAAGTTTTCAAGGATTGCTGTCTCTTCTTGTATTTGATTGTAATAGTATGTCACAGACCCTACAACCTGTTGTATAAAATGGATACTTTGCAAATTATCCCCTTCAAGAGTGCTAATATTATACCAGTTGCATTGACTACATGCAATATATCTATATATATATTGTATGTAACTGTAATGAGTGAAAACTTTCCACTCCAAGGGCACACTTGTTCTCCTTTTTCCTCCGCATTGTTTGGCCTTCACAGTGTGTGGGTGTCTCTTCAATCATAATTAAAGGCCTAGCTTGCAATAAAGGTTTCTAGCTTGTAAGATCCAGCAGGGCTGGACTGTGTTCCTGCGCGCATGTTTGATCTCTGTTTCCCATGACCGTGACTTTCTGCTCATTTCACAGCTTTTCTTGTTATGTGAATTTGAGCTACAGATCTATTGGGGCACATTTACTATGGGCTTTGCACCGCACTTCTGTCCGACATTGCATGTTCTTGTAGGCGAAATGGCTTTCACAGGTATTTAAGAAGAGTTTGCTATGCTACTGTATCGCATTGGTGGTGCAGCTGCACTAGCCTCCATGCGATACAAATTAGGGGTTGTGTTGACGCTCGTTCCAACTGAGATGCACCAAGCAATCTATTTAACATGCTAATTTTGTTGCATGCCCTATGTTAAAGGTGCACCACCAAAATGTTGGTGAACTGTGTCAGGCCAGTGCAGGGAAGCAGCAGATTCATGATTTATGGCGCACGTTCTTAATAAATCGGTTGCACCCAGAATTATACATGGAAAGAACACTTTTAGTGAAGTTTCCTTCTCTCTTAGTAACTGTGCCCCACTGTGTTGACCAAGGCCTAGAAATTGACACTCGACCTTTCAAGAACGCTGCATGCTCTGTCCGCTGGCTATCCTTTGCTTGACCCCAGGGCAACTATCTCTTACACTAGAATAAGTTCAAGAAGAATATGCCTAGTAATTTCCCTACAGAAGAGTCCAGGTCTGTATGTAGATAATAGCGTAAAAATATTGAGATTGCTTAGATAACGCCCTAAGCCAAACCAGTTGTCTATTACATCTTACAATAGGCAGAACAAGTAAGTTGAAGCAATGTGATCTTAAAGCAATTTGATCAGACAGACTAGAACTTGTGAAAAGGCATTGGTCTTGGCAGATCCATTAGACACTGGAAGAACAATTTATGCTTTGTATAAAAGCTGTTGCTAGAATCTAATTTGAAGACAACAATATTGCACCAATGTTCTGAATTCCGTCCATATTTGACATTATTACTAGCTTAGGGAATTTCTGGAGCATTGGGATATCAAATAAAGAGCCTATAACTATCTATGGTTGGCACTTTAATGGTTGGCACTTTTATACCCCAAGGCTATGACCATAAAGCGATAAAATAATGTGAACCACTAAGACAGATATTGTAATGCAACCCTTGTCTTTCATTTCAGAAGTGCCTGTAGCAGAATTGTCTGTAGGCCAGATAAGAAGTGTGCGGCTCTTCAGATATAAAGCAATTGTAATCATAACCTTAACAACCCCCTCTTTTCTTCGCCCTGGTTTGTTATTCTAACTGGTTTTCCTTTTTTTTTCTACTAATAACACTTTCATACACATTCTATGAGATTGCTCAGTGCATCTTGACCTTATATAAAGTAAACTAAATAGTGCAGGTAAATTTGTGTGGGCATTGATATTAAGATTTGGTGTCCATGTAGAAATCTCTACGCAGCAGATATATATGTTATGATTATACATGATGAAAACATGCTCTTTTCATCATCATTTTATTTCACAGACATCTGTAGAGATCCTGTATAGAGATCTGCATTCCCACTGTAGTTGGCAAGAAAAGATGAGTGGAGCTGTAGTTTGCTTTGGCAACCCAACAACCAATCTGGCAAATTGATGCCCCATGCTAGTAGCCAAGGCCATGGTTGGCCAGTGGGTGTTCCCTGGCCAAATTGATGCCCCTTGCTACAAGCAATGGTCACGATTGCCCTGTGGGTGTCCCCTTGGCCAAATAGATGCAAATTGCTACTAGCCATCACCATGATTGGCCAGTGGGGCATCAATTTTCTGGATTGATTGCTTGGATGCCAATCCAGCAATATGTCCGGATTGCATGGCTGAACCCAAACTAAAACCATGGGTCTGCTCATCTCTATTGTCAAGTTCTCTGTTCCATCATCAGGAACCTATGTATAGGTTCATATTTCAAAAGTATTCTTTCACATGTGCGAATAGGTATGGCTGCATATTTTTTTTTAAATGGAAAATGAAAGAGCATGGTGGCCCAAAGAGCAGCATGGTGGCTCAGTGGTAAGCATTACAGCCTTGCAGCGCTGGAGTCCTGGGTTCAAGTCCTGTCCAGGTCAACATCTGCAAAGAGTTTGTATGTTCTCTCCATGTTTGCGTGGGTTTCCTCCAGGTCCACCGGTTTCTTCCCACACTCCAAAACATACTGGTAGGTTGATTGTTAGTCCCATTAAGGACAGGGACTGATTTGGCAAGTTCTATGCAGTGCTGCGTAATCTGTGTGCGCTATATAAATAAAGGAATTCATAATTATAATGTCTAAAAACTATGAAAAAAGGAATGATGTTCCTGTTAACAAATGCTTAAAATCTATGAAAATTGGCTTTCTGGTCTTCAAAACCATTTTTGATACTGATGATCTAATCTTAGGATAAGTCATGAGTATCTTCATAAGTGGGGTCCAAAACCTGCTCCCAATACAATTCAGCTTTTAAGAGTTAGGAGCAAGAGGGTAAAGGAGCAAAGTACTCTGGCATTGTAGATACTCTTCTTCTGCATCTGGCTCCATCCTATTTTCTGGCACTGATCATTATGGGGTCTGGATATTGGACTATACTAATCTGATGCTAACGACTTATCCCATATACTGGTATTTAGTGTTACAAACAGCCATAGCGACTAGCAAATTGATTTAATCCCTACACGATTGCTATCCCTACACGATTGCTATAGATCCTTGATGTGTCAATGTAGATGGCAATTACGGTATATAAAGTCAACCAGCCGGCATCTGAGAGGTAAGTGTTTTTCTAAGAATTGTGTGGTGATAAGTCTGCATGTGGCAGGTGCACTTTCACTGCACATTACTGAGCGGTATTATACTGGCTTTATCATTACCTGGAGCTCTCCCGCAGGTTAGAACAATGATGTTGTTGAATTTTATTCCTATTTCCATGAATGAAATTATTATCAAACAGAATCTTCATTGGATGTGACACGGCATCTTATCTATCTTGCATATTATCTGTCATATCTGGTAATTCTTAAACACAATTAGAGACGACAGCTGCTAAATTTAATACATTAGTTATTGAGTTGGCCTGCCACCTGGTAAATCATATCACTATTAAATCATGGGCCGACTGTTGCGAATGTAGAAAGTAAATGAAAAATCACATTATACGTGTACGACTGTTTGATGAAGTAGGGATTATTATGTGTGCACACAGAATATGTTACAAAGCTTCTACCTATCAAGTAATAATTTTAAGGAAAATCTTTGGAAAAACTGAGTAATGGAATGACATCAGGCGATGGCAGTGATTTTTTACTTTTGTACCACCCTGTCATAAATAGAAGTTATTATACTGTGAATCCTCCTAGTAAAAAATATGGAATATGAAACATGTCTCAACCCATGTCTCTGGAACATTGTCCACTATAGTTTAAGTTTTGCAACACTTAAGGATGCAGCAGTCGTGTACTATTTTACTGGGGTCAAGCTGGGGTGGATTTAGATTGCCATGGGCCCAGGGCTGTATGAATATTATGGCCCCTACAATGGAGATCGCTTCCTACAGATGGTACTAGAATCAACCTTCTTGGGGAATGGAGGATGAGTACCTTCTGAATGCGTTTAATCTGTGGTTTCAGGACCTTCAGAGGTACATGTGTTTGAGAGCAGGAATAGATTAGGAGGATTTTATGGGCGAAGGTCCTTCTCAGTATACAATTTAGATTGGTGGTTTAGGTGGCCATAGGCCCCCTAGAAGGCTTAGGCCATGGGCTATTGCCAAAACCGACTATGTGACTGCTACAGTTACTGAGGGTTCTGTTAGGAGCCTCTGGTAACACTTTTTGCTTTTCACAAATGAAATCGTGATAGAACTCTAAGGACCTCAATATACAATGTAAGTCAATGGGATGTTGACCATGTGAATCCTTTGCTTATTTGACACGATTAGCGATTGTCATCAAAAAGCATTCTTCACAAATACTTTAAACTCCTGCATTAAAGGGGATTTCTAAAAATATTGATAACAAATCATTACCAGTATGTCATCAAGCAGCTGAACACCCCTGATCAGTGGTGGCAAACCTATGGTAAGGGTGCTAAAGGTGGCACTCAGAGCCCTCTTTCTGGGCACCCAAGCCATCAACATAACAATCGACATAGAACTCAAAGAATCATCCTGCAGTCCCAGACGACTCAAGAAATGCTGCTATTTTAACGCAACACTTTCAACACTGCAGGAAGAGGTAGAACATGTAGAAAGGGGAGGATTATCTTTAGAGCAGATATGCCTTTCTTCATTTACCTGTTTTGTTTACCTCAAAAGGCCGATATAACTGAAAATTGTGGTAGAACAGGTAGTAATAAATAACTACAGTATTTTTTGGACTATAAGGCGCACCGGATTATAAGGCGCACCATCAATAAATGCCTGCTAAAACGTCTAGGTTCATATATAAGGCGGGTTGTTCGGCGGCCACGCCCCCCGATTTCTGTCGCGTGAAAGCCGTTGCTGATACGGCCAAATCCGATCACTTGTGCCAAAATCCCAGGGCAATTCGGTGCGAATCGGAAATCGCCGGGAAACCTGACGAAAGTGCGCGAAAAGTAGCGTTTTGGATATTTGGGGGCTATTTTCCGTTACGGAATTAAATGCTGGGAATAACTGTTATTATATTTTCATAGAACGGGCATTTTGGGACACAGCAATACCTAACATGTTTATTATTTTTACTGTTTATTATTTTTATATCAGTTTTTTGGGAAAGCTGGTGATTTTTTAATTTATTTTTTACTATTTTGTACTTTTCAGAAGCTCTAGGTTCTCTTATTATGCCTACCATATACAGTTTGGCAGTATATGGGGATTTTACTGATCATTTATTACAATATGCCACTGGTACATTGTAACAAATGGCCAGAAAACATACAGCCTTGGAGGCTGTCATGGAGACAAATAGTTGTTCCCCAATTATGTCATGGGGAGCGCCAATATGGCGTCGCCCACGCATGATCGAAGGGTTAACACTACTGATCGCGGGTTCTACCAGTGAATGGAGAAGGCTCCGCGCCTTAGCCCTCTCTATACACCCGAAGCCGACATGTGGCGTACTAACACAAGTAAGGGGTTAATAACCTTTACGTGAAAATTCAACGTTTCAGAGGACTAGAGGAGTTATATACCAATTTCTAGGACAATATAAGTAACATCATGAATACCAATTATCCAGGCACATTAGGAAACGCAAGGTCTGCTACAAAACAGATATTTTATACCTATAAACAGACCTCATAAAGACTGTCCAAATAAATAAACAACAATTATTGACAAAATATATATTTTATTAATTAAAGGGGTTGTCCGAGTTTTCAAAAAAAACTATATGTGGCCGGGAGCGGGCTGACTAAAACAATAAAGCTGTACTTACCTCCCAGTTCCGTCCGGACCCGACAACCTTCCGGCCCCCATACACAATGCTGTGTATAGGGACGGATAGGCGTACCCGGCCACGGCCGGCCGGAAGCTGAGTCCAGCGCTGCTCCGGCGGCCATGTTTGTCTAGAGGTTTGTTCTTAAGTTGAATTTGTATGCAAGTCGAAACTGTATATTTTATAATTGTAGATCCAGAAAAAAAAATTTGGCCCCAGTGACAATTGGAGATTAAACATTTTTTGCTGTAATGGGACCAAGGATTATCAATGAAGCTTCATTACAGGCACCTTACAGCTGATTATTGCAATCTAGGATTATAGTAAAGCATTCAGAAAGCTTCACCAGAGGTCAGAGGGGTCTGTCTGTAACTATGGGTTGTCTGTAAGTCGGGTGTCCTTAAGTAGGGGACCGCCTGTACATCTTTATTATTTTAGGCAGCCTGCTCCCGGCCACATATATTTTATTTTTTTTAAAAACTCGGACAACCCCTTTAATAATACACAGAAAATTACAAAAGTATGATCACCATGATTAAAAACCAACCCATAAAAACAAACCCTGGTGGACAAAAAGGTGCATAGCCATTCCGGAAGTAGTATCACAGTACAAGTAAATAAATAGCCTAGAGGGCACTAGATATAATATTACAATTAAACCAGTTCAGATGGACAAGTTAACGACACGTAATATCGGTCACATTAAATAGTACTAATGAACCTCCATAAAATATGGTTTCATGTCAATACTAGTGCCCCTAATATATCACTAGCTATATAAATTATAAGTCCTGGTAGGCGGGCGCCTAACAATAGCAGACATACAAGTATTTATATAAAGTGCACAGTGCAAAGAAATTCATGTATACCGACCAGGCTGCATCATGGTCAGGAGAGATGGCGATGAACCACAGAGGTTTTGCGTCGCTTCCTCAGGGGGTACTGATGGTAGTGAGACATGGTGCTTATTTATACTCAGTGGGGAGGGCCATATGACCAATCACAAAACACAATAATGACATCAGCTGTGGGTGGACACATACATACAACCAATCAGGAAGCAGACATATGGTGATCAAATAAGAAGTAAAGTTTCTACTTAGCGTATGCAGATGAATATTTTCGGCGGCTACTCACGCCATTTGCGGCATCTGGCACTCAGCTCGCCAGGTGAACCGCACCTGAGCGGGCGCCAAAGCAAGGTTTGACCCGCAGAGCATAGAGTTGCGTGAAATATAAGTATCAGCTTGGGCCAAGAAAAAACTTAAACCGAATCTTTTGAAAAAAAATTGCCGAAGCTTCTAGGAAACAAATCTTGGATTTGTCATTCATTTCTAGTTATGTCTCAAAATGTCAATATTTATAGCCACAAATAGGCCTTTAATTCAATGCGAGACAAGTTTCTGCAATTGGTTTTCATTTATTGTAACACAAAATCAAAAACGGACAGAATAAAAAATTGGGCCACGTGGAAAGCTTATTTTTTTAAAATTATAAATAGGAACAATTGGTTTGATTGGCGAAACTTACAGACACCCGTGCCAAGGGTTCCCGAAATTCATATTCATTTTGCACCATTTTATTAAATAGCGTAATCTGTAGTGACTCAGGCCTCGCTGCAACACTCACATAGTAAAATAATTCAAATTATACCCTGCACCTGGGGTGATGTATTCAGCCTGACAAAATTAACTCTACAGGGGATAAACTGAGCATTTTTCATTTCTCTTCTACAAAGCCATTTCCTATATCACCTCCCCATCCCCCCCATCAAGAGATTTATAAAATTGATTTATTTTTCTTATGCATGTGAATCATCAATGCAGAGAAGAATGATTCATTAAATCAATGGCGCGGCAATGGATTATTATATAAAGGCTGAAGGTCTGCGAGGGCTCGCGCTCAGCATTTTACACTTTATGTTTTCATTTCTAGTGGGTAAAGGCATGAGATGTACTCAGCATTTTTTTACGATTTATACATAACAAGCCTGAGCGTGGATCCTTGCTGCCAACGCTCTGTCATTACGTAGGGGATTGAAATACGGAGGGCTAGCGAGATTAACCGCGAAGAACAGACCATCCAGAACCAAAGGGCAGGTACTATGAATAAAGCACCATAAACAAACACAAGGAAAAATCAATTGGGGAGTGTTAAATCACTGTGACTATCATATTTTCACCTCTTTACTCGCGGCTCCACAGAGACTTGGAGGGGGGATTGTTATGGCGACTTAATGCGGAGTTGAAAGGAATCCCAGAGCAATTAGCAGATTCTCTAAAGAGAAAAAATCATGGAAAAATACGGTGTTGTATCCAACAATGTCACTGGTGTAAATTGCTGGCATGACAGTTTTTTTTTTCCTCTCCAGGATGTGAATGACATAAAATGTAAGATAATGGTATTAATATATTGTTCTGAATATGTCATTGTCATAATATTTCCCTGCGGACTGGACTAACATTCTTCTTGTTCACTCTATGACTGGAATTAATTTTTCTAATGGATATTTAAACCTTTTCACAAGTTTGCAAACATAAAAGGGCTACCTATAAAAGCTTTATTATATGCAGAGACAGGGCAGCTACATGGGCAACAGGCTGGTATTATGGAGTGCATTGCGCTACAATAACACACCGCCACCTACTGGATGCCTGCAGAAAAGCAATGCAGTTCTAAGATTTCTATATTACCACCATAATAACTCACTTATTTTACCAGTATTATTAATTATGGCAAAATTTTTAGACGAGTTGTCTTATAAATGATCAGTTACAGTACTTACCTAAAACAGAGGTTGTAGATTCCTTAAAAGACTCACTAAATGCCACTCAAGAAATACAGTGTATAAATAATTTCACTGTCAGGTAATACACTATCGTGTTACATGGGGAATGAGTACTAAAGTTATTCAAGCTATATTAAAAACTATGCCTTTCTAATGAAAGTACAGGCAGTCCCCTACTTAAGAACACCCGACTTACAGATGACCCCTAGTTACAAACGCACCTCTAGATATTGTTAAATTACTGTACTTTATCCTTAGGCTAAAATAAACAGCTATAACAGTTATCACAGGTGTCTGTAATTAAGTTTTTTTGTTTATTCTGGTTCTTATGACAACCCAACATTTTTAAAATCCAATTGTCACAGAGACAAAAAAAATTCTGTCTGGGGTTACAATTATAAAATATACAGTTCCGACTTACATACAAATTCAACTTAAGAACAAAACTACAGAACCTATCTTGTATGCAACCCGGGGACTGCCTGTACTGTACAGTAAAAACAATGCCATGTATTGTCCATTTTAGGGTTCATACACACAGGTCAATTCCGGAAAATAAAAATCAGTCTTTTTAGTCTGCTTCACATTGTATCTGCATCTGTTTTATTCCTATCCATATGGCATCCATTGATCCCTGGTTCTTTGGGTCAGTGAAAAAAAAAAGCGATAGAGTGGCAAACAGTAGGTTCCTCAGCATTATCTGACTGCACAGATGTGTCGTCCATGTCACGTCCATTTTTCTTTGCAGAGCCATTGCATTCTATAGAAGTCTGTGGTGAACATATGTGAAAAAAATTGCTCCTGCTCAATTCTTTTT